>NC_083727.1:91324751-92023501 GCF_028564815.1 Eubalaena glacialis
ATGACTGCACCTCCTACTAAGAAGCGCTCCAAGGCTTGAGTGAGATGGGCCCTTAGACAGGTGAGATGGAGTAATGGGAGCCATAGTGAGATTCAAGGTGTGCTCATGACTGTTCGTTCACCACACTGTGTCATCAGCTGCTCTTAAAAATAACCAGCTTCTCTTAGAATCATATCAGTCCAACTGGTAAGTTCTTCCAAAATGTTGATAAAACTATTTACTATATTTTATAGATAACAAGGCTTAGTGACTGATTCTCTTCTTTTATAGCCTAAATTTTAGATGGGTATAATTTAAACAACCAAAACCAGAAATGAACATGAGCCTGGAAAACCTCTCCACATTTTCAGTTTTCATTTTTGTGGAACATTATAGCTTTTGATTCTTTGAATAAATTTGATAGACCATTAACCTTTTTTCATTCAAATTAATCAACATTTAGAAAATTCATAATCTTTATTGTGAATTATTATTAAAACTAAATCTGTCTTTGTTAGAATATATTTACAGTGAATGAATTTTTAAAATGTCCTCTCCACAGATCATTTCCCAAACATATTGAAAATTCCTGATGGCAAAAGATCTACGTCACTTTTAAATACTTCTTAATATTGAATTTAAAAGGAGAGTTGTCATTTCTATATTTTTAAAACTACAGTTAGGCATATTTTCCAATATGTGTTTGGTTAACGACCAAGACATAAGCATTTTTAAGCTTATCATTGATGATCGTGGCACCTAAAATTCCAGGGGATAGGTTAAATAAAATTTAACATATATTTAGAATATGATACACTAATTTCAACATATAACATATTAATTTGTACCTAAAATATATTGTTTGTAGAATAAAAAACACTGAGCTGTATATATCATGTTTAATGTTTGTGACATATCAGTTAATACAAGAAAAACCTAATTTTGTATGATGGGCTATTTGGAAAGAAGTAAATAGATTTGTGTGCATGATATTATGGTCAAGGTACATAGTTTATTTCTTTTATGAGAATTATACTGGCCTGATGAGATGAAAATAACCCTTATATTAAACTGTAATGAATCTATCCACTATAATATTTTCCTTCCTTTGAAGTATGCAAATACTAGGGTCAATGATAAGTCAGGTACATCTTTATTAAAGAAAGTCCAAGTGAAAAATTTGTAAAATTTCTTGTTTAATTTTACTCTTTTCCCTAAGAAATACACACCATTAGGGAAGGAAGCAGATTTACACTTGGCATTTACTTGATTTATCTTTTCCTATCAGTCAAGATTTTACCAAGGGTGAAGTTTACTCCTGGCCACTGGAAGTCATAGAAAAACACCCTGAAAAATGTCACACCAAATTACTGAGCTCATGCTCCCTACATAGGGTCATTAATTTTTTATTATTGGAGTAAAATTGCTTTACAATGTTGTGTTAGTTTCTGCTGTACAATGAAGTGAATTGGGTCATTTGTAGAGATGTGGATGGACCTAAAGTCTGTCATACAGAGTGAAGTAGGCCAGAAAGAGAAAATCAAATATCATATATTAACGCATATATGTGGAATCTAGAAAAAATGGTACAGATGAACCTATTTGTAGGGCAGGAATAGAGACATAGACGTAGAGAATGGACATGTGGACACAGTGGGGGAAGGGGAGGGTGGGATGAATTGGGAGATTAGGTTTGACATAAGGGTCTTTTATATGGATGTCTTTTTACTTCTGTTAAGTGGGTAAAGAGTACACGGTTTATAAAGACAACATTTTAAAGGGTTGAAATAACTGCTCCTTTCATATGAAAATTGGTATCCCCTGAAGAGTTAATGGAAGAAGCAGGAGTATTTCTCCCTTCCTGACTCTGTTGCATGTGCTCCATCACGGTGCAATAGGTCAGTCATGAGGGACGATCAAACACACTTTGCCCCTCTCTGCACTCATTTCCAATAGGGCAGTGGCAGAGAATGGGACTATTTATGCTGATTACTTTCATTTAGTTTCTTTTCTGAGCCAACACAATGCATTTAAACCAATATAATATCTTTAAATAAACTAATAAATCACGCATGTCATCTACAGAAAAGAACATTTCTGGAATATATGTAACTGGAAGTTTCATAATGGAACACTTAATTATTTTAGAAAATTACAAATAATGTTTGTATTTCTAAAGCACTTGAAATTTTATTAAGTAGCTTATATTTACACATGTGGAGTACTTCTTTGAACTTACATTGTGAAAAAAGAGATTGTAGGGATATAACTTCCTCTGTCTCCAATCCTGGGCCAAAAGAAACAACCTTGACAAGAAGAGAAAGTAATAAAAGGAGTAATATGCCCATAGATTCTATAATCACTGACATAAGAAATATTTATTGCAGATCTGCTCTATAACGGATGCTATGCTCTATCTGTGAACATAAATAATCCAGCTGCCACTATGTAATTCTGCACTTAATATGGTCAGGCAGAGTCCTAAGCACATTCTACTATGCTTGTTTCACTGAATCTTCACAACAACACTATGGCACTGGTAAAATTATTATAGATAGAGGGTAATATCATAAAGTGGCTTTTATAGATAAGGAGGAAAACAGCCACAGAGAGGTAAAATAACAATAACCTGACCAATGCTATGAGCTGTAAGCGTCAGAATCCACATTTGAAGTTCATTATCCATGAGAAGAAAAGATAATGTGGACAATTCCCCCAATATAAGACTGCAAAGGTTGTTTAATATATTTTAGTTCTCTCCATTGTCCCTGACTCAATGGCTATAAAATTAGAAAGTGTCCCTGAAAGTGACAATATTTTGCATCTTCACATTTTCATTTTTCTCATGTTATTGTTTTTTTACCAGGATGAGAGTACAGAAGTTATAAACTTTGTTCCCATTTATTAAAACTTTTGATGTGTGTGCCTGTGTGTGTGTGTATGTGCATGCATGTATGGCACAAAATGACCAAAATGAGCCCAAAATGTAGGGTTCAATAAATGGTGTGCATGTATATATACATACGTATGGATATGTATATATACACATATATATATATTTCTTCTGCTTCAGCTAAGTATCTCATAAAATCTAATAATGACAAAATATATATCAAATATATATTGGATTCTATATTTAAATATATAGAGACAGAAAATAACTCTTACTATGCTTTATCTTTGATAAAATCTCTAAAGAATGACAACACATTTCCTGGGGTAATTTATAGTGATTGGGATTTTCCCATTTTCAATCTTCCACATCCAACCTTTATCACCTCAACAAAAGTTTCTCATGTTGCAAAATTTAATTCTCCTTTACACACAGAAACACGTGTGTGCGCGAGTGACCTAATATACTCAGGTTAAAAGATAAATAAGCATGGCTCTAGCACGTTTGACGTAAGACCATCATCAATTTCCCATGTCTCCATGGTTAATCATGGCTACAGCTGACTTTAGTGAGACTGGGGAGAGGCAGTGGCTAATAGCAATCTTTCAAGTCAAATGATCGTAACTACGAACCCCAGTTTCTCTTAGTTGGGGTTATCCTCTCTGAGAATATTTTTCTATTTTTTATGAGAATATTGAGTTGTTTTGAGACTTAAATAACATAAAGTAAGTAAAATGCTAAGCAGACTGCCTGGCACATAATGAGGGTTCAATAAATGGTAGCAATTATGACTTTTATCAAGACTATAAAACGGCCTTGCTGATGGTTTTGAAAATCATTGATAGCTAAAGAGCAATACGCACAGTTAACAGTCAGGTGGCTCCGAGGATCAAATGAGACAAATGCATATAAAATAATTCACTCGGGATCTGGCACATTTACTAGTCCTTTTCCTCTACCTGTCCTTTGATCTATAGCTAAGGGAGAATACAGAATGTGTTACTATATCTAAATTTTAGAGAGAAAATGAGCATATTATTGTTATTACAATCATTTCACAGCTGGGATCATAGCTGATGTCATGAAATAATAGAAAAAATATTCCTTTTCTGAGTTAACATATTGCTTGCTTTCAATAAGGGATGAATTAATAAATGATTTTCATGGGTTGTTTTAATGATGTAAAAGGAGGCATGAAAGTATTTTTTGTTTGTTTGTTTGTTTGTTTGTTTTAGCGGGACAGGGAGGGAGGGGAGGGAGGATGGGGAGACAAAGGGTCCTCCCTGTCCAGACCATGGCCTAGAACTTGGGGTTTACTGAAGTGAAAATAGGTAGAAGTTTTTTTTTTTTTTTTTTTTTTTTATTTTTGGCTGCATTGGGTCTCCGTTGAGGTGCGCGGGCTTCTTATTGTGGTGGCTTCTCTTGTTGCGGTGTGCGGGCTTCAGTAGTTGTGGCACACAAGCTCAGTAGTTGTGGCTCTCAGGCTCAGTAGTTGTGGTTCACTGGCCCAGTTGCTCCACGACATATGGGATATTCCCGGACCAGGGCTCGAACCCGTGTCCCCTGCATTGGCAGGCGGATTCTTAATCCCTGCACCACCAGAGAAGCCCAAAGGCATGAAAGTGTTTCTTACTCTTTTTAAATCAAAATTTGGTTGGCATGAAGCCAATTTTCCTTATTGTTTATTGCACTTTCAAACATTTACTATATACCTGTTAAATGTAAATTCATTAGTAGGATAAGATATCCATAGATATCTTCTCAAAACTTTGTTTCCTGCTGTCTTTAAAAATATGATTTTTGTGATTTTTTCCTTCCTTTCTAGTTTTTGCTGAAAGAACGTTAGCCTACTGTAACCTGACATATTCTACTCCAGAGCAGAAATCTTTGATCAGTTTTTAAAAACCATTATATTTATAGCATTATGTATCAAAAATACTTACATTAATAATTGTTTATATGAGAAAAACTCTACCATGTTAAAGTTTTGTGAGTTTAGATTAATGTTTCTTATAAAAGGTGTCAAGTTCTATGTTCTTGATCTTATTTAACTATTTTTATTTATCTGTTCTTTTTAAATAAGTTAGTTGATGATGTAATAGAACCATGCTAATCTGAAGATAAGTGTTATAGAAAAAAATCATGCTGAAAATTGTAATTATTTTTAAGAAAATCCAGTATATTTTCTTTTACATTATTATTACAGTTAAGAACTAAATAGTCCATAGTTTGTGTACTTTTAATGGGAAAAAGATGGGAAGTTAGAGGTATGACAAAACACCTTTAAGCAATAATTTAATAAAAATGATAAACATTGAAAACATTGCTATATTCTACATCATGTAGTTCACACTTTATTATCACTCTAACACACACACACACACACACACACACACACACACATTCATTATTCCATTATTCTATCCATGTTCAGATTTTGAGAAAACTGATTTCCCTTAGCATAAACATACTGCTAAAGATTCTTGAAAACACCACTTTACAATCTTCCAATTGTATTTTCTTTATTATCACATCTACAGAGGAGGATGAAACAAGCAATATCTCTGAACCTAAAGTCATGAATATTTAGCCATGCTTCTTCCCCCTCTTTCTTTGCATATGAACAGATAAGTTTCCTAGACTTAGGCAAACTCCCCATCTCTTTTGGGATAAGTTAGAAGCTCCTCATGGATTATAATATTCCACCTTACTGTTTTCCCTTTGACTAAAGAAGAACCAAGTATGAATTACTAGTGGAAAAATGTGTCTAATGAACACTATAAAAGTTTAGACTCTTCCTGGCACATGATAATTTATATTCTCTTAGCAGAAAATCAACAAGATATACCAAAGAATAACAGAGAGGTTAGTAGAAGCAGTAAAAGTAAAATCTCTATGGCAGTAATGGAAACATCAGGAGTAGGAACTTAAGAATTTTCTCACCAGTTTTAACCTCTAGTATATCCAGCTTGATGGGCTGCCTCTAGCACAGATGGATCCCATAGAGTAGACTGTGGCATAATATCCCTTGTCATGAAATTAAGTTTTCAAGCATTTTTAAAAATACAAACTCAACTCCTGTTTTCCACAAAAATCTATTGTATCTTTATAAGCCATAACTTTTTGCTAAAGTCTTTAAAAAACACTCTGTATTTTCAGCCTTTATAATTTGAAAGTGTTCGGGAAGGAGATTTTGTTAAACACATTGAGAAGTAATACCATTCACTGCCTTAAAATAAACGAATTTTAAGAACCTCCTTTACAAGTGTTTTTAACTGAAACTCAGTTATCACAAAATCACTCTTTACCAAGTATTTTTCAATTTAGTTGTTCTTCTCTAAACTTTAACATTCTTCTTAGTTTGTGAAAGATCTATCAGTCAACCGCACAGGACCTTATATCTAGCTGATCAGTTGGAAAGAGGAATCTTAGGTCACAAGGGAGTTAACTTGGACATCTTATTTTACGAGATAATTAGTGTCTTAATTAACCCTCCATTTTAACTGATACAGATGTACAGACCCTGAAACGTTGTTATAGTCAGTGGAGTAGGTAGGGCAGTGAGGAGTCCCCCATGCAGAGCTGGATGAACCTTGATATACCCTTTCCCCTATATTTTTAACTTGTCGTATGTGATAATGTGGAACTCAAAATGTATACTCATGATAGGTTTTAATATAAAGGAGAAATTTGAACACTTAAATTTGTATGTGACTTTCAGTGACTTTTAGCAAAATCACTGACAAGGAACGAGGGTTATAAGGTAAAGTCCACTAGTGGTATATCTGAAAACAAGACTATTTAAATGAAATTGAGTTATTTGTAGTGAGGTGGATGGACCTATAGAGTGTCATACAGAGTGAAGTAAGTCAGAAAGAGAAAAACAAATGCCATATGCTAACACATATATATGGAATCTAAAAAAAAAAAAATTGTTCTGAAGAACTTAGGGCAGGACAGGAATAAGGACGTAGACATAGAGAATAGGCTTGAGGATATGGGGAGGGGGAAGGGTAAGCTGGGACGAAGTGACAGAGTAGCATTGACATATATACACTACCAAATGTAAAATAGATAGCTAGTGGGAAGCAGCCGCATGGCACAGGGAGATCAGCTCGGTGCTTTGTGACCACCTAGAGGAGTGGGATAGGGAGGGTGGGAGGGAGATGCAAGAGGGAGGGGATATGGGGATATATGTATATGTGTAGCTGATTCACTTTGTTATACAGCAGAAACTAACACACCATTGTAAAACAATTATACTCCAATAAAGATGTTAAAAAAAATCAAAAAAAAAAGAAATTTGATCTTGATAAATAAATAAATCCCTGACTACGACCTTCAACAAAGAGACATGGTTGTTGGCTATTTGGGGTGAAATCACACTGGGGCTAGTGTGCACAAAAATAGTAAAGGAATCTGAAGGGATGTGGGTGAAGCTGTGCTGGCATCTGCTATGATCTTTACTATTATTATCAGTGTGTTTATGTGTCTGTATGTGTGCAAGAGACCATAATTACTCCTTGGCCTTGATATGCAGAGGGGTTAGGAAAGACATCCGGATCATCTCAACATTATTGGATAGGGTATTATCAATCAGGAATAGAAAAAATACCTTGAGGATGCACCTGGGAGTGCTCTGAATAGGTGCTCAGTAATTATTTATTGAATATGTTGGTGAATTGATGAGACTAATTAGCCCCTACTTTCTTATCTTAGTCAGGGTTTAACTCTACTGGGGGCAGGAACTCAGCATCCCTCTTGGGTAACATCGGTGACAATGCATTTGCTGTTCTATCTGTTAAAACACTTCACACATATTAGGAGTTCGAATACATGCTGAAACTCTTTCACCTAAGCTCCAGCCATGACATTCAAATTCCTTCTGGTCTTTCTTCCTTGATTGTGAGTTAGAAAACTTGTAAACAGGGAGGTGTCTAAAGACAAAGAGGGAAGAGAGTCTCAACAACTGTGAGCAAAATGCCTCTTCCATGCCTGTTTGCATGAACATTCTATTTTTTTTTCTATAACTGAATGAATGTAAAGTGATCTCCTGGTGCACAGATAGAAGAGAGAAAATTGAAAATGAACCGCATTCATAGTCATCATGTTTCACCTAAGTTGGCCTGTTTTGTCTTGTCATAATAAACTTCATAAATGACTATTATTGAGTTTTCTATGCAGCAAACCAAACGAAGGACAAAGGTGAGCAGGTAATTTTTCCACAAAAGTTTGATTCATATGGAAAGTGTAACTTTCCTCTTTCAGAAGCTGCAGCTAACTTCAAGTAATCAATGCATGTGATGAAAAATTGTTCTGTTTCCTAAAATTATAACAATTTGAAGAATTGGAAATCAAACTACTAAGGAAATGAACATGATAAATGAGTAATCCGAATGATAAAAATAGCATTATATTTTCTCAGCAGGACATTCATATAAACATGTTCAGTAAAATATTAACCTGAAATAGAAAGTTACATCGAATGATAAATTAAGTTCATATATTAAAGTAAGAAGTAATTTTGTTTATTAATAACATTTTCATCTTATATTCAACATAATATGATTACACAATTCTATTTTTCAAATGTAAGTATATGATAATCTTTCAGTTAATATTTGATATTTCTCCCACCCTGTTCACTAAAATTAATCAGATCTAAAGATTATAAAACAAAGCCTGTGTTTCCTAAAAAATGTGATTTCCATCGATTTTTTTTTTTTTTTAGACAACACACTGGAATAAGATATTTGGTCATAATAAAATGTGCCTACAATACCACAGGGACAGAATGAACCACATCTTACTAACGCATCTGATTAGAGCATCTTATTAGAGCATCAGCACCCAGTGTCTGATTCTTGCTTAATTTCTTGGTCTGGTTACAGATTTGCACTGTGGCTTGAGATGTCCTCATTTCTGGATTTGCTTCCCTACACTCAGTCCTTGCCAGAATCAGATTTTGGTTTTTTGCTCTACTCATTTCTGGATCTTTCTAGCAAGTGCCCAGACCAATATAGCCTGGTGTTTTAGAACCCCACCCTGCAACAATAAGATTCTTTATATGCCAGTGTATCTGCTCCTGGGATTTTCTCCATAGTTTGCAATGTCACTGGAATACCATCACTATCTTGTTTATTTCTTGGCACCCTTTAGGGGCTGGCCTCTGGTGGTGCCCTACTGAGCTCTCTATGAGCAAATAAGTTGCTGCAATGACCTTTCAAGTTATAATTATAGAAAGAAGCTGGTTAAACTTTCTCTTCAGAAGCTCAAGGGAAGCATGCCTCTGAAGATCCAGAAAGGGTTTTATGACTAACCTCCACTTCAGGCCTCTTCACTTGGAGCTGTATTAAGGTGTTCAGAGGTTCTGAGCTATGAAAATAATGGTGCCCCATGTGTAATTCTAAATTGCAGCAATATGAAACTGCAAAATAAATGTTAGGAATAGCAATCAAATTCTGTTACTCCTGAGAATACTTTATTTAATATGTATTATGTAGTTTTAAATTAATTTTAGAGTATGCCTTCTGCTGATGCTATATGCACATATTTGTCCACCCATCATAAAATCAATTATGGTTTCCACACTTTGTTGACTCAGTGTTTAGGTCCAACGATCTTCCTTAGGCTAAGGGTGAGCTCTCACAAGCTTACAGGTGATCTTTTTGATTCCTAATGTAAAGATATCTAAATTCAGGTATCCAGGGAATTAATGTATCCTTCAATCACCGTAGTAAATGTGCAATCTTAATCAACGATCCTGTGTCAGTCATGTTACTCTCACTCCACTGTGAGTATGGAGAAATGGCATTCACTTATAGCAAAATTCACAAGAATATTTTGATTAAATTATTCAGTAATTCCAAGAAACTTTACTCTAATCATAGCATGTTTCACAAAGTCATTTAAAACCTAGCAAATTTTATTCTCATTTCCTCCTATCACTTGGCTTTTCTCTTTATGTGTTAGTTATGTAATATGTTCTGCTAATTCTCAACCATAGTTTGGGCATTCAAGCCATCATACCATTATTGTTCCCACTTCTGAGATAGTCATCTACCTTTTGCTCACCTGCAAAATTTCTAGTAATCTCCCCAAAAGGAAGATTAATTGTACATTTTCACAGAATTTATCTAATTCCCAGGAAAATCACTTACTCCTCCACTTTATAGTTGCCTACATTTAAATCCACATCACATTATATTATAATTACATATCTATTTCCTCTAATAGACAGTGAACTCCAGAAGGGCAGAGATTCTGGCTTCACTAATCTGCCTGGCTTTAAAATACAGCACACAGACCAAAACATTGTTAAATATTAAATATACTGTATCCATTTCAATCGTATTCTCAAAAAAATATCAATCAGATTTTTGAGATTTTTTGTTTATTTTGTTTTTCACTTTTTTCCAAACATATTTTAAAAATTTCCAAACATACACAAAAGTTGAAAGAATAGTGCAATTAATACCCATACACCTTTATGTAAATACACTGTTGTATGCTGTCACAAATACTTCAATTCTCTCTCTCCCTCTTTTGTTTTTAATTTAATTTAATTTTTTTTATACAGCAGTTCTTATTAGTTATATATTTTATACATATTGGTGTCTATATGTCAATCCCAATCTCCCAATTTCTGCCTTGCAAGCTGGTTCACCTGTACCATTTTTCTAGTTTCCACATATATGCGTTAATATACGATATTTGCTTTTCTCTTTCTGACTTACTTCACTCTGTATGACAGTCTCTATGTCCATCCACGTCTCTACAAATGACCCAATTTCGTTCCTTCTTATGACTAATATTCCATTGTATATATGTACCACATCTTCTTTATCCATTCGTCTGTTGATGGGAATTTAGGTTGCTTCCATGACCTGGCTATGGGAAATAGTGCTGCAATGAACAATGAGGTGCATGTGACTTTTTGAATTATGGTTTTCTCTGGGTATATGCCCAAGAGATTGTTTGTATTACTGCTTTCACACATTGGCACAGTAATTTAGAATAGAGTGGCTCTAAAATCAAATTACTTGAATTTAAATCCCAACTCCAGCTTTACTGGCTATGCAATTCCCAGAAAGTTAATTATGTGTCTCTGCACCTTTTTCTCATCTTTTTTTTCACGTCTATTTTTATTGAGATATAATTCACATATAACATCATGTAAGTTTAAAGTGTGCAACTTGTTGATTTGATGCATTTAAATATTGTATTATGATTACCATGTAGCAATACCTCTATCATATCAAGTCATCATTTTTTGTAGTGAGAATGATTAAGATCTAGTCTCTTAACAATTTTAAAGTTTATAATGTAGTATTGTTGTCTATAATCACTATACTGTGCATTATATCTCCAGGAATTATCTACTGTTTGCCAGTTTGTAACCTTACACAACATCTCTCTAATACCTGCACCCCCAGAAATTGGTAACCACCTTTCTATTCTCTGTTCTTGTGAGTTCACTTTTTTAGATTCCACATATATGGTATGGTATCATACAGTATTTATCTTTCTCTGTCTGACTTATCTCACTTAGCATGATGCCCTCAAGGCCAGCCACTTTGTTGAAAAAAGAATTTTCTTCTTTCTCATGGCAGAATAATACTCATCTATCTATCTATCTATCTATCTATCTATCTATATATCTTCTTTGTCCGTTGATGAATACTTAGGCTGTTTCAATATTTGGCTACTGTGAATAACACTGCAGTAAACATGGGAGTGCATGTATCTATTCAATAAGATGTTTTCGTTTCCTTTGGATATATGTAAGATTGGTGGATGTGAGATTGGTGGATCATCTGGTCGTTCTGTTTTTAATTTTTTGAAGAAGCTAAATACTTTTTTTCATAGTGGGTAAATAAATTTACATTCCCACCAACAGTGTACAAGTGTTCCCTTTTCTCGACACCCTCACCAACACTTGTTATCTCTTGACTTTTTGATCATAGCCGTTCTAACAGGTGTGAGGTAATATCTCAAAGTGGTTTTAATTAGCATTTTCCTGAGGATTATTAATGTTGAGCATTTTTTCATGGACCTATTAACTACTTGGGTATCTTCTCTGGAAAAAGCCTATTTAGTTCATCTGCCCCCCTTTTTAACTAGGTCGTTGGTGTTTTCTGTTGTTGTTGTTATTGAGTTTATGAGTTCTTTATATATTTTGGATATTACCCCCTTATCTGATATATATTTTTAAAATATTTTCTCCCATTTCATATGTTGCCTTTTTATTTATTTTTATTGTTTCTTTTGCTGTACAGAAGCATTTTAGTTAGATGTAGTCCCACTTAATGATTTTTACTTTTTTGCTTGTGCTTTTGGTGTCATATCTAAAAAATAATAATTGCTAAAACAAATATCAAGAAACTTCTTCCCTTTGTTTTCTTCTGGGAGTTTAACCTTTTCAGGTTTTATGTTTAAGTCTTTAATCCACTTCGAGTTAACTTCCTTGAATGGTATAAGAAATGGTCTATTTCATTTTTCTGTAAGTAGTTGTCCAGTTTTCTCAACACCATTTGTTGAAGAGACTATCCTTTCCCCACTGAATGTTCTTTGCTCTCTTGTCAAATATTAGTTAACCATAAGTGGGGGAGCAGTTATTTCTGGACTTTCTATTCTGTTCCATTGGTCTAAGTGTTTATTTTTTATGCCAGTATCACACTGTTTTAATTACCATGGCTTTATAGTAAAGTTTGAAATCAGGAAATGTGATACCTCTAATTTTGTTCTTTTTTCTCATTATTGCTTTGAATATTTTGAGACCTCTTGTAGTTACATAAAAATTTTAGTATTGTTTTCTATTTCTGTAAAAAACACCGTTGAAATTTTTATAGGGATTGCAATGAATCTAGAGATGGCTTTGGGTAGTGTAGACATTTTAATAATATTAATTATTCTGATCCATTAACATGGAATATCTTTCCATTTGGTTGTATCTTCTTCAGTTTCTTTCATCAATGTCTTTTAAGTTTCAGTGTACAGATCTTTTACCTCCTTGGTTAAATTTACTCCAAAAATTTTGTTTGTTTTTGGTGCATTTGTGAATCAGATTATTTTCTTTATTTTTTTTCCAGAAGTTTTGTTAGTGTATAGAAATATAACTGATTTCTCTATGTTTATTTTATATCCTACAACTTTGCTGAATTTTTAAATTAGTTTCAGTAGTGTTTTTCATTGAATTTTTAAGATTTTCTTTATATAAGGCCTTATCACCTGCAAATAATGACAATTTTACTTCTTCCTTTCCAACTTGGATGCATTTTATTTCTTTGTCTTGTCTAATTGCTCTTGCTAGAACTGCCACTACTATGTTGAATAAGAGTGATGAGAGTGGGCACCCTTGTCTTGTTCCTGATCTTAGAGAAAACACTTTCAATTGTTTACCATTAAGTATTATGTTAGCTGTGAGTTTGTCATATACATCCTTTATTATGTTGATTTATGTTCCTTTTATGCTCAATATATTGACAGTATTTTTACCATGAAAAGATGTCATATTTTGCCAAATCCTTTTTTTTTTTTTGCATCTATCGAGATTGTCATTAGATTTTTATCTTTGCTTGTGTTGATGTGGTATATCACATTTATTGACTTGCATATGTTGAACCATCTTTGCATCCCAGGTATAAATCCCACTTGGTCATAGTGTATAATCCTTTTAATGTGTTGTTGAATTTGCATTGTTCATATTTTGATGAAAATTGTTTGCATCTGTATTCGTTAGGGAGATTGATTTATAGTTTTTTTTGTTTGTTTGTTTGTTTGTTTTCTTGTAGTGTCCTATCTGGCTTTGGTATCAGAGTAATGCTGGACTCATCAGATAAGTTGGAAAGTTTTCCCTCTTCTTTAATTTTTTGGAAAAATGTTTGAGAAGGATTCTCATTAATTCTTCTCTAAACGTTTGGTAGAATTTGCCAGGTAAGCCATCTGGTCCTAGGGTTTTCTGAGGTGGGATTTTTGATTACCAATCCAACCTACTTTCTCTTTGGAACCATGTCTCTTTAATAGTCTTTGATATTCTTATCTGCCTCTTTCCTTATCTCCTCCTTACTCTCAGTCATAGAGAGCCCAATTCAGTACTCTGGGTCCTGCTGGAAAGAAACTGGATCCTCCAGCTACGTCTTAAACCAGTCGGGTCATGAGGCACTCACTCACTGCTCTTCTTCTTCTTCTTTTTTAATGTTTATTTATTTATTTTATTTTTTAAAATATCTTTATTGGAGTATAATTGCTTTACATTGTTGTGTTAGTTTCTGCTGTATAACAAAGTGAATCAGCTATACATATAGATACATCCCCAAACCCCTTCCTCTTATGTCTCCCTCCCATCCTCCTTATCCCACCCTTTTAGGTGGTCACAAAGCACCATACTGCCTGATAGTTCAGCCACATGCAGTGTTACCCTGGGGAAGGGCCAGCACTGGTAAAGGTCTTCTTACTGTTTCCACTCTGCTGTGACTTGTATTTTTTTTTTTTCTTTTATTCCAATTGCCTCCAGAAGTTGGCACTTCTGCAATTTCCCTCTAGTCCTTTTCGCATATCCCCAGGTTAGAACTCTCCAGACTTTTTCCAACCATGGAGAAAAGGGTTGGGGCAGGTTTGCTTCTCCACTGATTCCGCAGCCTGAACAGAGGTCGTCTGCCCAATACCAGATGCACAGGTGGGCAAGACTCCTCTCAGGTCCCTTGGCATATGGTGCTGGATCCCACAGCTCCCACAAAGGCACTTTGGTTCATGGAACTAAAAGGAGAAATGGTGGTCTTAGGCCACCATGGTGTTGACTTCACTCCTTTATTTCTCATCTTTTAAATTGACTCAATTAATAGTATTCACTAGATAGAAATGTATTGAAGATTCAAAAATGTAATTAATGTAAAGCTCCAACATAATGTTTTACAAATAGTAGACTATCAATTAACATTAATTATTTTACTAAAAATTACTTTTTTTTAGTAGTAGTAAGGTGTTTACTCTGGTAATTTCCACTATGTGATTTTAAAATAACCTGCTAAATCAATCCATTTGTTTCCAGTAAAGTTGCATAAGAATTTTTATGACTATCAGGTTGGAGTCATAGACATAAATCTAGTGTTAAAACCACTTATATTTTATAAACCCATACCAATACAGACTCTAGTTTCAACAGAAGAGAAGAAGCGCAAATATGAAATTAAAGTGTGGCATGTAATTTTAATTACAAGTATAATATGCTCTTTTATTGAAGGATAGTCTTGTTCTATTTTATTTATCCCAAGTTTGTCAATGTTTTCTAATAGAAAGAGTATGGCTTTCACTAAAATGATTATTTCTATTTTGCATTCTGTCATGCTTTCTGTGATGAGTTCCATGAATAGTTCAACTACTTTCCAAATGTATTTTAACTAAAAATCATAGCCTCCAGGGCTCATCTTAACTCCTTTCCCTTAATGTTCGTCACTTGGTGTATATTTTTGGTGACTGTTCATGACTATAATTTTATGGTGTTTGTTATAATGAAAATAGACCTCAAGAGATAAGCCAAGTGAAATAAAATTTAGAAGTGTTTTTTGTTCCATTAGGAGATACTAGAAGCAAAATTATTTCCATAATAATTTTAAGAAATAATGAACCTCCTTGTATGTATGGTGTAAACTTTACACAGTAAAATTTGTTATAAATAAAATTCAGATTTGTGTGACCTTTTATTTGTATATAAAATTCACATTTAAAAGCATATACTTTCACACAAAGACAAACTAAAGAATTTATCTCTAGTAAACTTGCACAAAAACATATGCCAAAGGATAATTATTTTCATGCAGAAAGAAAGTAATCCCAAATAAAATCACCTTAAAACAGGAAAGAAAAGGTAAACATCTGGGTAAACTATAGTAAATATTGATATATATATATGTATATGTATATGTATATAATACTAAGAATATTGTTATGTGATATATAAAATACATATAGACATAAAATATGCCAAAAATCCACAAAAGATGGAGTATGGTAAATAAATTTAGTGTTGTAAAGTCATTAATTTGTCCAAGAAATAGAAAATTACTAATACTTAGTAGAATCTAATAAGTCAAATATACCTGATGTAATCCATAGAATATCTATTAAGGGGCTAATAAAATAATGTTCAATTAACAAGATTAAGATAGAAACACTAGAATAACTTGAGTAGAACTGAAAAAAACAGGAAATAATAAAAAAATTTGGCCAAAAACCTAGAAACATGGAACATTACTTTGTAGATATACCAATTATTGCATTAAATGTAAATGAACTAAATAATGCAATTACAAGACAGTGATCAACAAACTAAATTTTAAAAGAAAATGAACTATGGGTTGTATGACAAACTAACTTAGTCTCCCATGTTCCATGCCTCGTGATCCTCTAGTCTCTATTTTTTTGCATTATTCTACCCACCCACAAGGGTGGTAAGGACCTATGTCTTATTTCTAACAATTATTACAAAGGTGATTGATATCATTCCCTGATTTCATTACATTCATTATATAAATCTCCATCATCCTAGCTGACTCACTCTAGACACTCTTCTTGCTGGCTTGATGATGTAAGCAACCATGTTGAGAAATTCAGTTTAGCAAGGAATTGTGGCCAGCCTCTACAAACTGCACGTAGCATCAAGGAGCTGATGGTGGTCTCCAATCAACAGCCAGGTAGTATCTGGGGCCCTGTGACCTACAGCTGCAAGTAAATGAATTCTATCAAAAACCCAAATGAACTTGGAAATGGATTCTTTCTCAGTTGAATCTTCAATTTAGAATACATCTCAGCCAAAAATCTTGACAGTAGTCTAGTGAGTCCTAAGTAGAAAAATCAGATGAGCATGTCCAGACTTATGACCTACAGAAAAAGTGAGATAATAAATATATGTTGTTTTATGCTACAAAGATTTGTTAGGCATCCATAGAAAATTGTACATAGTCTCTATAAGAGAAAATCCTTGAATATAAGAATGCAGAAAGATCAAAAAACAAACATGGAAAGATACATATCAAACAAATATCAACCCCTAAAATCATTGAACCAAGTGAACTTTAACACAAGAAAGATAAGAGTTATAAAGGAATATATCATAACAGAAAGGTAGTCTTTCTAATGAATGATGTAACAGTCAATTTTTTGTACATAATAACAAAACCTCAAAATACATGCAGCAGAAACTGCATACTGTTAAATTCAATAGTTGTAGAGAGTTATTTTTAAAAGAGTTATTTAATTATAGATACAACAAAGAATAGCCCATAGAAATATTGAAGATTTGGAAAACCAATGAATAAACATAACTTAACTGACATATATAGAACACTGAATGTAACAGCTGCAGCTGCATATGTTTTCAAATGTACATGTGTGCCAAAATTAACATGTTGAGTACTAACATTATGTCTCAATTAATTTCAAGTGATTGAAATCTTACACACCTGTATGTATGTGGTGATACATTAAAAACAATTATAAATTTCTCAAGTTCAAAAATCCCCAAATGTTTTGATATTAATCCACACATTTGTAAGGAACCTATGAGTCAATGAAAAAAATCAAAATAAAATTTTAAAATCTTTTGAATGGAGTGATAATAAAATATAGCATATTAAAACTAGTGGAATGCAGTGAAGCCTACTATTAGAATGAAATTTATATTCTCTAATGTATATATTGAATACTACTGAAAGGAAAATGTGAAATACATTAATATAAGTACCATTTGAAGAAGCTAGGAAATAATTTTTAAAATATATTAAATAACAAAATAGAAAACTCTGATAATATTAAGAAATTTAAGGAAACTAAAGGTTGATTCTTTGAATATATAAATATATGTATGTGTTTATGTTTGTACACACTCCAATAATGACTACTGAAGGAAAAAAAGATAAGTATACTAATAATCAATTACCAATTTAAAAAATAAGAAAGGAATATTCTACAGATATTAAATATACAATATTAAGGTATTATAAACAAAATGATGTCAGATGAAATGGACAAATCCCTTGACTAATCAAACTTACAAAAATCAAAATAAAATGAAATAAAATTTGAATGTTCTCATAAATATTAAGGGAGTTTTTACTAAGAAGAACTTCAACCCAAGAAAAACTCAGATATCTCCCAACATGATATGTCAAGACCAAGTCAGCATTATTCCAGAAATTCAAGTTTCACCTAATATTAGAAACATAAAACAATGTTATACAGTGTCTTAACAGAATAAAAACAAACATAAAAAAGCATATGATCATCATATATAGAAAAAGCATTGATTAAACGTCAACACGTCTTTATGGTTTAAAAAAGAAAATGAACTTCAAGAATTTATCATTAATATGATAAAGTATATATTGTAAATACAAAGTGTCTCCAAGGAAAAACAAAAAAAACTTCAAAATCTATAATGTTAAATGATAAATATTGAAAGCTCCCTCCTCATGGTCAGGAATGAGACAAAGATATTCACTATCAATACTTCTGTTCAACATACTTATTTTATATTTCTATATAATACATCCTTATTTTCAGAAATGCTCTCTTTACTCAACTGTCTAAATTCTGATTTTTGGTGAAGAGCATCAATTACTACCAGAGTAAGTTTGTTGCCCTGGTTGGGCTATAGTTGTGCCACAGAGATTCTTTCCATCACACTAATTTTTTGTTTTCCCTTGGAATTACCACCATACCAGGAACTTTTATAATATCACTTGTAATGAAAATAATCTATGATTCTCAATAAAGAATTTTATCCATATGTATTTTGCTTTGCCACATCAATTTAGTGACTCAATTATAAAATATTCTCTGACCTTAACAAACTTTATAACATTGTTTTCTGTGTATCTTGTAATAGGGATTCCTAGTATAGACTTTGGTGGATACATAAGGTAAAAGAAAAGAAAGTGCAATATTAAAAATGGTGAATACCACAAATATTTATGCACCACATCATTCATTAATTAGGCACATGTATACTGAATGCCTACTATATGCTGAGTGATCTACTAGTGCTAGAGACCCAGTTGGAAGCCAATCACTGGTTCAACCATCATGGAGTTTATCATGGGCAGAATTGTGTCCTCCACAAGTTCATATGTTGAGGTCCCAAAACCCCAGTGCTTCAGAATATGACTGTATTTGAAGATAGGTCCATTAAAGAGGTAATTAACTTAAAATGAGGCTGTTAGAATAGACCTTAATCCAATATGACCTGTGTCCATACCAGAAGAAGAAGTGTGGGCATACAGAAAGAAACAGGTGTGTGCATGCACAGAGGAAACACCATGTGATGGAGAGTAAGTTGTCATCTGCAAGCCAAGAAGAGAGGCCTCAGGTAAAAATACAAATACAAAAATACAAAAATACAAAGCAAGCATGTTTTAGGGAGAACTGGTCTATTGGTGGACAGGATAGAATTATCTCGGTAAACACTATTTGAGATAATAGGTAACAGATGAAGGACGGAAGGTAGAGATAATGTGTAAGTCCCAAGGAACAGCATGTATCAAAATCTGAGGTGGGAGTGGGTCTAGCATGAGGAATACAGACTAGAATGCCTGTAAGTAGGAGCAACAGAGGGAAAACATGTGAGTTGATGCAGGAGAAATAGACAGGAACTGGATAATGCAAGTCTCTGCGTATGGCAGAAACCATGTTCACCCAACCGTGACGTCATCCTCTGAGAACTCGTCTAGACTACACATCCCAGCCTCCCTTGCAGTTAGGTGTGACGATGTAATTGAGTTTTGTCCAGTAAAATATGGGGTTGAAAGGTGGACAAATGGCAATCATTTGTGCTACTAGGGTGGTGAAAAGAAAATTTTCGTGGTGAAACTAAATATTTAAAATAGTTTTGCTTCAGAGATGAGGCAGAGGAATAATCAGAGGGACCCCAGATTTCTGCATCTAGCCAAAAAGACCATCAAATAGCAACAAAACCTAATTGTACTTTTTTTTCCTGAAATGTATGCTTGCATCAGTTATACTATAGGACTATATAAATATAAATTGACAATTATACAGTAAACATGTTTAATTTTGAAACAGAAGTGTTTCATATAGCTATGTTAATTTTTACAGTTTGTATCAAATATATTACACAAAAAATTCTTTGTTAAAATGTTAAATTTTATTTATTTATTTTAGTTGTGCTATAATCCCAGTTTTTATGTGTATCTCTTCTAACATATATACATGTGCATTTTCCTGGCATAATTTTTACTTTTAAATTGTATGCGAGAGACTGTTGAGTGTGGAATGCATTAAACATTTGTCCAAAAAGCCATTGCATGAATGCTGTGTTTGCGCTTCAAGTAAAATATATCTACTTAATTATGAAAAAATATGAAAGAAAAAGTATTAATTGGATGAGACTAGTGTCCAGTCACCAATATAAATATAATCAAATAATATACATTTTAAAAGATTTAATTTAACCAGGAGGACTACATATATACATAGTATTATTTTCAATGCACAAAAGAAAATCACAGTGTTTTTATTATATGCATGATGTAAAGATTATTCTAGATTTCTAGAAACCATATCACTGTCTTCTTTGCTTGAGACGCCTTTATTCAAGACACTGTCATCCTAAAGAAACTTACAGTAAAAATATTTTTACTTCATATAGGGCACTTTACAGTTTGTCACAAAGGCAACATAACCCTGTGTATTAACCACCAAAATAGAAATGACAGTTTTGTATATTAATAGTGCTTGACCTATGTAAGCAATTCATTCATTGGGAGTGCTCAAAATCTAGGTTTTGACCATCTTGGCCCTGGTGAGATTAGTTCATGGTACTTGTTTTTCACAAGTTTTTGTTTTGCACTTAATTAGATTGACTAATGCCCTGATGTAGTTTAGAAACGACACATATGTCATCAATTCAAAGGCATGAGTATGTACTTCAATTAAAAATAAAAAGTACATGTATCAATGTAAATCTTGTGTCAATAATATGTGTCATATTAGTGATATTAAGATACCAGGAATATTTATCCAGAAAGTACGTTATCTAGTTTCTGGAAGAATAGCAAGGGAGAAGCTGATATTATTCTAATGATTGTTAGTATCTTTAAGAAGTTTCAAAATTTTAAATTAAAAAAATACTAATCGCAGAAGTGTTCATACCAAAAGTTGTTAATATGTTGAAGAGTATGTGAATGAAAAATACTGCCTGTCATATCAGTAAACAAAAGATGTTGCAACCATCAAGCCATCACATTACAGCAGCCCTAATGGTGAGCCCTGAGGGAACTCAGGAGGGAGGCAAGATGCCCTCCTTCTAGCAGTCAGCCCCTGCAGCCACCCGCGATGGTGCACCCTGAGGAAACTCAGAATGGGAAGCACAGGATGCTGACCCCAGATAGTTGAGGTGCATATCAAAGAAATTATTTCAATGAGCCCAGAGTTTGCATCTTCCCGTACACAGAAAAGCACTAAATTCCTTAACTTGAGATGTCTGGTTTTCTTTAATTAATAGTAATCTCTTGATAGTCCGACTACCTGGTCTTTGTTGCAAAAACTCCTTTATAACCCTGGCTCCCCTCCCGTGCCTCTTCAGAGCAGTGCCTCAGAGTTATCGGAGATGCTATGTCCTGGGCTTACATCCTCAGTTTTGTCCACCAAATAAAACATAACTCTCAACTTTTATGTTGTGCATTTGTTTTTTCAGTTGACAGATATTTATGGCCGAGAAGACAGCCCTCCATGCTAAGCCGGTGGTTTGCGCTTTAGGAAGCAATGGAAGTCACTGAAGGGTTTAGTGAAGAGAAAAGCAGGGTGAGACTTCCATTTGGAGAGGCTACTTTAGCTGAAGTGTTCAGAGCAACTCAGTGGCATTTTGTCAGATATATCTTTCCATATAACAATAGTTTCTACTATCAAGTAAGAAAAAACTTATTTGTAATGTTTAATTATAAGAACTAAATCTTATAGAATGTTGACTATGTTCAAAACACTTTATTGAGTTATCTTACTTATTTCTCCCAACGAACATATGGGTTCTCTCAAGGCAGACACAGTCCCCCGTGTTGAATTAGTTACTGAAACTGTCCAAGTATGTTCCTGCCTCCTTGGAGCTGTGCTGCTTGGCAATATCTCTCCACTTAACTCTGAGCTTGACTGTATGACTTAATTTGGCTAAAGGTACAGTAGCAAAGTTACGCAAGCTAAAATGTGAAAATGATTTGCACGTTGGGTCTTGCCCTCTCGCTGCTCTTAGAACCACGCTGTCTGCTGCCTTGTGAACAAGCCCAGACTAGCCTGCTGGATAATAAGATATATGTGGTCCAGTCACCACCCTCACCCTTTGCCACCAGAGCCGACAGTGAGCCAACTGCCAGGCCATCCAGACCCCAGAAGACATGACCCAGTCTGAGTTCAACAGGGCCTAGTTCAGATGGGCAGAATTACTTAGTTAATCCATAGACATGTGAGCAATAAATAAATGATTATTATTTAAACTGCAATATCTGGGTTTATTTATTAATAAAAGCTGATGTACTGACATATGTCTATTCTCTTCTAACTTATTAACAGAACCATAAATTTAGTGCAAAATATTCACATGTACCTTTAATAAAATACTATCTCCCTTGATTCTTTGACACTGGGTGTAACTATGTGTCCTAGATCTGGCCAGTGAGAAGCAAGCAGAGTTTAGTAGATGAGGCATCCAAGAATGCTATTGTTTTCCTGATGTAAATGAATATCTTTTTACATTTTATTTTCTCTGAATTTTTCTGCCTGGGAAATGGATGAGATGCAACAAGATCTCATCAAAAATGAGATGTCACACATTTTTAGATAGAAGAGCAGGAAGCTAGAAGAAGCTTGTGCTTATAATGACCCAGCTGCATCAAACTTCAAAGTACCTACTTCTAGAATGGCATTTTACATGAAAGAAGTAATCCAGCTCTTCCGTTACTTTATTCTTTTTTAAGTTTCTGCAAATGCAGTTCTACACATTACTAGCTGATTTGAAAGATTAGAGAACAATATTTAAGAACTTTAATATTTTCATAATATGTATCTAATAATTGGATTCAATTTTCAATTCCACAAATATATTGGGCACATATACTGTGCTATATATTGTTTATTCTTTAGTACTATTCTATAGGTATTCTTCACTGCACTTCATCTCAGAGTCTTTAATACTCAGAGATGTAGTTTTTAGGCCATTCCCTAGGACCATAGTTCTGAAAAATTCAACTGAGAAATGGTTGTTTAGAGGTCTGCATGACAGTGCGCAGGGAAACTAGTCAGAATTGTATTGCAATATTTCAGGTAGGGAGGAATCAGTGCCTAAACTAATTGGAAAGAAATGGGTAGGGGGCAATCACAGAAGAGTTTTAAGAGAATAGATTTCACACTTGTTTTGGTGTGAAGGAGTTGGAAAGAGGGGATTTCTGTGGTGCTATTATTTGAGAATATAAGCCAAATAAGATCACTGGGACAAATGTGATAAGTTCTTTAGAGTAAGCTAATTTTGAGCTGCTTGTGCAAATCTCCATGTTGTGAATATGTGGTTAAAGTGTTTGGATATGCATGGGATGAATGTAAGAATTAATTAACAACTGGTACATCTTGGGTAATGATCGATTAGAATGGATGCTGATTAGAATACTTTATAGGTGAGCAACAGTTTCACATCAGTAATGGATATACAGCAACGGTCCCCAACCTTTTTGGCACCAGGGACCGGTTTAGTGAAGACAATTTTTCCACGGATGGGGGAGGGGAATGGTTCGGGCAGCAATGCGAGCTATGTGGGGGACGGTTCAGATGGTAATGCGAGAGAGATAGGGAGCAATGGGGAGCAGTAGATGAAGCTTTGCTTTCTCACCTGCCGCTCATCTCCTGCTGTGTGGCCCAGTTCCTAACAGGCCGAGGACCAGTACCGTTCCATGGCCTGGGGGTTGGGGACCCCTGATATACAGGAGAGAGCTGAAGGAAAGAGTAAGGAGGAGGGAAGGAAGAAAGAAAAATAAGAAAGATAAAAAATTAAGGAAAATTACTGAATAGCATTTAAATTACAGAATACTTCTTCACATGCAACCAGATTTGAAGAATATCTGCCAGAAACATAGAAGACCAACTAACCTTCATTCAAGAAATATTAATTGGCTCCTAGCATATCTCAGGCACTTTTCTAGGAACAATGAGGAGAATGGTGAGAAAGATAAAACAGGATCCTGTTCAAGGTATGTTTATTTTCCATTTGGGGAAGGTAGATACTGAATAATAGAACAAATTCAAACCTAGATATTTTATAGACACGATATGCATGCTAAAAAAATAAAACAAGGAAATTTTGACAATTTTTGTTAGTATTTTCAAATCTAATGGGCATACTGTGGTCTTTGGAATAGTCTATGCATCACAAATGCACTATTTTATATGGATTCCCATTCCCTGAAAAGCAGTGACACAATTGTGAGACTGGAAATAAGAAAAAGAGAGATTGTGGGGCAATGTTACATGTGCTAGTTTTCCCTATATTTTCTCTATAGCTGTAACATAGACTCACACTGAGAAATATAAATTCTGCTGGTGAAGCTTGTACTGTGAAAACACTGGTACAATAAACTGAGATGCTTTCACCATAGCAGGCCAACTGAAGCAGAATTGATGGCATTGAGAAAAAGAAGGGAAGCTTTATTTAAAGAAAGCACACAGGTGATGAGAATGTCCTCTGATTTGGGTTCTCCTAACCATGACTCCTGGTCTTAAAAGGTCAAGAGGCAAATCCACTAGATCTGCAGTCAAAAGCAGCCAGTGAGTCTTCCCACAAGTTGGGCTGCACTTAAAGTTAATATATTTTTATTTGACTGTAAATAAGGTAAAACAAGAGAGCAAATATATGTATATGCTTTCTACAATATCTAAGGACTCCATTAAGTGTGCTAAAAATAATAATTTTGGTCCAGGACTGTAGAAATTTTTAATTTTTCCCTTCAATTTAGTGGCACTTTATTGAAATTCCACATCACTGAAGTATGAGAAACTCCACTTAGGTAGCAAGTTTTAGAGTTTGTGTGCATGTGTATGTGTGTGTGTGTGTGTGTGTGTGTGTGTGTGTGTGTGGTTTATTCCCCATCTCCTGAAAGCTCTGTGTCTTACCAAGCCACATAAGGTAGCAATTATTTCCCAATCTCTAGGAACCATCAGCATGATTTCATCAATCACATGGGCTACTGTGATGTCCTATTAAAATTGTAAGATGGCCAACTTCTTTGATGCTTACATTATACATAACAAACCAGAGAGCTGATGACCCTCTGAGGCAAGATGGAAATATCCCTCCTGAGAATCTATAAACATTTAATATTTGCTGTTTTCAGTATGAGTAGAGTGAAAAATTAATAGCAGCAAAAATGTCACTAGGTGATGAACTGAGTGACCATAATAAGGAACTGAGAAGTAGCTCTACATGTATCAACATAATCTAATTTAACAAACATCCTCAAATCCCAGTGACTTTACATGGTAAAGATTTATTTCTTGCTCACACATAATTTGATGCAGATGATCCTGGTTTAGTGGATTTTCTGGGTGGCTATATTCCAGTTGATGTACTCAGGGATCTGAAGTTCTTCCATCATGTGACCCCACCATTCTGGAGTACTTTACTCCAGCCCTTGAAGCAGAGAGAAGGATGTAAGAGATTGTAATGACTGTTTTACATTCAGGCCTAAATATATTATGCTTCATATCTTCCCACAAGTGGCCACACAGTCCATCCTGGATACGAGGGAGATAGGGCAAAGCAATCTTCCTATATGTTCAAGGGGAAAGTAAAATAATTTGATGAAATATATTATTTTCTCTAACACACACTTCAATTAAGGTCAAAACTTAATTAAGCTTATGGTAAACACATGTCATTTTCCCCAAACTATCAGACTTTTCTGTTGGATCTATATATTGAATACTACAGGATTGAAAAGAGGCATGATAGGAATCAATCTTTCAGGTTGCTCTGATGGTTGAATATCTGAGCAATTCTTTTAAGAATGAGATATGGCTATTAGTTAACTATTTTTTTTTAAAAGAAGGGTACCATCACTACCATTTAACACATGTCATAAATATAAATCTTATCCATAGATCAGAAAACTTGTTAACGTTTTTGCCAATTGAGAGTATATTCATTTTATCTATGAATTTAGGGTAAGGAAAAGTGGCTACCATGGAGATTTGGGTTCACCTGTGCGTACAGTACAACATCCCTGTAAATTCCACTTATCCCTTGAGATTTATAAGCTCCACTCAAGCCAGCAGGCCACAGTGTATTCCTAGATACCCAAAGATTAATGCTAGATTAGACCCAGTGTCCAATAATTCTCAACCATTCTGTATAGTTTTCCTTTCCCCAAAGCTTAATTAGGCAGGTAATAAATACAAGATCATTGGTCCTTTTGGACAAGTTTTGAAGAAAAGATCACAATATGAACATGTGGCTTTTGAGCAGGGATTGCTCTTCATTTCAGGATTTGGAAATAAGCTATGACTCAGATACATGAATTTAGGGAAGTATTGTGACTCTGTAATGTAATGTATCAAGTCAGGCTTTGGTTAACGATATTATATAATAAAATATAAAAATACTCCTAATAATAAAAGTTACTTTGATTTATAAACCAAATAGTTCCTTACAGGGTGGTCTAATAACTTCTTTCCTATGGATCCATTATTAATTGAATTCTCTCAGAGATTTCCAAGGTTAGGCTATTCTTGGAGATTGGATGACTGTGCTATTCTTGCTGCCACATATTAGTCACATCAGCTTTGCTTCTTTTTAAACATGTCTATGTTTCTTATACCTGAACTCTGATGTTTGTGATCCATCCAGCCACACTAAAATCAGAGAGCCCATTTCAACTGAAACTCCTTGCTATATCACTCATGGGTGCAATTTTTGAAACCTGTGCTTCTCTCGCAGATCTTGTCCTAAAGGTCTTGGTGAAAAAAAATTCATTCTAATACCTCTCAGAGAATATTATCAGGCAATATTTTCAATTAATGTGCTAAAATATATCCAGCATTTCACAGTCTCTCTGAATCTGGAATTTGAATCCCAATATATTCATTTACCATGTGATTTCTGTCTGTTCAATGTTATTTAGTCAACGAATTTGTATACAGGTTTACACTAGAAAACTGAGTCATCTAAAGAACCACAAAAGGGAGGGAGCTCAAGATGGTGGAGTAAGAGGACCCTGAGCACCCCTTCCCACACAAACATCTCAAAAACACATCTACATGTGGAGCAACTCTCACTAAAAACAATCTGGAGATGGGCAGAAAGGCTCTTTTACAACCAAGCCTGTAAAGAAAGATCCACACAGTCCGGTAGGAAGTAGGGAGAAACGATTGGGTAAGGACTCACACTCCTTGCAGAGACACAGAAGAGGGAGGGGGTATTACGGGAGTGGGGATCTTCCCTGGGAAGTGAGGGGTTCAAGCCACATGTTGGGCATCTCGGCTCTGCAGTCCAACACCAGGAAAAAGAGCTCCATTAGGTGGTTTTGAAAAACAGTGGGACTGACAGGAGGGCTGTAAGCAAGTGGGACTCTGCTCATGAAAAGAGTGCACACAAACCTGGCTTACTCCCGGGAAGAAGGCAAAGGAAGCAGATTGAAAAAGCCGGCGGCTCTTTCTGGTTTACCACACCTGCTTCAACATACACCCCAGCCTCTCTCGCTCTGGCACAACTCTTCACTAGAGCAAAGGCTGCTGTTGCCAAGGGGAGAGTGCACACTTAGAAAGAACAGAGCCTCGGGCCTGACCTGCCTCTGAACAGGGTGAAGGCAGCCGTTGGCAGTGCTCATGTGAAGGCAGCTGATAGGGAGCAGCCTGGGGCTCTGACTGGCTTGCTCAGACTGTCCCAGTGCACGCCCCAGTCCACACCAGGTACCTGCTCTAGCCCCTCTTGCCCCAGTGTGGCTGTCCACTAGGGTGCAGGTGCCATTGCCAGAGGGAGAGCATGCACTTAGAGGGAGTGTAACAAGCTCTGGCCTAACCCCCAGGATTTCTGCTCCAGCACCTTGAGCCCCAACCCCACCCCTGATAGGGCACTGACAGCGATTGAGCAGAAGAGAAGCCCCAGTTCACACATGGTTCTGGCTCTAGTCTCCCCAACTTCATCCCCACCTCCCACCAACGTGATAGCTGCCAGCACATCCCAGGGAAAGATGTGACCCATGCTCACTACTTCAGATCTAGCTCTCCCACCAAAGCCAATGGGCACATGAAGACTGCATAGGGATGTTCCCATGCAAGGACACACCTTCAAGGCTGGGGTAGTTAACTGTTTCACCTAATTTCATAGAAACAGAGAAAGTTAAACAAGAAGCATTAGTAATAAGAACATTACTTGAACTTGGGAAAAGAATAAATGAACACAGTGAGAATTTTAACAAGGAATTAAAAATAAGAAAATAATCAAACCACAAGGGAAGAGACTAAAAAAAGAAGAAAAGAACAAAGAAGAATTACAAAAACAACCAGAAAACAACAAAATGGCAATGAGGACATACCTATCAGTAATCACTTTAAATTAAATAATCCAATGAAAAGACATAAGGTGGCTGATTGGATAAAAACAAAAATTATATGTTGCCTACAAGAGACTCACATCAGAGCTAAAGACACACACAAACTGAATGTAAGGGAATGGAAATATATTTCATGCAAATGGAAACAAAAAGAAAGTTAGTGTAACAATACTTGAATCATACAAAGTAGACTTTAAAACAAAACCTATAACAAAAAACAAAGAAGGGCATTAAATAATGATAAAGGGATCAGTACAGGAAGATGCTACAACCTCTGTAGGTTAACCCATGTGCATATAATATAGGAACATGTAAATACATAAAGCAAATATTAACAAACATAAAGGGAAATTGACAATAATACAATAATAGTAGGGAACTTTAACACCCCGCTTCAATGGACACATCATTCAGACAGAAAATCAATAAGGCAACAGTGACCTTAAGTGACACACTACACCACCTGGACTTCATAAATATCTACAGGACATTCTATCTAAAAACAGCAGAATACATATTATTTTCAAGTGCACATGGGACATTCTCCAGGATAAGTCACATGCTAAGCCATAAAACGCCTCAATAAATTTAAAAGGATAGAAATTATATCAAGCATTTTTTTCCAACCATAATGATATGAAACTAGAAATCAATTACAGGAAGAAAAATAGGAAAAGCACAAACATGTGGAGACTAAAAAACATGCTACTAAATATTCAATTGGTAAATGAAGAAATCAAACAAGAAATTAGAAAATATCTTGAGACAAATGAATAAAAACAAAATCTCTAAGGGACACAGTAAAAGAAGTTCTGGGAGGGAAGTTTATAGCAATAAAGACCTACCTCAAGAAAATTGAAAAATCTCAAATAGACAATGTAACACACCATCTAAAAGAATTAGAAAAAGAAGAACAAACAAAGCCCAAAGTCAGCAGGGGTAAGGAAATAATAAAGATCACAGGGGAGATAAAAGAGACAAAAATATCAATAGAAAAGATCAATGAAATCAAGGGCTGATTTTTTGGCAAGATAAATAAAATTGATAAGCCAGGCTATCAAGAAAAAAAGAGAGAAGGCACAAATTAAAAAGATAAGAAATGAAAGAGAAAAAAATTACAACCAATAACACAAAGATACAAAAACTCATAAGATAATACTATGAAGAGTTATAAGCCAGCAAATTGGAAAACCTAGAAGAAATGTATAAATTCTTAAAAACATACAATCTTCCAAGGCTGAATCAAGAAGAAAAAGTTAATCTGAGCAGACCAATCACTAGTAGTGAACTTGAATCAGTAATTGAAAAACTCCCAGAAAACAAAAGTCCAGGACCAGACAGCTTCACAGGAGAATTCTACCAGACATATAAATATCCATCTTTCTCAAACTATTCCAAATAACTGAAAAGAAAGGAATACTCCCAAATACATTCTACAAGGCCATCATAACCCTGATACCAAAACCAGGCAAAGACACTACAATGAAAGAAAATTACAGGCCAAGATCTCTGACAAATATAGATGCATAACTCCTCAACAAAATATTAGCAAATCCAATTCAACATTATATAAAAAGGATCATACCCATGATCAATTGTGATTTATTCCAGGGACATAAAGATGGTTCAATAATTGCAAATCAATCAATGTGATACACCACATTAACAAATGGAAAGACAAAAACCACATGATCATCTCAATAGACTCACAGAAAGCATTTGACAAAACTCAACATCAATTCATGATAAAAACTCTCATCATAGTGGATATATAGGGAACATATCTCAACATAATAAAGACCATTTATTACAAACCCACAGCTAACATCATACTCCATGTTGAAAAGCTAAAAGCTTTTCATCTAAAATCAGGAAAAAGAAAAAGATGACCATTTTCACCATTTCTATTTAACGTACTAAGAGAAGACCTAGCCAGAAATCAAGCACACACACACACACACACAAATAGAAACATCCAGATTGAAAGGAAAGAAGTAAAGCTGTTACTATTTGCAGATCACATGACACTATGTACGGAAAACCCTAAAGTCTCCATCGAAGTACTATTATAACAAATAAATGAATTCAGTAAAGTTGGAGGACACAAGATTAATATACAGAAATCTGTTGTTTTTCTATACACTAATAGTGAATTGTCAGAAAGAGAAAGCAAGAAAACAATCTTGTTTAAAATCCCATCAAAAAGAATAAAATACCTAGGAATAAACTTAACCAAGGAGGTAAAAGACCTATACTATGAAAACTATAAAACATCGATGAAGAAAATTGAAGATGATACAAAGAAATGGAAAGAAATCCCATGTTCATGGATTGGAAGAATTAATATTGTTAAAATGTCCATACTACCCAAAACAGCCTACAGATTTGATGCAATCCCTATCAAAATACCCATGATGTTTTTCACAGAGCTAGAACAAATAGTTCTAATATGTATATGGAAACACAAAATACCCCAAATAGTCAAAGCAGTCTTGAGAAAACTGAACAGAGCTTGAGGTATCACATGCCTTAAGCTATGGTAATCAAAGCAGTATGGTACTGGCACAAAAACAGACACATAGATCAGTGGAACAAAATAGAGCACCCAGAAATAAACCCACTCATATATGGTCAATTAACCTAATTGACAAAGAAACCAAAATATATAAGGGGGAAATGACTGTCTCAATAAATGGTGCTGGGAAAACTGGAGAGCTACCTGTAAAAGAATGAAATTGGAACATTTTCTCACACTAAATACAAAAACTCAAAAATGGATTTAAGACCCAAATGTAAGACTGGAAACCCTAAAACTCCTAGAAGAAAATACAGACAGAACACTCTTTTACATAAGCTATAGCAATATTTTTTTGGCACTGTCTCCTCAGGCAGATGAAACAAAAGCAAAAATATACAAATGAGACCTAATTAATCTTAAAAGTGTTTTCACAGCAAAGGAAATCACTGGGGAAATGAAAAGACAACCTACTGAATGGGAGAAAATATTTTCAAATGATATGACTGATAAGGGGTTAATATTCAAAATTTATAAACAGCTCATACAACTCAATATCAATAAAGCAAACAACTCTATTAAAAGTGGACAGAAGACCTGAATAGACATTTTTCCAAAGAAGATATACAGATGGGCAACAGACACATGAAAACCTGCTCAACATCATGTATAATCAGGGAAATGCAAATCAAAACTACAATGAGATATCACCTCACACCAGTCAGAATGGTTACCATCAAAAAGACCACAAATAACAAATGTTGGTGAGGATGTGGAGAAAAGGGAACACTTGTGCACTGTTGACGGGAATGTAGATTGGTGCAGCCATTATGAAAAACAGTATGGAATTCCCCAAAAAACTAAAAATAGAACTACCATATAATCCAGTAATTCCATTCTGGGCACATATCTGAAGAGAATGAAAACACTAATTCAGAAATATACATGTGCCACTATGTTCATTGAAGCATTATTTACAACAGCCAAGATACGGATGCAACCTAAATGCCCATCAACAGATGAATGGATAAAGAAAATTTGTTTATATATATCACATATATGTGTACACACACACACACAAACACACACAATGGAATATTACTCAGCCAATAAATGAATGAAATTCTGCCATTTGCAACAACATGGATGGACTTAGAGAGTATTATGCTTTGTGAAATGTCAAATAGAGAAAGACAAATACTCTATGTTATCACATATAAGTGGAATCTAAAAAATAAAACAAATGAATATATATAATAAAACAGAAACAGACTCACAGATGTGGAGAACAAACTAATGGTTACCATTAATGAGAGAGATGGGGGGAAGGGGAAGATAAGGTAAAGGATTAAGAGGTACAAAATAATATGCATAAAATAAATAAGCTACTAGGATATATTTTACAGCATGGGGGAAAAGCCAATATTTTATAATAACTTTAAATACAGTAAATTTATAAAAATATTGAATCACTATTTTGTACACCTGAAACTAACATAATATTGTAAATCTACTTTAATTAAAATAAATAAAGAACCACAGGATTTCTAGTAAATGTACCTATACAAGTAAATTCAGTCTAATCTAACATGTTTGGTTTCTTTAGTCAATATTCTCAAAATCATTATCAAAAAGTGTCCTCAAGATGTTAAAATACATTAATAAGTTTCTGCTACTTTTTGTGAGTGAAAACTCATTCTTCATTTTAACTCTACATTTTACTTTAGACTATGGTGATTCAGATTTTGTTTACTTTTGCAATTTGGTGGTGGAAGTGTTTACTTGTGTTAAAAAACTTGAGACATAGAGTTGCTTTTCTTACTTTGTAACCCTCCCAAATTTTCTTGTTAAAGGGTAATACAGAACAAGTGTGTAGTTAACTCACAGCTAAAACGTGAAAAGCAGGATATGCCTCACTTTCTAATTTGAAAGACTGTAAGCAAACCCAGTGGAGAATTTGCAATCATTGGCATTCCAGGAGAAACTGAATGCCTTCCCACCATCTTCACACACTCCCTTGTTTATATAAAGAGCGAAGTATCTTGCCAGGGAATCAGAATCTTTTCCTTCCCTCTTCTGCCCTACCCCTAATTTACAGTTTATAATTTGTCGCTTATCTGAATATCTCTAGGCCATATAAACAGCAGAACTTATAGAGAATAAAGTAGAAAAATTTATGTATGGCAACAAGGAATATTTTTGCCATTTGACATAGAAAAATTTCATGAGTTCAAATGGATTGAGAAGAATCTGTGGGCGGCATCCAGATCTTAAAATGCCTTTTCAATTTTTCAAAGGGATCATCCACATGAGGGGAAAAGCACTGCAGCTAAGAGCCTGTTGCATGAGGTGCATCAGAGTCTGGGGTTGCTTTGGATGGCAAAGAAGTAGCTTGCCTTCATCCCTCACACCAGATGTCTGCATGGGCAAGGAGTGTTTGAAGAGTTCCCACAAAACCCAGCAAATGCACCCCTCACTATATTGCCAGCGTTCGTATGTCAGTAGCACAGATGAAACTGACAGGTCATCAGTATTATGCAGAAGTGTAACTACCACCAACAGGTGGGAAGAAGATGCAGACAGCTATTGTCCATTGTTCTACAAACCATTACTACAGCAAATCAAAAGGACAGAACACAAACCCAAAAGAGGAAAATCAGAGGAAGGAGTTAAATCAACACTCTCTTCCTTCCACTAGTGGTTTGCTGAATTTAGTTCTTAAAAATAAAAGAAATACCATTATGCACTAGCAGATGTTGAGATACCACTGAATATGGCAATTTTATATTTTTCTCTGCCATACTCCTGCCCAGCCCAAGGCACATTGCAAGGATGCTCATAAAAACAAAGTTGGAAGCACAGGAGGATACTATTATTTATCCCACAGTTTTGATGACAAATGACCGACCGACTCCATGGCTTCTAGCAGGTGAACAATCCCAACAGACAACCTGTGAAAGACTTGCCCTGGGGAGAAGCTTCTGGATCATCTTAAATTTCCTGTGACATCTTTGTGCCCTGTCTCTGTGTGCTCTGGCACGTGCCTCTTTCTTGAGGTTTTCAGCTATGCAACACTTCAGTCATTCAATAAATATTTACTGAGTGCTCCTATGTGCTGTAAACTAGGTACTCTTGGTAGGAAATGGGTTCAATTCTCCCTCCCCCACCCAAGGAGCTTACAGTCAAATGGAGAACACAACCAAGTTAAAAAATGCTTACGTGTGTGACGGGTAACGTGGGAAGTGACTCATGGGAAACACCTGTCTGCTGTCCTGCCAACATGTAATTACAGCCACCACACCATGATAACAGTAAGACTTTGATGTGTTTCAAACATTTAAAAATATATATTTCTTTTCTACTCTAGCATAAAAAAATGTTGGATAGGAATTACTTGGAAATGAACTCATGAGTTCAGGCTACTCAATCAAATCTTTGATATGAATTCATTACTGTACTTCCTGAATCTGCACATATATTTTCATTATAATTATTTGGATTTCTTTAACTTTCATGTCCAAATGCTAAAAGGAATTTTAATTCAATTGATGATCTAATCATTAAATCAAAAATCTAGCAATCACTTTTCCTTTCAGTGACTTCAATCCTGTAACTACAAAAAGTGCAATATTCTTTTATCACAATGATAAAGTTTCTGTGATTAGAGTGAGAATTTACAGATCTGATTATTCTGTTCTCTTATTTAATCAGCATACAATTTTCCCCCATGATTACATAATTCTTCATTCTCTTCAAATCAGTCTAAGTCTGGCTATTCAATCACACAAAGCTTTTCCCTATAGTAGGCAGAGTTCTATAGGGGATGATTTAATTAGCTACCATGGATTGTTACTTTCACATCCCAGAAAATCAATGACATTGCCACTGTATTTTGTCCCATCTCAGCTCAAGAACAAATTAAAACTTGTTCCCATCATTTGGGTTTATCCATTCTATATTGTTCTCTATACAGTGATTGCAGACAATACCAATTGTCATTGGGTAACATGTGTACAATAAAAGAAATTCAATAAATCTATAGGGCAGCTCACACAATGAAAGAAAAAACCTAAAGAATTCTGTCTCAGAAATAATAAAAACTAGTGTAGTTCCTGGGATGTTGTAATTAATGGACTATTTCTTCATTGTGTTCTTCTAACCAAAGTCAAATTCTTATAAGAGACATTGATTGCTTTAGACTGAAAAAAATGGGGAGCATTATTTGATCTTCAAGTTAAAACTATAAGCAATGAAATAAGGGTAGTTTCCTAGAGGAAAATTGAAGTGGGATCCCAGGTAGGCAAAAGTTAGTAATATAATTATTTTACACAGTAATTTAAAATTTTAAAAGAGTTAATGAAAATTTAAATGTCATTATAGAACTAAATCAGCAATAAAAATAAAATAAAGATCAAAAGTGACATCGCATAAACATAATTTACTGGAAGGCTTTAGAAATTATCCAGAATTCATAAGAGTGGGGAAAATCGAGTTGATCAGTACTTGTAAAAATAGCAACCTTACGTAATGCAGAATCCATCAGCAAAAACATTCTTCAAAATCCAAACAACAAACTGAAAACTTAGCACTTTTTCCTACTTTTATTCTTTTTTACTTATTAATGGAAAAAGGCATATTATGTCTAATAAAACTAATCCTTCCACCTGTGTTCTGGATCCAAATCTTACTGACTTTTCAAGGATCATATTCCATTTATGAAATCTCTCTTTTTGGTATGACATGCATAAATATAAACACTTCATATAAATAGCATCTATCTTTTCAATATTTAAACAAAATCAATTTAAACACCACCAAATATTAAAATATAGTAAAAGGTAAAGCCATTCCAAAGGCTACTCAGATGGATTAGTGAAGCAGAAAATAAACTTTACAATCTGCCAGAAATATGTACGTGTGTGTCTATTTTTGTGTGCTCCATTATTTTATGAGACTTGGAGAATTTCAATTAGTGAGAAAATGATAGAATATTCAAATAAATGTAGAGACAATCAATTAGCCATTTGTAATATCAACTTAACACCAAAATTAATTTCAGATAAAATAAGCATTATAAAGTTAAAATATATAAATGAATGAGTAAATAAACAAGTGAAGCCATAGTATCAAATGAAAACGAGAGATCTTATTACATAGCAGTGTGTAAAACTGCTTTAAGTATGACATCTAAGGAAACTCTAAGGAAATGTTTAATTGAAATTACTCCATACATTTAAAATTGTTTATATAGGGAAATGTTATGAAGAAGAGTGACAATTAAAGAATATTTGCCTAAGGATTGAAAAGTATGGCTATTGTAGAGACATGATTTTCCATGCTTATATCACATTCTTCTTGGTCCAGGTCCTCCGAGCAAGGCACCTACAGTTAAGAATGCTTGTGTAGGGAAAATTCCAGGGTAGTAATGTTTAAGACCTATGTCCCTCCCTGGTCCAGGCTAGTAAGGATAAAGACATTTCCTTCCCCTCCCTGAAGTAGATTTGCATTTTTCTAGGATAATAAATCTAGAGATGCCTGCCCCTCCCCCTGGAAGCATTTGCTTACATTTCAGAGTAAAGATAATGTCCTTTTTTTCTCTCTCTCCTCTCTCTACATATTTCTCTTGAGGGGAGGTTTTTTGAGCAGGTCAACAGTAGCCCTATATAAGATCAGAGTTTGCTAATTTTAGAGGTCTTTCCCTGTAATATACTACAAGCAGAAAAAAAGAAAAAAAAGTAGGAGAATGCAAGCTAATGAATCAAGAGCCCACGTGAAATTTATGTGAAATTATCTGCCAAGAGCCAGATAATGGAGCAATCAGTGATTGTAAATCCGTTGGCAGTTATGAAACAGAAAGAAAGGTGTATTAATGCTTAATAGCCTCAATTTTCTCTTTTAATTGTGTGCAAAGGGCACTCGTTGGCTTGTTGGTTAAAAAAAAGTGAGAAGACACTGAAGATGCCGTATAGTGTAAATAAGTGAATTTGTCCTGAATACGTAAAAGGAACATCACCCTATACTGAGTTTACAGATCAGAAATTTTAGTAGTCTGAAACTTTTGATTTATGTAATTTTTCATGGAGGTTCTCAGAAGTTAGAGTATAGCAGTGAAGAAACCAGGCATTTCAGTTAATCCAAACTCAAGATTTATTGTATCTGTGTATCAGAAGGAAAAAATAATGATGGCACTGTTGTTTGTAAAAGTGACAGCAAAACAGAGGAAATACAGGTAATTCTCTGGTTGAACAGGAAATAATGTGAAATAAAGGGGACCAGAAAAGATGGTGGAATTCCAAGATGACAGAAATTATGAGTTCAGAAAGAGGAAGAATGAGATAGCATGACTTTTGAATAAGAATAGAACAGTAGTCATTTGAAAGACTGAATAGAAAAGCAGCAAATATTTAACTTGACTCTAGGATCACTCTGTTTACAAGAATGAACAGTATTTATTTGAAAGTTTAACAAGGGAGAAGGTATTCATAAAGAGAACCAAGTTTAACATAAGACAGAAGAACAAGGTGGTACAGAGTACTTTGTGAAAGTAATGCTTATATAGGTATTTCACAGTGGAGAAAGAATTCAAAGAATTTCAAAGGAGCAAGTAGAAAAATAGGGATTGCTGGAGAACAACAATTAGGAAATGGCAGTAAACAAGAGTATTGGAGATAAGATGAACTTGCATGTAGAGAAGTGGCAGAGGATGGCAGAAGAAACAATATATGGATAGACCGACTCTAGGAACAACATGACACACATAATCCTAGAGAGGTCAGTGTATTGAATGTTTCTCTTACAATTTTAATAAAAATGTTGAACTGGCTCATTGGATTCTCAAAAACTGACTGCAATAATGAAGTCTAAGTGTAATTTCAAGAGTATGGGGTACTGCTAAGGAAAGTCATAATGTCAACTAAAATGTTGTTATACATATTCCAAGATGATTACTATTATTTGCCATTGTATTTAAATAAGTTTTTAAAACTTGAAAAACAACCATAAATATAATTACCCAGAGAGTGTAAATTTATACAGTTGTTTGGAAAATGATTTGTCACTGTCTACTAAAACACAATATAACACCTGTGACCTAGAAATTCCACTTTTATTTACCAAAAATGATTACAAATGTTCAGGGGAAAACTACATATAAATGCTTACTGTTGCACCAAAGGACAATCAAAGATAGAATTTAAGCTTTCAATATTTCTAATAAATGGATAAAAAGATGTTATAAGATAGAAAATTAAATGTGAAAACTTGCATAAAAACAGAGATGACATGAGTACATGTGTAAATATTTGATATGCAAGTTATTTCAAAGAAAACAAATTTTAAAACTCTAAGAACTTGAATATATTATATTTAAAAATTTTTGTATTTCAAAAACTCCAAAAATAAATTGAATTTAAAGAGCAGATTACAAATTGCAAATGTTAGCTGCATATATGGAGCTTAAAAATTTCTAACTTTGATATACAAAGTTGTCTTAAAATGTTTATGAAAAGGTAGAAAAATAATATACATCCTATACACACACATAGGAGAGATATATATGATATTGCAACAGCTAACAAAAGAAATGTGTGTGCAAAATTATTCAATCATTCTGGAAATCAAAAATGGAAAAGAAAATAATCATAGACTATTTTAGTCTTAAAAAGTTAAAAATTATTGTAATAAACTGTGCTGGAGGATACTGGCATTTTCATGCCTTACTAGTGGTAATACAAATGATGAAGCATTTCTGGAAGGTAACTTGACAAAAAATTTAAAAATCTTGAAGACATACTTAACTTATGACTGAAAAAATCCATTTCATTTTAATTTTTCCAACAGATATTGTCAATATTATTATTACATTATTGTGTCATTAATTATAATGGTGAAAAATGAGAAGATATTACATAATGCATCTGTAGGTGCTACTTAAATATAGTATTTGAAGTTTTATGGTGAGTGACTTTCTGTTTTTTTCTTCATTGCAAAAATGAAAAAAATATATACATGTAATAACGTAGTTGGTGTATCCACAGAACTTGGAAGATGAAATTAAATTTCCATAATAGGGCATATAAAGTACTTCATAATATCTAAAGAAGTCTTTCTAAACTTATCTCTAGCCAGTGCTCAATATACAGTCTGCCCTAACTTCTTGGGACTACTTCTCATTCCCAGAATTCAGGTACTCATTCATATCATGAGAATATTGATATAGCAACACAGAAAGACAAGGGTCTCCTCTGCCTGGTGTGTGATCAAAACCATCAGTACCAAGCTGATGGCCTCTTCTATTAAGTCTTCCAATTCTCCTTTCCAAAACCAGTCAGATACTGTGTTGCTACTATGGTATCTTGGCTTTCTCTACATTGTGTTCTTACAGTTATCTTGTCACAATGCAGTTATTCAAATGCCCTCTCTTTCTCTTTCCTCCCTTCCAGCAAGTAAATTTTGAGCTCTCTGCTGGAGAAGACTTTTTTTAATCCCTGGTGTCTGAAGTTATATTATGTATGTGGTTACTAATATGGTTACTAACGTGGTTACTAATATGTATGTGGTTACTAAATGTTATTACTTCAATAACATTTCCTTTCCTTTTATTCAATCATTCAGCTCTTGAATAACTGAATTATTGAGTAAAAGGAAAGGAAATGTTATTGAAGTAATATCTGCAAGTATGAATTATATATATAAACTTTTGGCCGCTAGGATGAGTATTTATGTTTTGAAATGAGACAAAAGAGAGAGGGGGCAAATATACCTTGATATGTTGAGGTGAAAAAGGAGATACACTGAGGGAATGCATTTCAAATTATTTTATTAGCAAAATATAAGGACTGTGATGTTTAGAATAGGGGTTATATGTTAAGCATTGTAACTTTTCTTGGTAAACAGTTTAATTGAAATATAACATATACAGAAAATTACTAAATCATAATTGTACAGATCAATAAGTTTTTACAGTTTGAATAAAACTGAAGTCTTTTGCTTTCTCTAAAATTATTTAAGACTGCAAGAAAACATCGCTCCTATCTTAGCAATGATACAAAACGGATAATCCTTGAAATTCCAGAATGCCATGAGCCTATCAGAAAGCTGAGTTCATAGGTCAACCAGGGGAAATAAATTCCAATGAGTGGCGAGCCCCTTTTGAGTATATTAGGGACACATGAGCTTTTTAATACTTTTGACAGAGCCCAGAATGAGGAGTTGGCTACCATTAAAGTGGGTAAAAATACTAGCTAAATTTTTAACCAATTATTGAAACCACTCAGCCAGGCTGCACTGTGAGAAATATTGAGGGCAGGACAATGAACCAGAAAGAGCCCCCATTCCCATTCTCATGGTGTTTCATAGGCATGAAACCAAGCTCTCTCCTTAGACACTATCTTCATACAGAGCAAAAACCTTAAGGTGCTGGTGTAGAGGTAGTAAACCAGGAACCTAAGTTCCCTTGTTTTAGCAGAAGCAAAGCTATCTGCCACTTGGCAAGGAAGAGGAAACACTTTCGGACCCAATGCTCTGCAGTCCTTCAAAGGGAAGACTTGATACCACTGGGAAAGGTGCAAGAAACTCTCTTATGGCCAATCCCCCTAAAGATACCAGATAGCATTTTACTGTCCCAAGTAGGGGGAGAAAGGTGTGCTGAGAAAGTTCTACCCTTAAGGTTTAGGGTCTGTCTAAGACAGAGGCTGGACCAGGAGAACCAAGTACCTCCTTGACCTCACCATAAGTCAAAAACTGAATAGCAAGCAACAGCAATCTGCTGGGATACAGGCAGAACATAAAGTGAGAATGTCACCCCTGGTGCAAACATACATCGATTGACAAAAATTGCCGGTCAAACAAGAACATTGAGAAAAACGTATCCACACCCAATGGCTACAAGATCCATAGAGTAGCAACAGTCACTCACTAAAAATAACTGAAGCCAGATCATACTCTGAAGTTAATTCTATCAACAAAAAAACCCAAACCTTGTTTAAGTACTGACTAGATTGATCAGCATCCCTTACTAATAATAACCTGTCAACAGAAAAGGTGTGCCTATTAAAATAATATTTATCTTAATTTTGAATCTTCTATACCAAATATCCAGCATTCGGTCAAAAATCATGAGACAATCCAAGAGAGCCAGGTGACAAGAAGAGAAAGTAGTCCACAGAATAATACCTGCAGATGCCCCAGAAGTTAAAACTATCATAGACAAAATTTAAAATAACTTTGGTTAATACTTTGAGATCTAATACAAAAGGTGGAAAACTATGCAATATGAATACACCTATGTAACCATCATCCCAATCAAAATATGGAATGTTACCAGCATCTTGTAAATATTTCTCATAATTTCTTCTAGTCAATATCCTTTCAAAAGCCATGACTAATGGCTTATATTACCATAGATACCATAGATTGGTTTCTGCATGTTTTTGTAATTTACTGTGCAATACACATATTATGCAATAAATACATTATGCAATATTTTGTATCTGGCTCCTTTTGCTTGAATATTATTGGTGACATTCATTCTGGTTTTGCATTTAGCAATAGTTTCTTCTTTGTCTTTGTTATTTGGAGAGAACATACAGACGAGAGAGGTAAGGGAGAATGGCAAATCATGGACATTTGTAAGGTTTCTATTGCAGTACATGGATGTTATCATTAACCCTAATTGAGAACTCAGGGCAGGAGCTAGCAATTCACGTAATCAATGGGAAAAATAAGTTAAATCTCAGGTGCCTTTAATACACCCAATTACAAATTGAAAATCCATTATGCGAAATAATTATAGCCAAATGTGTTTCGAAGTGCAGACTTTTAAAACTTTTTGGTCACAAAATAAGATTCACTTTCACTTTTTCATCTTTTAAGCTTTTGAAACAGTAGGTAAAAGATTTAGAAAATGAAGCATTTTCACTGAACCTAACAAATGACAAGACCTTGGTATAATTTAAGTGTTGGAAATTGACACTTTGCAATTTCTGGCATAATACAATAAATTAAACCATTGCAGTAAGAATGTTTGGATTGAATTTAGGGAATAAGAAATCAAACATAGATTAGGGTGCAGGGGAATGTATATTTTATAAGGGAAGTAAGGAAGTAGAAACTAGAGAAACAAATGATAATTCTAGGAAACAGGGATTTCATGAATCCTGATTTTATGGGAAAAAAATCAAGACATTCTTGTGTTCGTCAGGGATATTCAGAGAAACAGGAATAGTAGGAGATATCTCTCTATCTCTCTCAGTAGGATATATATATATATATATATCCTACTGAGAGAGATAGAGAGAGATTTGAGGAATTGACTTAAGCAATTATGGAGGCTGGTGTCTCCAACCTACAGTTCAAGTCCAAAGGCTGTCTGCTGGAGAATTCCTTCATGCTTTTGTTCCATTCAGGTTTTCAACTGATTGGATGAGGCTCATACACATTTTGGAGGGCAGTGTGTTTTACTCAAAGTCCACTGGTTTAAACGTTAATCTCATTCAAATACACCCTCACAGAAACATCCAGAAGAATATTTGGTCACATACCTGGGTTTCAAAGCCCAGAAAAGTTGACATATAAAATTAAACATTACCCAATGCAGGGGGCATGGGTTCGATTCCTGGTGAGGGAACTAAGATCCCACATGCTGCATGGCATGGCCAAAAAAAAAAAAAAAAAAAAAAAAAAAAAAAATTAACCATTACAATGGTTAAATTGTCAAATGTTTAAAAAATCCAAATTGCATAAAGACTAAAACTCTTCTAATTGGATTTATTGGTTTTTATTTACTGGTTAAATACACTAACTCACCTAAACATAAAAATACACAGATTTTATTTAATCACTTCAAATCCACCGTGATAGTTTCTCACTCCTTCCTCCTCTTCTCTGAGGACCTATACCCTCTAGACATTCATTAAAGCCTGCATCTCTATCATTCTTTGATTTGGTTAATTGAATTCTGAATAACTCAGGGGGAGCATCTGAGTTCTGCATCACATAATCAATGAGCTGTTAAGTTAAAATTCTACCTCCATGTTATTTCTCATATTTATTTATATTCTTCTCTTCTTTTTTAATTGACATTAATTTTTTCCCTATAGGACCATATTATTTTCTAACCTAGAGTATGGGAGTAGCAAAATAAGCAACCCACCTACTATATCTTCACTTTGCAATCTGTTTAAATATAGGCTCTGGATTAAGTTTTTTTAGCAGAATTCTAATCATGTTGCTAACCTGTTATGTAATTTTGCATCACTCCTTATTGCTATAAGCTCCTTTGTCAGCAGTTAAGAATCTCTAAGATCTTACTACAATTAATCTATAACTCTATATACTATACAATTTTGTTGCTATTGTAAGTCAATTTGTCTTTTTAATATATTTAATGTTTTATTATAGAAACACTATTGCTTTTTGAATGTTAATCTTTTATCTTGTTATGCTGAAGTTTTCTTTTAGTTATTTTAGCTCATCTATAGATTCCCTTGAATTTGCTAAGGTGACAGTTATATAATTTGCCAATAAGGTTAGCTTAGATTTCCTCACTTATTTTTCCCTGGTTCATATAACTCTAGATATAAGACTGGTTGAAAGACATTTAATAAAAATGTTGAGTACAAATTATATTTTTCACCCTTGTCTTATAGCTCAGTTTAATGGTACTGTATCTAGTTACCATTAATTATGTCAATGTTTGATAGATATATCAGTTAGAGATGTAACCTTCTATTCATATTTTGAAATTATTTTTATAATAGAGGTTTATTCAATTATATAAAATGTTTTTCTTCTTTTAGAGATAAATACTATTTATCTCTTTTAATCTGTAAATATATTTTCTACTCTGCACCAAATTTTCATTGGTCTTAAGGTGTTAATATTTTCTACGTCTGACACTGATTTTTGGAATTTTTATTAAATTTTTAAGAATTTATTTTGAGAAAGATGATTGAGTTTTTCTGAATGGTTAGTGAATTTAATTTATTTAATTTTCCATTAATATACTTGGCTTCACAATAGGTAAAACAATCATGTGATTTATGAATTATAAAATGTACAACTTGTCCCACTTATCAACAGATAACACTGTTGTGAGTTTCTTGTGTACCCTAAGTTTCTTTTTAATACTTATACAGCCAAAAAATAATGACAGTTGAAAACTGTCTGCACAAAAACCTGCACATGGATATTTAAACCAGCTTTCTTCATAATTTCCAGAACTTGGAAGCAAAAGATGTCCTTTAGCAGATGAATGAATAAATAAACTATGATACATCCAGACAACAGAATATTATTCAACACTATAAAAAAATGAGCTAGCAAGCCATGAAAAAACATGGGGGAACGTAAATGCATATTAGTAAGTGAAAGAAGTCAAAATGAAAAGGCTACGTACCATATGAGTCCAAATATACGACATTCTGGAAAGGGCAAACCTATTGAGACAGTAAAAAGATCAGCATTTAGTTGTCAGAGGCTGAGTGAGGGAAGAGATGAATAGGCAGAGGCCAGAGGATTTTCACGGCTGTGAAATTATTCGTATGATATTATAATGATGGATATGTGTCATTATACATTTGGTCAAACCCATAAAACAGACAACACCAACAGTGAACTCTAAGGTGAGCTATGGTTTCGGGTGATTATGATGTGTCAACATAGGTTCATTCTTGATTAAAAAAAGGTTAATGATGTTGATAAAGGGGGAGGCTATACATGTGTGGGGCTAGAGGATGCATGGGAACTCTCTGTACCTGCCTCTCAACTTTGCTGTAAACTTAAAACTTCTATAAAAATACATCTTTTTAAAAAAGTGAATGATTCCTTTTTCCCCAAATTTTACACAAATAATAAGACATTATGTACGTTGTTCTGAAATTTTACTTTTTTACCTAACACTATAACTTGGAGGGCTTTCTACATCAGAATATAGAAAATAGTCTCATTCTTTTTTTTTGAGGAGACAGATTTATTTATTTATTCTTTTACTTTGTATTTTGAGATTCTTGCAGATTCACATGAAGTTGTGAAAAATAATTCCAGGAGATCTCATGTACTCTTGACCTAGTTTCTCCTGATATTACCAGTTTAAATAACTATTGTACAGAATCATAAATGGGAAATTGACATTGATACAATCCACTGGATTTATTTATATTTCAACAGTTCTAAATACACTCACATATGTGTGTGTGTTTGTGGGTATATTTAGTTCCATGTAGCTTATCACATGTGGAGATTTGTGAGCTCACCACTACAAACAACATACTGAACAGCTCTGAGTCTGTTTTATCTGATATAACATAGTCATTTCTGCTTTCCTTTGATTAAAGCTTGGATGATATATCTTTTTCCATTTTTCTTTTTACTTTTATTTTTCCTAAATCATTATATTTAAAGTGAGTTTGTTAGTAACAGCATATAATTGGGTTATGTTTTTTAACTTATTCTGCCAATTTTAGACCATTTACATTTATTATATTAATTGATAGGTTAGTGTTTAAGATACTCATTTCAATTTTTTCCATTTGTTCTCTAAAATTTTAATGTATCCTTCCTTTTTATTGTCTTCTTGTGTTTTATTTTATTTTATAGAGTTTCATTTTGATTTATCCCACCATAACGACTTGATCAAGAAATAGTTTGTATCAGAGGTGACTTTCTAGGACTGCCAGGGCTAAATTATAATAATATTTAAACTTCCACTTACGTTTCCTGAACGCTGGCTTCTGGAATACTTACTTGAGGGAAAATCTATTGCTAGTAGGAATGCAAATTGGTAGGGCCAATTAAGATAAGTAAACATTTATCATACAACCAGAAAATCCAGATATTTATCCAGGACAAATAAAAGCATAAGTTCTCAAAAGACGTATATATGAATGTTCATAGCAGCGTTTTTCATAATTTAAAAAATAAGGCAAAGCAAATGTGCCTCACCTCATGAATGGATTAAGACAGTATAATATATACATACTCAGCATGTAAAAGAAACCAACTGTGGATACATGCAACAACATCGATAAATCTCTAAAATTAAAAACTACCTTTTAAAATGTCTGAAAGAGTTAATATATTTCCAAAAGTAATACTGAATGGGAGTCACTGACATGTCCAGGACCAAATTTTGGGCGAGGGTGCCAAGTAGGAAGAGGTATTTTATCCATGGCCACATTTTACTTGCCTTTCCTTTCTCCTACTTCTTTTTTATATCTTTCCAATTTCTTCCCTTTAGGTCCATTCTTCCTCCCACTTCATCCTCACACTTCCTTTCTTCTTTCTCCTTTATTTTCTTTTTCTTTCTTACCTTTTGCCTTTAATCACATCACTTGATGGGACCCAGCTTTGAAGTAGTTCACATGTATATGTTCAAACTTTTGGCTACAGAAACTGGGTGTTTGGTTAAATAAAAAAAGAATACTGACTGTCCAGTTCCCAACAGAGGGCTGCCCTTGGAGCACTGTTACAAGCTAAGGGCAAGAGAGACAAAGACAGAGACAGAGAGGAAGCTGATACTTAAGTTTCAGCCTTACTGGTCATTTCCCTAACTTTTGACTCCCTTTTGTAATCTGCTTGCTTTTGATTTCATTTTCTGAGTCCTCGAGTAGGTTTTTCTGTATTTTGTCCAGTGTTTTAAGTTATAGTCAACAGTAGAGATAGGCTACACTGGGCTTTTCCCATCTTGGACAAATATCACCTAGTAATATAAATAACTAAATATTGATATTGTTTTTAACATTTTAAGGAACTTAGTTTTCAAACACTCTTGTGATATCACATAACAGTACTGATCTTCTGAAATTATACACTGTAAAAATGAATCTAAAGTCTGCAATTCACTGCCTAAATTATTATATATATATATATATATTCTGCTTTTCTTTTCATTTAAAAGGGGCTTAAATATTTTAATGAACCTAATATCATGAATACCGATGCTCTGGTTAGTGCATCCTCTTACATTATATCTTAGTCAATAGCCGCAATCAGGAATTTTTCATAAGTTCATACCATAAAGAATTATAAACATGGAGGTTTACATATCCACATGCAATATTTTTTTTTTCTTTTTGCATCAAATCCTACATGGTCCAGTAGGTTTATGAAATATAATCTAAATGCTCTATTAAATAATTTAAAAATTCCACTTCAGTGTGTCTTTATTTTCAGCTTACTTCATTTGACTGTTTAATTTAATGAGATTTGGTGTTTACAGTACCTTCTTTGTAATCACATGGCTGATAGAGCATGAATAAATTATATGAAGGCGAGTACAAGTTGAAATAATTCTTGTAGAATATGCAGATATATTTGGTTATTATTATCTTCAGCTTTACTTGTTAACGTAAATCTTAACTGAAAGAATATAATTCCTTTTCTTAGTTAATCGCAAATTCTAAGAGGCCTTTTCTTAGCATGCTAAAAAATATTGCTTAAGATTTCATTTTAAAAAAAGAATAAAGCATATAAACAAAGACAACATTTTATCTCCCTGGAAAATTCCTCACAGAAATAAGGCAACCTATAAAATTGAGTATGAGCATCAGGGAACACCTTTGTATTTCTTAAATAATATTAAATTTAAATATATTTATGAGTAAGCTTATAAGTTATATTTTGTGCTGAAAACATTATGAAAAAATGTCCTTAAGCCATTCACTTATATTATATAAAGAAAATATTTTTAAATATAATTTAAAGGTTATATTTTGGTTCCTTTTTATTAAAAGAAGAAAGTGAAATTTTGTTTACATAATTAGTGCATATACCCTCTTATTGGGAAAATATTTAATTATATATTTAAATATATATTTATATTTTAATACACAGTTGTGTATTTTAAAATATTTATATATCTTTTATATTTATATATTTAAGTTAAATATATTTACATATATTTAAATCCAATTACGTCTTAAAATTCTTCAGTATTTCTTCGATAACTTGTCCATTAGCTGGTACTGATTTGACTGAAACAGTTCACAGTACCCAAGGAAACTCTGTATCCATTTTTTTAAATTGCTGCATGGTACATTTGATTTTAAACTCAGGAGAGTCTAATTTTAGAGACAACCTTTATGTTCTCCAAAACTTGGGGAAGAATTTAAACCAAAAATTCCTAATTGAATCCACACTCACCTTCCTGCCACTTCAAACTTCCCAAAGAAGAAATGCTATGTTTCTTGAAGGACCAGACAAACAGTCATTTTGATGATTTTTGGACCATTTGCCTTTTACCCTGTTAGGGAATAAACATTTTTGAGGGTGGTCTTTGACTTGGGATATTGCAACCTCAGTATGTGCAGTCTTATAATGGTACTTGTTCCAAGATAGCCTTAAGGGATAATTTCCAGATCTTTGGCTTCCACATGTACTCTTAAAAACAGGTCTGCCTTAGGACATACCTGAGATAGAGAAGGATCTCTTCTAACATTTCACAACCACCCTTTCCTATTTGGTAATAGAACGATGTAACTCTCACTGAATCTGCCTTTAGTATATGGAATTACCTCTGGGGATTAAAACATCCAGAACCAATGAAATGATCATTTGAAATATTGTTACAGGTGCAGGTAAAGTGAATTACAGGTTTTCTTAATCAAACCTGTTTCCAACATTTTGTTTTCACTAGAATGGGTTGAGAGCCCATTCTAATATTCTTTATTCTAGTTAATAACTCATTGACTTAACTAAAAACCAATTTTAGATATTCAGTAAGATAATTACCTTACTGAATGTCTGTGATTTTTTTGGGGGGGGTTGTTCTTCTTTTTTGTAAACTTAGATTTAACACTAGGTGACCACTTCCCAACAATGCGTTTTTTTTTTAAGATTATTTTTTTTTTTTGATGTGGACAATTTTTTAAAGTTTTTATTGAACTTGTTACAATATTTCTTCTGTTTTATGTTTTGCTTTTTTGGCCACAAGGCATGTGGGATTTTAGGTCCTCGACCAGTCATCGAACCACACCCCCTGCATTGGAAGGAGAAGTCTTAACCACTGGACTGCCAGGAAAGTCTCCCAACAATGCATTTCTGATCAGAGTGTTAACAGGACAAGCTTACACCTACGATGTTAATTTTTGATTAAAGCTTACCCTAATATCACACTCTATGTGCTGAAACATTTTGCAGTAAATTGCAGAGATTATAAAATCTATTTAGAAGGTCTATAATATCAATATACTACCACTACTTATCTATTATAAGCTAATTTAGCCCAGTTTGTGAGACTTATCACAGGGTACTACACCTTAAAATGAGTTTTGAAATGCCCAAAGATGTTCCTTTTTATATCAGAGAAAATTTGGAAATGATATAAATATCAAAAAAAAAATAGGCTTAAGTGATATGTGATATTTCTGCTTGATGGCTATTTTTAATGTATATACAACATTCAATATAATGTGGAAAATGCTATTGTTTTAAAATGCAAATGTTTTAATGCTTCAGAAAGAAGCAGATATTTTCAAACATAAAAGAATTCAGAAAAAATTTTCTAGTAACTCTGAGGTTTTTAATGTAAACATTGACATCAATTAACGTTTTTTTCCCAAAAACTGTGTATTCATTATTTCTTTTTAATTAAAAAAAATATATTTTAAGTTTTCAAATAATATCAAAGCAATTTTCAAATTTTAAGCTTTGGTTTGATTTTTTTACTTTAGAAAATCTTGATCATATTTAGAAATTACTTTTATTGTTTTACTTAATTTTTTAGTAAATGAGTATTGAATTTTTATCAGAATAATTTTCTGCATTTATTAATATGATTATGTTTCTCTCTATTTTTTTTGGATAAAATTAATTAAGGTAATAACTTTCTTAATGATGAATGTTCCTTGCATTCCAGTCTGTGACTTACTTGGTTTTTGGACATGATTCCTCTGATAGGCTGCTAAATTCCATTTGCTGTACTTTCTAGTTTTTAATCTATATCAATTATTAGTTTATTTTCAGACTATCTTTAATATTTTCAGTACTAATAGTATGCAGGTATCATCTTTTTTTCTTTTACTTATCTAAAATATTTTAAGTAACATTCAGAAATATCTTTATGGGAACTGAAGTTAAAGCCACTCAGAAAAGTTCCCTTTAAGAGAAAAGAGACTTATGTTTAAGTCCTGGCTCCATGTCTTGGCTCTTTCCTCCAAATGGAGTATTCTTCTAGGTATATGAAGAATTATTCCTTCAGTTCATTCAGGTTCTGCTCAAATATAAATTCCAGAGAAAACCTCTTCCTGTTCTATCTGTTTTGTACAATACGGTAACCACTATCACTATGTACCTATTTAACGTTAAACTAAAAATCACAAACTTAGTTTCTCTGTCTCACTAGCAATGTTTCAAGTACTCAGTACCAGAGTTAGTGGATAATATATTGGATAGAACAGATATAGAATATTTTTATCATTACAGAGAGTTCTACTGGGTAGTTCTGCTCTAGGTCCTTAACCTATTTTATTACTTCTTGTCACTATCTGCTTTTATATTACAAATCTATTTCTAATTATTTGTTTTTATTATGGTAAGAAGCTTTGCTTTAACTACTACTCTCTCTAGTATCTAAAATAATATCTAGTACAGAGAAATTGCTCAGTAAATATTTGTAGAATGAAAAGTCAGAAATTCTTCATTTCTCTTGTATTTTCTAGCATCACTTATGTTATCATTATCTGGTCCTTAAACAGGCATGAGAGCTATGCTCTTTGTCATTCTAGTCTAGAGCATAGATAAGTATTTTCCTGACTTTTTTTTTTTAGACTATCTTCTGCTTGGTCTTCTAAGCACTGTGTCTTATACACTAAGGGAGACAATATCTCTGGATGTTAATGGATAATGTGAAGTGCTGTAGTAGACAGATGACCTAGAGCGGAGGATTGCCATAGTTAGATCAGTGCCTGGGACATAGCAGAGGTGAAACACAAAGCAAAATAATGAACAAAAACAAAATCAATTAACCAATGCAAACTTTAAAAGAAAGTATGCAAAAAAAAAAGTTACTTTGTAGATTTAAGAGTTTTTAAACCTATTGCTCTTTCCACAGATCATGGCCAAATCATGTGTCCCTGACAAATCTCTGAACTCCTGTCAAATGGATGATAAGAGAAAAGGTAGCAAAGAGGACAGCTTGAGCTCACTTGGTGTTAGAGCACAGAATTCTTTATATTCTATTAGGAATTTTAGACCTACTTGGAGAAGTATGACATTTAAGAGGATATATTTTCTCCCACTGACTCCTGTCATAATAATACACTTTGTAAGCTATAAACTGCACAATGTGTTACTATTTTTTTTTGCTCTAAATGATCAATAATGTTATAAGAAATTTTTTAAATGAGAAAAACTACATTTACTCAAATTATTTGTGTACTTTTCATTTTTTCAAAAAAAACCCCACATTTCCACTGGCTATTATTTTCCTTTATCCTGAATAACGTTCTGCAAAATTTCTTGTGGTGTTAAATTAATGAAAAGAAAAACAGGGAATGAGAGAATTTAGGACAAGATGGAAAAAACAGAAAATGACAGCTAGATAGTATATTTAAATTCATAATTAAATGAATATAAATGGACTAGTGATTCTAATTAAAAGGCAGAGATGGTTAGACTAGGTATAAAAAGAAGGATCAACTACTTGCTGTGTATACAAACCCACTTGAAATACAAAAACAGACAGGACAAAGTAAAATGAAAAAAAAATATGCAAAGACAAACATGAGAAAGCCAGAGTGGTTATATTAATATCAGACAATATAGTCCCATTAGTTAATAATAAAGAGGAGAATTTCACAATGATAGAGGGATCAGGCCAACAAGAAGTCAGAGCAATCTTAAAAGTGTATGCCAAATAAAGGTGTTCAAAATATACGGAATAAAAATTGGTAAAACTTAAAAGAAAATATACAAATGCACATTAAAGTAGTTGTATAATGAAATACTCCGTTTCTTGTAATTGATACAATTAATCTAACAAGTAGACAGAAAACCAGTAAGGATATAGAAATCCTGAACAACACAAGGACCCAATTGGACCTAGTGTCATTTATAGACACTCCACATAACCACAGTAAACTGTATATTCTTTTTCCAGTGAACATAGTATATTCAACAAAATAGAGCATACAGTGTGTTATAATAGAAACCTCAATAAATTTTAAATGATTATATTATACAGAGTATGATTTCTGACCATATTGAATTTAAATTAAAATTATTAACAGAAAACTATTTAAGAAAATACAGTTATTTGGAAAGTAAGCAACCCAACTCTAAGCAGCATATACCTCAACAGATAAGAAAAGGGAACATTAGAAAATATTTTGAACCTAATGAAAATTAAACACAATTTATTCAAATGAATGTGGAACAATACTGTACTGAATAGAAGTAGAAAGAGAAAACATCATTACTTATTGCTTTGAACATTTGAACATTGTAATTGAGATAATTTTCAGTGCAGCAAGGCAAGAAAAATTATAAAAGGCATACAGAAAGAAAAAATGTAGTGAAAAATCGTAGCTCATAGGGTAATGATTCTATAGATAGATAATACGAAGTAATTTACTAAAAAAAGCTGCTAGAACTAAGACCTGATTTATCAAGATCAGAGAATAAAAGCTCAGTATTCATGCATCAATTGTTTTTCTGTATATTTAGAAATAAAAACAATTAAAAAGTTAAATTAAACATAACATACAATTCATAACAGCATAAAACATGAGATAAATAGGGTCATATGTACCAAATATGTGCAAACACTTCATATCAATGAGCTAAATATATTACTAAGAGAAATAAAACAGGCACAAAAATTAACTGAAATTTTTCATAGACTAAATTTTAAAAGCTAAACTTAAAAAAAAATCTGATAGAAAGTGTTAAAGAATATCTTCTCAATCTTGGTACAAGAAAATATCTCTTTCTTATTAACATAATGCTGAAACATGAAAGAAAAAAACTGGTAAACTGACAGTTATAAAAAAAATTTAAACTTTTTAAAAAAGACACAGGGAACTTAAGATGTAGCACACAGACTATAAGCTGTGAAGACCAACTTGCCTTTCTGTACTTTCATTCTCAAATTCATTCAACTCTGGGTCCCTGGCATCTAAAAATTCTTAAAGATTCAAAATATCTGACTTTATTTCAATTTATGTCACTCTCAGATTATTCATTAAATGATATATGCATATAATTGGTAACTGAATATGACATGTATTAAAATGTCTGCTTCCTCTTTAAGATACAATATAGTAGAAAATAATACACGTGTCTGAATGAGGGAAATTAGTATTTTTACTCTTGTTCTGTGACTTATTGACAATGAAACAGCTGGCAAGATTATTAATTCTTTTAGCCTGTTTTAACATTTGTAAGTTTGTTATTAAAAAGTGACAGAGATTGTAGAGAGATGTTTTAAAACACTTAGCATAATCCCTGGAAATATGTTAGCTCTTAATAAATATTAGTTAAAAATATTTCAGTTATCTTTATTTTTTTTCCTTCACTCCTCACCAATTTCTCTATCTTGGAAAAAACAAACACACACACACATTAAGTCTATTGCTTTCTATTTCGTATACCATTTCCCTACTCTAGGTCAGTCCTCTCTCCCTTAGATAACTGAAACCAACTCCTTTGCTCAGTCGTTCATAAAGCTGCAGCCACACTGTTCTTTCTAAGAAGCAAAATTTCCCTTCAACACAGAAATGTCCAGTAACTCTTGCTAAAAGTCAAGCTACAACTAACACACAGAGCTTGTAAAGTGCATCGTGACACGGCCCCTGTTTTTTTAACTTTTCAGTCTTCATTTTAGCTCTCATTCTTATACTTTATTTTCAGCCATATTGAATGAATGTTCACACCTCTTCTTTTTCTTCTGACTAAAAACCTGGAGTCCCTCTTCTTTCCCTGAATGACTCCTACACATCCTCATTGTTCCATCATCTGAGATGTCCTATCATTTTATACTAGGTTAAATGTCCCAGCTATGTATCTCATAGCACCCTGTAATCCCATCAGGGGCTTGTGAGATTATAATAATATTACCATTTAGTCAGCTGACACCTCTAGGAGACTGTATGATTTACAAGAACAGAGACCACATCTAACTTCCTATAGAGAACATCACACATGTGGCCTGGTACCCAGCACATAGCTAATGTTCAATTAATACTTGTCAAGTACACTCTTGTTGAATAATTCCCATAAAAATGACCCCAGAAACTTTGGAAGTTGGCATTCCACAGAATTAACATCTTTACCAGGGTTTTGTTATTTCATGAGATTTTCTTCCAAGCTCTAGCCACTTGCTAAAGATTTTTGCTTGCTCACTGCTTCTATGTCTGTTTGGATCTGGAACTTGATATGAGTCTGCTCCTTTAGGTTCATTATATCTAACTTCCTTATGTTCCTAGAAAGCCATAGTCCAGGATTCAGAATCTAGTTATCCTTGACTTTCTATTTTAGCCAAATGTTATTTTGCCACCACTTATGCTGAGATCCAGTACTAGAAATGACAGTCTTGCCCAGAGATTGAATTCTCACTATCTAGGAAAGAAAGTGGGCAAACCTCTTAAAACCTGTTATACAACCTACTGAAAAAAAAACAAAAACTAGAAAGCTGAACAAACTAGTTGTCTTGTTACAATGCATCCAATGCACCTATTCCCTGATACTTGGAGATCATCTCTCATTGTATATTGATTCTATAATCTTTTTGCCTACTCTACATCTTATTTTATAGTTAAAATACTAAAGTTCAGAGGTCTCTGGATATTAAGTACACAAACTTGTTTATTACACCCAGGTCTATTTTTTACCCTACACTCCAATTCAGTTTTATATTCATCAGATAAAGGTTAACAGTTGACCTCAAATAAATGTATTTATCTATTATTAACCAGATACATTTTGATAGTTCAAAAGACTATACTGTAGATTTCTCTTTAAGCCGTAAGATATTCTACTAAACAAAAATTTATTGTCACTAGTTTTTGGCTGAAACAACATAAATTTATTTTCTCACATTTCTGGAGGCTGGGAAGTCCAGGATGAAGATGCCAGCCAATTCGGTTTCTGGTGCAAGCGCTCTTCCTGCCTTGCAGACGGCCACCGTCTTTCTGTCACATGACTTCATGTGACTGTAGAAAGGAAGAGCAAGGTCTCCGCTGGCTCCTCTTATAACTACACTGATCCTTTGGGTCAAAGCTCCACCCTAGACCTCACTTAACCCTAGTTACATCCTGGTGACTTCTGTCTCCAAAAACAGTCCCACTGGGATGTTATGGCTTCAACACATGAACTTTGGAGGGACACAATTTAGTCCAGAGCAGAGTAGAAGCTATAGGAAGTGGAATGATCTCTCAGGGAAACAGCATGGTGATTCCATTTGTGAAGAAATAAAAGCTTGTTGATTTGGTCCAGTTTTCACATATGAAATAGGTGGTGCCTCCTTCTGGCTCTTTGGAGATACAAGACAGGCTAAATGCTCTAGGTCAAAATGATGTTTTAAATTTAGAAAAAAAAATTTTTCAATGAAGAAGTACTGCAGTACTACCTGATCTGACGGTAGTTGAATTCATGGATGCAGAACCATGGTTGCAAAGGGCTGACTGTAAAGTTGTACATGGATTTTCTACTGTGAGGTGGGGTGGTTTCACCTTTCCCTTGGGTTAGTCAAGTGTCAACTGTATATGAATAATGACAACTCTTCAGGAACACATATAAATCTTAAAAATGTAAAATATTTATTGGCAATATTTTATAGGAATTAATTTATACTGAATAATATTTAACAAATTCACGTTTTATATTTTGTATTTATTTCAAATTGTATTTTCTATTTCCAATTTGTATATTTAATTCACACAGTGAAGGTACTACAAGACATTATTTGCTATATTAGAAACAGTATGGTGTTTTTGTCCATTCCATTACCAAATAAGTTGGAACAACATAGAGGTCAATTCTCTTTGCTTCTCTAGTCCTAGAATGCATAATGTTTAATCTTCTGTTAAAGCTTTTGAGTTGAGCTTTGTAAATTATAAATGTGTTTTCCCTTCTTGTAACTATTAATCAACATTGCTCTCTTGTTCTCTTTGATTCAAGTTCATTTTCTAAGTCACTGAGCCTTGATTTACTCACTTTGTAAGTTGAAAAAGTTAACACAGGTGATACACAATAAATCAGGTTTATCTGCTTTAATGTGTAAATTGTTCAGTGAATGCATGGCAGTGCAAAGAGCACCAATATACTCTGGCACTTTGAAGCAATTGCTGTTTAGAGCACAAAATGCAAACCAAGAGAATGTCATAATAATTTTAAGTTTATATTTTATATTCTTAGCTAACATATCTGTTGTCTTATAAATATAATGCTAGAACTTTACATATCTACCATATTTCTCATTTGCTTTGGTTTTTCTAAAAGAACATTTTAATTCTTTATATCTATCAGCTTTAAATATATTTCTCAGTCTCAAAGAAAATATTACTCCAAAGCAATGTGCTTTGATTTCTGAATTCTTACAGGGATTTTATTGGACCCTAGAGATTTTTGAGATTCAAATATTTTAATTACTTGACCAGCTGTCTTTTCTGAACCTTCAGTTCTTCTTCTGCTCTTGGGAATTGTAAGTAGGTTCTGAGCATCTGTCCTTATCCTCTTTTGTAAATACAAAAGGAAAATATTTATTTAATTTTCAAAGTTACTACCCACTCAAGTATAATTATTGTAAATATATATGATTACTTTTAAAAATAACATTTTCTTTCAATGTTTATTGAATACCAAAGATTGAATTTCTACCTATTTGTGTTATAAACTTAATGTTGAGGTTTTATATATATTCTTTTTTTAATTCTCCCCCACAATTCCTTTCATTTGGATTCAAGTTCATTTATGATTTGGTTTAAATTACATATGTAGAATTTCAAACATTTGTTTGCCTTTGTGAATATTAGAGTTGGTACAATCATCTTGATTGTAATAAAACTAAATGTGTACCTTTTTACCTATAATTTCATTTTTAAAATTAGTATAAAATCCCTGTGATAAAGGTAAAATTATTTTCATTCTACATATAAAGAAATTAAGCCTAATAATGTAAAGACATGATTTATAGTCAAGCAACTAGTAAGTGATGGGCAGGGATTCAAATCTAAATCTGCTTCACATCTTAGTTAATAAACCATAATAAGCAGCTGATGAATTATAATTTTCTTTTTTGTTTCCATCCTATTCAAAATGGTAGGTTTTCTATCCATAAAGAAATAACAGATCGTAAAAACACAATTCACAAAATAATATCAAACAGTTATGCAAGTAAAAATTACAATGAAGTGTCATCTCATACAAGACAGAATGGCCATAATTCAAAAGTCTACAAATAATAAATCCTGGAGAACATGTGGAGAAAAAAGAATCCTCCTACTCTGTTGGTGCGAATGTAAATTGCACCAGTGGAGAACAGTATGGTGTTTTTTTAAAACACTAAAAATAGAGTTACCATGTGATCCAGCAATCCCACTCCTAGGCATATATACAGAGAAAACTCTAATTCAAAAAGACACATGCACCCCAATGTTCATTGCAACACTAATCATAACAACTAAGACATGGAAGCAACCTAACTGTCCATCAACAGGTGAATGGAAGAAGAAGAGGTGGGATATATACAAGGGAATATTACTCAGCCATGAAAAAGAATGAAATAATGCCATTTGCAGCAATGTGGATGGACCTAGAGATTATCATGCTAAGTGAAGTTAGTCAGACAGAGAAAGACAAATATCATATGATATTACTTATATGTGGAATCTAAAAAAATGACATAAATGAACTTATTTACAAAAGAGAAATAGACTCACAGACATAGAAAACAAACTTACGGTTAACAAGGTGGATGGAGGGGAGAGATAAATTAGAAGTTCGGGATTAACATATACACACTACTATATATAAAATAGATGAAAAACAAGGACCTACTATATAGCACAGGGAACTATATTCAATATCTTGTAATAACCTATAATGGAAAAGAATCTGAATATATATATATATATATATATATATATATGTATATATATATAACTGAATCACTTTGCTGCACACCTGAAACTAACTCAACATTGTAAATTAACTGTACTTCAATTTAAAAAATGATTAAATTTTTTAAAAATTAAAAAAAAATGAGTTAATGAAATACAAAACTATTATTTTTAAGTATAGTATGTCTTTCTATTTTGGATAACTAAAAGGAGCCAATGGTAAATTACTAAAAATAGTGTAAGGAGCTTTAGAGTAAGTGCATGGTCAAAAAGGAAATTTAGGAAACTTTATATTTTATTTATTGTAACAAATTTATATAAGAACTGAGTTTAAAAAGAATGAATAAGATATATTGAAAGAAAGTTGCAATATTAGGAAAATTGAAATAAAACTTTAAAGTGGACAGATAAACACTTGAATATGATAATTTATTATTGCAAACATATTAATTATATATTTAAATTAACTCCATCCAAAATTTTAATATATTTTAGAACATCTTGACATAATGCCTAAATAATTATAAGACAGTATATGAGAAACAGAGCCCAAAGGGGATGCATAGTTAGTTTTTAAAACTTATTATGTGAATAATTGAAAACGTATATTTTACAAATAAATCTTAATTCCCCTGTCATCATTACTCCAAGTTCTTTTTCTCTCCAGAGATAAACACAAATAAGAATTTCTGGTCATCTACAGAGAAAATATAAAATATACATGGACATTCTATGGGTTGTCTTTTCATTTTTTTTATGGTTTCCTTTGCTTTGAAGAAGATTTTAAGTTTAATTAGGTCCCATTTGTTTATTTTTTTAAATTTTCGTTACTCTAGGAGGTTGATCAAAAAAGACATTGCTGCGATTTAAGTCGCACAGTGTTCTTCCTATATTTTCCTCTAAGAGTTTTACAGTATCTGGCCCTACATTTAGGTCTTTAATCCATTTTGACTTTATTTTTGTGTATGGTGTTAGAGGGTGTTCTAATTTCATTCTTTTACATGTAGCTGTCCAGTTTTCCCAGCACCATTATTGAAGAGGCTGTCTTTTCTCCATTGTATATTCTTGCCTCCTTTATCAAAGATAAGGTGACCATACGTCTGTGGGTTTATCTCTGGGCTTTCTATCCTGTTCCATTGATCTATATTTCTGTTTTTCTGCAGGTACCATACTGTCTTGATTACTTTAGCTTTGTGGTATAGTCTGAAGTCAGGGAGCCTGATTCCTACAGCTCCATTTTTCTTTCTCAAGGTTGTTTTGGCTATTCAGGGTCTTTTGTGTTTCCATACAAATTGTGAAAATTTTTTTCCAGTTCTGTGAAAAATGTCATTGGTAGTTTGATAGGGATTGCATTCAATCTGTAGATTACTTTGGGTAGTAGAGTTATTTTCACAATGTTAATTCTTCCAGTCCAAGAACATGGTATATCTCTCCATCTGCTTGTATCAGCTCTAATTTCTTTCATCAGTCTTATATTTTTCTGCATACAGATCTTTTGTCTCCTTAGGTAGGTTTATTCTTAGGTATTTTATTCTTTTTGTTGCAATTGTAAATGAGAGTGTTTCCTTAATTTTTCTTTCATATTTTTCATCATTAGTGTATAGGAATGCAACAGATTTCTGTGCATTCATTTTGTATCCTGCTACTTTACCAAATTCATTGATTAGCTCTAGTAGTTTTCTGGTAGCAACTTTAGGATTCTCTATGTATAGTATCATGTCATCTGCAAGCAGTGACAGTTTTACTTCTTTTCCAATTTGGATTCCTTTTATTTCTTTTTCTTCTCTGATTGCTGTGGCTAAAACTTCCAAAATTATGTTGAAAAATAGCGGTGAGAGTGGGCCACCTTGTCTTGTTCCTGATCTTAGTGAAAATGGTTTCAGTTTTTCACCATTGAGAATGATGTTGGCTGAGGTTTTGTCCTATATGGCCTTTATTATGTTGAGGTAAGTTCCCTCTATGCCTACTTTCTGGAGGGTTTTTATCATAAATAGGTGTTGAGTTTTGTCAAAAGCTTTTTCCACATCTATTGAGATTATCATATGGTTTTTATCCTTCAATGTTTTAATATGGTGTATCACATTGATTGATTTGTGTATATTGAAGAATCCTTACATTCCTGGCATAAAACTCACTTGATCATGGTGTATGATCTTTAATGTGCTGTTGGATTCTGGTTGCTAGTATTTAGATGAGGAATTTTGCATCTATGTTCATCAGTGATATTGGCCTGTAGTTATCTTCTTTTGTGATGTCTTTGTCTGCTTTTGGTATCAGGGTGATGGTGGCCTCGTAGCATGAGTTTGGGAGAATTCCTCCCTTTGCTATATTTTGGAAGAGTTTGAGAAGGATAGGTGTTAGCTCTTCTCTAAATGTTTGATAGAATTTTCCAGTGAAGCCATGTGGTCCTGGGCTTTTGTGTGTGGAAAGATTTTTAAACACAGTTTCAATTTCAGTGCTTATGATTGGTCTGTTTTTATTTTCTATTTCTTTCTGGTTCAGTCTCAGAAGGAGGCCTTTCTAAGAATTGCCCATTTCTTCCAGATGGTCGATTTTATTGGCATATAGTTGCTGGTAGTAATCTTTCCTAATCCTCTGTATTTCTGCAGTGTCAGTTGTTACTTCTCCTTTTTCATTTCTAATTCTGTTGTTTGAGTCTTTTCCCTTTTTTTCGGGATGAGTCTGGCTAATGGTTTATCAATTTTGTTTACCTTCTCAAAGAACCAGCTTTTAGTTTTATTGATCTTTGTTATTGTTTCCTTCATTTCCTTTTCATTTATTTCTGATCTGATATTTATGATTTCTTTCTTCTGCTAACTTTGTTTTTTTTTTTTTTTTCTTTGTTTTTTTTTTTTGTTGTTCTTCTTTCTCTAATTGCTTTAGTTGTAAGGTTAGGTTGTTTATTTGAGATGTTTCTTGTTTCTTGAGGTAGGATTGTATAGCTTTAAACTTCCCCCTTGGAACTGCTTTGGCTGCATCCCATAGGTTTTGGGTTGTCGTGTTTTCATTGTCATTTGTTTCTAGATATTATTTGCTTTCCTCTTTGATTTTTTCAGTCATCTCTTGCTTATTTAGTAGTGTATTGTTTAGCCTCCATTTATTTGTAGTTTTTACAGATATTTTCCTGTAATTGATATCTAGTCTCATAGTGCTGTGGTTGGAAAAGATACTTCATGTGATTTCAGTTTTCTTAAATTTACCAAGGCTTGATTTGTGACCCACGATATGATCTATCCTGGAGAATGTTCCATGAGCACTTGAGAAGAAAGTGGATTCTGTTGTTTTTGGGTGGAATGTCCTATAAATATCAATTAAGTCCCTCTTGTTTAATGTGTCATTTAAAGCTTGTGTTTCCTTATTTATTTTCATTTTGGATGATCTGTCCATTGGTGAAAGTGGGGTGTTCAAGTCCCCTACTCTTATTGTGTCACTGTCGATTTCCCCTTTTATGGCTGTTAGCATTTGCCTTATGTGTTGAGGTGCTCTTATGTTGGGCGCATAAATATTTACAATTGTTATATCTTCTTCTTGTTATTGATCCCTTGATCATTATGTATGTCCTTGTTTGTCTCTTGTAATAGTCTTTATTTGAAGGTCTATTTTGTCTCATATGAGAAATGCTACTCTAGCTTTCTTTTGATTTCCATTTGCATGGAATATCTTTTTCCATCCTCTCAGTTTCAGTCTGTATGTGTCCCTACGTCTGAAGTGGGTCTCTTATAGACAGCATATATATGGGTCTTGTTTTTGTATCCATTCAGCCAGTGTATGTCTTTTGGTTGGACCTTTTAATCCAGTTACATTTAAGGTAATTATCAATATGTATGTTCCTATTACCATTTTCTTAATTGTTTTGGGTTTGTATTTGTAGGTCTTTCCCTTCTCTTGTGTTTCCTGCCTAGAGAAGTTCCTTAGCATTTGTTGTAAAGCTGGTTTGGTGTGACTGAACTCTCTTAGCTTTTGCTTGCCTGTAAAGGTTTTAATTTCTCCATCGAATGTGAATGAGATCCTTGCTGGGTAGTGTAATCTTGGTTGTAGATTTTTCTCTTTCATCACTTTAAAATGTCCTGCCACTTCCCTCTGGCTTGCAGGGTTTCTGCTGAAAGATCAGCTGATAACCTTATGGGGATTCCCTTGTATGTTATTTGTTGCTTTTCCCTTTTTTTTTTTTTTTAATAGCTTTTCTTTGTATTTAATTTTTGATAGTGTGATTAAATTGTGTCTTGGCATGTTTCTCCTTGGATTTATCCTGTATGGGACTCTCTGTGCTTCCAGAACTTGATTAACTATTTCCTTTCCCATATTAGGGATGTTTTCAACTATAATCTCTTCAAATATTTTCTCAGTCTCTTTCTTTTTCTCTTCTTCTTCTGGGACCCCTATAATTCGAACGTTGGTGCATTTAGTGTTGTCCCAGAGGTCTCTGAGGCTGTCCTCTGTTCTTTTCATTCTTTTTTCTTTATTCTGCTCTGCAATAGTTATTTCCACTATTTTATCCTCCAGGTCACTTATCCATTCTTCTGCCTCAGTTATTCTGCTATTGATCCCTTCTAGAGCATTTTTATTTCATTTATTGTGTTGTTCATCGTTGCTTGGTTACTCTTTATTTCTTCTACATCCTTGTTAAATGTTTCTTGCATTTTGTCTATTCTATTTCCAAGGTTTTGGATCATATTTACTATCATTACTCTGAATTATTTTTCAGGTAGACTGTCTATTTCCTCTTCATTTGTTTGGTCTGGTAGGATTTTACTTTGCTCCTTCATCTCTCTGTATTTCTCTGTGTTCTCACTTTGCTTAAATTACTGTGTTTGGGGTTTCCTTTTTGCTGGCTTCAGGTTTGTAGTTCCCGTTGTTTTGTGTGTCTGCCCCCATTGGGTAAGGTTGTTTCATTGGGTGTGTAGGCTTCCTGGTAGAGCAGACTGGTGACTGTGTTCTGGTGGATGAGGCTGGATCTTGTCTTTCTGGTGGGCAGGACAGCATTTGGTGGTGTGTTTTGGGGTTTCTGTGAACTTATTATGATTTTAGGCAGCTTTTCTGCTAATGGGTGTGATGTGCTCCTGTTTTACTAGTTGTTTGGCATGGGGTGTCCAGTAGTGGAGCTTGCTGGCTGTTGAGTGGAGCTGGGTCTTAGCATTGAAACGGAGTTCTCTGGGAGAGCTTCTGCTGATTCATATTATGTAGGTCCGGGATGTCTCTGGTTGTCCTATGTACTGAACTCAGCTCTCCAACCTCTGAGGCTCAGGCCTGACACTCAGCTGGAGCACCAAGACCCTGCCAGCCACAAGGCTCAGAAGAAAAGGGAAGAAGAAATTAAAGAAAAAAATAAAATAAAATAAAAAGTTATTAAAATAAAAAATGAAAAGTAAAATTATATTATTAAAATAATTTAAAGTAATAAAAAAAGAAGAGAGCAAGCAAACCAAGAAACAAATCCACCAATGATAACAAGCGCTACAAACTCTACTAAGATAAACATAAAAATCCATAACTAGTCAGTTGCATGCAGCAAACCCCAAGTCTACACTTGCTGCCAAAGTTCACAGCCTCAATTTTGGGATGATTCATTGTCTATTCAGATCTTCCACAGATGCAGGGTACATCAAGTTGATTTTGGAGATTTAATCCACTGCTCCTGATGCTGCACGGAGAAATTTCCCTTTCTCTTCTTTGTTCACACAACTCCTGGGGTTCAGCTTTGGGTTTGGCCCTGCCTCTGCATGTAGCTTGCCCTCTGCTGTCTGTTCTTTGCTCCGAAAGGACGGGGTTAAAGGAGCAGCTGATTAGGGGGCTCTGCGTCACTCAGGCTGGGGAGAGGGAGGGGTACAGAATGCGGGGCAAGCCTGCGGTGTTTGAGGCTAGTGTGACATTGCAACAGCCTGAGGCATGCCGTGTGTTCTCCTGTGGAAGTTGTCCCTGGATCACGGGACCCTGGCAGTGGCGGGCTGCACAGGATACCAGGAGGGGTGGTGTGGATAGTGACCTGTGCTTGCACACAGGCGTCTTGGTGGCTGCAGCAGCAGCCTTAGCATTTCATGCTTGTCTCTGGTGTCCGCGCTGATAGCTGTGGCTCACACCCATCTCTGAAACTCATTTAGGTGATGCTCTGAATCCCCTCTCCTCGCACACCCAGAAACAATGGTCTCTTGTCTGTTAGGCAGTTCCAGACTTTTCCTGGACTCCCTCCCAGTTAGCCGTGTCACACTAGCCCCCTTCAGGCTTTGTTCACGCAGCCAACCCCAGTCCTCTTCCTGAAATCTTACCTCCGAAGCCCGAGCCTCAGCTCCCAGCCCCGCCCGCCCCGGCGGCTGAGCAGACAAGCCTCTCGGGCTGGTGAGTGCTGCTCGGCACCGCTCCTCTGTGCGGGAATCTCCGCTTTGCCCTCCGCACCCCTGTGGCTGCGCTCTCCTCCGTGGCTCTGAAGCTTCCCCCCTCCGCCACCTGCAGTCTCTGCCCACGAAGGGGCTCCTAGTGTGTGGAAACCTTTCCTCCTACACAGCTCCCTCCCACAGGTGCAGGTCCCGTCCCTATTCTTTTGTCTATGTTTTTTTCTTTTTTCCTTTGCCCTACCCAGGTACATGGGGAGTTTCTTGCCTTTTGGGAGGTCTGAGGTATTTTACCAGCGTTCAGTAGGTGTTCTGTGGGAGTTGTTCTACATGTAGATGTATTTCTGATGTATTTGTGGGGAGGAAGGTGATCTCCACGTCTTACTACTCCACCATCTTGAAGGTCCTCTTATAACTGATTCACTTTGCTGTACAGCAGAGACTAACAACATTTTAAATCAACTATACTCAATAAAACTTTTAAAAAAATATACATGGATGTATACAAAAATTATTTTTCATTCTTTGTTCTTTTTCAAAATAACACTTTAGCTATTTTATGTGATTTGTTTTTTTCATCCAGTGTTTTTAATTGTTTTTATCCAAACATATAACTCAATTTTGTTTTAACCACTTGATATTTCTTAATATGCATAATACGTATCTTTCACTACATTTTTGGATAAGCAGTTACATTGATTCCAGTTTTACACTATAATATACAATTTTTCAGTAAACACCCAGATGCATGTCTTATGGTGCAATAGTTCAAGTGTTTCCCTCAGATATATGTTTAAAGGTTTTTGAATATATCGTGTAAAATTTTAATAGATATTGTTAAATTGTCATCCCAGAATCAATATAAAAAATTCTATTTGTTTTCATTATCAACAGAAGTAAGCTTAATTGTCAGAATTTTACTTTTGTAAAAATGAAGTTTAATAAATGGCTTTTAGAGGTTCACAGTCTGGCCATTGCAAGCAGAACAACTGGTAGTAGCCCATGTGACTCTGATTCTACATATACACAGGGCCTGCTTTCTCTCTCTCCTTCTCTCTCTTTTTTCTTAAGACTTTATTTTTAATTTTACAAAAAATTGAGAAAAGAGTATGGAGAGTTCTCATTTACTGTACATCCAGTTTCTTCTACCGTAAACATCTTCTATAAATATAGTATGTTGGTCATAATCATTTCATAAACCAAATTAATACATTATTTTAAACAGAAATCCAGAATTTACTTTAATTTTCACAGTTTTTAACCCGGTGTCTTTTCACATTCCAAGATCCCATCCAGAATACCACATTATATTTAGTTTTTTGATAGGCTGTGCTTATCTGTGACAGTTTCTCAGACTTTTTATTTATTTTTTGTTAACTTTGAGAGTTTTAAGAAGTCCCAGTTAGGTAGCTTGGAGAATGCCCTTCAATGGGAACTTGTATGATGTTTTTCTCATGATTAAACTAAGGCTATGCATTATTGGAAGGAAGACCACAGATGTAAAGTGCCATTTTCTTCACATTGTATCAAGGGTACATATTGTCAACATTATTTATGTTGACCTTGATCACCTGCCTGAAGAAGTGTTTATCAGGTTTATCCACTATCAAGTTACTCTTCACCACCTTTCCATACTGTACTCTTTGGAAAGAAATAAATATGTGCAACATATACTTAAGGAGTGGGGAGCTATCCTCCCTTACCTTGAGGGCAGAGTATCTACAAAAAATATTTGGAATTCATCTGCTTCTCTCTCTTCCCTTATTTATTACATTCATTCATTCATTCATTTAAATCATATAGATTCATTGATATTAATTTTATACTTTGGGTTATAGTTCAATGCTTCCTTTTTTTTTTTATTTTGTTGCATGAATTGTTTCAACTTTAGCCATTAGAAAATCTTTCAGTTGGCTCCTCTCCCTGTTCCTTTTTTTTTGATATACCTGCATCAATATGTGCTTTCTCTTTTTCTTCCTCTCTCTCTCTCACTTTCTCTCTCTCTCCATCCCTCCCCTTTTCCTTACTTTCTCTTCCTTACTTTCTGTAACACAACATGCTCCACACTTATGTTTTGTATTTTCTGCCACAGACCTAAAATAAACCATTTTTATAAAGACTGTTGGTTCCTTTTATTAGAGAATGGGATCCAAAACCAAGATCTGAGAACTAGGTATGCTTGTTTCAATTGAGGTATCATGTATTCTAGACCCCTTCTCACAGAGCAGGGAGACATGTATGTCTATATTTACTTGTGAATATACACAAATATTTCTATATGTATCTATTTTTTGGTAATCATGAATTCATACTGGCCTCTTCAACTCTAATCCATTACCAGATGGATCATTCTAGATTTTCTCCTTCCTTATCTGTAAATTCACACTCCAAAAGTGAGAAATCAGGCTCCCAACACCTGCCTTCCATTTACTTAATTATTCAATTTTATTATTCACAAATAGCAATATTGAACATTTTAACCCAAGCCCCGTGGAAAACATTATCAAATAGAATAGTGTTTACATGCAGTTCCTTTTGTCTATGATCTGAAAGGTTCCACTCATTTTCAAAGTTACTTAGTTAAACTGTTCTTCACAACTCCCTTCAAAGTTTATTTCATAAATTTGAAATACAGTTAGATGTTTTTGTCATAGTCTGCATTCTAGCTTGGCATCCCGCAAACTCCTAAATTATTTTATATTAATTTGTATATATTACGGTTCACTCTTTGTGCTGTAAAGTTCTATGGGTTTTGATGAATGCATAATGCTATGTATCCACCATTACGGTATCATGTGGAATTATCTCAGAGCCCTGTATTTTATCTATTCTACATGCTCCCCATTTCTATGAATCTTCAAGAATCATTCACTTCAGTATTATATTTATGGTTTTTATTATCTCTGTGGTTTTGCTTTCTCCACAGTATCATATAATTGAAATCATTGTATGTAGCCTTTTCACTGGCTTCCATCACTCAGCAGTATGCATGTTAGGTTCATCCATGTCTTTTTTGTGGTTTGAGTTCTCATTTTTTTAATTGCTGAATTAAGTTCCTTTTATGGATTTACCCCAATTTTTTCATCAAATCACCTATTGAAGGACACCTTGGTTATTTCCAGCTTTTCATGATTATAAATAAAGCTTCAATAAACATTCACATGCAGGGTTCTGTATGAAAGCATTTTTCAAATCAATTGGGTAAAGATTTAGAAGTGTGATTGTTGGATCATATGATAAATCTATGTGTAGCTTTGTAAGAGTTTGCAAATTTATCTTCCAAAAATCTCTACCATTTTTTATTCCCTCTATATATGAATGACATTTTCTGTTTTTCTAAACCTATGTCAACATGTGGAAATATCAATTTTTGGATTTTAGCCATTCTAATAGGTGTGTAGTGGTACTTCACTATTATTTTTACTTGTAAGTCCTAATGACAAATGAGGTTGAGCATCTTTCCTTATGCTTACTTGTCATCTGTATATATTTTTTGTCAATTATATTTTGCCATTTTTAAAATTTAGCTATTTGTTTTTATATTGTTGAATTTTAAGAATTCTTTACGGATTATGGATACAAGTCTTTTAGCTGGTATTTGTTTTGCACTTTATTTCTCCAAGACTCTGGCTTACCTTTTTATGTTAAATATTTTTCACAGAGCAGAATATTTAAATTTTTAATAAAGTCTAACTTCAAATAACTCAATTTCATTTCTTTTTATGGCTGAGTAATATTCCATTGTATATATGTGCCACATCTTCTTTATCCATTCATCTGTTGATGGACACTTGAGTTATTTGTAGTGAGGTGGATGGACCTAGAGTCTGTCATACAGAGTGAAGTAAGTCAGAAAGAGATAAAACAAATACCGTATGCTAACACATATATACGGAGTCTAAGGAAAAAAGGTCATGAAGAACCTAGGGGCAAGACAGGAATAAAGGCACGGACCTTACTAGAGAATGGACTTGAGGATATGGGGAGGGGGAAGGGTAAGCTGTGACAAAGTGAGAGAGTGGCATGGACATATATATACACTACCAAACGTAAAATAGATAGCTAGTGGGAAGCAGCCGCATAGCACAGGGAGATCAGCTCGGTGCTTTGTGACCACCTAGAGAGGTGGGATAGGGAGGGTGGGAGGGAGGGAGACACAAGAGGGAAGAGATATGGGAACATATGTATATGTATAACTGATTCACTTTGTTATAAAGCAGAAACTAACACAACATTGTAAAGCAATTATACTCCAATAAAGATGTTAAAAAAATAAATAAAAAAAAGTAAAGTCTAACTTTTTTTTTTCATAGATTGTACTTATGGTATTGTATCTAAAGACTTATCACTGAATGCAAGGTCAACGAGAATCTCTTTTATTTTCTTGTAGAACTTATATCTTTTTGTGTTTTACAGGTAGGTCTACGTTCCATTTTGAGTTATTTTTTGTGAAAGGTGTAAAGTTTGTTTTTAGGCTCATTTTTTTTGCATATCAACATCAGGCTGCTCTAAAATCATTTGTTGAAAAAACTATCCTTTCTCCTTTGAAGTGATTCTACTTCATTTCAAAAGTCAGTTGACCATATGTATGTGGGTCTGTTCTTTGACTCTCTATTCTGTTCTATTGATCAGCCCAGCCATTCTTTCACCAATGGTAGCTTTACAATCTTGAAGTCGAGTAGTATGAGTTCTCTGACTTTGTTCTTCTTTGATATTGTTTTGCCTATTCTTGGTCTTTTGCATTTCTACCTAAATTTTAGATTCAGTTTGTTAATATCCACAATAACTCATTGGGATTTTAATTGAGATTGCATAGATCAGGTTGGTAAGAACTGATATCTTATCAATATTGAGTCTTCCTATCCATAAACAGAATATGTCTGCATTTATTTACATCTTCATTAATTTTTTTCATTAGAGTTTTATAGTTTTTCTCATTCAGTTCTTGTGCATATTTTGTTAGATTTATATACAAGCATTTCTATCATTTTTTCTTCCTAAAATAAATTGTACTATTTTAAAATTTTAATTCTAATTATTCATTGCTCATATTTTGGAAAGAAATTAATTTTGCACCCTGTAGTAATTGCATAGTGTGTAGTGTGATATTATGTGGATGTTCTCTATCAGTTTGAGGAAATTCCCTTCTATTTCCTGTTTTCCTTGTGTTAGATTTTGTCAAATGCTGTTTCTGTAACAACTGACAGAAGTGTATGAATTTTTTCTGTAGTTTGTTGATATAATGGATTAGATTGACTGATTTCCATTGTTGAAACTGCCTTGCATATCTGAAATAAATACTCCTTGATCATGGTATATATTTCTTTGTATACATAATGGAATTGATTTGCTAATATTTTGTTAAGGCTTTGGCATCTATATACATGAGATATTTGGGTCTGCAGTTTTTCTATCTCATAATGTCTTTTTCTAGTTTTGGTTTTATAGCTATTATGGTCACATTGAATAAAACAGAATAAGGTCTCTTTTTTCTATTTTCCAAGTGATTATAAAGAATTGGTATCATTTCTTCCTTAAATGTTTGGCAAAATCCATCAATGAAACCATCAGTTACATGTTATTCCTTTTTTTGGAAGGCTCTTGATTATTGATTCAATGGCTTTACTTATTGAATGCCTATGACTTATTCAAATTAGTTATTTTTCATTGTGTGAGTTGTGGTAGCTTGTGTCTTTCAAGCAATTGGTCTATTTTTTAACTAAGTTATTGAATTTTAAAGCATAGAGTTGTTTATAGAATTTCTTTATTTTCTTTTGAATTTTTATGGGAACCATAGTGGTGATCTTGTTTCACTTTTTTTTTTTTTTTTTAATCCTAGTAGCCTGAGATCTTTATTTTATTTTTAGTATTTATTTATTTTTGACCACGCCACACAGCATGCAGAATTTTAGTTCCCTGACCAGGGATGGACCCCATGCCCCCTGCAGTGGAAGCCCAGAGTCTTAACCACCAGACCACCAGGGAAGGGCCGCATGAGCTCTTTTTTTTTTTCTTATTAGTTACCTATTTTATACATATTACTGTATAAATGTCAATCCCAATCTCCCAATTCATCCACCACCACCAGCACCCCACCACTTTTCCCCCTTGGTTTCCATACATTTGTTCTCTACATCTGTGTCTCTATTTCTGTTCTACAAACAGGTTCATCTTACAATATTTCTAGGTTCCACATATATGCGTTAATATATGATATTAGTTTTTCTCTTTCTGACTTACTTCACTCTGTGACAGTCTCAAGATCCATTCACGTCTTTACAAATGACCCAATTCCGTTCCTTTTTATGGCTGAGTAATATTCCATTGTATATATGTACCACATCTTCTTTATCCATTTGTCTGTTGATGGGCATTTAGGTTGCTTCCATGACCAGGCTATTGCAAATAGTGCTGCAGTGAACATTGGGGTGCACGTGTCTTTTTGAATTATGGTTTTCTCTGTGTATATGCCCAGTAGTGGGATTGCTGGGTCATATGGTAATTCTATTTTTAGCTTTTTAAGGAACGTCCATACTGTTCTCCATAGTGGCTGTATCGATTTACATTCCCAGAAACAGTGCAAGAGGGTTCCCTTTTCTCCACACCCTCTCCAGCATTTGTTGTTTGTAGACCTTCTGATGATGCCCATTCTAATTGGTGTAAGGTGATAACTCATTGTAGTTTTGATTTGCATTCCTCTAATAATTAGTGATGTTGAACAGCTTTTCATGTGCTTCTTGGCCATCTGTATGTCTTCTTTGGAGAAATGTCTATTTAGGTCTTCTGCCCATTTTTGGATTGTGTTGCTTGTTTTTTTAATATTGAGCTGCATGAGCTGTTTATATATTTTAGAGATTAATCCTTTGTCCATTGATTCCTTTGCAAATATTTTCTCCCATTCTGAGGGTTGTCTTTTTGTCTTGTTTGCAGTTTGCTTTGCAAAAGCTTTTAAGTTTCATTAGGTCCCATTTGTTTATTTTTGTTTTTATTTCCATTACTCTAGGAGGTGGGTCAAAAAAGACCTTGCTGTGATGTATATCAAAGAGTGTTCTTCCTATGTTTTCCTCTAAGAATTTTATAGTGTCTGGTCTTACATTTAGGTCTCTAATCCATTTTGAGTTTATTTTTGTGTATGGTGTTAGGGAGTGTTCTAATTTCATTATTTTACATGTAGCTTTTACATTATTTTACATGTAGCTCTATGTTAGTTGACCATATGTTGTGAGTTTATCTCTGAGCTTTCTCTCTTGTTCCATTGATCTATATTTCTGTTTTTGTGCCAGTACCATATTTTTTTGATTACTGTAGCTTTGTAGTATAGTCTGACATCAGGGAGTCTGATTCCTCCAGTTCCACTTTTTTCCCTCAAGACTGCTTTGGCTATTCGGGGTCTTTTGTGCCTCCATACAAATTTTAAGAATTTTTGTTTTAGTTCTACAAATAATGTCACTGGTAATTTGATAGGGATTGCACTGAATCTGTAGATTGCTTTGGGCAGTATAGTCATTTTCACAATATTGATTCTTCCAATCCAAGAACATTGTATATCTCTCCATCTGTTTGTGTCATCTTTGATTTCTTTCATCAGTGTCTGTTTTCTGACTACAGGTCTTTTACCTCCTTAGGTAGGTTTATTCCCAGGTATTTTATTCCTCTTGCTGAAATGGTGAATGGGATTGTTTCCTTAATTTCTCTTTCTGATCTTTCATTGTTAATGTATAGGAATGCAAGAGATTTCTGTGCATTAATTTTGTATCCTGCAACTTCACCAAATTCATTGATTAGCTCTAGGAGTTTTCTGGTGGCTTCTTTAAGATTTTCTATGTATAATATCATGTCATCTGCAAACAGTGACAGTTTTACTTCTTCTTTTCCAATTTGTATTCCTTTAATTTCTTAAATTTCTTTAATTCTTTTATTTCTTTAATTTCTTTAATTTCTTGTCATGGCTAGGACATCCAAAACTTTGTTGAATAATAGTGGCAAGAGTGGACATCCTTGTCTTGTTCCTGATCTTAGACAAAATGCTTTCTGGTTTCACCATTGAGAATGATGTTTGCTGTGGGTTCGTCATATATGGCCTTTATTATGTTGAAGTAGGTTCCCTCTATGCCTACTTTCTGGAGAGCTTTTATCATAAATGGGTGTTGAATTTTGTCAAAAAATTTTTCTGCATCTATTGAGATGATCATATGGTTTTTATTCTTCAATTTGTTAATATGGTGTATCACATTGATTGATTTGTGTATATTGAAGAATCCTTGCATTCCTGGGATAAACCACACTTGATCATGATGTATGATCCTTTTAATGTGCTGCTGGATTCTGTTTGCTAGTATTTTGTTGAGGATTTTTGCATCTATATTCATCAGTGATATTGGTCTGTAATTTTCTTTTTTTTGTAGTATTTTTGTCTGGTTTTGGTATCAGGGTGATGTTGGCCTCATAGAATGAGTTTGGGAGTGTTCCTTCTTCTGCAAATTTTTGGAAGAGTTTTAGAAGGATGGGTGTTAACTCTTCTCTAAATGTTTGATAGAATTCACCTGTGAAGCCATCTGGTCCTGGACTTTTGTTTGTTGAAAGATTTTTAATTACAGTTTCAATTTCATTGCTTGTGATTGGTCTGTTCATATTTTCTATTTCTTTCTGGTTCAATCTTGGGAGGTTATTCCTTTCTAAGAAATTGTTCATTTCTTCCAACTTGTCCATTTTATGGGCATAGAGTTGCTTATAGTAGTCTCTTATAATGCTTTGTATTTCTGCCTTGTCTGTTGTAACTTCTCCTTTTTCATTTCTAATTTTATTTATTTGACTCCTCTCCCTCTTTTTCTTGATGAGTCAGGCTAAAAGTTTATCAATTTTTCTTCTCTTCTCAAAGAGCCAGCTTTTAGTTTTATTGACCTTTGCTATTGTTTTCTTTGTTTCTATTTCATTTATTTCTGCTCTGATCTTTATGCTATCTTTCTTTCAACTAACTTTGGGTTTTGTTTGTTTTTCTTTCTCTAGTTCCTTTAGGTGTAAGGTTAGATTGTTTATTTGAGATTTTTCTTGTTTCTTGAGTTAGGCTTGTATTGCTATAAACTTCCCTCTTAGAACTGCTTTTGCTGCATCCCATAGGTTTTGGATCATTGTGTTTTCACTGTAATTAGCCTCTAGGTATTTTTTGATTCCCTCTTTGATTTCTTCAGTGATCTCTTGGTTATTTAGTAACATATGGTTCAGCAACCATGTGTTTGTGTTTTTTATGTTTTTTCCCCTGTAATTTATTTCTAATCTCATAGTGTTGTGGTCAGAAAAGATACTTGATATGATTTCAATTTTATTAAATCTAGTGAGGCTTGACTTGTGATCCAAGATGTGATCTATCCTGGAGAATGTTCCATGTGCACTTGAGAAGAAAGTGTAATCTGCTGTTTTTGGATGGAATGTCTTATAAATATCAATTAAACATAGTGGTTTATTGTGTCATTTAAAGCTTGTGTTTTCTTATTAATTTTCTGTCTGGATGATCTATCCATTGGTGTAAGTGGAGTGTCAAAGTCCCCTCTATTATTCTTTTACTGTTAATTTCCTCTTTTTTTTTTTTTTTTGGAGGTTTTCTGGCTTTATTTATTTATTTATTTTTGGCTGTGTTGGCTCTTCGTTTCTGTACGAGGGCTTTCTCTAGTTGCGGCAAGCGGGGGCCACTCTTCATCACAGTGTGCAGGCCTCTCACTATTGTGGCCTCTCTTGTTGTGGAGTTGAGGCTCCAGACATGCAGACTCAGTAGTTCTGGCTCACAGGCCTAGTTTCTCTGCGGCATGTGGAATCTTCCCAGACCAGGGCTTGAACCCGTGTCCCCTGCATTGGCAGGCAGACTCTCAAACACTGCGCCACCAGGGAAGCCCTATTTCTTCTTTTATAGCTGTTAGCGGTTGCCTTATGTATTGAGGTGCTCCTATGTTGGGTGCATATATATTTATAATTGTTATATCTTCTTCTTGGATTGATCCCTTGATCATTATGTAGTGTCCTTCCTTGTCTCTTGTAACATCCTTTATTTTAAAGTCTATTTTATCTGATATGAGTATTGCTACTCCAGCTTTCTTTTTATTTCCTTTTGCATGGAATATCTTTTTCCATCCCCTCACTTTCAGTCTGTATGTGTCCCTAGGTCTGAAGTGGGTCTCTTGTAGACAACATATATATATGGGTCTTCTTTTTGTATTCATTCAGTGAGCCTGTGTCTTTTGGTTGGAGCATTTAATACATCCATATTTAAGGTAATTATTGATATGTGTGTACCTATTACCATTTTCTTAATTGTTATGGGTTTCTTTTTTAGGTCCTTTTCTTCTCTTGTGTTTCCCATTTACAGAAGTTCCTTTAGCACTTGTTGTAGAACTGGTTTGGTGGTGCTGAATTCTCTTATATTTTGCTTGTCTGTAAAGCTTTTGATTTCTTCGTTAAATCTGAATGAGATCCTTGCCGGGTAGAGTAATCTTGGTTGTAGATTCTTCCCTTTCATCACTTTAAATATAGCATGTCACTCCCTTCTGGCTTGTAGAATTTCTGCTGAGAAATCAGCTGTTAACCTTATGGGAGTTCCCTTGTATGTTATTTGTCATTTTTCCCTTGTTGCTTTCAATAATTTTTCTTTGTGTTTAATTTTTATCAATATGATTACTATGTGTCTCGGTGTGTTTTTCCTTGGGTTTACCCAGCCTGGGACTCTCTGTGCTTCCTGGTCTTGGGTGGCTATTTCCTTTCCCATGTTAGGGAAGTTTATAACTATAATATCTTCAAATATTTTCTTGGGTCCTTTCTCTCTCTCTTCTCCTTCTGGGACCCCCATAACGCGAATGTTGTTGTGTTTAATGTTGTTCCAGAGGTCTCTTAGGCTGTTTTCATTTCTTTTCACTCATTTTTCTTTGTTCTGTTCTGTGGCAGTGAATTCCACCATTCTGTCTTCCAGGTCACTTATCTGTTCTTCTGCCTCAGTTATTCTGCTATTGATTCCTTCTAGTGTATTTTTCATTTCAGTTATTGTATTGTTCATCCCTGTTTGTTTGTTCTTTAATTCTTCTAGGTGTTTGCTCTTTAATTCTTCTAGGTCTTTATTAAATATTTCTTGCATCTTCTTGATCTTTGCCTCCATTCTTTGTCCCAGGTCCTGGATCATCTTCACTATCATTATTCTGAATTCTTTTTCTGGAAGGTTGCCTATCTCCACTTCATTTAGTTGTTTTTCTGGGGTCTTACTTGTTCCTTCATCTGGTAAAAATTCCTCTGCCTTTTCATTTTGTCTACCTTTCTGTGAATGTGGTTTTCCTTCCACAGGCTGCAGAAGTGTAGTTCTTCTTGCTACTGCTGTCTGTCCTCTGGTGGATGAGGCTATCTAAGAGGTTTGTCTCAATTTTAACATTGGTAATTTGTGTCTTCTTTCTTTTTTCTTACTTAGCTTGCCTAGAGATTTACCAAACTATTAATCTGTTGAAGGAAACAGCTTTTGATTATTTTGATTTTCCTCTTGGGCTTCTATTTTTGATTCTATTGATTTCTGCTCTATTTTTATTATTATTATTTTCTCCTTCTGCTTGCTTTAGGCTTCACTTGTTTTTCTTTCCTAGTTTCCTAAAGTAAAATTTTAGATTATTAACTTTAGATGTTTCTTTATCTAATACATGCTTTTAATAGTATAAATTTCCATTTAAGCACTATTTTCTCTTCCTCCTACAAATTTTTATGTTTAAACTACCCTTTGAGTTTGTTAATTCTATCTGGTAGTACTCTTGCTCAAGTCACCATCCTCCATAGGATATATGAAAATCTTATCTCCACACTATCATCTTGTCTCCTTCAAACTATTCTGTAGATAGTATAAAAAATGTATTAGCATTCAAATCACTTTACTCTCCTGCTTAACGTTAAGTTATTTAATGGCTTCCTTATTTTTCTCTTGAGATAAAACAAAATCTCCTTTACAGGGCTTTTGAGGCAATTAATGTGCAGATTTCTGTATATTTGTGACAATTCATCTTTAAGCATATTGATCTCCTTTTATTTTTCTAGTGTGCCATCATCATATTTGCTTGGGATTCTTGTTACATGATGTACTCTCTACTTGGAATACTTCTACAGGAGAATTTCTTACAAATTCATTAAAACTCCTCTGTCTCAGAGTTAAAACACTTAGTTTAGGCACTCTGAGATCACTGTGTGCTTTCCTTATATTATGCAGCATTAATTTGGGAACTTATGTATGTTCCTGATGAGAATATGACTTCCATGAGAGTAAAGATCTCTGTTCATCATCATTGTAGGACTAATACCCAGAGCAGAAAGCACCTTCCCACTCTATCCCAAAAGATTATATGCAAGTTAAATTCACATTCTTAATTTCAATAAGTCGTTTAAGCCAGGTTCATAACTTGTCAGCTCAGTGACCTGGATTTTTTTTTTTTTTTTTGAGTTTACTAATGAAATTCAAACATGAGACATTATTAAAATAAAAACAAACTTCAGGCCATCTTAGCTGGATCTCCATTTGTATTGAGTCAGAACTGAACTCTTGCTAGACCTCTCTAGCTTATTAATTAATAATTATGATGCTAATATCCTTCTTTAAATAATTGGTACATATTTTATAAAATTATTCCAGGAGATGTACAGTGTGACAAGATGTTTTCCGTGTTCTTCTCTCACTTAATATAGCAGTGTGTTTAAGTGGATCTTTGGATGATTTATGAAAATTTTCAGTGCCTAAACTGAAAAGTCTCTTTCTTCATAAACCTAATAAGACTCAGCCATACAACTTCTTGACATATTCCTTCAGGAAGGATTTTGATTTTCAATACTGATATTATTTTTTAAAAAATACTTAACTCTTCAAATATTGTGAGTTTCACAAACCTAAAGTCAAAATAGTACTTATGTGATTGTATTACATTAATATGTGCTGTATATTTTTCTTGTTTGTTTCTCCTCCTATATCCTTGGTACAATTCCCCTCAGAAATTTTCTTAAGATAATCTTTGATTATCCTTACCTGATATTATCCATTGTTTTGTTTATTCATTCTCTATTTAACAAGCCTGTATTGTTTCAGATACAGGAAATGCTAGTGAACTAAGAACTAAGTCCTTTCCTCCAGATACATCTTATATTCAAGAGTAGAAGAAAGACACCAAGTAAGTGATTAAAGTGAGATATCTAGGGACTTCCCTCATTGTCCAGTAGTTGAGACTTCGCCTTCCAATGCAGGGGGTGTGAGTTCGATCCCTCATTGGGGAGCTAAGATCCCACATGGGGACAAAAAACAAAAACATAAAACAGAAGCAATACTGTAACAAATTCAATAAAGACTTTAAAAATGGTCCACATCAAAAAAATCTTAAAAAAAGCTAAAATAGAGTGAAGTATCTAATTAAATGTAATGAAACACAATAACTCCTCCAATGGAAAAAAAGAAAGAGAAAGATAAGAAAAGAAAGATGAGTGTTATGGAAACTTTAGTCTTCCCTTTTTGAGTTCCAGTGATAATTAGAAATGTAGTAAAACTGCCAAAATTAGATTTAAACATTCTGAAAGTTTGACTTGTCATTGAGATTAAAATTTTAAATTTCATTTCCTTATTTAAAATAAATTATTGGTCTACAAGAACATTATTCCTTCTCTTTAAATTTTATATAACCAAAATTATTACATTAAGATAGCTCTATTTTTGGTTGCCACATAATAATAATAGGTTAAAGAATAACAGCTTTTTTTAATCATCTAGGTGGAACATTTTACACCAAACCAAACTAATCAACCAAAACAGCAATAGAAAAAATATAATAATAAGATTAGCTCTCTACTCTTAACTTTAAGGACTATATGTAACTTTATTATTGCAATTCTCTACTGGGTAGACTTTACATTTGTGCAATCCATTTGATTTAAACATCCGTTGCCAAGCACCTCGTTCCAAGCTACATAACTCTAAATACTTTTACTCTCATTGCACATGATTTCAAATTCCTTGACTTCTTTCTGATAGGCTTTGAATTTGTTCTGAGAAGGATTACATTTATAATACTAATGCTATTACTGAATATCACAAGTACACTAAGTGCTGCATAAAATATTTGATTGTCATTAATAAAGAAATAAAACACTATTGCCCCTTTGTTGCCAATAATGACAAAAGTTACCACCAGGCACTGTGGAGAAGGATATTAATAATTTTGCTATTGTTGCTGCTATGTTTTTAAATAAAATGGGAGTCACTGAAAGTGATTTATTTTGCTCTTCATGGAATTAACTTCTTACTGAAATAGTTTGTGGGATTATTTTTCATAGTTGTTTTGTGGCAATAGTGACATATGCACTGAGGCAAGAGCAAAACAATTATCTGTTGCATAGAATTCACGCTTCAAAAATACATTTGAACTGCTTCAGACTGGGGAACTCCTTAAACTTGAAACGTCTCCACTTCCCCATTTTTCAGCACCAAAAAAGGGACATGCTGAATCCCCTCAGGAGTCTGGAGAGTAGACACTGTTCTCTAGCACTTACCTACATTTATTTACATACACACCAGGCTCAACTTTTGACCCTCATGCTTCTATGAGGCAGGAAATTAGAATAGCAGATATTTCCAGTGTTTTCAGTATATTTATGTAATCCACAAATAATGCTATTACTAGAGTAGTCTATTGTCTCCTCTCTAAAAAAGGTGTCTTGTTCACTCTTGAAAATCAAGAATAATTTTTTTTTCCCCCTGGGTGATTGGCTAATCAGCATTTTCTTTCTGTAAAAACTGCCAGAAGGGGGCTTCCCTGGTGGCGCAGTGGTTGGGAATCCACCTGCCAGTGCAGGGGATACGGGTTCGTGCCCCGGTCCAGGAGGATCCCACATGCCGCAGAGCGGCTGGGCCCGTGAGCCACAGCTACTGAGCCTGCGCGTCTGGAGTCTGTGCTCTGCAACGGGAGAGGCCGCGACAGTGAGAGGCCTGTGCACCGCGATGAAGAGTGGCCCCCACTCGCCACAGCTGGAGAAAGCCCTTGCACGGAAACGAAGACCCAACACAACCAAAAATAATAAATAATAAAAAAAATAAAAATAAATAACAGTGTGTGTATCTATAAAAAAAAAAAAAAAAAAACTGCCAGAAGGAATCTGTGAGATAAATACTTTTACAGAAGAATTCGATGATTTAATGTGGATACTTGAAAATCCAATTCCTCCACATAAAATAAGGATTTAAAAATGGACACTGGCTTTGTCATGTTTATGCCTAAAAGTCCAAAACCATATTCTACTATCCATCCTTTTAAAAACAAACAGTCCTTTAAAGGATGAATGGATAAAGGTGTGAATATATATATGTTTCTTATGTAGATAGATAGATGGATAGATAGATAGATAGATGGATATACATAGATACATAATACACAATGGAATATTATTCAGTCATGAGAAAGAAGGAAATCCAGCCATTTTTTCCAACATGGATGGAACTTGAGGACATTGCTCTAAGTGAGATAAATCAGAGAAAAACAAATACTGTATGATCTCACTTATTGTGGAATCTAAAAAAGTCATACTTAGGAAAACAGAGAGTAGAATGGAGTTACCAGGAGCTGTGAAGGGTGGGGGGGGGGGAGTCAGGGAGATGTTGTTGAAGGCTACAAATTTGCAACTAGTAGATACATAAGTAGTGGAGATCAAATGCACAGCATAGAGATTCTAGTCAGCATTATTACACTATAAACTTCAAAGCTGCTAAGAAACCAGATCTTGGAATTCCCTGGTTGTCCAGTGGTTAGGATTCCACACTTCCACTGCAGGGTGCATGGGTTCAAAGATCCCACATGCCACACAGCATACCCCAAAACAAAACAAAACAAAACAAACTAGATTTTAATTGTTCCCACCACAAGAGAGACATGATAATTATGTGAAGGGATGGAGGTGTTAAGTGAACTGGGGTGATAATCATAATGTAATATATAAATGTATCAAGACAACACATCATACACCTTAAACTTACACGACGTTATATGCCAATTACCTCAATAAAACAAAGAGAGATCAATAAAAGCTTCTTCTATACTCTCCTATGATCATCTTTTATGGTTGTGTATTCTGAATTGCTTCAGTCTGCTCAGCAGGCCTAGAATTATTTCAAATGTTGCATATCTTTCACTTCATCTCCCCTAAATTTCCTCATATCCCATGTCTAAACTATTAAAATCAGCGGAGCATCTAAAATTAGTGATGAGATTAATAGCAAGTTCAAATTCACTGGTGGTGTGTTGCGTCCAGTTCAATAATGGTTTGCCAATCACTGGGGTCAGATTGCTTTGGTTTGCGTTCTGACTTAGTCAGTTAATAGCTGTGAGATTTGGGGCAAATCACTTATACTTGTCAAGCTTCAGTTCTCTTATCTTTGAAATGAGGGTAATAATATTTAATACAAAGGATTTCTGATGATTAAATGCAACAATGCATGTAAAGTATTCTGTATGGCATGAGACTAAGATCTTCCTACACCACCGTATTGAATCCTCTTCTCAGTTAGCTGTTCTTCTTAACATCTTCTCCATTCTGCTAAGACATGGACTTTTCATTTCTCAAACTAGTAATTCAGAGAAAAGGAAAATATGATAGGGAAGATATAAAAACTTTACTGAGAATCCCTGGCTTCAAGAGTTGGCTTTTTTATTACAACTCTTTCATGGATTTGTTTCCTTTAACAAAAAAATCAAATGAGCTTATTGAATCAGTTCCTATGGTTTACTTTTGGGGGGAAGCAATAGACAATCACAGCTTGGGAAAATGTGGCTTATACCTTGAAAACTGTAATAGTAATTCAGGGAAGATGTATATAGCTAATTCTGAAGATAACAACTACGTGCTCATACAGTTGCTTACAGTTTCTTGACAGAATGTAGGGCAGAAACCTTGTCTTTTTCATATAGTCTTCTTAACTGAGCCTAGTGCCATGGCTTGCACATTGTAATTGCCCAATAAATATTTGCAGAATTAAATTGAAAATTTTATCTCTTTAAATGACTCTTCTTGACACATTCTGGCCAGCAGTAAGTTCAATAAACTGAACATTACCTTCAACATAAATGTTGGAAATGCCATTTCATACAAACTAAATTCGACATATTTAGATACTTTCTTAGAATTTTAACTATTTATAAGCAATCCATTTTATAACTTTTAACGTTTATTTTCTAAGTGCTATTGAATCTGGAATACCCTGGTTTGGCATCAAACTCAATCACAGAGTAATTGAGCAGTTGTTAGAATGCTGTCAAGCCAAATAAAATAAACCCATTCTTAAAAAACAAAACAAAAAAACCCAAACACTTAGAATGTTAATGGATCTTATGCTTTTAATTTTGAGTATTCAGAGTTCAAACTGCACTTCAAGAGCTATGTGAAGCATATGTGATGATTTGGTTATTCAGATATTAGTAGAGGATAGCCAATGGCAATGAAACCACAATATGTGACTGTACATTTAAATTTATTTTATTCTTATTTATTGAAATGACTTTTTAGAATTTGATTTAGGTTTAAATTAACATTTATCAAACTAAAATAGATAAGCAAAGGAAGTGTTTGGATATGTCTATTTTTAATTTCTGTACTATGTTTGCAGTAAGGAAAGAAGTTATTTTACCTTATTTATCTGCTCTGGTGAATTAAGAAATGAGATTTAGGAAATCACATTAATTCTTGTCTGTTTAACAGTGATTCTCAAATAATAGGAGGGACTTATCCGAGATGAACTGATCAAAATAACTTGAGGGATTTTTTTTCCTTCAGATTATGCATAGAATATTCTGATCTACCTTCCACTCCCTTAGGCAGAAAATGAAAATGAATCTTTGCAAACTAAAACTGTTCTCAAGAAAGCCTTCAGGGCCCTAAGGGCATTTCTCTGGGTCTTCTTGCTCTTTCACATGTCTCTTCTTCCTTTTTCTCTCAGACAGTTCCCTCTGTTTTGGTGCAATATAGCCCATCCTGCTTCTTCATTACGATTTATTTAGTCCATCCACAGCTCACCACTGACGGCAATCCTCTCTGTGTTGCTTATTTTAAATTATCAATAGACAGAATCTGATGGTTGCCTTCTTACATGTCACCGATTATTTGAATACCTAAAGATCATTTGCCAGAAACCTAGGTCCAATCATCTGTGTCTGGAGAGTTCCTGCGGTACGTAGGACTACATCTTAAAGCTTCTTTGGGCAGGTCCCATGCCAAAAACAACTATTAAAATACAAGCTTGTTTTGTTTGGTCAGAAAGCATTTACTGAGTGCCTTTTACATATAATACTCTCTGCTGAGTGATGGGTAAACAAGGGGTATAATATAAAAGATCTCTAGTGTGAGAAAAATACAGTGAAATTGGGCAGACTGAATATATCTATAAAATCATGGATAGTGGCATAAAATATTACATTTAAATTGCATATGCATACGTGTGTATACATATATATGTATAAATATACATATATAATTTGATGACTAAGTGATTTAGGAATTCAGAAGTGAAAAAGATTGCCATTGTCAATCATTTGTGGTCAGGGAAGACCTATTAGAGGGGATGTGATTCAAGCTGAAACTTTATTAATTAGAAGGGGTTGACTTTGATTCAGAGTGATTGATAGAATGCAGGTTCTGACCAGAGTCTTTAAAATGCATCCTTTCTTCTAGAGGACCTCCATTCGTATGTCTCATGTAACAAAAATCCCCATGAATTATTCATATAAACTGTCATTTAATTTTACAATTTTTCCTTTTGTATCAATATCACTAACTCCTTAATAAGGAATCCATTCTATGTGCCTTGTTAGAGCCCACAGGGACATTTGTATACAATAAATATTTATTTTTGCACTTGCTCAATTTACCACAGATACAAGGAATAGACTTAAAATATATAAAGTTTAAAAATGCTTTCACATTTTCAGACTTTATTTACCCAGCTAAGTCATATCAAAAACTAACTTAAAAGTCCAATCACTTGTAATGAAACTAACATCCCATAAGAAATAAGCTTAGTAGTTTTCTATGTTAACATATTTGAACTAAACAGTGTGCTATTTCCTGCCCCCTTCAGCAACATTTGTTATATAAACTCTCAACAAAGGATATTTCCTCAAATATTAAGTGTAAAGCATTTTTCCTTAAATATGAAGTAGATTTATTTTGTGATATTCAACAAGTCACATTTGAAAGATGAGAGGCAAGAACATGCATATTTTCTAGCTTAAGAAAAGCCTTTTATGTGTTATCAGCTTTATAACCTAGTTTTGATATTAAAGCCATCTTTTTTTCTCTCTACAGCCTATGATTTTAAAAGAACATAAAGTATGTACAGAAGTTTTTGTTGTTTCCCTGATGTTGCCAAAATGATATCATTGAGTGTTTACCTTTGAAAATTACTTTTTTTCCTTAGAATAAATATTAAAATATGAAATGCTGATGTCACTATATTGCAAAAAAGGAGGAAGAGCAGATCTGGGAAAAAGTCCAAAGTTCTTCAAAGTGACTTTTTGCCAAACTAAAGCTTTTTTCTGCAGAAGGAAAAAAAAAAATTCATCTTGGAAGATAATTCTGGTACATTATGAAATGATTAAACTCTTATGCATACAGTTGAATATGCCACCGCACTTTTATAACCACCAAAAAGATCATTCTACCACTCCCTGGATGGGCAGATCACGATGATTTAGGGCCACCTCTGGGAAATTTGCAAATTCTTACAGAGCATGCCCCCCTCTCTCCTTGTGGCTGAGAGCACACCACACAAAGGAGTGGAAAAATCAAGGCAAGAAGATTTAAAATCAGAAATGCTTGATTTCTAGTCAGTGTGTGGGAATTAATTGGTAAAGGTTAAGAAATGAAATTATGGGATGTAGGTTGATCATCCTTAAGTAAGTGCAGTACAGACTGAAGTCCAGCTGACTGCAGTCACGGACAGTCACTATTTAATTTGATTATATTTTTTTTAAAATGTTTCAAAAGTGGCACAAATTTCAAACTGCAAAATAGAAATCATAGAAAAATAAGGTTAATTTTGCCTCTGAATGTACACGAATATAATAAGTTCAATTGTATTCATAATATATTGAGTAGCTTGCAGCTCTCGAGTCTGTTCAGTTCTTTTTTCCCATTTATATTACATTTTCTTTCAGTAGGGATATTTTCCTTCATTTCACAAATCAAACATCTATTTCATCAGTTCCCTTAGCAAACTTTCCCATTTTAAGATACTACTCTACCTTAGAAGCTTCAGAAGCTGTCAATAACTATACCATCTTTGTGAGTTTTCTGTGATACCATCTCCCCACAAGCAAGCTCTTCTAAGCCTTTTACTTCTCCAGTAAAATTGAAGTGTTCAGTGACTTCTGACTTCCAGGTAGGATTAGGAATGTCTTTCAACATTGACAACAAAGTTTATAATTGTGTACCAGCAACTCAAATCCAATAAACGTCAAATCATGCCTTAATGATTTTCTAAGTGAAGTGAGCTCTTACGAAAATAGTGTGAAAAATATATTTCTCAACATTGTCACTAAAATTAAGTGCCTCTGGATAAATACTGTTTTGGCAATTATCATACATCAGGACACTTCTGAACAAAGACACAAGACAGGCCTCCCCCAGAGGGGTGGAATCAGCACCACTGAACAGTTCCAGCTTGCGGGATAGGGATTAACTTGAACAAAACATCAACCATAAAGAGTTGGCACTAAGATTCTGTGGCCAAAGGCAATCAGTAGCATTTTATATAGGGAAACTGTAAAAGAGATTGAATCAGGGTTGACCAACTAAAAATGTAAGATCATGACCTGGAATATAGAGACAAGGCTATAAACAGAGGAGCAATCAAAGTCAAGAGCTAGAAAAGTGAGAATTAGCCTGAGAATTGTAAGATAAACAGGTAAAGAAGAGCACTTCAGAGTGAAAGTCATAACTTGTAGAGAAAGCTGCGGTGCCTGATGAGTGGGCCTGGGGTGTCGTTGGCAGCCTCAGACAAACACACGGAATATCCAGTCGAAATGCTAAAAACTGGAAGGAAACCCATGAGAGGGTGAGACTTTTTAAGAAACTTCATATTTCAACATCTTGTGGGATCACATTGATAAAGAAATAAAGGCAGGGGAAAATTCTCCAGAGATAAGTAATATTTTTTTCATAAGGGAGCACTAAAGGTGTACTAAATGAGAGATGATTCACTATAAAGAAAGACAAGATTGTACATTAAGGAATCATCAGAATAATTCACCTAAGAACTGAATTTCTATTTGATAACAACATGGTTCTCTACAAAAAAACATGGAGTAAAAGAAAATAAGACAAAGTAATGCAACTCTGTTCAACACCAAATACACTGTACTTCACAATTCCTAGAGAAAAGTTCTACTAACAATACGGGGTTTTCAGAGTCCCAATCTACTCTCTGTTGAAGCCATTCATCAGCAAGCCTGGTCCTCTTTATGCACATCTCACCGAAGGCACAACCCACTCATGGCAGATGCTATAAAGGAGAAAATCTCCTGCTGCTATTTAAGTCCATTGGGATATGTTTTTATTTGTATTATGAAGGAACAACCAAGAAATACTAGACATTTTAAGAAATCCAAAAATGTAAAGGAGGATCCAGATAATGCAATAGAACAGCTGGATTTGATATCCATAATGCAAGATCCGTTTGCTATAAAAAAAGAAGGAATTAGAAATTCTTTCCATAAAAGAGAGCATGCAAATTAATAAAATGCTTATAACGATAAATAATCCTTAAATGAGCTGACAGAATAAGATAAACATGAGAAAGAACATAAGTCTTACCAAAAAAAATGGTGTTTTGAATACAAGCTCCAGAAAAGCTCTCAGTTCGTAGAGTCTTGAACAATATACACAGGAGATACAATAATATTCTAATCAACATTAGAATATTGGAAGTTGGAAGACTAGAACTAACAGTCTTTCATTATCTCTCTATACCACCCTCTAGCATGATTTATGTATGTATGTGCATATATGCATGTGTATATATGTATGCATCATATATATACAAATATATATGATAGGTATATCAGATACATACTTATTCTCCATGGCTGCATAGTATCTACCAGTTAGAGCTTAATGCATTCAATCTTTCCGATTTGATGGGCATTCAGTTTGTTTTTAGTTCTTTTCATTTTGCTTTTCCCTTTACAGATTAATCTGTCATGAATGTCCTTGCACACATATTGATTCTGCTGGTGTCTGCATTGCTGTTAGATAGATTTACAAAAGTTTAAACTAGGAATAAAATGACACAGAGGCATTTAAAATGTAATTTGAATCAGTCTTGCCAGATTATCCTTTTAAAATATGTTATTCTTCCCTATGATAATTGGAGCTGGAAGTATTTAAGACTTTTTTGGTTTGTTTCTAATTGGTGACCACTTGAAAGGCGGGGAAATATTCTCCCATTGTACTTTACACACATTCAAAGTCAAGTGTTTCTTTTCTCTTTCTCAAATAATGTGTGTGGGAATATGTATTTTCATATGTTTATTGACCATTTATGTATGTTTCTTCTTTTGTCTACCCTGTCTATAAATTTTACTCATTTTTTTCTTTATAATCTTTTCTTTATTGTTTTATCTTTTTGTAGCTACAATATGTCATCCTAGTGGTATCAAAGCTTTTTCAGAAGAGTGGCAAATATATATAACTTTTTTTAAACACTTTATAATATTTTCTAAATCAGTAGCCCTTTCTCTTTGAAGTAGGTATGGAATCACATTTATATAAAATAAAATACATTTTAATTTTAGTAGTTTTTTCTATACATAATGTCTAATAAATACAGAGACAATCCTATTGGGTGAATTGATCATATATTTAGTGATAAGCCTAAAAGAATATAAACACATTTGTCTTTCATTCAACAAATTCCCCAGAACCTCAGAGGATTATAATATCTTGACTTCTCAAAGGGAAAGAAAAAATGCTTCATCCAAAATTCAAATTGCTGCATAAATAAATCCTTTTAAAAAGGAAATGTCGATTGTGCACCAAATTCAGTATGCATTCTTGTTATTTCAGTCTTTACTTCTCCTAGTAAAGTTAGAAGAGAAAAAACCTCTATTAATAGCACATTTCATCGTGTGTAAGAGGGTTAAATACGAAACTGAGTGCTTCCAGATTTTAACATGTCTCATCATTCTGTCGTTTCTGCTTTAAAGTGAACAAATAAAGCCTTGTAAATTATAACACAACATTCAGGAACAGATTCTGGCTAACTTCTTTGAAATAAAAAGCTAGCCAAAGGAAAATTGAATGCTTGACAGGGTTAAAATTGTGATTTTTAGAAATAAATACATTTTGACACTTGTATTCAAGAGCACTGGTTTTCTGAGTGTAGTCCATATATCAAAAGCACCAGAATCACCTGAGAAATCTTTAGAACTACAACTTCTTGGGCAACACTTCAGGTGCACTGAATCAAAAGCTAAAGGTAGGGTCCATCAAGCTGTAATTTAAGAAATCCTCCAGAAGATTTTCACGTAGTTTAACTTTTGACAACCACCGCTTTATGCCTCTTAGGTGTTTTCAATTGGCCTGGCTGGCACTCAGGGATTTTGTGCATGTGTATTTTATTATATATATTATATATGTATTTTACACACACACACACACACACACACACACACACACACACACACAGACACACATATATATAAGTAGCTAATTTATATGACCACATAATTTAATCACAATATCTCATGTAGCATGAGTGATGAGTTAAAAAAGAAACAACTGGAAGAGAGACTAATAGGGCAGCTATTATACTATTGGCAGGGTGAAGTTTGGACATTTGAATGGAAACGAAATAACAGATTTTTGAGTTATTTAAAAGTTATAGATTTTTCTTAAAAGTATCTATTTTCTAAGCTTTAAGAGTAGTTCATGGAAAATAGGATAACAAAAGCCTAATGTGACTTAAGAAAAATTATATATAAATTATATGTGTCATTTTCAATTACTTATAATGTTTATATAAGTGGCAGTCAGACCCTGATTCTTCTCCCTACTTGCCATATCCTGTCCTAGCTATCTATGTGTGGTCTTCTGTTGTTTCTTTTATAAAACTTTAATCTACCACTTACTAAATTTATAAAAGTTGACAACTTGCTAACATTTTAGCTTGCTTCCTTTAATTTTTAACAAATATACACATATGAAAGTAGTAATTCCCTTACAAACTTGGGATTTTTCTAAGAGGTAGTGCAGGCAAATAAGCACTCAATACTTGGAATTCTCCTCTTTTTTATCTTTTTGTCTTTTGTCTCCTTATCTCTCTGACCCTCTCCATCTAAAAAGTAATATATTATATATGTAAGTACATGATAAAAAATGAAAACATGAATTAGTTTAATTGATTCACTTTCTAACATGTAGGGAATGTAAACCTTCAGAACTAATGTCAAGTCAGAAAATAAATACATGCTTAAGGTAACTAAATTTCATTGCAGACCATACTTTGTGCCGAGTAGAGCAAGTTATGCTGGAGAGGTATAATTGAACAACCAGTACATCCTGGTCTTGTTATTTCAGTATTTTTTCATGGAAATTTCTCACAATGGCTTTAAACACTTATTGGAAACCATTATTGAACCTAACTATGTATTATTACTGCATATAATTCAGAGAAACAAAAAAGTTCTATGAAGCCATGAACCAACATTTAATAAAGAAATTTCAATACTAATATTCAATCAGAATATAATAACAAAAATTCCATATAGTAGATTTGTATTATAAGTTGTATAAACTTTTTGAAAGTATTATTATTTGGAAGACATGGAATTATTTTAACGCCTTTTACTATATTTTAATGTCTTTAAATCAAATGTGTCTGTACGACTATATATTGCCATGGGAATAATATATGGCACATGGTGGACACTTAATTGTTAAATTTAAAAATGAACCAGATTGATAGGTCAAATTGCTCACAGATCCTCTCCACCTGGATGTATAAAAGGCATTTCAAAATTTACATTCCCAAGACAGAGTTATTTATTTCTGACCTCGTAAGGGCTTCCATGTAAGCATATCACAACTTGGTAAATGGAACCAACTATCTAACCAGTTGCTCAAATCACAACCCCAGAGATTACTAGTGGTATGCTATTCTTTATTTACTGGTCACTTTGCATTTAGTCTGACACTTCCAAATATTTAACTGTATAGCAATGCTATGATGCAGAAGATTTTACCATATTAATCTTGCAACAAGAATGAAAATAAATAACAATAAAGAGTTTGTTATAATAAATAGTATCTGAGAGAGCAATGACTTTATGTGCCAATTGATATGTTTAATTTTCTGGGATATATTTGATATTCTGGAAAAAATATATCTACAGTTCATTGAGGTTAGATACACCTGATGCAAGATTCTTTTCCAAGTCCTGAGTTCTCCGCTGTGAAGCCAGTCAAAGGGTACCCCTGAGAATCAGAGTAGCCAGAAGAAATTTTAATTATGTCATAAATATGATCAGATGAAATTTGAAGTTCACTTAAGTTTAGGGCTCATCATTTTGGAGCGAAAGTAAGAGTACTGAGGAGAACATGACAATCTGCCTCCGCTTTTCCACTTGAGACACTGGAGGTTTTTCTAAGCTATTATGTGAAAGAGGCAAAGAAGACAAGAAAACAGTGGCTGTTGAGCTCAGTAGACCTTTCATCAGTCTTAAATAACTGGGGGGAAATACTGTTGTTTAAGGTCTGTTGTTTAAGGAGGATTTCTAGTAAACATATTACACTCCCTGAGGGGAAGGCTGCAGGGCTACACTTTGGGGGCAGGGACTAAATAGAGATAGAGCATAGTATCTAGACAAAGTTTGCAAGTCTAAATAAACTAATCTTTTACTTATTGAGATTACTGTTATCAAATTAAGTACGCTAAGCAAAGTAAGGTAAGCATATTATAAACAATATTAGTGACTAAATAATTCGTACAAATAGTAGGGAAAAGTACTCAACTGAAATATTAAATTATATTTCACTTTGATTGCTGTACTGAATTTTGTATTATTCTCTAAGTAATAATTATTTTTAGCTGACATGTTTTTTTCTTCAAAAAGTAAAACAAGATATTTGCTCTGAGAATGATATAAGACACCAAGAAAACAAGTGCATTGTCAGGATTATAAAATATAGAGCATTGTAGTTTAACCTGACCTATGTCAGTCTCTTGTTTCTAAATAGACTGCTTTTGTTTTTCCTGTTTATTCATTGTATTAATGTGAAATAAGTGCTGTAAAATGGGGAGTGAACAGTTCATATAACTGAGACGTGGAAAGTTTAAGTTTATAAATTCCATTTATCATTTGATTAATCAAGCTTTAAAATTTTTATTATGGTTATTCAATGCAAGAGGAAAATTAAATATATCAATTCCATCTTCTTTCCCTGAAGCATTTCCTCATAAAAAAGGGTAAATTTTTATTCGATATGAATGCAATCACACCACTGTGTCTATTAAAAATAATGGAAATTGTTCATCTAATTTGCCATTGATCAATGGAAAATTTTCCCCATAAGGGTCATGAAAGGCATAAAACTCACCATGGGAGAGAAATTCCTGTAATATATGCAATTCTAGATTTTTGGCATCTGAAAAAAGGAACAATGATATTTTAAAACCATTTAACATATAACATGAATATTCCAGGAGATAATTTAATAAAATGTTATGCAGATAGAAAAAGAAGAAAAGCAGAATTTGAATCAAAGAACAATGGGGACAAAGAAGAAATAAATTATCTAACTTGGGAGTGAAAAACAATGTAAAATTGCTAAATCACATAAACAGGATCATTTACTTTATAATTTTCTTGGTTGAGGCTTTCCAACTTAATAGACATTTTTTCTTATTCAAAGAAACAATGGAACTTCTAGAATGTAAGTATTGCAAGACATTTTCCATACACATGGGGATTGTGGATTTTAAAAAATCGATATTGAACCTTAATTTTATTTAGACACAATATGGAACACAAAATAAATTGTAATTGTTTATAGATTTCATCTTCAAATCATCTAACTAAAAAAGTGAATACTTTATATTTAGCTTTTGAATATAATATGATAAAATGTTAAAATGATCAAAACCAGAACTTTAATTAGATTATCACTATCTGGAAATGGGTTAACACCTAAAGCAAGTAGAGCCAGTGTTTTCCTAAAACTTCTCTTAGCTCTCCTTGTCTCTTCTAACATTTTTATCAGAAATAGAAGTTAATATATTTATACATTAAATATATGCAGCTTTCTGTACATAAATTATACTTCAATCAAGCTTAAAGAAAACAAGAAAAATATATTTGAAGCAAATGTTACCTAGATTTTACCTCACATCATATATATTACAGTTCAAAAGATGTAAAGGATGTAGAATTTGCTGCATTTTTCATAGACTTTCTGCTCAGTTATTGTTTATTTTTGTTGTTGATGGTATTGAGGGCATAATGTAACCCCAATCACTCAGCATGTTTTGTTTGTTTTCTCAAATTTCTAAATGTGTAGTGTCATTTGAACACATTTCCTTTGCAACCCTACTGATGCTGACAGGGTTCAGGCTGCCATTTCGTCTTGCCTGACCATTGTAAGAAGTTAACAGACCTCTCTGTGCGCACAGTTCTCATTTTTCCAACCATCTCTTCCATCAAAATCAGTAATTAACTTTTAAAGCACAGTGTAAATCGCTGCTTCTTTTCTGGTGGAGAAAAATATCTTTATTATACTGTATTACCTACAAATTATGTAAACACATTTCAGTTGAGCCTTCCAATCTACCTTCCAAACTCATTTTCTACGTTATATTCACATGCACCCCACACCACATTTAGTTTTCCATTTTCTACTAAAATTCATGACTGTGTAGGAATCCAAGGTTGATTATTTTCCTCAGCGTGAGATGCTCTTCATCCTTTACTTTTCCTCAGAATTATACAAGTCTTTACTATCCAGGTTAGAAGTTCTGTTTCCTTTTGGGATTAAACATGATGTACTCCAAATGAAATTAAGCATTATTTATTACAAATCAAATGAATCACATTACTCACTCTGTATTAACATGCTCACACACTATTCTGACCTCACTTTTACTATGGCATGAATCTCATACCAGCTCAGGTAATATTTGATTGCATAGCTGCCTGTGGCATCTGCAACATTCCCAAATCTTGGTGGAGTGCCACTGTGTTTTCTTCATTTGACACATCCGGAGCCCCTATCAGGATGCAGCGGGCAGTGTAGGCAACCAATCATTGCTCATTTAAAGACAATAGACGTTTTTACATTTCCATTCAGTCCTATTAAGAATCCTTTTACATTCCATGTTACAATATCATTCAGTGTTTGATATTAAAAACTCAGGTAATTCTAAAAACATTTCTTAGTGGGGAAAGCTAAGAAAATGATAACCATTCTTTTTATATATGATTTCATGCTTCAATAAATGATAGATATCTTGTCTCTGTTAAGGTACTTCAATTTCTTAGGTTGACAATATTTAGAATAAAAAATATTATTTCCCCTTTAGCAATGATTTTGCCTAAACAAACTAAAAAAAAAAAATGGTGGGTGGGGTGATGAGTAGAGACCACACACTCTGAAAATATAGTAAAATGTCCTTTAAAGAACTTAGTACTGAAAAATGGTAAGGCTACTTGAGGGAGTTAAACTTTTCTGTTCCTATGGAGGAAAGAACAGTGTTTTATGGCATGCAGGAGCAGTGCATACCACCACCGAACGCCACCCACCACAAGGAAATACGTAACTGGTTATATTATCGCCCGAAACCCCAGTTTCATAAATGTTTTACATTCTGTAAAATATATTCTCATTTCAGAGATGACGATTAAAAAATTAAACATTATTTTCTTCTAACTATTTCCATTTTTGCCATATCCATTATATAAGATAATCCAATATCATATAGTAAATATAACTGATGTCTTCTCATTCTACTTTCAGTAATTATTTTTATAATTAGAGGCTTCGATTTCTTTATGTACTCTTAAGAGACACAAAGAATATATTTTGATATTAATTAGAACCAAGAAACAAAGAATCAAAATAAACTAAATTGATCAGTGAAATGATGCTGATTCTATTACCTGATCCAATGGCTTTGCCATTGAAGAAAAAATTTACCGTGATTAAACATATGGTAACTAAGCTGAATCATTAGTCCCACACGTATGTTCTTTGAAAATAGGTGCAGACTTGTGCTAGTCATTAATTATATGATAAACTAGTTTTGAAAATTAGGAGACAGACAGGGGTGAGAAGAAATTCTTAGTAAGAAAATGTTTTTTTATATCTAGAAAACCATGGCGCTTTAGAATCAGCCACACCTCTCCTGGTTTGCTTTCAATGCATTGCATGTATTATTCAATGTGTTTTTGTCTGTCTTAATAGCATTCACTTTGAAGCTATCTTCAAATTAACATGATTATCTTATTTGAATATCAGTGAACAAAGCAAATTATAATAAAATTATAAATAATTATAATTATATATACATTTAATAAATATATAGATGTATATATTTATAAGAAAATGTGTAAATAATGTATTAGATCTAATATTTTCTTATAGTTTTATTCATTAAAATGTCATTATTTTAAAATAATTAAACATCAATTTTTCTGCTCAATTCTATTCCATGGGGACTAATGGGGTTATGAGCCCCTAATTTTGTATCTAAAAGGAATTCTTTTCTATCTTGTTCCAATATCAGCTATACTGACTGTATAACAGAGATTATTAATAAAATAAATATTCCCTGAGATCACTTATTTACTAAAAGTTTTTCTGCACTGCCTTAATCTTGAGAAAAAAAAAAAAAAGTTTCATTCTAAATCCCTTAATGAATCTTCTTCCTGAGTAAATGTTAACAACTGATGCCTCGGTGATTCTTCTGTTGCCCTGATAATATTACTCAGTTTCAAGTCAGGCATCAGAATAAAAGAACAACTTTGCCATTTTTCTTATATTTAGCTGCAATAAAGAGACTCTCAGATTTTCCTGAGTTCTTTAAGTAAGATTACATGAAAAAGACTTCCTTACACCTTTTGGACTATAAAACCTTTCCATTAATTTCAACTATTTTGATACTTAAAAAATCATAGGGCTTCCCTGGTGGCACAGTGGTTGAGAATCTGCCTGCTAATGCAGGGGACACGGGTTCGAGCCCTGGTCTGGGAAGATCCCACATGCCGCGGAGCAACAAGGCCCGTGAGCCACAACTACTGAGCCTGCGCGTCTGGAGCCTGTGCTCCGCAACAAGAGAGGCCGCGATAGTGAGAGGCCCGCGCACCGCGATGAAGAGTGGCCCCCGCTTGCCGCAACTAGAGAAAGCCCTCGCACAGAAACGAAGACCCAACATAGCAATCAATCAATCAATCAATCAATAAATCTTTAAAAAAAAAAAAATCATACAATGGTCTGTATTGTCCAATGCCATAAACACAAGCTACATTTGGCCACTTAATTTAAAGTCCAACAAAATGAAATACAATTTAAAAATTGGTTCCTTGATCACAGTAGCCACTTCTGAAATGCTTAGTAACTACTTGAAGCTAATGGCTACCAGATGGACAGCACAGATTACAAAGCACCCCTTCATTGCCCACTCTTCTGTTGAACAGAGCAGATATCAGTTAAATGAGAATGTGGAGGGTACACCCCTCTCTTTGGAATCTCAGTACACTGATATTCTCAGACTTAATTTACCATCCTTTTTAGTAAATTAAAAAAGAAAAAGAAAAAAATATATATATATCCTTTCTCCCAAAATGGGAAAAAACAAAACAAATGGCAAAGATAACTACAACAAGCTTCCAGGTGCCGTGAGATTCACTTATTGAAGTGCCTTCTTCCGACTACTTATGAAGTCTATGGTTATATGTGTGTGCTCTTCCAGAGAAATTTCAGAATGTCCTGTTAGTCTCCCAACTTTCTCACCCAAAGCTGGCATGACCCACCTTTGTGCATTGGCCACAGAATTCTTCTTCCCGTGATCTGTAAACATATCTTCTGTTCCTATTTGTCATCATCTTGCTTCTGTATGAAGCAGAGAGAGGGAAGAGCCATTTCTCACCCACTGCCCTATCCCCATTAAAGTGCCTCAAGGTCAAACACTAGAAAATGTCCCTAGGATGTCACAGTAAAGAATAAGATGAACGGGGATATCTTTGGAGATTATCTTGTGTCCTAATCCTTTTTCATCTCCACCAACTGGTAAGGAGCGAGTTTGGAGCAGTTTCTGTACTGCTCAATGTCAAGCTGTCAGCTTTAACTTCTTAATGCTGTCAGAATGCGTTTAACCACCACCTCCCCTAATTCCTCCCACATTGAGTTTTTTGCTTCTAATCTGCAATAAACTGGAAAAATAGATACCCTTACTTTTTACGATTTACAGTGCAAATGGAGCTAAGAGTGAGAACCTCTTAATCGCATCTGTGGTTCTAAATTATTCGAATGCTTTATACTCTTTCATATATCCTACCATCTTCCAGAAGATTTGAGATGATAGACATCTGACCTGCAGTCCAATCCATGCTTTCCATACGTGATATCCAAATAAGAGCCTAAAATTCTCCTCAAAGTCAGCAAGCTTCTGAAACATTGATCTTTTAAAAATATTACTCCAGTATTTCAAATTCTCTCAGTTACCAAAGGAGGAGGCCTGGCATTAATATCAGTAACAAGTCCTGCATCACAGAACCAGTCAATCTAACTTCACTGTCACTTACTCTTGTTTGATCTGTACTGAAACCTAGTGATGTAAGTAAAACTAGAGTTTACAGATGTGACTATAACCTCAAAGAGACTCCATTGCCCAAAGTCACACACTTTAAGGGATTAAACTTGTATTCATATGCAAATTTTAGTACATCAGGACCTGTGTATTTTTATAATCCCAACTTGTTTTAGAATAAACTCCTAGGAGAAGCAGGAAGGCTGGGTGGAATTTTTATCATGAAACCATATTTTATGTAAGTGAACAAAGTTTGTCCCATCAGTTGCCAATGATTTATTTTATTTTTTTTGGTAGAAATTCTTCCAAAAGGCAGAGAGTACATTTCACTTCCTGTCTCAGCAGAGGATACAGAACGTAATGTAGTCCTTTCCTTAATGACTCATCACCATCATTATGTACCTCCATTCTTGTTCTGTGCTAAACACACAGCACATTTCTGCATATGCCTGGGAGAGTCTGCTTTCCTCAGTGTCAGGCTAGCCTGGCAGCTGAAACTTCTCACTGCTGTCAGATGCCTTTAACCAACACGCCCCACTACAGCCTCCCACATCTAATTTGTTGCTTCTAATCTAACTGTAATTTCTAATCTGAAATAAGCTAGGAAAATATATAGCCCAGCTTTTAAAGATTTAAAGGCCAATAGACCTGAGTGGCCTGCCTTAATTTCAGGAGTTCTGTAGTTCTTTCTGCATTGTTCAGATGCCTTATACACTTTCATGTGTTTCACTGTCTTCCAAAGGGCTTAGGATGATGGAAATCTAACCTGCAGTAATATAGAGGTGATTTTAAATGCTCTTTATGAAATGTGTCTGCAGTTATATCAAACAAACATTTGTAAAATATTTTGCATGTGTTATGTTGCTAATTATTATTTTGAACATTATATAGTGAAGAATTTTGCCTGCAATCTGCTAGTAAACTAGGTTAAAAAGCACAATTTCATTAATCTCTTCTCTTTCAATTTAAAATGAATAAAACATCTCTTAGGAGTAATATTCTTGCTCTGTAATTTAAATGATCTTGGAGATGACTAAATCCTCTAACATGAATCTACCCTTAAAAACAAATGTACTTTAAGAATTACCTATGGATTAAGAGTTCTTGGGAAAATTTCCATGCTAACTTGTCCTTTTCATAGCCTGCCAAATATATGTAATACTTAAGCATCTTTTTCAACTTTTACCTCAATACCTAATTAAAAATTAATTTTAAATTTTCTATAAAAATCCAAATATTAATTTAAAAAATAACTTAAAACCAAATTGCTATGTATTCTATACTGAAGAGAAAAATCACTCCTAATAATATTTTAATGTCTGCTTTCTACACATTTAACTTTAACTGAAATGCTTTTGATTCTAATTATAATTTCTCATGTATTTGTATCTGATGGATAAGAAAAAAAAAGAAAAATGTTAAAGGAAAAAAAAAAAACTGGAAATAACCCAATATGTACTTCAGTGGGAGAAAGCAAACGATGATACATCCATGCCTGGCAGCATTACTGAACAATAAAAAGAATGAACTATTGGTGCACATAACAATTTGGATGGGTCTCAAGGGAATTATGATGACTTTAAAAAGCCAATTTCAGAAGGTTATGTTTAAATCATATTTTTGAAATTACAAAACTGTAGAAATGGAGGCGAGATTAAGGGTTGCCAGGTGTTAGGGAGGTGGGAACAGAATGAGACAGCTGTGGCTGTAACAGGGCAGCAGGCGAGGTCCTTGTGATCAGACTTCTCCATATCCAGACTGTGATGATGGTGGTGTAAGTTTATACATGTAACAAAATAACATAGAAATAAATACACACACACCCAAGTTCATGTAAAACTGATGAAATCGGAAGAAGATGGTGGATTATATCAATTTCAGTTTCCTGTTCTAGTACAATAATGATATTTTACTATTCAGTTGCATAAGACATTACCACTGGAAAACTGGGTAAAGAGTACATTAGATTTCTCTGTATTTTTTCTTACAACTACTTGAGAATCTATAATTTTCTCAAAATAAGAAGTACAAATATGAAAAAAATTAAAATCTTTGTGACCACAAATGCTAGGTAGTTTCTACCAATTGACTACAGTTGGTGTCAAAGGTGAAACATCTTTGCCATCGCCAATCTAGTGGTGGAGACAAGTGAAACAGGTGGGCAGGTAAATTGTCAATTAGTGTAAATGATGCTGATGGCACAGGTCTTGACACTGGACAAAGCTATGCTTAGAAAGGGGTTAAGAGGGGACTTCCCTAGCAGTCCAGTGGTTAAGACTCTGCCCTTTCACTGCAGGGGGCGCGTGTTCGATCCCTGGTCGAGGAAGTAAGATTCCTGCATGCAGTACAGCAAGGCCAAAAAAAAAAAGTGGCTGAGAAGCTTCTTTCACCAGATTTAAGACACAGATTCTTCAATTACAAAATGTATAAAATGGAAATAGCAATACCTAGAGTATGGTGTTGCTATGTGATTATACAAAATCCATACTATAAAACGCACGTGTGTGTGTGGTGTATACACTTATATAAATGTATATATACATATATAAAATTTTTAATTATAATATATTTCTATATTATAATAATTTTCATTATTTCTCCTTGGTATCAAGGAGATCTAGTGGAAGTATGTATGACTTAGTCACTAACAAAGTTTTACAAGAGACACAGTTACAAAGGGGACTCAAAGCCAAGTACATGGAAGGAGAAACCTACCACCTAGGGTACAGGACAGGGAAGAACAGCATTAAATGGCAGATTGATAGTTTAGGAAGAAGGAATCAAATACTACAATTATGAGGATACTAAAACCAGAGCATCAAGGTTCACCATACCAAATCACTGATACAGAAATATATTGAATATATGTATATATGTTTTTTTTTTAATCAGTCATCAATTTTATACACATCACTGTATACATGTCAATCCCAATCGCCCAATTCAGCACACCACCATCCCCACCCCACCACAGTTTTCCCCCCTTGGTGTCCATACGTTTGTTCTCTACATCTGTGTCTCAACTTCTGCCCTGCAACCCGGTTCATCTGTACCATTTTTCTAGGTTCCTCATACATGCGTTAATATACGATATTTGTTTTTCTCTTTCTGACTTACTTCACTCTGTATGACAGTCTCTAGATCCATCCACGTCTCAACAAATGACTCAATTTCGTTCCTTTTTATGGCTGAGTAATATTCCATTGTATATATGTACCACAACTTCTTTATCCATTCGCCTGTCAATGGGCATTTAGGTTGCTTCCATGACCTGGCTATTGTAAATAGTGCTGCAATGAACATTGGGGTGCATGTGTCTTTTTGAATTATGGTTTTCTCTGGGTATATGCCCAGTAGTGGGATTGCTGGGTCATATGGTAATTCTATTTATAGTTTTTTAAGGAACCTCCATATTGTTCTCCACAGTGACTGTATCAATTTACATTCCCACCAACAGTGCAAGAGGGTTCCCTTTTCTCCACACCCTCTCCAGAATTTGTTGTTTGTAGATTTTCTGATGATGCCCATTCTAACTGGTGTGAGGTGATACCTCATTGTAGTTTTGATTTGCATGTCTCTAATAATTAGTGATGTTGAGCATCTTTTCATGTGCTTCATGGCCGTCTGTATGTCTTATTTGGAGAAATGTCTATTTAGGTCTTCTGCCCATTTTTGGATTGCGGTGTTTGTTTCTTTAATATTGAGATGAACGAGCTGTTTATATATTTTGGAGATTAATCCTTTGTCCACTGATTCGTTTGCAAATATTTTCTCCCATTCTGAGGGTTGTCTTTTCGTCTTGCTTATGGTTTCCTTTGCTGTGCAAAAGCTTTGACGTTTCATTAGGTCCCATTTGTTTATTTTTGTTTTTATTTCCATTACTCTAGGAGGTGGATCAAAAAAGATCTTGCTGTGATTTATGTCAAAGAGTGTTCTTCCTATGTTTTCCTCTAAGAGTTTTATAGTGTCCAGTCTTACATTTAGGTCTCTAATCCATTTTGAGTTTATTTTTGTGTATAGTGTTAGGGAGTACTCTAATTTCATTCTTTTACATGTAGCTGTCCAGTTGTCCCAGCACCACTTATTGAAGAGACTGTCTTTTCTCCATTGTATATCTTTGCCTCCTTTGTCATAGATTAGTTGACCATAGGTGCGCGGGTTTATCTCTGGGCTTTCTATCTTGTTCCATTGATCTATGTTTCTATTTTTGTGCCACTACCATATTGTCTTGATTACTGTAGCTTTGTAGTATAGTCTGAAGTCAGGGAGTCTGATTCTTCCAGCTCCGTTTTTTTCCCTCAAGACTGCTTTGGCTATTTGGGGTCTTTTGTGTCTCCATACAAATTTTAAGATGATTTGTTCTAGTTCTGTAAAAAATGCCGTTGGTAATTTGATAGGGATTGTATTGAACCTGTAGATTGCTTTGGGTAGTATAGCCATTTTCACAATATTGATTCTTCCAATCCAAGAACATGGTATATTTCTCCATCTGTTGGTATCATCTTTAATTTCTTTCATCAGTGTCTTATAGTTTTCTGCATACAGGTCTTTTGTCTCCCTAGGTAGGTTTATTCTTAGGTATTTTATTCTTTTTGTTGCAATGGTAAATGGGAGTGTTTCCATAATTTCTCTTTCAGATTTTTCATCATCAGAGTATAGGAATGCAAGAGATTTCTGTGCATTAATTTTGTATCCTGCAACTTTACCAAATTCATTAATTAGCTCTAGTAGTTTTCTGGTGGCATCTTTAGGATTCTCTATGTATAGTATCATGTCATCTGCAAACAGTGACAGTTTTACTTCTTCTTTTCCAATTTGTATTACTTTTATTTCTTTTTCTTCTCTGATTGCCATGGCTAGGACTTCCAGAACTATGTTGAATAATAGTGGTGAGAGTGGACATCCTTGTCTCATTCTTGATCTTAGAGGAAATGCTTTCAGTTTTTCACCATTGAGAATGATGTTGCGGTGGGTTTGTCATATATGGCCTTTATTATGTTGAGGTAGATTCCCTCTATGCCCACTTTCTGGAGAGTTTTTATCATAAATTGGTGTTGGATTTTGTCAAAAGCTTTTTCTTCATCTATTGAGATGATCATATGGTTTTTATTCTTCAATTTGTTAATATGGTGTATCACATTGATTGATTTGCATATATTGAAGAATCCTTGCATCCCTGGGATAAATCCCACTTGATCGTGGTGTATGATCCTTTTAATGTTTTTTGGATTCTGTTAGCTAGTATTTTGTTGAGGATTTTTGCATCTATATTCATCAGTGATATTGGTCTGTAATTTTCTTTTTTTGTAGTGTCTTTGTCTGGTTTTGGTATCAGGGTGATGGTGGCCTCATAGAATGAGTTTGGGAGTGTTCCTTCCTCTGCAAATTTTTGGAAGAGTTTGAGAAGGATGGGTGTTAGCTCTTCTCTAAATGTTTTATAGAATTCACCTGTGAAGCCTTCTGGTCCTGGACTTTTGTTTGTTGGAAGATTTTTAATCATAGTTTCAATTTCATTACTTGTGATTGGTCTGTTCATATTTTCTGTTTCTTCCTGGTTCAGTCTTGGAAGGTTATACCTTTCTAAGAATTTGTCCATTTCTTCCAGATTGTCCATTTTATTGGCATAGAGTTGCTTGTAGTAGTCTCTTAGGATGCTTTGTATTTCTGCACTGTCTGTTGTAACTTCTCCTTTTTCATTTCTGATTTTATTGATTTGAGTCCTCTCCCTCTTTTTCTTGATGAGTCTGGTTAATGGCTTATCAGTTTTGTTTATCTTATCAAAGAACCAGCTTTTAGTTTTATTGATCTTTGCTATTGTTTTCTTTGTTTCTATTTCATTTATTTCCACTCTGATCTTTATGATTTCTTTCCTTCTGTTAACTTTGGGTTTTGTTTTTTCTTCTTTCTCTAGTTTCTTTAGGTGTAAGGTTAGATTGTTTACTTGAGATTTTTCTTGTTTCTTTAGGTAGGCTTGTATAGCTATAAACTTCCCTCTTAGAACTGCTATTGCTGCATCCCATAGGTTTTGGGTCATCGTGTTTTCATTGTCATTTGTCTCTAGGTATTTTATGATTTCCTCTTTGATTTCTTCAGTGATCTCTTGGTTATTTAGTAATGTATTGTTTAGCCTCCATGTGTTTGTGTTTTTTACATTTTTTTCCCTGTAATTCATTTCTAATCTCATAGTGTTGTGGTCAGAAAAGATGCTTGATATGATTTCAATTTTCTTAAATTTACTGAGGCTTGATTTGTGACCCAAGATGTGATCTATCCTGGAGAATGTTCCGTGCGCACTTGAGAAGAACGTGTAATCTGCTGTTTTTGGATGGAATGTCCTATAAATATCAGTTAAATCTACCTGCTCTATTGTGTCATTTAAAGCTTCTGTTTCCTTATTTATTTTCATTTTGGATGATCTGTCCATTGGTGTAAGTGAGGTGTTGAAGTCCCCCACTATTATTGTGTTACTGTCGATTTCCTCTTTTAGAGCTGTTAGCAGTTGCCTTATGTATTGAGGTGCTCCTATGTTGGGTGCATATATATTTGTAATTGATATATATTCTTCTTGGATTGATCCCTTGATCATTATGTAGCGTCCTTCCTTGTCTCTTGTAACATTCTTTATTTTAAAGTCTATTTTATCTGATATGAGTATAGCTACTCCAGCTTTCTTTTGATTTCCATTTGCATAGAATATCTTTTTCCATCCCCTCACTTTCAGTCTGTATGTGTCCCTAGGTCTAAAGTGGGTCTCTTGTAGACAGCATATATATGGGTCTTGCTTTTGTATCCATTCAGCAAGCCTGTGTCTTTTGGTTGGAGCATTTAATCCATTCACGTTTAAGGTAATTATCGATATGTATGTATATGTATGTATATGTATGACCATTTTCTTAATTGTTTTGGGTTTGTTTTTGTAGGTGCTTTTCTTCTCTTGTGTTTCCCACTTAGAGAAGTTCCTTTAACATTTGTTGTAGAGCTGGTTTTGTGGTGCTGAATTCTCTTAGCTTTTGCTTGTCTGTAAAGCTTTTGATTTCTGCATCAAATCTAAATGAGATCCTTGCCAGGTAGAGTAATCTTGGTTGTAGGTTCTTCCCTTTCATCACTTTAAGTATATCATGCCACTCCCTTCTGGCTTGTAGAGTTTCTGCTGAGAAATCAGCTGTTAACCTTATGGGAGTTCCCTTGTATGTTATTTGTCATTTTTCCCTTGCTGCTTTCAATAATTTTTCTTTGTCTTTAATTTTTGCCACTTTGATTACTATGTGTCTCGACGTGTTTCTCCTTGGGTTTATCCTCTATGGGACTCTCTGCACTTCCTGGACTTGGGTGGCTATTTCCTTTCCCATGTTAGGGAAGTTTTCAACTATAATCTCTTCAAATATTTTCTCTGGTCCTTTCTCTCTCTCTTCTCCTTCTGGGACCCCTATAATGTGAATGTTGTTGCATTTAATATTGTCCCAGAGGTCTGTTAGGCTGTCTTTATTTCTTTTCATTCTTTTTTCTTAAGTCTGTTCTGCAGCCGTGAACTCCACCATTCTGCCTTCCAGGTCACTTATCCGTTCTTCTATCTCAGTTATTCTGCTATTGATTCCTTCTAGTGTAGTTTTCATTTCAGTTATTGTATTGATCATCTCCATTTGTTTGTTCTTTAATTCTTCTAGGTCTTTGTTAATCATTTCTTGCATCTTCTCGATCTTTGCCTCCATTCTTATTCCGAGGTCCTGGATCATCTTCACTATCATTATTCTGAATTCTTTTTCTGGAAGGTTGCCTATCTCCACTTCATTTAGTTGTTTTTCTGGGTTTTTTCTTGTTCCTTCAACTGGTATATAGCCCTCTGCCTTTTCATCTTGTCTATCTTTCTGTAAATGTGGTTTTTTTTCCACAGGCTGCAGGATTGTAGTTTTTCTTGCCTCTGCTGTCTGCCCTCTGGTGGTTGAGGCTATCTAAGAGGCTTGATGGGAGGCTCTGGTCTATATGTTGTTTAAGTGTTTGTTGGGGCTTTGGGGCTGAACATACAGATTGATGTTAAAGGTTCCAGGATGAAACATTAAAAGAACACAGTTAAGGGAACTGATAAGTTATTATAATTATGGATATCCTTGTCCCATGATAGGTATGATAAAATGTAACTATCACTTTAATACCAAAGAATAAAAATAACATCTCAGTTTTCCATGTATAATAAGAGTGCAATGTAATATGGATTATAAATAAAGGACATATATGTAGTAACATTGTTTATAATAGGGGTTTATTAATATTTATTGCCAAAGTTTTCTTAATGAAGGAATTTTATATATGCCATCATTAAAGAAATATTTTATAAGATTTACTAAATAAAATATTTTTAAACTAGAAATATGTTGGCATTTATAAAAGAATCTGAAGTGTTCCCAATTGTCTGCTTAAGTCAGATAGCCCATTGAGAGTTGAATATTGATTCCAAGTTTTCTGAACTCAACTACCATATGGTTCCCACTAGTGCACATATAGGTAGACCAGGCCTTAATTGGTAGCACACATATTTCAAATAAGTGTAGATTTGGTGAAAGAGATGTCAGGACATATGCACTAGAAATAATGTGCCTGGGACTTTGGTTTCCTTTTGTCATCACCAGGCTTTTCCTAGACCCACAATTTCCCCAGTTTTGGCTTTTCAAGAAATCTAACAATGGATTCTATCTCATTCCTTACAGAATTTAATAATTGCCCCTACCAGAACTTTTAATTGAAACTTCCCTAATTTGTTGTTTTATTGGCTGTTTTCCCCTATTCATTCATTTATGCTTTCATTCAGTGTTAACTCAGGCTAATGCCAAACTTGCATTAAACACAACACCAAGAAACACTGTGGCAGTCTCTTTAGTATGGAAAGGTCAAATAGGATGACACCATATTTTATTTGCTTTCCTACCTCTTATTCTAAGAGTGGAGCATCATTACAGCAAAATTCCTAGTGTTTGTATATTTTCTGAAGTAAAATAAACAAATGAGATGTCACGTTCTCTCCTCTAAACTGATCCCAAAAGCTAAGTTATTATGTTTTGCCGATCACTGACCCAAGGAAATCATAATGTAAATATAATTTGGGGTCTGATGAGATGTCTCCTAGACAATAAGGATATCCCCTCAAATTTCAGAAAATTTATCTTCTTGATTAAAATGTTGGAAAAATTAAAATTCAATAGCTGGTCAACTCCTGCCTCTGGAAAACTACAGAAATTTTGGTGGCAAGGGATATTAGCTAGTTCCTCTCATGTGTTTCATGAGATAACCTTTGAATGTCTCTGTTCTTCTTTCGTGTTCAGCAAATTCTTATCCCTAGTTTGTTTCTACTTAATGTTTGGCACGGGACCTAGGACACTTTAACTCCTTTCAGTTGGTCAGCAAGGGATCTTTGTGATGTTCCGCCCTTCCTATCCACTTTCACTTTCCTCAGATTTTAATGAGCGTGCATATGAACCAGGGGGATCCTGCAAACAGCAGACACTTATTCAGGCATTCTGGAATGAGATCTGAGATTCTGAATTTCTCACAGGTTCCCCGGTGATATCAATGGACTTGGTCCACAGACCACGTTTTTAGTCGCAAAAGTGGAGACACTGCACCCTGGACTGATGTTATGTTTGCCCGATTGGAGGAAATCAGGCACTCTACTGCAGCAAAAATTATTTCAGATTATGAGAATTTAGTTTATTTCCATATCTTTTCACTTTACGAGGATGAGTTGGTGCTTTGCAAGGCTATTTTTATTTTTCCCAATGCCAGGCATGTGTTATTGAAATATTCCATATGAAAACACTCATAGGACTTAAGGAATTGTGTACATTCAATAATTAAAATGAAAAAGAAAAATGATACAAAAATTTATATTTCTGAAATACAGTACTTATTTCAGCTTCATCAAGGTATAACTGCAAAATAAAATTGAAAGATATCTAAAATGTACATGGTGATGATTTGATATATGTATAAATTATAAAAGGATTCTTATCTTGTTAACACACCTATCAATCACCTCAAGTATTTATCATTTTTGTGAGAATATTGAAGTTCTACTATCTTATCATATTTCAATTATACAATAGTGTTATTGATGATAGTCACCATGTTATGCATTAGGTCCTCAGGTCTTATTTATCTTATAGCTGAAAGTTATGGTGCTGTTTTTTACTTCCTCTTAGGGAATGTACTCCATTCATTTGCTGTGCTTTATGTATAACATTTTCAATAGATGTTATATTTGTAAATCAAAAATCAAAACAGAAAACTACTCTATTGTGTTTTATTGCCACCTTAGAACATTCAAGAAAAACATCAGCAGATGCTACCTACCTGGACTCTGAGGTCACAGCCTTTGGGGTGTGGCCTCAAGTGACAGTACAAAGGCTGCACAAGGAGAAGTGTCCTCTCCTAAGGACACTTCTTGCCCAGGACACCACATCTGCTGGGTAGCTGAAGCTATATGTAAAAAAAATAATAGAGCTGTTGTATTCTTCTATTTTTTGTATTTTTAGCAATTGGAAGCTCAAATTTATATTAGATATTGTGAAATTTATATCTCAGGTTTTTTTTAACAGGATAGAAGACTTTTCTTCATCTGCTACTTGTGTTTAAAAGGCAATATTTTCTATATTTTTCATTGAATGTTTCTTTTTTTTAGAAATATATTTTACTTTTCAGGTTGATATTTTGCTTTCCAAAATTGTCAGTTCTTTTCCATTTTATAAGTCATTGCCATTTCAGCCTGAAATTTGCTTCTCTTAAAAGTTTTTTGAGCATAAGACTAACCAAGTCATCACTTGGTTATTCTCTAATTGGAGTTTTTAACTTTAGGGTAAAAATGAAAGATTAAAGACACACTACAAAATATGACTTTGGGTAAACTCTACAAGAATCATTTAAAATACAATCTTATTAACTAGTGACTGTCTCGATATGTAATATTAAATATACTGAAGTATACTGATAAATATGCCTTTATTTAGAACCAAATCTCACTGAACTTTTATTATCCTTTGTGATACAGAAGCTATTTAGAGATGTTATAGTAAGTTTTATTTCAAAAAACAGAGTTAAAAAAAAAAAGCTATGCAACCTCCAAAAGCTGTATAATTTACTCCCACTTTTTTTCTACTTTGGAAGAACACACTCAAATACTCAGTCAATGAGCAGTTATTGAGTTTTTTAGCTGCCCATTCAACTTTCTCAGGCATCTGAAACTACAGAAGGGGAGATAGACACACTAAGTTATTACATAAAACAAACTGGAAAATGTTACAGGTCTTTAAAGAAACTGATCTAGATCTGCAAACTGCAAAAGAGGAAGAGATTATTGCTTTGTAAACTGTCAGGGAAGATATATGAGAACAATCTTCTGATGATTCCCTGAAGAGGACAGAGAACACAGATATATTGAATTAAGGAAAGTAAAAACATTCTGGGCTGAGGAAATAGCACACACAGAAAAAAAGGTGCAAAAATATGAAAGTCCACCAAGGGTTCAGGAAACCATGTAAGATATAGACTGAAGGGTATAGAATGTAGTAGTATAATAATTCTATGTTTTCTAAGCTGAAAGGCTAGGACAAGGAGGTTGCAGTTAACTAAAATACGGAACAAAGGAGGAGAACAAAGTTTGGAAGAAAAGAATGACTCACACTTTCCATTATGCTGAATAAGGTAATGATTTGTATTTTCTTTTCAGAACCAGTCAATTTATGCACATACACATGACTATATGACTATATCTAAAATGTGCATTTATGATGAAGACCATTTTATTTCATCTTATAAAACAGCAAATGCGGTGAACAATTTAGCCAAAATAAACACCCAGAACGTTCTTTCTCTTTTCCTTTGGAGCCTGGGTAGAAAATTGCAATCATTAATTGAGAATACTAAATCTTTCACTTTTTAATCATATCCCACTCATCTTTTCCCAACCAGTCTGCACAAACAGACCCTGATAAAAAGAGCCAACATGTAATCGTCTTTCACACAATATGTGCAATTTTGCCATCTTGCTATCATCTTATTTTAAAATGCAAATAGAAGATTATGCTGTTTTTTTTTTTTTAAAAAATCCGAATACAAGAATTAACAGCTGGAAGAAATAATTAAGATCAGATAATTGAAAGCCTCTATTTAAAAATGACTGTTTTTTAAAGGTAATAAGCTAGTATGAAGTAAATAATTAAAACATGAACATTTTGCAAGAAGTGGGTATGCGGATGGGGAGTTCTTTTTGGAAGAGTTACTTTCCTGGAGAGATGAGAAAAATCACCTTTCTCTTTCTTTTTTAACTGAATAGTGAATAAAATGGGATAATTCACTGAATCATGCTGTTTCCTTTTTAATTGGTATATTAGCAGTTATTAAGAATAGAAATATATGAGTTTTACCAAGAAAGGTAAAGACACATGATATGTGCCCAAAACATACAGACACATCTGGCAAGATAGGATGGGAGACAGTAACTCTGCCATCAACTTGACTTGTTTGTCTTCTAGCTTCATCAGACACGAAGTGAGTGAATTTGAGAGAATTTGTAAACCTGTCCATGCCTTGTTTTCCTAATATATTAACTGGTATAACAATATCTATCTTACAGTATTATTGTTAGAATTAGACCTACTACGTATATACTCCTTTGGTTTTAGTGATTCTAGAGCTGATTTTTAGACTCTGATTCTAGCAGGGATAGAAAATCAATGCTCTATGTTATGATACGCTAAGTCACAATCACATTCAACATGGGAAAGCAAGACACATACAAAAGCAAGTATTTTAGAACTAATACGGACATCACTTCTAGAATCATTTTCCTAAAAATCTCTTTCATTATTAGTGACTTGCTACTAATCTAAAATAAGTAATCTGTTATTTGTGTCCACAGTATGGCTTCATTTCCTTTCCAGACAGTATTAATGCTGCTGCCCAAAAGTTCAGTTATTTTTTTTTTCCCTAAAGTCATCATATGATTTCCTGACCGAATGCATTTATTCAAATTCTTTCATGATTTGGATAGCACACTATCTTCACTGCTGTTCCCCCAAGCAAATATATGACCTTTACTATGATGTCTTTCTGAATATTCCTATTCACCTTGTCATTATCCTTGTCTGAAAATACAGCATTATGCTGGTCATTTGTCACTAAACCATAACCTGACAGGTGAAATCTGATAAAATGTTTACTTATATTACCGATTGATTAATTCTTAAACTATTCATATGTACGACTTCTTTTTACAGATTCAAAAATCAACTTAACCAATTACTACCAATATGTGACTTTGGACAAATTATTCAATATAATTATATATCAAATTTTATAAATTAGGAAACTGAGACCTAGGGAAAAATAATTAGTGACACAGTCACAGTCACATAATTTTCCTTACTGGGGTTCAAACACATGTCTCTTTGTCTGTGCCCAAAGCTGAAGCATTTCCAATCTATCACTGCCTTTTAATAAAGTAAGATGGAATTTAAGTGTGATAATTTGTATTTAAATTATTTAATTATTAGAAATTTCTTGAAAACAAATCCTTTGCATGAATCATCACTCTAAAAGAAACTTCTCAAAATGCATGGTCAGAAATATTTTACACAAAGGATTGCTTTACCATTGTTCCAATGTAGAAGGAAAGAAATATTTCTGTGTGGTACAGATTGAAGACAGATGCATGGTCAGATGCTGAAGGAAGCCTTGTGTGTCCTGTTGGTTAGGGACATGTGTGAAGGAATTGGGGAAATGAGAAAATAGTATGCCTATTTTCCCATATACACCAAAGAGGAGATTATCTCCACATATATTTACCTACACTGAGAAGAGAATAAATCCCTAAATCTGTGCTGTCAAATACAGCCATCCCTAGCCACACATGGCTCTTGAGCACTTTAAAGGTAGCTAATCTAAACTGAGATATATTTTACACACCAGATTACAAAGATTTAGTAGAAAAGTATATAAATACTTCATTAATATTTTATAAATATGGATTATGTGTAGAAATGATAGTATTTTGAATGTATTACATAAAATAAAATATATTAGTAAAATTACTTTCACCTTCCTTTTTTAGTTACTTTTTTGTGACAGTGTTGCCCCACAGATTTTTCCAGATTTCAATTTTTTTTCCCATAAATACACTTGTTGATTTATTTTTGTCATTAGTGCTGCTATAACTCTTTTCATAATTTGCAGCAGTAGATAAAATACTTTTAAGCACGAACGAATCCCTTTGTATTCAGCAGTCAGAAAATTATCAGAGTAATCATTTTCTCTGCTCCAAAATAGTTACATTACTTCTAAAAGACTTGCATTCATTGTATTACATCTTGAGCATTATTTGCAGTGTTTTCTCACTTTCAGAAAGATTGCTAGAGAGAGGTTCATAGGATTAGAACTCCCAGGTCCCTTTACAGAGGGACATGTGCCAGTTTCATTGGCTTTGACTACTGGAGTTTCAGAAGAGATTTAATAGTGGTGTCCAGTGGTGTTAAGTAAGGGTTATTGTGAAACTCCACCTGACAAACAGGAGCTTAAACCATAATTCTCTGAATAAGTTTTCTACCTAAATAATAGATAATAAGTTCCCATCGAGAGCCTGGATTTTGTATCAGATTATAAACATGCTTTAAAGAAATCTACCTCCCAAAATGCAACACAATTTGCATTAAATGTATTTTTCCACAGCATTTTATTTTGTGTAGAACTTAGTTAATAATTTTAAAACTCTAAACTTTAAAGCTTAATAATTCACCAGGTATTTTGCTTCAAAAAGAATAAAACCAAAGACATGTTAACGAAATGTTCATAATAACAGAAAACGTACATTTTCTTTAAAAGTTAAGATTGAAAACCATGTTGGACCTGTCACAGAAGATCAAGTTGGCTAAATGACCTAAAGCCTGAATTCATAGTAACATTATTCAAATGAGTTATTCAAGCTCTCCAGAAAGAAAATATATTTATATTAAATGTGAGAGAATAACAGATAAGATCATGTTTATTCTTCAAAAAGTAAAAACAAAAGTAGTTATGATTTGGAAGAGAACCTCAAAGAGAACATTAACCTTTTAATTCCAAGAAGGCAGTCAATTAGATGTGCTCGTGACGTTTCCCCAGCAGGACTCGAAGGTGGGCTAGATCTACTGAGTTTCAGGTCTGACTTTTAGTTTTCTTAGAGATTTTTTTCAAGAAGTATGGTACCACCAATGCTTTTAATGAATCAAAAAACCATATTTTTCAGAAAACATGAACTTCAACTACTCTATGCCAAAAAGACAATCAGGAGTCAGACTCTGAAGTTGTAGAAGTTTCAAGAATTTCATAACCAAATTATTTATTTTATAGTCTCCTTACGTTTGTTCTTAAATTGCTTTCCTTCTTTCTTACATGTTTTCTATAAATAGCAGATGTGATAAAAACAATATCTTACAAAGTCTAAAGACCAGCCAATAAATACCAAATAAAAACTCTATTAGTAGAAAGCATCATGTCAAAAATTTTTATTTTTTAAAAATAAAAACTAGGGGCATATTATGATCAGTGAAAACTTTGTTTAACAGCCTCGTATTAAACATATACACAAATATGTTTCTTCTGTGAAAAAGAAATGTGTGGTGTAATTGCTTTTGTTCATAAACAACCTTTTCCCAGACAGTTAATATTTGATTATTCTCCAGTTTTTCCATAGACTTCTTATAATATGTCTTGATTATCTCTTTCAAATATCGTATAAAATATTATACTGCTTTTATAAGCACTGCTGGGTTTTTTGTTTGTTTGTTTGTTTGAGTTCTGGTTTAAAAGTTTCATAGATGTTGAGTTGTCTTCCCCGGAAGACATAATTTAACATAGCATATTTAAATTTAAATTATGATTTTCATCATAATTTAACAAAGCAGAGTGTTACAGGATCCCTATACAGGTATAGTGCAGGACTATAAAAATGACCATGCAGGACTTCCCTGGTGGCATAGTGGATAAGAATCCGCCTGCCAATGCAGGGGACACGGGTTCGAGCCCTGGTCCGGGAAGATCCCACATGCCGCGGAGCAACTGGGCCCGTGAGCCACAACTACTGAGCCTGCGCATCTGGAGCCCGCGAGCCACAACTACTGAAGCCCGCGTGCTTAGAGCCTGTGCTCTGTAACAAGAGAAGCCGCCGCAATGAGAAGCCTGCGCACCGCATCCAAGAGTAGCCCTCGCTCACCGCAACTAGAGAAAGCCCACGCACAGCAACGAAGACCTAATGCAGCCAAAAAGAAAGAAAGAAAAGAAATTGCCATACTTAAAAAAAAAAAAAAGACCATGCATGCTGAAATCTTGCAAAACAAACTTAATAATCAATGGAAAAAGTTATAGTTGCTCCATGACCTTTAAAAAAGTTTTGTCAGTATATTTAAAACATTTACTGTTAATTAAGTGTGTAAGGAAGTGAAAAAATAGTAAAACTGGTCTTTATTATTAACTGGTCTTTATTATTTAGTATACTTTTAATGAAAGTCAGATGAATGCCATTGTATACTGGTTCAGGGAGAGTTAAAGTGCTTATTTCTTTATTAAAAATAAGTTTGAACAATGCTTGCCTTCTTCTTGTACTATAACATATGGAGAAAGCATCATTTCTATGGCTTGTGAAATTGTCATACTCCTTTTCTTCTTTGGATTAGTTTCCAGCAATTTATCTTTTGAGCTTTCAATGATGTGAAATTACTCCAAGTTGTCCCTCAATGTGGTATTTTTCCCAGTACCACTTCTTCTGGGCATTTTCATCCTTTCTGTCACGACTGCTTTCTTCATTTGTCTGTAAATTCGCCTTCTCCAGGTTTATCCATTGCACACCTAGGGTCTCTCCAAATGGAGACAATGTCAACATTTCTACCACCAGCTCTTTCTCTTGTAACTGCATTTATGTTTGATATGAATTTCACTTCCAGTGTTATTACTTTTTGTTTCTCTGTTGCACTTTCAGCGTTGTTGGGCAATTCCATCTTCCAATGATCCATTTTTGTAAAATATCATGTGAGTTTGTCTATCTGTGAACTGAATAACTGATGCTCAGTGGCCAATCACTGACATATTTGGAAAGAAATGACCGCTGATCATGAGATGCATCTGTTATTTACATAATATTTAGTAGACTGAAGCAGGAAAGTTTGTACTTTATGCAATTCCTCACAGTTAATATGTAAGAATTACTAAAATTTGAACTGAGTTGTTAGAGAACAGTTATTGAACTAAAAACTGAGATCCATGCATATCTGAATTAGGCAAAGCCAGGACTATTTGTGTTGCGTCACAGCAGCAATACTTGTATCACCTGCATAATATATTAATTCTCTTCTTCTACGTGATCAAAATATTCTTTAAGAAGGAATAAGCTGAAACAGAGGGTGATGTATCAGAAAAGACTAGCTAGTACCTCTCATGTAGAAACCTCTGTGTGAAATGTTAAGAATCAGAAAAAGCTTCAAACAGCATTCTAATGTGGGGTCCTCTGGTTCAATTCATATATTACTTATATCTTTCCTCTCTGTCTCTATTCTGAAGCAGTTATTTGGGACTCTTTTTTAGAAAATTATAAAAATTATTGAATGGCCAAAATCAATTTATATATAAACCTTCTACTTATTTTTGTTGATTAAGAGTACACATCTTCAGGAGTATATATTATGGCTAACTCTATGGTTATATTAGTTTTATCATAAAATTATTTTACTAATTGCCAGTTTTGTCTCCATAGAGAACATAGCTTAAAATACCAAATAAGTAATAATATCAATAATAATAAAATAACAATGAATGCATATATAATGCTTACCGTTGTAAGCACTTTACATACATTAGGTCACTGCTCTTTACAAAAACTCCATAAGACTAGTATAATATCAGCCACAGTTGGTAAATAAAGAATCCTAAAAAGGAGGCTAATAACTTGCCTAAGGGTACACAGCTATAAGTGGCAGAGTCAAGATTTGAACCTATCACATCTGGTTTCAGAGTCTGGCCTCTTAAACTTGTGTCCATAAATCTAAATCTGCACCTTGCTCTCCACTGCTGACACTTAAACCAGCTACCTCTGGGTCTCTGAGTCTCCAGTGTCCAGAGGACCATAGGGTCACATGCTGAGTATAACGTGTCTAGTGCTGAGCACAGGACTGAGTTACTGCAGAGCAAAAGAACAAAAATCACAAATGAACTAATGAACTAATATTACTTGGAGAAAAGTGGAAATCAATAAAGTGAAAATGGACCTTTGATTTTGTGGGTCAGTGTTTGATGGAGGTAGCTTCATTTGCTTTGTTATTCATTTCATTGGTTCTTAATCGAGTTTAGAGTGCTTTGGGTATATCAGAGATCTGTAGTAGATCTCTACCACCCCTAGAAATGTTTTCATTTTGCATCTGGCAGTTAACCTGTAAAGTCAATGCCCCTTGCCAGATGTAGCCAAACCAAGCAAACAAAGAAAACAAAAAACAAAAAAACAGAATGCTCAATTAAATTTTCATTTCAGATAAACAAAGGACGTATATATATATATATATATATATATATCCCATAGAGTGTTCAGAACATACTTACACTATAAAAAAATTTGTTAATCTGAACTTCATATTTAACCAGATGTCATATATTTTACCTGGTGTATATTTATCTAACATAAATTGGGGGAGTGTGGGATAATAAAGAGAGAAAGTGGCTCTGAATCTAAATGTAGAAGAGAACGCTTTTGGTTTATTGTGGACACTCTAATTTACTAATCATGCACTCTTTGATCATTGTACCTGTTTCAGCCTTTGTCTCATTGGTAAAAATGGAATCACGAGATGCTCCCCCAATCCTGGCAGTTGAAGGGAATAGAATACAAGCATATTTTAAAATGATATTTAAAACTCAAGAGCTAGGAACACAACAGTTCTTATATTTTCAGTTCATTTCATATACAAACTAACTCTCACTCTATCTGATGTCATTTTCCATCACGGAAAACATCATGTCGTAGACAGTGATCTCTTGCCACATGATGCTTACTTATCAATGAACTTAGCAGTGGTTAATAAGCTTTAAATGATGAGAGTTAAAGCAATGACTGCTCTCATACTGCTTTACTCATGGTGACCATCAATAAATACCTTATAATAGTTGCCATTATTACATTTCTTAAGAAGCCTGACATAAATGCTTTTTTTTTTTTTTTTTTTGCAAATTCATTCATGGAACATGAGAGAATATCTTAATGTTTTCCTGAAAAATGTGGTGTTAGGTTTCTCTGACACTTAAAAAGCATGATCGCACAATTAGTGAAGAAATCTGTACCAGCAAAAGGTAATACTAATTGTTAAATTACTGTAAATTATAGTATGCTTGATAAAGGATGATTTCTAAGCGTGAAACATGTTTTTTTGCCATTGAAATGATTTCTGACTTTTACCCTGTTATTATAAATTCATGAAAATTACTTGTTCTGCCAGACATCCATACAGTGGCAAATGAGAATCCCATGGGTAGTGATCTTTAAATGAAGACAGTCAGTATGTTCCAAGTTTCATCTAAATGTCTGGGAATTTCTTTGTACTGTGATAAAGAGAATTGCAAATCTTTAGGAACATTTGAATTGGTTAAAAACTATCAATGAGAGAAATATAAACTAAATTTTTTCCATGATTCTTAATTAAAGTCACCATATTTTTATTAATTCTTCCAATAATCATCTGTTGAACATTCTTTCCTCAAAGTTATCTAACTATGACAATATAAGTTTTCCTCCCTTTTTTCTAAATACTATATGACCAAAGGGAAGTCTTTACCTTTTTTAAAAATTTGAAATTTAGCATATTTCTCCAAAAGTATCTACAAAGCTTAAAACCAAACCTTCCATAATAACTTATTGGTTAGGATATGTTAAACAGTTTCCAATGTAGTGAACCCAGTTAGTTAACTTCTTAGAAATTTCTGCAACATTGCTCCACTATGTATACTGTATACATCAGTAAAGCCTGCTCAGCTTTTGATTAATAATAAATAAATGCAAACATACATGGTATCAGTTGACCATATCTCGTTCTCATGGGCATGGCCTTGGAAATAAAAATTATAAGATACCCACATGCACAAACACAACCACAATCATCTGTGATGTCTAGGATAGAAAAAAATATAAGTGAAGAATATCTGTGTTTTAAGAACAAAAAGTATAAGAGACAAACCTGGAATATTATGGATAAATATGAAAAACACATCGCCTTCAGAAGGCAGTGGATGGAAAACATCTAAATGTTTTTCTTTAATGTTATGTGCTATTTCATTTATTCTTAAATTGTTATTAATCACTTTTGAAGAGAGGGAAAAGGAAAATTGCTTTTCTGGACACAGGGTGAGATGAGAGGAAACCCATGGGGCACTGAGTCATAGCATGAAAGCAAGCAACCCTGAAGAGCTGCCCAGTTCTCATCGGACAAGACTCAACTCTAAGTTACAAAGTCACTAAGGTTTAAGGGTTTCTCAGTTCCTTCACTACAGCCCATTATTTTAACTAGTAGAGTCACTTTTTTCCTACAAAGTTAAGTGTATTTCAAAAGTAGTAGAGGGAAAATATAATGAAGCACACTTCATCTTAGAATCACATTTTTTAATTCCTCCTTCTATACACTTGTGCTGTTGTTGTCATCCATTTTATTTTTATATGTTATAAGCCCCACATGATATATTGCTACCATTTTTGTTTTAAATAGCCAATTATCATTAAGAGTGAATAAAAATAATTTAAAGATATATTAATTATTATGAAAGTAATCTGATTCATTGTAGATCATTTGATAGCAAAAAGAAAGTGAAAAGGAAAGGAATAAAAAATCTGCCATATACCTACCAAAAAAAAATAGTGAATAAAAATTTTAAAAAGTCTAAATTTTTTTCATTTCCAGAGCTCTCCATTTCTTTGTGTAGATTCAAATTTTTGTCTGTTATCACAGTCCTTCTGAAGAAGTTGGTTTAACAATTCTTGGGGTACAAGAACCCTGTCTATGAATTCTCTCAGATTTGTTGTTTGAAAATGTCTTTATTTGGCCTTCATATTTTAAATATATATATTTGCTGGGTTGACAGATTTTCCCTGCTTTTGATACATCAAAGATATCACACTATTAAGTCTTGTGTACTTTCTGACAAGAATACTGACGTAATTCTTATCTTTTTTTTTTGTATGTAAAATGCCTTTTCTCTTTATTTTTCTCTTGCCTTTAAAGACATTTTTCATCTCTGATTTTCAGCAGCTTGACTGTAATACATCAAATTATAATTTGGGGGGATATTCATCTGGTTGTTATTAGAATAACACAGGCAAGATGAATCTGTAGTTTCTTGAATCTGTAGTTTGGTGCCTTTCATTATTTTTTGCAAAATTCTCACCATTCTCTGATCCAATATTATGTCTACCTTTTTCTCTTGCTCTCTTTTCTCTTTTTTGGGCTTGAATAATCCACTTGTTAAACTGTTTTATATTTTCCCTTCTGTTAGGTTATAGGATTTTTTGGATGTGCTGGTCTTTTATTGCGGTGATGATATTAGTTTGCTTGTTTTTTTCTCTTATATGTATGTTTCAGTTTTCAACAATTTCTACTGACCTATCTCCATGTCTACCAATTTGTTCTTCTGCTGTTGAACTCACTGAAGGAACTTTTCATTACTTTATATAGTTTCTTTTGTTTCTAGAATTTTCATTTGGGTTTCTTATAGCTTCATCATTTCTAATGAAACCCCCCAAATCTTCATGCACGTTGTCTACCTCTACCATTAAATTTCTAAACATATAATCATAGTTTTTAAAATAATTTTTATATAATTTTCAAAGGTTACTTTCCATTTACAGTTATTACAAAATTTTGGCTATATTCCCCATGTTGTTTTACATTTTCTGTTTGATAGTTCCAAAATCTAGATATCTCTGAGTCTGATTCAGTTGACTGTTCAGGTAGTCTTACGTTTTGCATGGGCATTTAAAGACATTAAATTCAGCATTGTAGGATGAACAGTAAACACTGAAGTCAAGAGTATTTAAGTCTGAAAAGATCCAGGTTTCTTTTGTCATTCAGACTTGTGTCAATCTAGTAAATAGTTGAGCTGGGTTTGGGTTTTCTTGCTGACGTTTTTACCTTCAGGACACCATAGTCTTCAAATTCTTCTAGTAGTGGGATACTGCTGTCTTCTGATTAGGACAGTATTGAGACATCAAAGGGGTTTGTCCTTTGTCTTTCATCCTCAGCTTTGAGTGATTCCTGTTCACCTGCATAATGGAGGGGGTGGGTCTACACAATCTTCTCATCCCCCAGAAGCAGACTTGCGTTGCTTCTAACCCTGTGGTAAGAGTAGGGAATTTTTCTCTCTCCTCATCCACATTGATTGAGGCTCTTCCTGACCACCCTATTTAAAATTGCATCACTCCTCTAATTTTATCCCATCCTATGACCTTCTAAGCTTGTTGTTTTCCCCCTGTTTTACCATGAAACATAACATATAATTTGTTATTTCACTTTTTGTCTTTCATCCCCACCTTTGTGTCTCTTTATTTTTGTTTTCAGATCTCCAAGGTCTGAAATAATACCAGCCACATACTAGGTACTCTGAAACACTTGTTCAGTGAATTAACAGAGGCTGGAGTCATTTGAAAACAGTGGATTTCTATCTAGAAAGACTAGAATTGTTTTCATTCATGATAGTAATAATATATACTAAAAGAATACAGGCAATTAAGATTTAGCTTTTACATTTTTCCCATAATTGTTAAGCAATCCTTGATTTTTCATGAGTATTGTGTGCTTACTCTAAGCAAAAAAAGCCTAGTAATGGTGGTTTAACTTGCAAACAGCAACAAGAAAATGAAATCACCTTCATAGCTAACACCATGTTTCCTCAGGAAGAATTATATCTCATGAAACCACATTTTGAAAAGTAGTTGTTTCAGAAGGTACAATTTACTATCTCCTTCCTTTTCAGGGTGTGATATTATAATGTACCAAAACTACAGAACACTATCATAAAGATTTGGGTAGCAGTTACAGGAGAGATGAGAGAAAGGAAGCAGACACAAGGTGGATGTAGACTTGCATTGAATGTGACCAATTCCCAGGGTCCTCAACCCTCTTGGCTTACAGAGCTGAATTCATATACACTCTGTGTGAGTGCCCTGCTGGATGGGGTTGAGGTGGCCTGGTGACGTGGAAGATGAGGAAGAGTTGTTACATTAAGGACATAGGGACAACCATTGAGAAACATGGGTCCACGGTAATGGAAGCCTCAGAGACTGTAAGACCGCTGATGATTAGTAAACACCTCTGAAGCCTTCAAAATTCTGCAGACTCTTGGATGTGTATTTATATGCAGTTTCACCAAGATCTCAGGTGGCAGGGAGCCCCTCAGCTAGCATTTGGCTTATGATCATGCAGGACATGGAGGCCACAGAAGCTGAGAAGCTACAACTAAATCTCACATGAAAAACAGCAGCAACTCTAGAAAAAAGGATGTAGATTTGTGGAAGGCAACCTAATCTTCAATAGTCTAATAGTGCTTTTAAAAATATAAATCCTTGGGATCCACCTCCTGATTCCCTAATACAATATGTCTGAAGTGGAATCTAGAGACATAGTTTTTTAGCTGTTGTTGAGAAAAAACATTATATAATTGTGCCACAGAAATTAACCCTGACCCTTCATGTAGTATAGTGGTGTGATATTTATTTTAGAAAAAAAAAATTAAGTAATGACGTCTACCATTTTAAATTTCCTTCTCAAGGTATGATGGTTTTGGTGATGATGATGCCGTGGCAGAATGCCCTCAATTAAAACTAAGTTGCTCATTCTGGTAAAAGCTGATATAGATTCATGCCCCATGGTGATAATCATGCTGGGACAATTCATATTGAAAAAGTGTATTTCAGATTTCTATTTAATTTTCAAAATTAAGGTTCATATGCCATATATATGAATAGTTAGTCACCTGAAGATAGAGCAGAGACTATTATTAAATGGATGTGCTTCTTTTTTTTCTCTGTTTGAATTATATTGCACATTTACACCTAGCTTCGTAATCAGAGACTCATTCTTTTTGTACAATTTTTATACTGAATTTATAGGTATAATTTCTCACCACTATGGGTTTCAGAAGAGTATTAACTTCTTGCAGGCTGTTATTCAGTAATATCAGGGAGCCAAATCATTCTCAGTTAAATTTCCAGGAGAGGTAATCCTCCCTCATTTATCTGACTAGTAAACTGGAAAGAAAAAGAAAATCCTATAAGCTAACAGCATGATGATTCAGTATAATGAAAATTTGCTAGACATTTGTATAAAATGACAAATGTTGGTTTTCATATGCTGTGCTCCCATTAATTTTAATATAGATTACTCAAGACAAATGGCAGCATTTGGCATGTTTATCACTGCAAATCGAGGAGTTTGGTGTGTCCTTACTCTGGAATAATTCATACACTTTGATAGGACAAAAAGATTCTTTTTACTCAATAAACTTTCCACTTCTAAAAGCTGAGTATCAATTTTCTTTTTAATACTTGACTGTGCAGGCTATTTTTAAAACATTTTATTCTCAAGTCTGAATTTAGGGAGTTCAAATTTTATTATTTTAAATTTCATTTAACAAAAGGAGTAAATAAAACTTAAAATAAGTTAATAACTAATTATGCTAAATCATTCTGAAATATAAAATTTGAAATCTATTATATTGCCATGTATGCTACAACAATTACCTTTTCATATGCTGGAAAGTATTCTTATGTTCAAGTATCAATTATCAGAACATGTAAGTAGAAATGGTCATATATTTTAGCTGACATACATTTGAAATAAAATCTAATATTTATATTAAGAGTCATACAGGTGGCCCTTTTAAGTAAATTTCTTAAATTGCTTATTAAATTACAGTAACCAGATACTTTTATAATATAAAATACAGAACCAAATAAAGTCCTGTTTAAACATAGTTACAAAATAAAGTCATAACAATTTTTATCTGCTGAGCTTTGGACAATTCAACTCAATCATTTATGAAAACAATTGTAATTAGGCACTTTTGAATGATCACAGAGTCTTATACAATGTATTGCGTAGTAATACATTTCTCAAGTTTTTAATGGAATATGAACATATGTAAACATCCAAGTGGATGCAGTTTTTATGCTGATACAATCACTGTTCATTAGTAAATTCAGTGATTCAAAGTAATCTTTGATTTGGACTTTTCTAGAATATCCAATTCCATCATTCTGGAACCCTCTTCTCCAAGTCTTGCTTCCGTGCTGCTATGCTCCATACCCACAAACTGTCTATGGTGGAATGATAATGTCTTTTGGTTAGGACTGTTTTACTACTGAGAGAAACTTTTATTTCCTAACACACATATTTGTTACTTTACTTCAGAGAGTTCACCCTTTATTTCTAAAGCTCTAGATACCCACTTTCCTAGAAATTTCTGCACAGATCTGTATATTTCATCAATTACTGATAAAGTCCCATGGTGGAGCCTTTCGTCACAAATGGCTTCTTTGAGTGGTTGTAAGATAAGTGTGAAAAGAGGTATATATGCTTTGGGATTTAAGAAAATGAAATTGAGATGCTCACTAAAATAGTGTCTTCGGCATCATTGGTCATTAAAAGTATCGCTTTCTCAATTTATCAGAAACGTCCTATGGCTCAAGCAGCTTGGGACTTCCCAGTTTAAGCCAAACAAGACCATGTTTATTTGGACTACATCTTAATGTGGGTGTGTGAACTATACATCTTATCACACTTGAGCCTCATGAGAAATAGCTGGTAACTATAAGCCATGATGACTCACTATATACCCAGCTATGTCATCAAAATTTACTTTTTAGATGATGAAGCATAAAAAACAAGAAATCTTGAGTTCAGTAAACTCTGGATATTGTAAAAGATATAGTAACTCAAATACAACAAAACTGTACATTCCAAAAATTGTGAGAAGAACATTTAAGCTTGTGTTTAAACGGAGCAGTATTAAAGTTAAAAAAAACACCTTAAACTTCACAGGTATAGAAATCCCTGTTGAGGAGAGCCAATTTCAGATTAAAGATCCAGAGTTAGGAAAGTTCTAACAAAAAGAATAAAAGTGGGGAAAAAAAAGACAAAATATGTATTTTAGACTCCAATTTCCTTCTCATATATTGCTGCCCGCAGGCTGTAATGCCAAGAAGGTCAAGAGGGCAGGCATGGTCTTAACTCCTTCTTTCTGAAAGATGTTATTTCTTTGTATTTTGTACAAATACACCCTCGTTATATAACAGAAGCCAGTGAGAACATAAGATGTCCCTTATAGCTAACTTTTCTGGAAAGCCTCTACTCATTAAAGGAAGAGATTAAAAAGCCAGACTGGGTAAAAAGCGTACAGGTGTGCTTGTAGATAGTAGCAGCAGCCGTTAAAAATGGCAGCACCTACAAAAAAACAAAAAAAAACCCAAAAACCAAAAGAACCCCCTGCAGTTTGAGAGGCAGAGCCTGCTCTCTTTCACGTGTGCAGTACTGATATTAAGTAACGTATCAGCAGTAGTGCCAACAGATCCTCAAACATAAAGGATGCTCACAGCGAAAGTGAGAGCAGAGTCGGCAGTGCGGTGCCTTCTCCCGTTGGAAACGAGCACATTCCAGCTCTGCCATGTTTGTAGGGGTTTGGGCGTCTGTTCAGATGAAAGGCGCTGAGAGTTCTCTTCATTTCTTCTCCCATCACAGTTCTGCCATCAAACAAGCCTACAGAGCTGCAGCCCAAAGGAATCTGAGCCCTTCTAGGAAGATGAACGTGTGCTCATCCGGAAAGCGAAGCTCGGGGACAGGCTTTGAAACAGTCATCCGGGAGTTATTACACGCTGACACTGCAGCCCTGGAGGCACGCGCTCAGGAGGGAGCGCAGCTGGCGTTGGATTGTTTTACAAGTGACGCCGAGCTCTGCTTTGAGTGAGGCCAACGTCAAGTGTCAACCCGCTCTAGGCACGTCTGACTTGCCGCCATGAACCCGGCACAGAGACCCTCGGCAGAATGATGACGATCCCTCAGCAGGGCTTTGCTAGGACGCATTGTATTACAGAAGATCATCCAAATGTTGGCAGGAATGAAGGACTCACTAGGCGGCCGCCGCCTCCACTTCCATTTAAAAGGGATTGCTGAACCCTTTTGCAGTGTGTGCCCACAGCCAAAGCCCTCCGACTGCTGCGGATGTATTCCAGGACGGAGAGCTCAGAAGGGTGGGAGATATGACACCATTAAAGTATACTGAAAACTTCTCTCTTTTTTTTTTTTTTTTTGTAGTCTACAAGGCTGTCAGATAAAAGACTTTGAGTGAAAGCTCTGTTAAGGCAGAGCTCGGGAATAGCATGAGCTGAGAGAACCGTTAAGATGCGGTGATCCGCAATAGTACAGCGGAGTTCAATTTGGGCAGAAGAGGTGGGCTCTCTGCAGGGTGAACCAGCCACAACCTGGGCTGAATTCTTCTAGCAGAGGCAACGGCTTGGTTAAAGCACCAGCTTAATGTACAAAGTGGGTGTGCTGATCGGAGATGGAACCGTTTAGCCAGCTCCTTCCTCAGCAGGCGAATACAGTCTGGAAGAAGCATCACTTCAATTTGGAATGGGAGTGAAAGGATGAGTGTTTCCTTTCTCTCACACTGATGTCGAGTCTATCTTTTCTCTCCATCAATCCTGCTTCTTATGCTTCTTATTGGAAATAAGTAAAACAACAAAAAAAATTACACATATGATTTATTATGACTGTGGATATTTTTTCGCACTTGTGATATGGTCCATTTTATTCTAGAGGCCTGTGAATAAATGAACGAATACGTGAACGAAAGCTTCTTAAGGACTCCAAAGTTGCTGGTCAGCTGCCCTGCATCTCAAAGACTTACCTGAAAGATGTGAGATGTGCAGTCTACCAGCGCAGCTAATGTTCTATCCCAGTGGCATTCAGAGAAGGACGTTCTCATGTGACATGTGCTGAGTCAATAAGCTCTAACTCATATTTACAATCCTTACTGTTCCATTTTTATGCATCCCATTATCATTTGTGTCCTCAAATTAGACGAAGTTACAGCTAGTTTTTCCTCTGTACTTCCACAAGAAAACACCCCGTACCACTTCACACTCCATTAATCCTTTCCTCAATGTGCTACAACTATGTGTTTCTTCGTTTTTCTTTTCACTAAGATGAAGGCATTCAGAGGTCAGGTATTATTTACTTGTGTATTCCTACCAAAGAACATTTTGCCTGTGACATAGAATGCATCCAGTAAATGAAATGAAGTTTGAATGAAAGTTGAGAGACAAATCTAAGTGCAAATGGATGTTAGTTTGCTGTCTGGGGAACCGTGAATTTCAGAACATTTTATTTTATATTTTTGCTCATGGAGGAGAGGAACAATGGGAAGCCTAAGTAATTAATCAGTATAGGTTTATTATGGAGCAAACTCTATGGAGACTAGGAACAGGCTGAGCCCCAGGTGCAGGGCAATGACTTGGCAGACTTCCTCCTGTTCCCACATTAGCTCATCATCCTTCTTATCCAAGAAAGGAGGCTAATAAATGACCATCGTGGTGAGAGCTACTTCTGCTCACTGAGTTGCTGCATCATAGGCACATTAAAAAAGAACACCACAGTTTTCAAATCTTATAAAATAGGAATCAACACACACTGTCTTTCTTTTATGTGTTATTTTCCACAAGCAGAGCTGGTTTTACTGTGGGAGGGAATATGATTTGAGTGACTCCCAAACAAAATCTAGTATCAAACTAGCTCCCTCGTTGACCCAGTCTAAAACTGCCACGTGAATATTCAACTTGGATTAGGGAAATGAAGTTTAAGTGCAGGTGATAGAAGAGAGAGCTAATTATTTGAGACATTATCAGTCCCTAGTATCTAAGCTTGAATTAGAAACAAAGATGTGTGGGGTGGAAGGGATTGTTAGAGATGACAAAACTGCAGTACAGAAAAGTGGAGTCTTTTTTTTTTTTCAATTATACAATATTGAGGGAGAGACAAGACTAAAACACAAATGTGTTGGTACTTAATATAAAAAATTCACCAATTCATACTAAGCACGGAGTGGGCTAAGAGAATGTGCATGGGATGTATAATCAGAATGTCCTAGCTTCTCTTTCTGTGTGACTCACTACCTGTATGATGTGAAATTTATAAGCCATAGCTTTCTCATCAATACCATGAAGATATCATCGACTTCAAGATGTTTGCAATTATTAAATGAGATCATGTATATGAAGGCCGTGTGTAAATGGGAAAGCAGTACAGAATGCACAGAGTATTATCTTTTCTAAAGGAAGAACATATGAAACCCAGATGTTCCCTCTCCAGTGAATACTATCAATGTTTTCTCTTTAGCAATATAGTATTATATTAAATTATTTTAGAAATTTCTTCACAATCATGACTTGGTAAAGTTATTTAATAGTACTGAATGAACTCCATGTTCTTTTTCTGTAAAAATTTAACATTAATATTTTCTACCTCTGAAGTTTTTGTAAAAATTAAGTAATGTGCGTTCAAATAATCAGTACTAGCCTTTCCATTATCTCTGGATTTTCAAAAACATAGATTAGATGTATTATAAGTACCTGGTGCTGTACCAAGCACAGAGTAAAGACCAACAATGCTTCCTCTTTCTAGCCCTTCCCTTTAGTTTTGCATTTATGGTTATTGATTTTGGTACTAGTGATAACCTCAGGTTCTTTCTGACTTCCCAGAGTGGTTGTCGACATCTCAGAACAGGAAACGTTCTTCCCATTTCATGGGTACTTATTGTCTAGAGTGAGACTCCACCCACAACAAGTAGAAATCAATGAGAATTTCCTTAAGCAGTAAAGAAACGTCAGTAGGATGGGTTCCTGTGAAAAGAGGAGAGCCAGGGTATCATCTGAACTCTCTAGATGATTAAAGATGGACATCAAGTTGAAGGAGATTTTAAAAAAGTAGTCTATGTAACTGCTAAAAATAAATCTCAGACCTCATCTAATTTACAATTTGACTGAAGGATTGCCCTGCCTATAAATGTGACTTTACTCTGGGAACTAGATTGAAATCTGCATCCTATAAGCTGTTCCTCTCGGGTGACCACAGGTAATACAAAATGGAGACTTCCATAAAAATCAAGGAAGTTGCACTAGCTCTTGAAAGTAAAAATAAACTAGGAAATCTCAGTGACTTGACAAAGTATACATTTGTTTCTTTGTTATATATGAGTGAGTTTTGACATTTTTGGTTGGGCAGCTTTGCACAAAGTTGTTACTCAGAGATCTGGGCCCCTGTCTTTGTGTATCAGCAACAGAAGGAGGATGGCCTGGGAGTTTTTAAATTCAGGCTTGGAGGTGCTGATCACATGATCCACCCAGAAGAAGGGAGCTGGCACATGCCTTCCTGTGCGTCCACTAGGACAATACATCTATGTAGGGAATACATACATTGTGTCTGCCAGAAACTGCCCTTCCCGGAACCAAAGAGTCTTTCATGGTAACTAAGTGGCACCATTGCTGCGCCCAAGCTTATACTGCTTATTGCATGCCAGGCCAATAAATCGAGAGACAAGTTGTTGGGGAAAGGAATAGCAACTCTATTTGGAAAGCCAGCAGACTGAGAGGATGGTGGACTATTTTCCCAAAGAACCATTGTACCCAGGTTAGAATTCAGGCTTCTTTTATACAAAAAGTGGAGTGGGTGTGGTTGATTGTTGCAAACTTCTTGGTGTCAGAATCCTTTGCTCTTGCAGCTGTCCGGGTCGGTTAGGTCATGATGTTCCTGTAAACCTCCAAGACAAATGTTATTCTCTGCAACTTTTTATCTCTATATGGATGAAAAAGTGCTATACCTTTAAAGGTCAGAGCCTTGAGGATGCGCTGTCATGTATGTTTCAGCCTAGAGGCAACATTCTTAACGTGTAGCAAAAGCAATAGAAAACAAAGGTTACAGTAAAATAAACTAATATGAAGTCATATTTGTTCTTCCTTATTACATCACCACCTAATTGCAAAAGCTCTGGGAAATATGATTGTCTTAGTAGTCAAAAAGAAAGGGAAACTATTTAACGAGCACATAGTGTTTTGTCTATGGACCAGCGGAGATGGACAGGACTCCCCTTTCTGAGAAAAGAGCTACTTATAAAAAGAACACCAGAAAAAAAAGCATAAGTAAATACACTTCTGCCAGCTATTGCATTGCAAGGAGGGATTGCATTGCAAAAAGCAACCAGCAGTGTCTGATAATAAAAAGCAATGCTAAATTATTTGGTATTCTGAACAAACTATGCTATTTTATTCCTGCTATATTTGATACACAATATGTTATTTGCTTGTAATCTCCTTCCCTACTGGGCTGACAGACAAATTCCTAATCATCCTTCAAAATTTAGTTCAGCCATCAAAATCTCTATTAAGATCCACTGATATTCTTCCTCACCAGAAAACACAGAGCATCTACCAAACTCACTGCCACTTCACATCATGCTTCATTTTATTTCTTTGTTTGGTTGTCTGTTTCTTATAATAAGCTCTGAGCAAACAAATTGAATAAAACCTTATTTCTTTGAACCTTTAGAACGAGCACAGACCCTGGCATGTAACAGATGCACAATAAATATCTATTTCTGTTTTGAATTTTGAACTGAAGAGCCAGAATATTGATCAACTTTCCATTTAATCCACTGGTTCAAACAAACCCAAAAGAACATTTTATAAAAGGATTACATATAATGTATTTTCTAGAAAAAAAACCTCTGCCACAAGAATTAAAGATGATTAAATGATATGTGTCTCTTGTGTTTAAACTGAGAAGAAAGAACATTGTAGCAGGAAATAAGTGGTTGGAAGATTAGGACATGACTGAGTTAAGATGAATTTATAAAATATTTTTAGTTGAATTGTGAATTTAGATACCACATCTACAAAAGCAGAAAGAACTAAAAGATTCATTGTGACGTATTCCATAAGCCTACTTAATATAATACATTACAATTCGTGACAAGCTCCTCTTTTTATCTACGATGATTTTGAACTTTTTGTCCTCAGATCATTAGCTGTTTACATTTATTTTTGTATCTTAAATCCTTTTGATAATACCTCAAAGTCTCAACATCTTCAAATTGTGTTTGTAACTTCCTAAAAAATGATAGCCCAGTGGAAAACGGGTATATGACATATAATTCTTATCTATCCACAGTTTGATACTGTACAGGTTATGAGAAATTTGTCTTTTTAAATAATTTTGCTTATTCAGTCTGCTTTAGTTGAAAACACAGATATTTTATTTTCTTAGAAAAACAAACTTGTTTACATTTGTGTTGGACTAAGTGTCACCCATACTGTGCAAATTATTTCTGAATACTACCTTAGGCATTTTAGTATGATTCGAGGATAAAGAATAAGGACTTCACCTTTTCTTGTTGGAGATATAAAACAATGAAAAGCAATAGGCAGTAGCAATTAAGATGAAATTTGCTAGTGATAAATGTGCTTTCTTTCACGGGTTTCCAAAAGCGGACTGCAAAACAACTAAGTCATTACCCATTGCTTTGTCTCACCTCAAGTTCTCCCATCAGATCCACAGAGTCCCCCAAATGCAGAACTGTTGGCATCGGTCTCTGAGTCAAATCCCACTGAGAAGGAAATCTACCAAACAAGAACATTGAACTAAGAACACGATGTTTTGATCCAATCATTTTGAGAACACTGGCTATTTTAACAGAACATGTTGCCATAGAGTCTTATTCTGTGATGTTAAATACTGACTATTGCCTTATAGTCTTCCAGGATAAACATGTAATATGAACACATTTCACCAATCCTCACCCACCTTGAACTTCACCACAACCCTAAATCCTGTTTCAGACCCACCATGGGTCCCTCTTTTCTCCACCTGCTGAAAAATGTAATAACTGTAATTTTATTCATGATGATTATTTTCTTAGAATAAAATGGTAGAAATGAATTGTACAGACAAGTGTACATAATTTTAGGACCATTCGTGTGTATTGGACGTTACCATCCATGCAGGTCAGTTACCTGTTAATCTACATTTTCATCCTATTTATTTTATGAGTTTGCCATTTAAATACATCTCTGGAGTATTGGATATTACTTTTCTTAGGACTTAGATATATCACCAAGAAGCTGATGCAGCTATACTACTAAAAATTTTTTTAGGAAAAGAATCATTATGTGATACTTGAAGAAAAGAGCTTTAATTTACAAGAAAGTTACAATTGTACATTTATGTATAACATTGTTTCAAAACATATATGAGGAAATCAATTGAACTACAAGGAGAAGATAACCATTTACCAGGTTTTGAGAGATATTATTGTGTTAATATAATCTATTTTCAACATATTTGATATATTAAAATTCTATATGCAATATTTCTATTAGTTATGAAGCTTAAATATAATATAAATTCATGAATACAATTCTAAGTTCAAGAACTATAATATGATCAATAGCCTGTATCTGTTCACAGGTGTATCCTATCCATCAAGGTCCCTCAAACCCAATGTTATTTATGTTACTGACTTCACCCAATCACCAACTGTTTAGTGCTTTTCAGTCACATATTTAGCTAATATGTTCTGTTTACTGTCTGTATAAATAGCGAGCTGGCCTTCACATTCATGTGCACACAACATAACTTCATCTGACAACCTATAGGGTTGCCTCCACAGCCTTGTCATTGGGTACTATCTTCGCAGGCAAGATCTTAACAGCATTCAAATACATTAGTTCCTGCAGGGCAGGGAAGAGATGGGGGTGGAGGTGGCTTGGGAATAACTGAGTCAACAAGAAAGGGCGTTTGTACACTCTATGGATGGCATCTCCACTGTCATGAATGGTAGAACTCAGTGGAAAGTTGCAGGAAGTCCCTGATAAAGAAAAGAAAACAAGGGTCAGCACAACTGGGCAACCTTCGGCAGCCATCTTAGCACTGGATGACCTGCCAGCAAACTGCCCCTTCTGCACACTTTACACATTCTTGGGCCACTGTCAGTACTCTGGCTGTCTAATGCAGCCAATGGCAGCAACAGTGTTTTATCCAAGGTTGCCTCTTAGGGGATAATGAACTCTGGGAATTCCTTGCCTCAGATTCCCAACTTATATATCTAGGTCACACATCTTTCTGTACAAGTTAAAGCCATAATATGAGATACTCACCCATATACATCTTGTCCTCCTTTCGAATATCAGATATTATTAATAGCAACTAAAGAACCCCTTTCTTTTCTCAAAATACACAAGGCTGGACTCTTGAACAGGGCATTAAGTAGAATATTTACCTCCCTTAATGGTTTCAGGCTGCCAGCCTCATAGAACACCATAGTGACTTATTTGGAAATCAAAAAAAAAAGCTGGAGTAGCAATACTCATATCAGATAAAATGGACTTTAAAATAAAGAATGTTACAAGAGATAAGGAAAGACACTACGTAATAATCAAGGGATCAATCCAAGAAGAAGATATAAAACTTATAAATGTTTATGCACCCAACATAGGAGCACCTCAATACATAAGGCAAATGCTAACAACCATGAAAGGGGAAATCGACAGTAACACAATAATAGTAGAGGACGTTAACACCCCACTTACACAAATGGACAGATCATCCAAACAGAAAATAAATAAGGGAACACAAGCTTTAAATGATATATTAAACAAGATGGACTTAATTGATATTTATAGAACATTCCACCCGAAAGTGGCAGAATAGACTTCTCAAGTGCACACGGAACATTCTCCAGGACAGATCACATCTTGGGTCACAAATCAAACCTCAGAAGATTTAAGAAAATTGAAATCATATCAAGCATCTTTGCTGACCACAACGCTATGAGATTGGAAATCAATTACAAGAAAAAGATTGTAAAAAACACAAATACATGGAGGCTAAACTGTGCTACTAAATAATCAAGAGATCACTGAAGAAATCAGAGAAGAAATTTAAAAAATACATAGAAACAAATGACAACAAAAACATGACCACCCAAAACCTATGGGACACAGCAAAAGCAGTTCTAAGAGGGAAGTTTATAGCAATTCAATCTCACCTCAAGAAACAAGAAAAATCTCAAATAAACAGTCTAACGCTACAACTAAAGCAACTAGAGAAAGAAGAACAAAGAAAACCCAAAGTCAGTAGAAGGAAAGAAATCATAAAATCAGAGCAGAAATAAATGAAATAGAAATGAGGAAAACAATAGCAAAGATCAATAAAAATAAAAGCTGTTTTTTTGAGAAGATAAACAAAATTGATAATCCTTTAGCCAGGCTCATCAAGAAAAAAAGGGAGAGGACACAAATCAATAAAATTAGAAATGCAAAAGGAGAAATCACAACTGACACTGCAGAAATACAAAGGATTATAAGAGATTACTACAAACAACTATATGCCAATAAAATGGACAACCATGAAGAAATGGACAGATTCTTGGAAAGGTACAATTTTCCAAGACTGAACCAGGAAGAATTAGAAAATATAAACAGACCTATCACAAGTAATGAAATTGAAATTGTAATTAAAAATCTTCCGGGCTTCCCTGGTGGCGCAGTGGTTGAGAATCTGCCTGCCAATGCAGGGGACACAGGTTTGAGCCATGGTCTGGGAAGATCCCACATGCCACAGAGCAACTAGGCCCGTGAGCCCCAACTACTGAGCCTGCACGTCTGGAGCCTGTGATCCGCAACAAGAGAGGCTGCGACAGTGAGAGGCCCGCACACCACGATGAAGAGTGGCCCCCGCTCGCCGCAACTAGAGAAGGCCCTCGCACAGTAACGAAGACCCAACACAGTCAAAAATAAATAAATAAATAAAGTCTAAATGCTTTAAAAAAAAAAATCTTCCAACAGACAAAAGTCCAGGACCAGATGGCTTCACAGGTGAATTCTATCAAATATTTAGAGAAGAGCTAACACCAATCCTTCTCAAACCCTTTGAAAAAATTGCAGAGGGAGGAACACTCCCAAATTCATTTTATGAAGCCACCATCACCCTGATACCAAAACCAGAAAAAGATAACACAGAAAAAGAAAATTATAGATCAATATCACTGATGAACATAGATGCAAAAATCCTCAACAAAATACTAGTAAACAGAATCCAACAACATAGTAAAAGGATCATACACCATGATCAAGTGGGATTTATCCAAGGGATGCAAAAATTCTTCAGTATATGCAAATCAATCAATGTGATACACCATATTAACAAACTAAGGAATAAAAACCATATGATCATCTCAATAGATGAAGAAAAAGTTTTGACAAAATTCAACCACGATTTATGATAAAAAACTCTCCAGAAAATGGGCATAGAGGGAACCTACCTCAACATAATAAAGACCATATGTGACACACCCACAGCAAACATCATTTTCAGTGGTGAAAAACTGAAAGCATTTCCACTAAGATCAGGAACAAGACAAGGAAGTCCACTCTCACCACTCTTATTCAACATAGTTTTGGAAGTTCTAGCCACTGCAATCAGAGAAGAAAAAGAAATAAAAGGAATACAAATTGGAAAAGAAGAAGCAAAACTGTCACTGTTTGCAGATGACATGATACTATACATAGAAAATCCTAAAGATGCCACCAGAAAACTACTAAAACTAATCAATGAATTTGGTAAAATTGCAGGATACAAAATTAACACACAGAAATCTCAGGCATTCCTATACACTAAGACTGAAAAATCAGAAAGAGAAATTAAGGAAACAATCCTATTTACCATTGCAACAAAAATAATAAAATACCTAGGCATAAACCTACCTAAGGAGTCAAAAGACTTGTACTGAGAAAACTATAAAACACTGATGAAAGAAATCAAAGATGACATATACAGATGGAGAAATATACCATGTTCTTGGACTGGAAGAATCAATATTGTGAAAATGACTATACTACACAAAGCAATCTACAGATTCAGTGCAATCCCTATCAAACTACCAATGGCATTTTTCACAGAACTAGAACAAAAAATTTTACTATTCATATGGAAACACAAAAGACCACAAATAACCAAAGCAATCTTGAGAAAGAAAAACAGAGCTGGAGGAAACAGGCTCCCTGACTTCAAACTATACTACAAAGCTACATTTATCAAGACAGTATGGTACTGGAACAAAAACAGAAATATAGATCAATGTTACAGGATAGGAAGCCCAGAGATAAACCCACACACATATAGTCACCTAATTTACAACAAAGGAGGTAAGAACATACAACGGAGAAAAGACTGCCTTTCAATAAGTGGTGCTGGGAAAACTGGACAGCTACCTGTAAAAGAATGAAATTAGAACACTCCCTAACACCATACACAAAAAATAGACTCAAAATGGATTAGAGACCTAAATGTAAGACTGGACACTATAAAGCTCTTTGAGGAAAACATAGGAAGAACACTCTTTGAGATAAACCACAGAAAGATCTTTTTTGACCCACCTCCTAGAGTAATGAAAATAAAAACAAAAAATAAACAAATGACACAATGAAACTTAAAAGCTTTTGCACAGCAAAGGAAACCATAAACAAGACAAAAAGACAACCCTCAGAATGGGAGAAATTATTTTCAAATGAAACAATGGACAAAGGATTAATCTCCAAAATATACAAAAAGCTCATGGAGCTCAATATCAAAAAAACAAACCCAATTAAAAAATGGGTGGAAGACCTAAATAGACATTTCACCAAAGAAGACATACAGATGGCCAAGAAGCACATGAAAAGCGGCTTAACATCACTAATTATTAGAGAAATGCAAATCAAAACTACAAAGAGGTATCACCTCACACTGGTCAGAATGACCATCATCAAAAAATCTGCAAACAATTAATGTTGGAAAGGGTGTGGTGAAAAGGGACCCTCTGGTACTGTTGGTGGGAATGTAAATTGATACAACCACTATAGAGAACAGTATGGATGTTCCTTAAAAAACTAAAAATAGAACTACCATATGACCCAGCAATCCCACTACTGGGTATATAGCCTGAGAAAACCATAATTCAAAAAGAGACATGTACCACGGTGTTCATTGCAGCACTATTTACAATAGCCAGGACATGGAAGCAACCTAAATGTCCATCAACAGATGAGTGGATAAAGAAGATTTGGCACATATACACAATGGAATATTACTCAGCCATAAAAAGAAATGAAATTGAGTTATTTGCAGTGAAGTGGATGGACCTAGAATCTGTCATACAGAGTGAAGTAAGTCAGTAAGAGAAAACAAATACCGTATGCTAACACATGTATATGGAATCTAAAAAAAAAAAAGAAATGGTAATGATGAACCTAGTAGCAGGGCAGGAATAAAGAAGTAGACATAGAGAATGGACTGGAGGGCATGGTGGGGGGGTGGCGGAAGCTGCAGAGAAGTGACAGTAGCATCAACATATATACACCACCAAATGTAAAATAGATCCCTAGTGGGAAGCAGCAGCATAGCACAGGGAGATCAGCTCGGTGCTTTGCAAAGACCTAGAGGGGTGGGGTAGGGAGAGTGGGAGGGAGGCTCAACAGGGAGGGGATATGGGGATATATGTATACATATGGCTGATTCACTTCGTTGTACAACAGAAACTAACACAGTATTGTGAAGCAATTATACTCCAATAAATATGTATTAAAAAATAAATTAAAAAATAAAGAATTTTAAATTCAATTAAATGAGATCTGATTCATTTCACTCATCAGTCAAACATTGGGGGTGAATTATAATAAATAGTCCAACTCCATTTTTGATGTTTGAGCAATGACAGCTTTACAGCAACACCTTTGCCTCTTTCCCACGCATGGGACAGCTAGTAAGAGTCCACACTACCTATGTTGGTGCTGGCAGGAAGTTAACCCCATGGTTTTGCTCCGTGATGAAAACAATGCCTGGGATAATACTGAACACAGTAAGAGTGTTCACCAAAGCTCTGCAGAATGCATCACTCTCATGTTAGTTTTGAAATCAAAATCCATTTATTGAATAACCAACTAAGCAAAGTGGAAGCTGGTACCAATTGTGGTTGCAACTTTCACCATCCATCCTAGCTGTCATACAGTGCTATTCTAGGCTTGTCGGTTTTCTGCACTGACATTGGCAAGCTAGTCACTCACTTCCTTACTTAGACTCCCTCTCCATATTACTAGCCCAAATCCTCCCCAAATTTTTTCAATTATGAAAATTTGCCTTTCCTTTTTTGTGGTCCCTGATTTTTATTAACATATATTTTTTACATTTCTTTGATAAATTTGATGATATATCTCGAGGGGCTAATACTGAATAGCATTTTAAAACATTTCTGAAGCAAGTATCATTTATTACTTATTAAATTGTTTTGTTTTTTTTTTTTTTGCTTATAAAGTCAAAGTGTAGTCATTAAAATTGGAGACTCTGTACTGTATGTCATACGTCAGTTCAAAGTAGGTTTATTTCTAATCAATTCTATAATACATATTATGGCTATAAGTTTTCTTGCAGTTGGAGAAAACTTTAAAAATTTTGACTTCATATAAATGGATTCAAATATTTTCACTGTGGCTAGGGATTTGATTTGGACACAATAGTCTGTGATGGAGGAAAATCACAAAAGTTAACTGACAAATAGGTCTCTGAGAATGAAGATCAAAAGCCAACTAGTTCATTTTTACCTGCAGCTTCAAGTCTCTGTATTTGTTTTACTGTATTCTGAAATGTGTTAATTTTCCCCGTTTTGATTCTATGTTTGAAGCAGCATTAAAAGTTAAACCTGAGTTCTTGTTTGGAAAATTGTACATCCCAACTATATTAATGACAAAAGTCAGGTACTTCAGCAATAGATACCATTTCTCTCTTTCGCTAATGTCTTCTTTACTTTTCTAGGATTCCTCTTTGGGTTCCATTACTCTATATCCACTTTTATTAATAGAACACACTGTTATCTTAAATAAACCAGTGACATTTATTTTATGCTACCAATCCCTGGTAAAATCCTACTTATTAAAATCAACCTTTTTTTCATCCTATATTCTAATAGCATAACTATCACTTCTTTCTATCTGTAATAAGGCATTGCCACTGCAACTTCTAATGCCTCTCATGATATTCCACATGTACAACAAACACACTGCATCTAATCTAATAAAGACAATCATGCAATATGACGTAAAAAGGACATATTATATGGTTATTGACTTAAGCCTTCTGATCTCCAAAAACATTTACTCCCAACTAGAAGAAAAGTTGATTGGAGTGAGGTTAGATGTGGAAAAGGTTATAGCTATAAAGCCATGGTTCTCAAAATCCTGTTCTTATACCAGCAGTATAAGCACCATTTGGAAGCTTGTTAGAAATGTAAATTTTGGGCCTCACCCTAGGCTTACTGGCAGAATCTCTGGGTTCTGGATCCACCTTTCTCTGCTTTAACAGGCCCTCCAGGTAATTTTGATGTGCACATAATTTGGAGAACCACTGGTATAGGGAAAGACAGAACTGAATTATAATCATATCTTTTTCACTTCTACCTATGAGACTGCTATGGTCTGAATGCTTATGTTCCCCCCAATTCACATGTTGAAATCCTAGTCTCCCAGGTGACAGTATTACGGGGTGGAGACGGAGGGCTTAGGGGATCAAGATAGAGATGAATGAGATTAGTCCCTTATAAAAGGGGCCTGAAAAGCTCCCTTGTGCCTTCTGCCTTTGTAAGGTCATGGTGAGAAGACAGCTATAAATGAGGAAGTAGCCTCTCACCAGACATTGAATCTGCTGGCACATTGATATTGGACTTCCCAGCCTCCAGAACTGTGAGAAAGAAATTTCTGTTGTTTATAAGCCACACAGTCTATTGGATTTTGTAATAGCAGCCCAAACAGACTAAGATAGAGACCATTAAACTCTGAGGCTATGGGAGTTATGTGACTTCTATAAACCTAGAGCATCCTTGTCTGCATAATGAAGCAAATTTTACAGATGCGAGAGAGAGAGAGAGAGAAAGAGAGAGAGATTTAACTGGAAAACATATTCACCACAGTATGTCACATAATAGATTCTTAACAAACACCAGATTTTCCTATGCCATTTACTACACATCCTGCTCAATGAAATCTGTTACAGTTCACATAATAACAATTAGAAAAGAAATGCTATCTTGACTAACAATAATGGTATAATAAAACCTCTTAATTTACCAGTTAGTTTTTCATAGCTCTCTTATTCTGAGAACCATCCAATGTGTACAAAACGGGGAAGGCATATCTGAACATGATGTCATAATCCCCTTAGACCTGAATGAGCAAGGTCCTTCTCAGGGCTCCTCAAGGTAATCTTCCAGTGCTTTAGAGTGTCTTGCTCAAAATTTTCTCAGCCTCCTCTGGTGGCTTAGACCAACTGGAGCTGGCAGTATCAGCAAAGAGAAGTTCTGTACTGAGAACCAGATCTTGGCCTGCTTTGGTCCCAGTGGTCAGCAGTGCCTTCTATGAAATTTCCAAAATCCTCCCTAGCAGCCAAGACCAGCCTGGATTCTCCCAGGCCTTAGAGGTTGCCCTGTGCATCACAATGACCTTGCCACTAAAGCACTAAGAGATTGAATTGACCCTTATTCCAAATCTTATTAGAATGCAAGTGCAGGATGATGAACAGCTTATGTGTTTGTGCTGCTTTTCAATTGTGTCATTACAAATAAGGGTTTCTTTTTCTTTTCACCTTTATTACTGTCCTTACAAAATCATATATAAACATGTTGGAAAAATTAGTGAACAGATTAGTAATATGTAGCTTTTAAGTGCAAGCTACCTATAATCTTACCGCTTATCACCCGTCATTAGCCTCCACTTAGATTATGCTGTATAAAACTGGAGCCTCATATATAAATGAGAAATATATATATGCTAGACAAAAGTGAAATCACACATATGTGTGGTTTTGAAACTTTATGTAAGTCAACATTTTTTTAAACATATTGACAGTAAATGGAAATTTATATATTTTATTTGTAAAATTTGTCAAATTCTGTTTGCAAAATTATTTAGTTACTTTCCCACGGGGTGTTTTCATTGCTTCTAAAGTAAGTAACATGTTGATAGACAATAAGGTGTTTTTTGGTTCATTTTGGCAATGATAATAGTCAGTGTTGCGAGTCAGAAAAGACACAGTCATATATTTGCTGATGGAATTGTAAAGTGATGTAGATATTTTGAATGACAATTTAGAAATATGTATCAAAAGCCTTGAAAAATAAACCTCTCACCCTGGATTCAGCAATTATTTTTCAAAAAACTTATTCTGTAGAAAAAGAGCAGAAGAGTAAAAAGGCATATAAAACTATCTTTTGGAGAATAATTTATATCACTAAACTATAAGCTAGAGTACATTTCTTTTTTTTAACAACGTAGTTTTATTTATTTATTTAATTTATTTATTTTATTTATTTATTTTTGGTTGTGTTGGGTCTTCGTTGCTGCGTGCGGGCTTTCTCTAGTTACGGCGAGCGGGGGCTACTCTTCATTGCGGTGCGTGGGCTTTTCATTGTGGGGGCTTTTCTTGTTGTGGAGCATGGGCTATAGGCGTACGGGCTTCAGTAGTTATGGTTCGTGGGCTTAGTTGCTCCGCGGCATGTGTGATGTTCCCAGACCAGGGCTCAAACCCGTGTCTCCTGCAATGGCAGGTGGATTCTTAACCACTGCACCACCAGGGAAATCCTAGAGTACATTTCTTTATGTTTACTTTCATCTGGGCAGAGAAAATAATAAGAAAGCATGAAAATTGATATATGTCTAGATATACCATAATGACAAAATAAAATACAAACATTAAAACATCATCAAATTTTTGTAACAGTGTTCAATTTTTCCTTACTTTAAGAACCTGAAGCAGATTTTAAATCTATATATAAGAATGGAATAGAAAAAAAATTACTATATTCTTTATTCTATTTTTATCTGATTGAAAAATTGTCTTTGATATGGCAAGTAATAAAGATGGTAACATTTACATTCGTATAACTTATATGCAACCATTTCCTATAGAAAACCTCTAGCTAAACTGTTCTATAATATCTAAAACAACTCTAATGAAACAATTTCACTGTTAGAGTATGACTCATTTATTAACATCAGAAAATTTCCACCAAATTTAAAAATATTTATCCATAACTATTATTAATTAGATTGATAATTGATTAACAAAATCATGGAATAGTAACCCATACAACTTAGGGAAAATTAAGTGAGATTTTGACAATTTTACATAACTGCACTTCAATTGCTTTTTTTATATGGACAGAGTGCAGGTGCTTATGAAATATGTGTGAGTATGTGGGTATAAAAATTGTATGAGAAATTAAAATGTAAAAAAATCAGTTGTTTTAGATGATATAAGTTAAATAATATCAATATGGTATTTCTAATTCAATTTTATAGTTACTACTGTAATCCACAATATGATCATCAAGGAACATATGCAAAGGGTAATTCATCGTAATTCCTGAAAACATCTAGGAAATGAATTGCTGTTACCAAACTTTAAAATGAGATGGAATTTTCAGGATGAGTCTTCTGGACTTCTTGTTACTCACTCAGCTCTGTGAGAATTCCTGCCGGTCACTCAGTGCACTCCCAATCAGTATAGCTGTTGTTACCAGGCCAAAGTGTTCTTTGTTATTGATTCAGAAATTTAAAATTTAAACCACAGAATTCTGGAACATAGAGATTATCTAATCTAAACACCAAACTAATAAGCAAGACAAGAAATTTAAAACAAGGAAAAAGACATAGCTTTTAAAAAGAGGAATAGTTACTTCAGACAAAGGTGAATATTCCTTATATAGAAAATATATAACTTATTAATAATAAAAACAAACACAAAAATACATATTAAAAATAAGCTAGCCACGATAAAGGAAATGTGCTGCATTAACATAAGACAGGTGTTCAGTTTTGGTAGTTGTCAGGTATCTGTGAGCTGAAGCAAAAAATGACATTTAGTTTATATCCACCTGATTGGCAAACATTTAAACACCATCCAAACTTTATAAAAATGTAAGAAAATAGAAATTCTCACACATTACTAGTGGGAATGTGAGATGCTGCACGCACTTTTTTAAAAGCAATCTGGCACTCTTTTGTCATAAGAATAAACATTACTTTCAAAAATACTCTATTAGCTATTCAATTCATATAGTCACACAAAAGCACGATTATAAAATAATGAGTGAACAAGATATTAATTCTCACATGCCTATAGTGGCAAAACCCAGAAACAATCTAAATGTTCAGGAATAGGGGAATAGCAAAATAATTTAGGCATGTGTATGCTATGTGATATTTTGCAGGCATGGAAAATGTTGAGTTTAATATATATCCATGGAGCTGAATAGTTGTCTAGTATACATCTTTTAGGAAAGAAAAGCAAAGTAGAGAACAAACATTTTTGTATAATCCTGCTTTTTTAAAAAAGAAACAAATGCAAAGGTCTATAAACCATAAATGATGTTATTTTGTGTATGTTGGAATTAAAGTGGAATATGGGGAGGCGGTGAATGTACGTGGATGAGAACAATAATAATATTTTCTGTTTTTTAATGTAGATGGGAAATATCTCAAAAAACAATGATTCAAGAGAGTGCAGATTTGTCTTTAGTTATGAAATGATTATGACTTGGATCAAATTATTTTATATCTTCTTGCTACAAAACCCCCGGAAATTCCAGACAATAGGTAATTAGCCTAGAACAAATCTGAGCACCCCAAAAATAAAAGATGCCACCAACGTAGAAGGGATGAAAGTAAATGTGATTGTGAACTGACTTCTCTCACTCACTGACCTGAAGTAGAGTATTGCATATTAATTGCCACATGCGGACCAGAGGAATGATATTGGACTATGAGTCATCACATAAGGCTTCGACCAGAAAAGGTACACATTGGGTGAAAAATAGGCCTAGAAAAAAATCTGCCCACCAATAAAGGGCCATGTAAGAAATGATGTTCATCTCTGCCGGGCTCTTCTGGGTATTCACACCACTGCACTGCCCCACTGCAGGTCTGAATTTCGAATTTGCATGATGTATAATAATAAAATCTCCAAGCCAGGGTTTTAATGCAAAATGACTTTCTTTAGGTATATCTTGTCAACTCGGCTAAAGCATATGTAAATTTGAATGTTCATATCTAAGATGAAGATTGGATTCTTTCTTTTCTTGTTATGATAACAGCAGAAATGAATGTATCAAAAACTGGGAAAATTTTCAGAAGCATTTGAAGGATTAGCAAATTCCTGTTTGAGTAGTAAGAAATATAAAAATAAGATAATAGGAGATGATTAAGGAGCGGAAAATCTATTTCTCGTTCTTATTCTATTGTCACCCAGGAATTGGACAAATATAAAAAAAGGAAGTCAAGAAGAAAGCTTTCAAAGGAGAAGTTGAAATAGATGGTTTTAAAGAAATCTATTTATATTTAAAATGGATATTGATCTACATAAGATATTCATGGGAGAACTTTGATTTTAAAAATTCAAATTATACATTGGAGCAAAAATAATTTCTTTTAGATGTAAAAATAGGACTAAGACTATGAACAAATCAAACTATGACTTTTTCATTCTATTCAAATTTCCTTCAAAGTCCCTACCCTTTTATTTTCAGCACCTGATGTTTCCATGACTTAATAGAGAAAGGAGAGAACCTTAAGCATGAATTCTCTGTTGTTCTGTCCTTCTAATTCCTATTATATTTCCTTATCTCTGACTTCAGGGAAAAGCTATCCTTTGTCTTGAAGAAGGCTAATCTTCTGCGCTATTGGCACTTTACTCCACAAACTACTTCCTTTATTACATTTGTGCCCCCAACAGTTAGCAACGTGCACACTTGAAGCGAGCTCTCAATGAGTTACTATTGAACCGAGCTTATTTGGTTTCAAAAATAGAAAGTTGTACCAGCAAAGATGATGACAGATTTGAAGCTAGAGTTTAAAAATTGAAAAGGATAAATCAGCAAAATATTAGCTGGGGAAGAAAGAAGATTAAAGAATATCTCTCCTAGAAACTGATAGACTTTAGTAGAGTCGAGTCGTTTAAACTGTCCTGCAGCTGCATGAAATACAGCTGTGTCCAAGGAAATATATTGCACAAAATATCATCTTGTCATTTGGAACTCACCATGGACTCATGTAATATAATGTACATTAATAGAAGAGAATAGACCGGAGGTAAAACAATAACACATATATTGACATAACATTTATATACAAGGCCAAAGGAAACTTTTTTGGTTTCGTGATTGAAACTGAACAATTGTTAACACGCAACAACATTTTCTGATTAAAGTTGTGTTCAATGTGTCCATATTGCAGATAGATGTCTGTACTCTCCCATCATTGACCTACTCGCCAGTCAGCTTATCAACACACCCTTGGGTTTGGGCACATGAGCCTTGGGCCTCGCACTCCCAGTCCTCCTGTCTGACCGGTATGCAGGGAGACGGGTGGTAGAGTAGCTCCTGTGACAAACGAGGCACATACAGAAATGTGGACGCAGGCTTCATCTACACCTCCACCCAACTGCAGAGCCCGAGTCACTGCTTCCTCCGAAGTGCTGGTAGTCCATAGCATCGTCCTCCGCATGACATGTATCATGTATTTCTCCAGGTCTCTAAAGCCTTTTATGTGATTGAGGATCATTTATTGTTTGGAAACTAGTGATGGCACAGGTTCTGACACACCAAACGCAGTTGTCAATAAGCGAATAATAGTGGTGAGAGGCCGCATCACGATTCCTTCAGTGATGTTGTTTTGTAGGCTTTAGTGATAATAGTCATCCCACCATTGAAAATGGTAATATTTTGTAGGTTTTAAGACAAGAGAATAAGGCATTATAATTATCTTAAATTATTTTACTGCTAGTTATGTGACAATGGCAACTCCTGAAAGAGCAGTTTTAAATAAACCTTTCTTGTTGCTTAGTCTAAATATGCAGTGAAAAGTGCTCTGGCTGAATGCAGAAAAATGGCTGTGGAATACTTTCAAATGTATAATTTTGCCTCAATTTTGGTGAAATAGTTACCTTGACCTACCTTATCTACCTGTATAAAAATTATGTCAAGTTTATTTGAATGCTGTGCTGTATCCTATGTAGGAAGAGGAGAGTGCAATAGAATTAATGTGCAATAGACACCTACAGCACAATAGAATCAGTTATAATGTAATTAAATCTGCTCAATTTAATCTTATAATTTTAATACTTTCTAAATTATTTATCAAAATATTATTTCCTTGTATCTTTAAAAAGATATTGTTTTATACACTTTCTACATATATACCAGTAGAATTTACTTGTTGACTTATTTACTTTTTTACAGCAGAACAGATATGAGAATCTAATTGGCATTTATATATATATAAATATATATATACATTTATTGACGTATAGTTGATTTGCAATGCCGTGTTAGTTTCAGGTGTACAGCACAGTGATTCAGTTATATATATATTAAGATTCGTTTATTTTTTTTTTAATTGGGGTATAGTTGCTTTACAATGTTGTGTTAGTTTCTGCTGTATGACAAAGGGAACAAAGTAAATCAGCTATATGTGTACGTATATCCCCTCCCTCTTGGACCTCCCTCACCCCCTCCATCCCACCCATCCAGGTCATCACAGAGCACCGAGCTGAGCTCCCTGTGCTATACAACAGGTTCCCACTAGCTAACTGTTTTACACATGATAGTGTATATATGTCAATCCCAATCTCCCAATTTATCCCACCCCCCTGCCCCTCCCTCCCGTGTCCACGTGTTCTCTATGTCTGCGTCTCTATTCCTGCCCTGAAAATAGGTTCATCTGTACCATTTTTCTAGATTCTACATATATGAGTTAATGGATTCTTTTCTCTTATAGGTTATTACAAAACATTGAGTATAGTTTTGAGTACAGTTCCCTGTGCTGTATGGTAGGTCCTTGCTGGTTATCTGGTTTATATATAGTAGTGTGCATATGTAGTACTTAAAACACCATGTTTATTTCTAGCTATGTGATATATGGTTTAGGTTTAGTAGATAATTCCTGCATACGAAGAGCTTATGATTCATTACTATAGTCTAGAAATTTGTATTAATATAAATTTCCCCCAATTAAATAAAAAACACTTAAAAATATTTTAAGTCATTAACATTTTCCATGTTTTTTATAATGTAAAATATGACTGAAATGTCTATTACATTATTTTATGCTGGCAAATCTTTCATTATTTGAATGTCTCATATTCAATATAACCTTTTTGGATTTTTTTCCTAATTCTTTTATACCAAATTAAGTAACATATATTGTGTGGTTGGAAAGAACGTTAATTATTTATAAGTAACGTATTTTATTAGAAAAGGAAAAAAAAATCATCACTTCTTTCTGAAACTAAAGTTCTTCAACTTAAATATAAGTGTAAATTCTGAGTAGAGGGAACAGTAAGAAGACCCTTGGTGATACTGCACAGATTTAATGACACTGATTTGATCGATTTATCAATTTCTACTTACAGGAGTGCTTATTTTTCATTTAAATTACACATTTACAGGCTTAAGGACTTTCTCTTGTTTTTCACCACTACATTTTACCAGTCATCATTATCCAGTATATATACTACATCCTTCTCTTGTAGATTCAAAATATCGACACGTGCATTAAAGACTCAGAAATCCTATGGGATGCTTTGTTTAAATGACAATTTTCCAACATCGTTTTTCTCACGTAGAATGTTCCTCAAAATTTTGGAAACTACTCTCTTAAATACTATAATATTAGCAAATATACTGTGAACCATTAATGAGGTTGCATTTGGTGTTTGTGTGTAGCAACTTTTAAGATCACAACACTCAGAAACATGGGTCTGAGTGAAGAAAACCAAAAACCCAACTCCTCTCAATCTTCAAAAAGAAATATAACTAGAGTGTAATTGGAACATAACATGTTGGAATACACACTTTATTCCCTCCCTTAAGGGTACACTCATCAAATAAGCATCAAAGCAGAACAGAAAATTCATTGAATTCATTTAATTAATTACATGCCAGGAACTGTGCTAGGTGCTAGTTTTGTGATTCAAAATACAATCACTTTAGGTTGGGTGATCTTCTGTAATCACATTTAAATAATTTAAGTAATTTAAATTTAACCTAATTTAAATAATTTTGATGGATCTCTCAAAGTTTTGCCTTTCATACTCTCAATTTTATATTGTCCTAAAACTGCCTAACCCCTCTTGTCACTGGCACGTTTCATGTTTTTCTTTAGGTGTGTAATACATTCAATCAAATTCTGTTCTGTCATCATATCTCTGTAATCTTGATCTTACATTTTTGCTTTGACCTAGCAAACATTAAGCCCACAAACATTTTCATTGTTGTCAAAATGTAAAATGACTGAAGGCTTTCAAAAAAGAAAAAAAAAAACAAGAAAAATGCAACAATTTTTGCCTAAAGAAGCTTACATTTTAAAGAGGATAGATAATAGATAGATAGATAGATAGATAAAAAATTATTTTGGCTAAACTAGGAAAGAAGATGTATGAATAAGTAGGTGATTATCTTAGAATGCATGCAATTTATGTAAACTCAAGGTCTACATACATGGTGTAAAAGTATTTTGGATAAACTAAAATGTGTGTAGTGTGTGTATACATATAATGGGTATTGGGATTTTCTTATTTCATTTCCATTTATTATTGAAAAACTTTTTGTGGAATGTGAAATTCCAAAGGCCTACTGTGTTTGACACTCCACATTTTCTAGTCATATTTGAAATATAAATTATATAATTCTTGTCTCATGGTAACAGAAAAGTACATCCTCTCCCTTTTAGAAAACAATTCCATTCCAGTGTTCCCATGTAAAATACAATTGCCTCAGCAAGAGTTTTATATAAAAGTTGTGCACAGCTGATCACCCATCTCCCTCAGAGTCAATTATTTTTAAATTTTCAATCTGGGCTTAGGCCTAGTCATTGCGCCAATGGGATTTTCAATAGGGTTTGTAATGACTTGTACTTGTGCTGAGATTTCTCAGGCAACTTTGATTCTGCTTTATCTATTGCTGCATTTGATTTTATAGATCACTGAGGACTGCAAAACCACTTCTCCCACCATGTGAAACTTTTGAATTCTAATCTAACTTGCCTTTGCCCAGCAATTATGTTGGATGTACACATTAGTAGAGCATTTGCTCCTCTTAGGGTTCCAAATGTCAATCTTCTTTCACCTAGAGAATGAAAGCTACCTTGTCTAAATAAATATATTTAGGATGAGTTGGGTTAGTTTTGTTTAGAGTATAGAATCGTTCCTTCGCTATAGCCTCTTTGCCAGGTGTTGGTCTGCTGCCTATAGTTTGCTTGGTTGGTAAATCAATTGCTGTTGTTTTCATAGTAAAATCCTAAAGGTTATGTTAGATCACCTTTTATGATGCACCTTAATGCAAAACATCTGTTTTATAATTTTCTCTCAATCACCAAAGGTATAAAGAATCTTGTTAAGTTTCTGTATCTTTCTGACTCATTAGTTTATAGGAGAGTGGTTTTGTATAGCAGTAAGGAATGCCTTACAGTGAGAAATATAGTTCTGAAGGCAGTTGAGGTAATAAAAAGAACTAGCAAACAAGAGACCCTGGTTTCACAATAGCCCTTATGTGTATTATTCAGTATCTTCTCTCTAGGCTCATTGTTAAATACCTACAGCTCTGGATTGGCTGCCCTCCTTTCCTTCATCTACTCTTCTGTGTTCCCCATGGAATAATAGAGCCATTCATCACTCCTTGCAAGATAACGCCTTTGGTAGGATAAACAAAACTATGAAGCTCCTAGGTAAAGGTAATGTGCCATATTTTCACACTTTAATCTATCTCTTGGTATTTCCTGGCATTTTTCCATGGTTTTATCCACTTAGAACCTCTCCTTGGGCACTTTAAAGTCAGACCTCAAAGCATGGCTTATGGGGCTCACTGTGACCTGGTCCCTGCCTACCTCTCTATCTCCACCTTTTGTCACCTCATTGCCTACTACGTGTTCTGGCAAAACCAAACTAATTATAGTTCTAAGCATATACCTTCATGTTATTTCTTGGACTTTACCATTAATGCTTAGGTCATATTACAGAACTTTCAAATGAGTTCTATAGTATCAGCAATATGGTACTTGCTCCATTGCAATCCCCAGCATGTTGGTCTCTCTCTTCCTCTACACTGAGAGCTCTTAAAAGCAATGTTGTCTTTTTGGTTTCTATAGTTCCAACTCCTGGCTTCTAATGGTGTGATCAATAAATGGTTATCTTATCTTTTTGTGGTTAAAACTTGCACTTGGGATGTTCATCTTTCAAGCAAAGTAAAATAATTGATAACTTAGTTTCAAATAAATTACATTTCACATTTTTTAAAAATATATAAATGTGTGACATTCATCCATCCATTCACCCATTAACTGAACTTAAATGGCACTTTAGGTGTGAATGAAAAAACAACAATATTTTTTGGACCTTGAAATCATACTCAGAAGTCTATTATATCACTCACCTACACAGAACTCTGATCTATTTGAAATTTCAGCACTTCCACTTGTATTTTGCATTTCATTTTTTCTTGCCTTGTCAAGGAAGTGACTTCTGAAATAATTCCTTCTTTCTCTAGAAAGAAATCCTTCACATCTGGACTATTACCATAAATAAATATGTTCTAATAATTCAATTAATTTTTAAAAAATCCTTTGATTTCACATGTCCATTTATTGACTCATTTCTCTGTTCTTCATCACAGGAAACTTATGCACATTTTTTCCCATTTCCACTAATACCAATCACTCAAGCCAACACCATCAGTTGACAAGAATCCTGCAGTTACTTCATAATTTATATCTATGCATTTATTCTTACCAATCCCATTTTCCACTCACCATTCATTGTGAACTTTTAAAAATGTAAACCAGATCATGCCCTTTTTTTATTTAATACTCTCCAAGGGTTTCTATTGCTCTTGGAATAAGACCTAAATTATTTACTCTGAGTTAAAGTTGTACATGTCTTTGGCCTTTCCACTTTCCTCCTGAACTCCTCCCACCAAAATCAAAGCTGTGTGTCCCACCCAGATCCCTTTTCCCCAGCTGGTGCACTTATCCCCCAGCTCATGTTAGTGTTGACTGCTACGGATTTACAGATCCACCTTCCTTCATATAATTGCCCTCAGGTGACAGGAGCCATCTGGGAAGAAAAGTTAGGCCCTCCTGATGGATGGTTCCCCCAGTCAGTGACTAACTGAAACTGGGCATAAATGACCAGCCCTGTTGCTTCAAGGGGATGTGAACCTGTACCTGCTGTTCATGCTCCAGAGCCCACATCCTTGCTCAGAGTTTCCCCTTCCCTATTCTACTTCACCCTCCCCTTTACAGGTTATTTTTAACTTCCTCAAAAAATCATACAAAAAAACTGCACCCAGGAACCCAAACTAAGACACTCACTCTCCTGTGCTTAATCACGTGCCTTCTTTTGCCTGGATACACGTGGATCATCGTTCTGCCTAATGACATCTGTACCAGCTGTTCTTTCACTCGCCACGTTCCATGACATCACAGTGTGTGTTTAAGTCACAGTGCCAGTTGTTATCTTTTATTTTGAGGTGTTTTTTGTAAAAGTGTTTGTTGTTGTTGTTGTTTTTAATTCATTGACAGTGTTCCTTCTTGAAACATAAGCTGCGTAAGAGCAGGACTTTGTGTCTTTTCTTCTTGGAAGTTTACTCACAAAACTTACAGCAGTGCCTGCCTAACACTCAATACAGGTTCAGTCAATATCTTGTTGTATGAATGGATGCCTATAAAACAGTAGGGTACCCATAGACTCAGCACATACAGTTGGTTGCACTAATGTTTGAAACCTTCCTTATTGGGCTGGTGCTGCCACACTCTCATGGTTTTACCCTAACTCCTTGACTACGGTTTTCAGACTCATTTAAGCAGCCAAATAAACCTAGGGCCAGGGTGCAGAATTTGTATATCAGTTCCCCAGAATGCCCTTACTATTTTCTTCATAAGTCACTTCCCTACTTTTCCATCCTCTTTCAGTTTGAAATTCTTTTGTGAGAGAAGTAATATGGGCCATATATGATATGTATGATAGATGAAGCCTGTAGATTGCTTTTTACTCTTGAAATTTTTTAAGAGAGGTGAACATTCTCCAACACCTCATCTTGGCAAAAGGGGATCTATACAAATATTGCCATTTCATCGTGTGTTATTCAGGGTTCTCAGAGAAATAGAACAAACAATATCTGTCTATCTATCTATCTATCAATCAATCTATCTATCTATCTATCTATCTATTGAGAGATTTATTATAAGGAATTGGTTCCTAAGTTTATGTAGGTTGAGAATTCCCAAGATCAGCAGTTGAGAGATTGGAGACCAGGAAAGATGATGGTGTAGTTCCAGCCTGAAAGCCAGCAGGTTTGACAACCAAGAAGAACAAGTGATTTAATTCAGATCCAAAGACAGGAAGAAGCTGACTTCCTACCTCAAATAATCAGGCAGAAGAAATTCCCTTAGTCATAGGAGAGGGTTGGCATTTTCATTTTATTCAGACTTCCAGTTGATCATATGGGGGCCACAACATTCTCCCTAGAGAACAATCTGCTTTACTTACTCTAATGACTCAAATGTTAATTTCATCCAAAAACATCCTGAGAAACACACCCTGAATAGAATTAACCATCACACATACAAATAAGTCTTTGCTCACAAAGGAATTTTTCTTCTTCTCACATTTTCAGTATGGTATTGATTTAAAGACCATCATGGACTTTTTATAATATAACGTTAGCAAAATTATATAGATACATACTTTTATTTATTTAATTATACACACATGCACACACACAGACCCTACTTCCCATACCCTACCTTTTGAATAGAGCAACAAGAAAATCAACATTTTATAGATTTTTAACACAAAGCTAAATAACCAAAATTTGACTACACAGTACATCTCTGTGTAAGAAACGTACGTACATTAAGGTCCAAATTGTATGTTTCAGTATGTTAATTTCCCCATCATTATTGATTCTTTATTCTATTTGCTGATTATTCTTGAAGGACTCTCAAATTTGAGATATATGTGCTTCATTCTAAGTAGCAAAATGGTAGCCTAAAATCTGATGAGAATTTAGAAAACCAAATATCATGATGACTTGCTAATTTAAAAACTACATGAGGCTTTCTTTTAATTTTCTTTAGGACTCATATGTCTTATTCAGAGGTATAAGGCAAATTATTTATGGCATTTAATAAATTTGTATGCATTTAATATATTCTGAACATCATTTTATTACATTATTTTCCATAGAAAAGGCATTTACACAAGAACTTACTTCTCACTGGAGGAAAGATATTTTGATTTCACTATACCGTTATACATTTTATCAACACAAACTTCAATATTCAAAACATATTTACATTCTATCATCAAACATAATTTCACATGGGAGAGTCACACTGCTGTTCTGCCCACACTTTTGAAACATTATAATAGAACATGCTGTTTTTATACATCTAAAATTAATGGGCTATGAAGCATTTACATGAAATGTAAAGAATAAGGTATAGATATCCCCCCAAATTATGCATATACTAAAGGATTGTATCACCCAATAATCATACTGCTTTACTTTTCTTTCCTTAATAATCTGGAAAACTGAAGTGACATTCTCTTAAGCAACTCTAATTTTCTGTCAAACTCTTACTTTACATAAGCTAATATACTCTCTTACATTTTCTGTGGAAATATTACCATTGCTACCTAATCACCACCGAAAAAATAAATCTTCCGAAGTTACAGAGCTAAGAACAAGATGGAAATAGGCTTGCTGAAATAATGCCACACACCAATATGACAAATTCTACTTTGTAAGAAATACGGCAACCTTTTTCTCCAAAGCAGACATATTTTAAATTACAACTACCTATATTGATGAATATCCTGTGAAGTTTTGGGTGATTATATCAATTTAATGTTTCATGTATTAATGAATGAATGAATACCAATATATTAAATGGCATGATTGAGATAATTTGAACCTTAAGTACTACTACTCATAGAGCATTTTCTTGATAAGAATCATCAGTTTTATCTCAATTGTCTGACAAGTATGAATGATTTCCAGGCCAGAGTGCCTAAAATGACTTTAATCCATTTTAAAATTAATGAATTCTATTCTATTCTATTGATGCAAGAGATTTACACTTAGTGCAGAGCTAATGTAAGATGAAAAGATTTTATTAACATAAACCTGAGTAGTGAGAAAATCAAAAGAAAGAAAGATAAGATCTACTGTTAGAAGATGCAACCTCAGGCAAGGCTCAAAGAACTCTAACTGTAGAATGAGTTATTTGGAAATAGCTGGGAATATATCCTTAGCTGCGTAGATAAACCAGGTGTTGACTTCCATTTGTCACCATGTGCCCACTATGCTTTGAGTTGAAGGAAGACACAGTGAAAACTTAGAAGTTCTACTTTCCATAAACCCATGCAGTTACACAGGAAACCAGGTCTCTATATTCTATCACTTACTAGCTCCAGGACTCTGTGTCAGTCATGTAACCTCTCTAGACCACATTAGTTCACATGGTCTTTTATTTCTAAATTAGGCCAAAAGGAATGAGATAACAAATTATGGTTACAGTAAGAAGATTCCAAGAAATTCTAGTTAATAATGCAATACATACTTAGGATCCTTAAAGTTTGGGAAATGTTGGTCATTTCACTCTCTTCTTTCAGTAAGGCTCTGCTAGTGCTTATCAAAACTTCAAGTCAGGTAAATTCTATAATTTCCTTTTATGGTGCCAAAGATTGAAGACGGATAAAGCAGTGATGCTTTAAAAAGTAACAGTTTACTCTACAAATAGCCAGAATCACAATACTTCTTTATATAATTTTAAGCCAGCATCACTCTACAGCATAGAAAATTATGCCATAAAAGTTCTGCAAAATGAATCAGTTGTACATTACAAAATATTTACATTGAATATAAATACTGTTTAATCATTCTACAAAAAAGAAAAAAAAACAAAACAAAGAATGTATATTCTAAAGCATTTCCTAAGTAATCAATAATATTTTAAAGTGACATAAAGAAATCCTTTCAACTATCTTAAGGGAGATTGCTAGTGGACAAATACAGGGGTTTTCTTCAGAAAACACAAACACGCTGTATAGCAAGGTTGCCAAGACACTAAAACCAAGAGCAAGGTAGCAAGACAAATGTTATAGCCACTCTAAAAGATAGTTTGGTGGTTTCTTACCATATAAGCATACTCTTACCTTATGATCCAGCCATGGCACTTTTTGATAGTTACCCAAAGGAGTTAAAAGTTTACATTCACACAAAAACCTGCACACAATGTTTATAACAGCTTTACTTATAATTGCCAAAACTTAGAAGCAACTAAGATGTCCTTTGATGGGTGAATGGATGAACTGTGCTACATCCAGACAAAAGAATATTATGCAGTTTTAAAAAGAAATGAGTTACCAAGCCATGACCTGGAGGAGACTTAAATATGTATCACTAAGTGAAAGAAGCCAATCTGAAACACTACATACTGTATGATTTGAACTATACAACATTCTGGAAAATGCAAAACTATGGAGACATAAAAACATCAGTGGTTTCCAGGGGTTTGGGGGAGAAGATAAATAGGCAGAGCACATAGCATTTTTTAGGGCAGTGAAAATACCGTGTACATTTACCTACTATAAAATGATGTAAACCTTATAAGATTTATTTTTCTAAGTTTTAAGTACATCTGCAGTTTATTTTGGTTTGAAATGAACTAAAATTCTACTTTCTTTTTTCAAAATTGCTTTAATATCATTTATTGAGTAATTTTTCCTTCCACTAATTGGTGACCCAGAATCACTAGGGGTTTAAAAATTGTCTTCAATGATTTTCCAAGTGCAATTTTGTTTTGCTTCCATATAATTCATTCATGTTATTTTTATTATTAATAGTAATACATAGATCTATTCAATAAAGATCCATACATGGAAACATTGCATTTGTATATGTTTCCATTGTGGATCTTTGTTTGACCTTTAATTACAACTAATATTGACCTACATTATTTAATTTCAAATAAAATCAAATTCCTGACTGGTACACTTTCCAGATGGTCCTGTGCTTGTGCTTCCAGATTTGATGTGCCATATCACATAAAAAGCTCATGAAACTGAAGTGGCATTGGCCCCATATAATGCTTTATTATCAGCATACACACAGCACATGGCGCAGAGCCTCTCTGTCAACAAATTAGCACCAAATATTTCTCCCATCCAAGTTCAGTGCAACAGTTTAACTCTGTAATCCTCCATAATTTATGCTGCTTGACTCTGTGCAGTTCTTTTGAAGGTATTAAAAAAAATCACGAACACACACACACAACAGAAACAAACAAAACAAACAAAAAAATTATACACAATTGACGTACAAATAAGGATCTAAAAGGTACACATGTGAAGTATAACAAACAAAACCAATATACTTCTTTTAAAAATTATTACTTATTAAGAAAAGATATGTGGGATTTTAAAGGATGTGAAATGTAGCTTACAAACTTTGGCTATAAAATCTTTGGAGACATTTGTAAGATAGCCACATTTTAGTAACCCATATCTTTTGTGCGATTAAATCTGTCTGCTGGGAATATTCCTGCATGGATAGAATAAAGAGTACTGCAAAGTTTGGTGAGGAACAAGCTATCTTTATTAAAGTACTTATCATTTTTACAGCTGAAATTGGTATTAATATTTCAACAAACAATACCAGGAAGCCTTATCTTCTCTTTCTTGATTTTAGTTAAGCGCTGTCAGCAGTAGACTACTCAGAACAGCTTGGCCTGTTCAAGCAGAATAATTCATTTTAGGATTTAAAAAAAAAAAAATCTCACTTTTAATATACAGTTAGAGTACTCCAAAGCAGAAACACAAACTTAGTCCGAAGAATGTAAAACTCAAGAAATTTGATTGGCAGTATTCTTTCTCAGCTTTGTAAAAACATTAAAAACTGAAGAAGGAATATTATACCTATTGACATATTTTAAACAAATAAACACACTGAACTTATAGATTTTCTCTCATTTACCACATAGGCTACTATAGATAAATAAACCAGAATTTATATGTTAATATCTTCTTGAACATAAGAGGAAAGGGATCAAAGAAACAGAAAGATTAATCTTTTGAATTCAATAAATGCTACAGTGTCTCATGATTTTTAAGCTAAGTATCATTTGAAGCTATAGACATACCTAGAGATCAAACTCCAGAGTTGAAAATTAGAATGGCTCTGAGATAAAATGGGTTTAAATGGACTATTCACTTTGAATTTGCAAATGTTAAGGCCTTTTATAGAGCTAGATGAGTCATAATTAAAATTGTTTTGTTACATGACTGATTATAGTTTACAGAGTTGAATGGATCATTCAGGTCAAAATCTTATTAAAGAAACAACGTTTAAGCATTAATGAATATCCAAAAATTACACACTTGGTTCACTACTGACAGTGGAGATGGAAGATGGAAGAAAATTGTAATATTTAATTAAACTCTGAAAGTTCTAATTATTGTATATTTATGTAAATCAAAAAGTGTTCTTATATTTCAAAGAAAGACTCCATACTGTTATATCTAATGGAATATTAACATGGTATAAAATTGTAGGTTATTAGGATCTAGAGCTTCTTATAATTTTTATAATATTCTTTATGTTGATTCAGAGATTTGAGGATAATTCTTTAGCAGTGTGAACACCAACTAATCCTGCAAGAGCTTTAGAGAAGCAGCACTCAGAGACCGTCTGTTATACGGGCTGGTCAAGTTCACTTACATGACTTTGGCTCGACTACAAGTCCTAAGCCACAATTGGGGGTGAGGGCAGAACATATTTTATTTTGCCTGAATATATGGCTAGGTTGTTTAAATGACTCAGAACTTTAAGTTTTTAAATTGCTGTATGACATGCTTTCAGAAAAATTTACAAATAGTAAATATACAAATCTAAGAGTTACCAAAAAGTGAATACACCAATGAAAACCACCAAAGTCAAGAAATAGAATACTGCCAACATCCCAGAAGCGCCCCCCTCCCTTTTAGTAATCACCCTTTCTGCCCAATTATAATCACTACCTTGATTTTTAACAACATAGCGGTTTTTAACTTTATATGAAGGAAAACATACAGTATGCATTACTTTGTGACTGGCTGATAATGCAAGAGCTCTCCATTTTTTTTTTTTTAATGAACAGGAATTTTTCAAATTAATTATTATACAGCATTTGAATTAATAAGCAAATGGATGTTTTTCCAGTGTTGCTAGCTAATATGAATTTTTTTTTTTTTCTTTTAACACTTGAAGTATTTCACTCACTCTCTTTCTTGCATGGTTTCTGGTGAGTAGAACCAATGTAGTTCTTATCCTTGTTTCTCTATGAGTAAAACATTCTTCGTTCTCTGTAGCTGATTTCAAGATTTTCCCTTCATCTTTAGAATTACACCATTTGAATATGATATGATTACATGCAGTTTTTTGTTGGATTTTTTGTTGTTTTTCTTTTGTTGTTTTGTTTTGTTTTTGGTATTTAACCTGCCTGGTGTTCTTTGAGCTTCCTGGATCTGAGGCTTAGTGTCTGTCATTAATTTTGAAAATTTCTTGGCTGTTGTTATTTCAGACATTTCTTATGCTCCCTGTCTCTTCTGATATTCCAACAATGCATGTATTACATCTTTCGGAATTGTCACACAATTTTTGCATATTCTGTTCTGTTGTTAAATTCTTTTTTCTTTTTGTGTTTCAGTTTGTGAAATCTCTATTGATAAATTTTCAAGCTCACTGACACTCTCCTTTGGCGTGTCCAGTATACTGATGAATAAATCAAAGGCATTCTTTATTTCTATTACAGAGTATTTAATTTATAAAATTTTATTTTAACTCTTCCTTAGAGTTTCTCTTCACTTGCATTAGCCATCTATTAGCACATGTTGTCTAATTTTCCCAATAAAGTTTTTAACTTATTATTTGTAGTTTTTTTTTTTTTTTTTTTTTTTGTTGTTGTTTTATCCTGATCTGGTAATTTCAAAAGCTCTGCTATCTATGAGTCTAGTTTTGTGATTGTTTTATCTCTTCAGGTTTTATTTTTACTTGCCTTCCAGTATGCCTTGTAATTTTTTTTGAAAGCTGGATATGATGTGTCAAATAATAGGAACTCACATAAATAGGCCTTCAGTGTGAGCTTTTATTTTAATCTGGCTAGGAATTGGTCTGTGTTTAGTGTTTGTGTAGTTGTAGATGTCAGAGGCTTCAATTTCCTCTATTTTTTTCCCTTTTCCTTTTGTCTGAATTTCTCTGAAAACATCTTCTTAAATAGAGTCTGAGACTTAAAGTTTTTCAGCTATAATACACTGCTATTCTATTGGTGCTCTGCTGATGTGGGAAGCAATATATAATCCTATGATTGTATCTCAGTCATTTATTGGAGCTGTGTCCTTTAGCTGTGAGCTTCACGAGTGTTTCTCAGCCTTTTTTTCCCCCTTGGGTGAAACAGGAAAGCTAGGAGTGTATGGAATTAGGTTATTTCCCCTTCCTCCTGTAGGATAAGGATCCAGAAAGCTCTTTCCCTTGCTTAGGAGGCCCTTGTAAGGGAGAACTCTCTGGACATATTTCAAAATGATCATCTATCCCCACCCCCTGATAGGAACATATAGGGTTTTTCTGACTCTTCTCAGTGAGAAACTTCTGGGGTTCCTGGAGTCAAAACACAGAGTAGTGTGGGAACTCCCCAAAACTGTGACCACCAAGAGTTTCACAATCACACTAATTTACATTTCAGCTCCAGCATTGGCTAATGGCATCCTCCATCATTTATGCCACCAGCTTATGGCTGCAGTGGCTTCTCCTACAGGGAAGCACATTTCAGCTGTGCTTCTCTGTATACACCTATCTCTCCAGATTTGGTGGTGGCAGCTTGCCCTGTGGCTTTAATTTTCTGAAAAGTCCCAGAAAAATTTACTGATTTTTCAGTTCTTTTAACTTTTACTTTATTGTAAGAACAAGAATGATGATTTCCAATCCTTTACATGTCAGAGACAAAGTCAGAAGTGAGTGAAATTTCTTTTTAAAACTGGGTTACATTTTTTTTGTATTAAAGTGTAGTTAATGTTTTGAAAATATTCAGGAAATAAGTTCCTTGTTAAGTATTTGTTTTTGCAAATAATTTCTCTCATTCTGTGGGTTTCTTGCCATTTCTAAACTTTCCTTTTTTTAGGTGATTTGAGATGGGCTTTTAATTTTGATAAAGTTCATATTATTAATTTATTTTCTTTTATTGCTACTGATTTTGCATTTGATCTAGGAAATCTTTTCCCAACAAATATTACAAAGATATTTTCTTATGTTTTATTCTAGAAGTTACATATTTTTAGTTTTTACACTTAGGTCTGTCATCTCTCTCAAGTTAATATCATTCTATGGTTTGGTGTGTTACAGTTCCTTACTTTTCCAAATGATTATTCAATTTGCAGTACCATTTGTTAAAAATACATTACTTTTGAAGAGGGTGATCAAGATGGCAGAATAAGAGGACATGGAGCTCACCTACCCCCACAAACACAACAACAACAACATATTTTCACAGAACAATTCTCACAGAAAACTAACTAGAACCTATACAACCTAACTTAACGTAACCTAACTAGACCTCCTATACAACCAAAGCTGCAAGAAAGATCTCCACATAAGCAGGTAGGATTGATACAAAAGACATCGGGTCAGGACCTGGTCCCTGGGAAGGATCTGTAAAGAAGAGAAGGGGAGTGAGTGGGTCTTGCCAGTCTGGGCATCCCGGTCCTGGGGTCCTGTGCAGAGGAGATGAGCCCCCGTGACTTCTGGGAAATCCACTGAGACAGAGAGAAGGGCTGGAGAAGCCTAGACTCCACTCACGAGGAGTGTGTGCGTGTACTGGTGTGCAAACAGTCAGGGCAGAGAGAGCCTTGCACTGGTGGCTGCTGCCTTGCCTCACTTCCCAATCTGAATGGATGAACATCCTGACCCCACTCAATCTACCCCACATCCTGGCTCAAGATCCTGGCAAAGATTTGGCCTGGATATACAGATACAGACAGAAGTGCCTGGTGTGTGATCCAGGTGGAACGGCAGAGGCCATTTTGAATCTGGGACAGACAAGCCCAGGGCAAGAGTATGCAGGGGTTCATTTCCCAGGAAGAGCGCCCCGGCTCTACCCACTCCAACCGCGGCTTAGAACTGAATATGGGGCTGACAGGTCCTGGGAGAAGTCAGCCACAAGGCAGCCTAAATCTCAGGTGGCAGCACAGCTACTTCAATTCCAGCAGCCACAATGACCTGACCCCCAGCCCCAGCCTAGCCCAACACCACAGCCTTGCACTAGAACTGGGATGAACATAAGAGAGAAAGGGCTGAGACCCTGGGCTGCTTCTGAGTGGAACCACAGACACCTACACAGGTGGTGCATAATTTCTGTGACCACAGGCCTCACTTGCTTCCATCATCACCTCCACTGGGGCAGGGCACACTCTCAAGGGCAATGGAGCCTGACCAAACCTGAACCTCAGGGCTTCTACTCCAACAGCTGGGGAGCAGACCCTGTCCCCACAGGGTGGTGACAGACACAGAGCAAAGAGGAGTCCCCACCTCGCATCCAGCACAGGTTCTAGATACTATAACAACAACCACAACCCCTATCAAGGGGACAATGGCCAGCACATCCTGAGGAAAGATGTGGCTGGCTTCCATACCAAAATCAGCCCTCACACCAAAAATATTGGACACATAGTCTACACAGGGACACTCCCACATAAAAACACCCCTTTAAGACCAAAGTAGACAACTGTTTCTCCTAAATTCAGAAACAAGGAAAGTTAAGTAAAATGCAAAGGCAGAGGAACAACTCCCAAATAAATGAACAAGATAAATTCCCTGAAAGAACAAATAATGAAAGAGACCTCGCTGGTCTACTAGACCTTGAGTTCAAAAAGGAGGTAATAAAAATGCTAACAAATTTAAGAAAGATTGTCAATAGAAATGCAGATCACTGTAACAGGGAACTAGAAACTATAAAGATGAACCAATCAAAAATAGGGAATTCGATTGCTGAGATAAAAATCAATCCAGAAACAATGACTAGCAGACTGAATGACACAGAAGAATAAACAAGTGATCTGGAAGATAGAAGAATGGAAATCACCCAATCAGAACAGCAGACAGATATACAAATAGAAATTTGTATTTCTACAGATAGATGTGCCAACCTATGCACAGCAGGTGTTCCAGAAGGAGAAGAGAGAGACAAAGAGATCAAAAATGTATTTGAAGAAATTATGGCTGAAAACCTCCCAAACCTAAGGGACGTCCCAAACCTAAAGAAGGAAAGAGATATCTAGGTACAGGAAGCACAGACAGTCCCAAACAAGATCAAGCCAAGCAGACCCACACCAAGACATATCATAATTAAAATGGCAAAAGTTAAAAATAGAGGATTCTAAAAGCAGCAAGAGAAAAACAAAGTGTCAGTCATAAGGGAAACCTCCATAAGGCTATCAGCTGATTTCTCTGCAAAAACTTTATGGGCCAGTAGGGAGTGGCATGATATATTCAAAGTCCTGAAAGGCAAAACCCTGCAACCTAGGATAGTTTACCCAGCAAGATTAACTTTTAGAATAGAAGGAGTTTTATCCTTGGCATAGCCATATCTCTGTTTCTTCTATTTGTGTTAATGCTGTCCTTTCACCCTTTTTTTTTGGTGGAGACTCTGTTCATCCAGTTTTGTGATCTCTTTCAGAAAGAATCATTCTATATACTGTTATAGGTTTATTGTGTCCATGGGAAGATGTAAGTTCAGGATTTTCCTATGCTACCATCTTGAACCTTCTCTTTGAAGCAGGTATTGCAAGCCCCAGGTAACAGGACTCCACAGGGATGTGAAGGTCAGGATCACAGGAAGTGGGACCACTGGGGAGGTGAAAGAGGTCCTTGCTGTGGGGGCAGTCAGTAAAAGAGGGTGAGGCAGCTCCTGACCTCCTGCCCTCACTGCCCCCAGGGTGGATTCATTTCAATAAAGTGGCTTTAACAAACATGTTCCTCCTTGGTTTAAGCCCGTAATGAATTGGAAAAATAAACATGGTATTTGGATGAAAGGTCTATTTGAAGAATGGATGAAAACACATAAACTAAAATGAGAATATCAAATGTGTAAATCCATATCTTGAGATTATAGAAAAAATGACAGCAGTAGATATTTTCAAGTACTATCTGTAGACGGATATGTATTCCCATTTAATCTCCAAATAACTTGAAGTATTTTCATTTCATTTTTTATTAATGTGAAAACTAAGATTCAAAGAGATGTATCTGAATCTTATACTACTCCACCTCTCTTGACTGTTATCTGGTGTAATGATAGAGATTGAAACATGCAAATAAAGTCTTCAGATTTCTTTCATACTGCTTGTGATTTTTTTAATACCATCAAATAGATTTTCCGGAAAGTAAACTATTAAGTAATTTGGAAATTAAATACTTCCCAGAATAATAATTTTCATAAATGCTGTCAGTCAATATCCTTTCCTTCAAGTTTGCACCTTTCTTTAATACCAATCTGTAAATTGAACTACAAACATGACTCATTTAAATTTATTTAATATGCAAATTGTAAGACATTGATTTCTAAATTATTCATTACCCTGAAATTCAATGGCATATGCATGTACAAGAGTATAGAATCTTGAGCTCTAATAAAACAAAAATAATATAATTCAACATCTTTATTTTACTAATGAAGGAAATAACTTTTAAAGAAGTTAAGTTATCAAACTTAAGTTATGTAAGTTATCAAAGATCCAGTTTGTATATTTGAGTACACACACACCCCTCAATTTTTTCCCCTCATTTCAGGAGATGATGAAGTCACCCTCAATATCTGAAGAAAAAATTAAAATAAATAGCAAAGTGAAATTATCTTTTAGGGAGAGCCAGGATGATCATGTACAGTGTCTACAATAAGAGTAGACTGCTGATATAATATGGGGATTTTGGAGAGTACAGGTTTGGCCGACTTTCAAAGATGTAAATGGTTTGACATCATTTGTAAATGTGTGCTTACTTGTGTAAGACTGTTGCTGATTGATTAACACTCAGAAGTATGTGTACTGGAATGGGCATGTTCCTGATTGTCTGAGGCTCAGAAAGGAAGAGCTGATATTGATTGTTTCACTAGAAGAATATTTTTCCTGAGACAAGTTTTTCTTCATTCATTCTGTGAATTTAAAAGAAGTCTGGTGAGAGTTGTTACCATGGCTACAAAATAATCTATTTCTTCTTTAAGAGTATGAGATTTATTACTTTTATTATTTTATTATTATTGGTTCCTTTTTTTCCCTCAACAAACACTGCAAGAAATATTATTAAGGATTGTCCATATCTTCATCATATTTGTTGATTCTCCTTTAACATGTTTTATTTGTAATGATTCGATTTTTTGTTTCAGTGTCCATCGTAATTATTCCATTTTATTTTTGCCTTTTAATTTTTTTTTTTTTTTTTTTTACTATCAAGATGTGCTATACAGAAGCCTTTAAAATTCTGATTCACAGACACTGAACAACTATGAGACCAACAAGCATTCCTAGAAATATAATAAGAAGGGACTGAACAATAGTCTGGAAACATGGCCAGTATTTCCCAGGCTTGAATAAGTAAAGAGGTCCCAAAGTCTCCCCAAGTCCATCTAAATAGACACATCACTCAGTTTTGAGCTTCAAAATAGATTATTACATCATAACTCTAGTGTTGAATCAGGCACAGCATGAAGTGTTAACAATGAGGCAAATCCTCACCTCCCCAGTTTGCCAAAATAAAATTTAAGGCTGATCTGTTATCTATAACTACTTGTGCTAAGGAATTTGTTGTGCTCCCAGGGCTCAGCCTATACAATGTATTATGTCAGATTTTTGATGTCAACCAAACTTCTCCAACTCATATTGATGTTATCAATATCCCTAGAAACCAGCTCTGCTCTGTTAGTTAGTATGTATACACTTGGGAAGTTTGAAAGGAAAAGTTATCTATTGTGCGTATTTTATATACTTGGAATGGTCTAATATCTCCACAGAACAATTAGGCCTGAATAGAAGAATCTGATTTCCTGCATAGGAAGCAAAACAAAACCATAGAAGAGGTGATCAAGCAAACTTAGTGGAGCTATATATTGTCTCTGGGGGTTGTAATAAAAAATAGACACTAGTAAATCCCTAATATATATATATATATATCAATTACAGAAATAACTCATTTTAAATGTTTAGTGTTTTAAAAATTTTTGGTATTTGATTTGAATCATTACTAAAAGAAGCTGCATGTACAAATGATGCATAGGAAGTATGGTTGCAAAATGAACCAATGCATATGATGATGGTCATCAATTGTTACGTAAGTATAGTTGTATCATCCTTGCCCTAAACGTTCATTATGGGACTTCCCTGGTGGTCCAGTGGTTAAGAATCTTCCCTCCAATGCAGGGGACGTGGATGTGATCCCTGATGGGGGAAATAAGATCCCACATGTCACGGGGCAATTAAGCCCACGCACTCTAGATCCCGCGTGCCCTGGAGCCCTCATGCCACAACTAGAGAGCCCCCATGCTGCAACTACTTAGCCCATACACTCTGGACCCCAAAGGCACAACTAGAGAGAAGCCCACGCAGCACAACTAAGACCTGACGCAGCCAAATAAATAAATAAAGTCCACTAAGACTATATAATACTGTTTTTAAAAATGTTCATTATGAATACCATTCTGATATCACATAGGCTATTTACTTATTCATTAGAATATCAAAAATCAAAATTCACTTCAGTAGCATTAATTTCAGATACAGCTATTATTTGCACTTACTAGGGTATGACATGATATGATATACACAACAGACTTTCAAATTGATTGCACCACTAATACCTGGGAGAACTCAATTAAATAAGTAGAAAAATGATTGCCTCTAGGAAGTCTTGAATTGACTAACACTTTATTATTGGTAAATAAACATGATAAACTAAGTCAAATATATGTAAGCCATAAATATAAAAAGTAAAAATAGAACCAGTAAATATAAAAGGAAATCCAGTAAGAATAAAAAGCCCAGAAAAATTACAACAAACAAGAGTTATGTAAATTAGTTTGTAACATCTAAAATAATCATGTTCCAAAGTAGAAGTAGAAGCTGCCTACTTCATATGGTTGTCTGCTTGTTTTAAGGCTCCAGGTAAGCAGTAAAACTCCATAAACCAACTGGAGGACCTCCTTGGAGCCCAAGTTAAAGACTTTATAGATAAGGGATTTACTTTATAGATAAAGCTTTCCACTTCTTTCCAATTCTTATTGGTTAGGTGATTTCACTTTAATTGTGAAATATGGAACCAAGTATTAATTGCTAATTTAAGTGTTTGAGTGGTAGTTAACAATACCTTTCAAGTAACATTTTATCAAGGTTCAAAGCAGTTTTTTAATGATGTATTTTCCAATATGCTAAATCACTAGATCATCCATTTTTAGGTCATGGTGTGAGCCAATTCCTTAAAATCTCTCTCTCTCTCTCTCATATACATATATATATATATATATATATATATATATATATATATATATACACACACACACACACACACACACATACACACACACAGACACAATTGACCCTTGTACAACACAGGTTTAAACTTCACAGGTCCACTTATACATAGATTGTTTTTAATAAATATACTGAAAAAATTTTTTGGAGATTTGCAACAATTTGAAAAAAACTCACAGATGAACCATGCAGCCTTTAAGTGTTGAAAAAACTTAAGAAAAATTTAGGTATGTAATGAATGCATAATTTATATGTAGACACTAGTCTATTTTATCATTTAAGACCATACAATGTACACAAATCTATAACAAAAAGTTAAAATTTATCAAAACTCACACACACAAACACAGACTGTGCATGGTGCCACTCACAGTTGAGAGAAACATAAACAAATGTAAAGATGGAGTATTAAATCATAAGTGCATAAAATTAACTGTAGTACACACTATACTACTATAATAATTGCAGAGCCACCTCCTGTTGCTATCGTGGTCAGCTCGTGTTGCAAATACACACTAAAATGACCTGTGACACTAATTATCTCTGTGTAAGCAGTATATTTCTCCAGTAAATTGGGTATCACAGCAAAAAGTGATCTCCTGCAGCTCTCCCATATTTTCATCATATTTAGTGCAATACTGTAAACCTTGAATAACCATGGGACCCATACGAAGTGGCACTGTGATACTGGAAGAGCTCTCAAGAAGCAAAGTCATGACATTACAAGAAAAAGTTTAATTGATATCTACCATAGATTAAGGTCTGTAGCTGCAGTTGCCCACCTTTCAAGATAAATGAATCCAAGCATAAGGACCAGTGTAAAAAAGAAAAGGCAGTCCGTGAAGCTCTCACAGCAGCTATACCAGCAGGTGAGAAAACCTTGCACTTTTTTGGGAAATACCTTTTTATCTCATATTGAAAATGCACCTTTTATGTGGGTAGAGGATTGCTATAACAATAACATTCCTACAGAGTCTAATACGATTCAAGAAAAAGTTAAGTCATTATATACAACTTAAAGCCAAAGGGAGGTGAAGGATATAAAGCTAGGCAATTTAATGCCAGCAAAGGATGGTTTGATAATTTTAGGAAGAGGTTTGGCCAAAAAAATGTCAAGAGAATAGGAGAAGCAGCTTCTGCAGACCAACAGACAGCAGATGAGTTCCCAGACAGCATGAAAGAATTATTGAGGAGAAAGGACATATGCTTGAACAAGTTTTTAATACAGACGAAAGTGCCCTATTCTGGGAAAAAGTGTCATAAGGGACATTTTTCCTTTATGACAAGGAAAGGAAGAGAAGCAAGCACCAGGATTTAAGGCAGGAGGGTATAGGCTAATTCTACTGTTTTGTGCAGGTTTATGGTCAGGACTGCCCTTATCTATAAAGCTGCTAAGCCCTGAGCCTTGAGGGGAAAATATAAACACCAGCTGCCAGTCTTCTGGTTGTACAACAAGAAGCCTTGAAAAAGGAGAACATTTTGTCTAGATTAGTTCCATTGATGCTTTGTTCTTGAAGTCAGAAAGTACCTTGCCAGTAAGGGACTGTATTGTAAAGTTCTTTTGATATTGGGTAAAGCCCCTGGCCACCCAGAACTCCATGAGTTTAATGCTGTAGGTCTACTTGCCCCCAAATGCAATGTCTCTAATTCAGCCTCTGGATCAGGGGGTCATAAAGACCTTTAAGGGTCCTTGCACATGGTGCTCTATAGAGAGTATTGCCAATGTTATGAAAGAGAACCCGGATAGAGAGAACATCATGAAAGTCTGGGAGGGCTGTACCATTGAAGATGTCATTATTTTTATAGGAGAAGCTGGGAAAGCCATCAAGCCCACCAAAATAAATTCCTGCTGGAGAAAACTGTGTCCAGATGTTGTACGTGACTTCACAGGATTTAGAACAGAGCCAATCAAGGAAATTATGTAAGAAACTGTGGTTATGGCAAAAAAAAAAATAGGTGGAGGGCGAAGAGTTCCTGACCTGGAGGAGTTCAAGAGCTAATAGACACCACATCAGAGGAATTAACAGAAGATGACCTGACAGAGGAAAGTGCTTCCAAACCAATGCCAGACGATGAAGAGGAAGACATAGAAGAAGCAGTGCCAGAAAACAAAGTGACATCAGACAATCTGGCAGAAGGGTTCTGTTTATTCAAGACTGCTTTTGACTTCTTTTACAATGTGGACCTTTCACTGATATGGGCACTGAAACCAAAGCAAATGGTGAAAGGATTGATACCATATAGAAAAAATTTTAGAGAAGGTAAAAAGCAAAAAGTCAGATAGAAATTATGATGTATTTCAGTAAAGTTACACTGAGTGTGCCTGCCTCTCCTGCCTTCCCTTCCACCTCCCCAGCTCCTCCCACTCTGCCACCCCTGAGACAGCAGGACCAGCCCCTCCTCTCCTTCCCCCTACTCAGCCCACTCAACATGAAGACAAGGAGGATGAAGAACGTAATGAATAGTACATAATCATCATACTGTACAGTTGATAAGCTTATCTGTTGTATGTGTGTGAAAGCCTCTGTGTGAACATCTAGCAACTCTATGGCAAGAACTGTATAGACATTTTTGTGTTATCATCATGGCCTAAATATTCATCATGTAGAACACCATGCACAAGACTTGTATCAAAATGGATAGCCTACCCTTACATAGGCATAAAGTGAGTGATATTTAATATAAAATTAATAGTGTGTTAGTTTTCTAACTTTGCTTTCAAATAATTACTTTATTGTATGGTATGCCCCTTTCTCTTGTAACTGGAGAAACTGAGTAACAGCCTAATATCACAGGTAAGTTGTAACAATTTTTCCAATACTGTATTATGAATATGACCATAATACAGTATGCTATAAAAATTTTATAGCAATTTATTCATTGCTGTATAGGCTAGGCTACCATAAGGCAATAGTATCAATTACCATAGGCTACCATAAAGCAATCATATTGTTGCCTCTTTGTTATAAATGTATGAATTAGTATACTGTAAATAAATACAATTTCTTTTTCACATCCTCTCATTTTTGGTGTCTAGGTGTTAGTAATATATGTAACATCTACAGTGTTTTGTTTGATACGAGACAATACTGTTGTAGGTACTGAGACAATTCATCTTATAAACAGAGAACATAAATTTACAGTATTGATAAATACAGTACAGCACTGTGAATGTATCTTCTCTTCCTTATGATTTTCTTAATACCACTTTCTTCTCTCTAGCTTACTTTATTGTAAGAATACAGTATATAGTACATGTAACATACAAACATTTATTAATTGACTGTTTATGTTATCATTAAGGCTTCTGTTCTGTGGACTAGGCTATTAATTATCAAGTTTTGGGGGAAATCAAAAGTTATATGTGAATTTTTGACTCTGTGGAGTGTTTACACCCTTAACCCTTGTATTTTTCAAGGATCAACTTTCTTTCTTTTCTTTTTCTTTCTTTCTTTCTCTCCTTTCTTTCTTTCTTTCTTTCTTTCTTTCTTTCTTTCTTTCTTTCTTTCTTTCTTTCTATTTTTATTTATCTTATTGGTTCTGTTTCTCTGGAGAACCCTAACGAATACAGACTTTGGTACCAAGAGTGGTACCAAAGTACCATTCTGTTCTAGAGGGACAGAATCATAAGGATGAGTTTTCTGAATTGGCTCTAGGGTTTCTGAAATTGGTTCTCTACTCTGATTAGATTTAAAGGCACTAATGACTATTTCTAGTAGTAAAGAAAACACTGATAGTTCATGACGTTATGTAGCAATAAAGATATGCAAATTACAACTAATAGATACTCATAATCAAATACTTATGGGTCAAGTTTCTCCAGGAGGCTGTATATGCTGTGAATTATCATAAAATGTGTGGTGCTGTTTCTTCCACTGGCAGATTCACAGGTCCGGGAATCAAAGGTCGGAAAAGGGAGAAGCACCACTCACACCTCACTGTTACTGCTAGTGATACACTAGAAAAAAAAAAATTATCTGCTTCCTTCAAACTTATGCCCTGCTGATCTAATATTTGTCTTAATTCCAACATGAGGAATATTTCCACCAAGACACATAACAATGACTCCATTGAATTAGAAGGTAAAACTGCTACCCTACCACTTTGGGCTATTTACTCCCCTGAATGAACAAAGAAGGGCGTTACTGTGGGGCTAGGGTGATTGATCCTGATTACCGTGATCAAGAAGTCAGGTATTGTGAGAATGAACACTGATTATAGAGAGTGTTGGACCAATTCTTCACAATGAATATAAAGAAGAGTATATTTAGAATACAGGGGATCCCTCTTAGTATTACTATGTCCTGTGAAGAAAATCAGTGGAAAATTATAACAATTCAATTCAGGAAGGACTACAAAAATTCGGACACTTCAGGAATGAAGGTTGGGTCATCCCAAAGGGTGAAACACCACGACCAGCTGAAGTGTTTGCAGAGAGCAAAGGAAATATGGAATGGGTAGTGGGAGAAGGTAGTTAAATATAACAGCTATGACCATGTTGTAAAGTACAGAAAGGAGTATAGTTACTGTTATGAGTATTTACTTTTAATTTTGTTATGAATATGTGTATCAAAAGTCTTTTCTCTCTCTCTTATCCTCTTATCATAAAACATAAAATGAAATGACTTCACCTCATAGTATTTAAATATTATTAATTTTACATGGTAGTAGTTCAGTTACAAGGTATCAAGTAGAAGAGTGAACATCATCCAAACACTTTGCATCTTCCTCTAGGAAAAGGATTAATGTATTTTCAGTGAATGCAAGATAGTTTTACCATGTTGGGCAGAATGATTGCCTTACTATTGTCTTTGTTTGAAGTCTGGTTTAAGAAGACGTGTATGGGTGCCAACTTGACAAGGGGTAGATTTGTAGAGGTTAATTTTAAGTGTCAGCTTGGCTAGGCTATGGTGCCCAAATGTTTTATCAAACACCAGTCAGAATGTTGCTGTGAAAGTATTTTGTTAGGTGTAATTAGCATTTAAATCAGTAGACTTTGAGTATAGCAGATTACCCTCCATGATGAAGGTGGGCTCCATCCAATCAACTGAATGCCTTAAGAGAAAAGATAGATTCCCCTAGAAAAAAGGAATTCTGTCCCCATATGTCTTTTGGACTACAATTTCAACTCTTCCCTGGGTCTCTAGTCTACCTGCCTTCCCTCAGATTTCACACTTGCCAGTCCCCATAATCACAGAATCATGTGAGTCAACTTTGCAAAATAAATATCTCTCTCTCTCTGCATACGAACACACATACACATATCCTATTTGTTCGCTCCAGATACCTATGAAATGAAATAGGTTTTTGTTTTCTTACAAATAGATTGGAAGTAGGTGACATTAAGCACAAGTATAATTTGTTAACTAGTGATCTATCTTACGCAACCTACAGGTAAATAACATGTTAAAACTAAAGTAAAATAAAATAAAACATGAGGTCTCTGCCTATACTATGCATTTTTACTTTAGATTACACAATTTACTTAATTTTCTGATTTTTCCTCAAAAAATTAAATTAGAGGACAGAAATGATAGTGAATTAGAAGAAAAAAAATGACGAATGTTGAGGAGATAAATGCTGCAAAAGAAAAGAATATCATGAGAAATTAAGGAGAAGAAGATAAGAAAATTAAAAAAGGTGAAATAAATAAAATAATAAAGTAGTAAAAGGGAAATAAAAGATGAAGAAGGCAACATACTTCACATTTTCCTGCCCTCAGTTTCTAAATTTCCTCATCCTTTACCTCTGGATTTGTGCTACTGATTCAATGGCTCAGAATTTTTTTCCCAACTCTCTATAATCAATTAGTGTTCATTCTCACAATATGTGACTTCAGAATAGACTGGAAATAGGAAGCAAGCATTGCAAAGGTGCCATACAATTTTATCCAATGGTAAAGAAGTCACAGCTATAGAAGCCTGCAATATTTAAAATAATACTGCCTGGATTACTTTCCCATTCCAGCAGACAGACAGACAGACACACACACACACACACACACACACACACACACACACACTACTTCTTTTATATAAACTCTAACACTTTTAAATTTATCATAGAAAGCTCTCAACTTTTTAAGATCAGAGTATACAGTCAGCTGAGCTGGTGTGTCCTCTGCCATGTGCATCACTGCTCATAAGAATGTTTTCTCTTGAGCTGTGATGAATGAAAGACATTGGCCCCACTGTCCCTTCTTTCTTCCTTATATTTCCATATGCATCCCTCCCAAACTGAAAGCAGTAAATGTGTCATAGAAAATAGAATGCTGAAAAGGCGAATGACAGTAATGCTCAATGAAATGCAAGTGACAGACATGCTATTCTTTGTACTATGATTTTCAGTGTAACATTATTGCCAATGATACTTGTGATGGCTTAGGAAGGGAAGAAGGAGAAAGAATAGAAGATTATAAAATGTAATGTTTATTGAGTGCTTCCTATCGCTTAGGCAGGATGCTAAGTGCTTTACATATGTCATTTCACTTAATACTTGCCATTAAGGTCAAAACTATTATTATCTGTAATGTACAATGAAGAAGCTGAAAATAAGAGTAATATATTTTTCAATATTACATAAAAGCTGTGATGTAAATTAACTACATTTCATTAATCCAGACATTAAACTTTCAAATATCTATGTAGATGTGGGATTGTCAGAAACCTGCCCTGTAATCTACTTGTGCTCCTTGTTTCCATAACTTTGAACAGATTGACTGAAGCTCCTCTTAGTGTGGTATGAAGTAAGTTTGCTCAATGTGTTTAAGAGTGTAGTAAACATGAACTAAACTGAGTGGAGAGAATATAATTTTACACTTAGTTAACTAATCAATGATATTAAGCACAATTCGCAAAAGTCATTGACAAAGTACAAGTTCTTCAGCACAAACACTACCTGAAGTTCTGAGTAACCCAGATGACTTCAATACCAGGTCTAGATGGCAGGCATGCTCTCCCTATCACTGGAAAAATGGTCTCAGCCAAACCCAAACTCACATTCTGTTTCACAACTTCTGTATGAAGACACTGTCTTTCTGAGAAGCCCAACCCTAAGGTTATATGGAAGACACTCATGGCTTGGTTTGAGTCATGTGCCCATCTCTGGACCAATTACTTCAGCCAGGAACATAAAGTGACCTGATTAGCCAGGTCTTGGCCTGTTTATTCACAAATCTGACAAGGACCCATGTTTATAATGACACAATTTCAAGCCTCCTCTTATTGAGCAAATGAGTTCTCATTTGGAAAAAGTAGTTCTATTATGAGATTAAGGGACAAAGATACTCCCTGGTTAAACAAAAATCAATGGATTCCATAAAACTAGGTTTGCAAAGGCAGGTTCTCCTCCAGGTTGTATGTGAGGCAGCTTTTTCATCAACACAGGCTTTTGTGTTTTAGGGTTCATTTCACCTCAAGTTTAGTCCTCTGCTCTATCATCTATTTTCTCATCTGATGGGTGTCCTCTGGCCACATCTGTGGTGCACAGAGCCAGAAGCTGCTGATGCCACTCATTGGCACAGAATTAGATTTTGGATTGTGAGTGCTAGATAGATGGTGAGGGTGGTAGTAACAGGATTTGTATAATAATTTACTATCTCTACAGTGTATTACATCTTATAAAGCAAGACTAGTCACCAAATATAGTTGAAAGGTATGTTAGACACATAGCATTCTTATTTATCTGGTAACAAGAGGTATCATAGTAAGTTATTTTGTTTTTAATTAAAATCAAACTTTTTAAATATAGTGCTTCACTTAGACACCAAATGTCGTAGTATGTCAGTTCCCATTACCTGTTCCATTTTTTTCTTCTCCCCTTCCTCTAAGCAGGATATGTGGAAAGGTCAAAGATACCAGATGATCAGCATTACTCAGGGCCAATTTAATTCCTCTCTCAGTCAAATGAAGTTAAAAGAAGATGGTATTTAAATCCTATCTCCATTTACAAATTTTCAGCCATCTAAAAGGCAAACCAATTTATATCCAGTAAGCAGTAGTTTTAGCTACAGCTTTTAAAATGCATTATTTGTTAATAATGATATTTGCATTGGCATAAAAAAAAAGCAAAAATAAAGACAACCCTCTATATATTAAAACTCATCTTTTGGTGCATACTGGAAATAGAGGGCATTAATTTATTTGCTTAATTGTAGAATGTAAATTTTTAAATGATTAGAACAATAATTATATCTCTATTTTTCCCTATGTCTTAATAAGGAAATCTTTTATAACTAAATTATTTCAACTTGAAAGCTTTTACTCTATAAAGAAAATAGTCCTACAATATTTTAGAATCTATTTGACTTTTCCAATGAAGGCCAATCATTTTTAATTTATGCATAAGAAAAAATAATATATTATCTTAAACATATGTAATGTATTAGCATGTATATTTCATAAAGGACTAGAAGCAGAATTTTTGTTCATGTAGGACTGACCAGATCAGTGTCCAAACATCACTTGGCAAAGAGCAGGGGGGTTCAAAGAAGACTGCTGTCTCTCACATGCCTTTTCCCTAGTCCCAGAAGCAAGAAAAGATTGACCTCTTCTTGTGATTCCAGGGTACAGTTTTAGAGAGAGTTCTATCCAGGGTAGCTCAGGATTTTCCCAGATGGTGGTTTAGGACATGACAGAAAGCTCCAATTAACCTAAGATGCCAAAGGCTACTAGTTCAAGTAAAACAATTTGTTTCCTAAATAGGGCATAAATCTAGCCAAAAAATAGGACATGGTGTGTGTCCTGAGACATTCACAGGCATTAATTGTGCTTCTGCTTTTCCTGAAACATAAAGACCAAAGGGAAATTCACTTTAAAAAAAAGATTGAAAAGTAAGGCCCTACTGTAATGAAAAGTCAGAGTTTGAAAAAAAATCACTTTGGGTAGTAAGAAATAAAATTCATGTATTGCCTGCTATAGTATCTTTTAATTTAGATTTTAAACACTGATAGAATATGGTATGGTGCTGATGATAACATTAAATTATTTGGATTAACTATCAATAAATAATTTACACTTTTAGGTAATCAACAGCTTTTCTGGAATAGTGTCATGTTAAAACACCTTAGTAACTAGTTGCATGGAAATATGTCACCAAAGTTCTATCTTTATTAGAAATATGTTTAAAAATAAATGTTGTCACTTAATGTGCATACAAGTTTTATATTAAAATCTAGAAATTCTAGAACCTTGTAGTAACAAGGTTCATCTCTCTGGTATTGCCACTTCACCTCTCTCTGCCCAAGTCATTTTGACTTTAGCAGATTCCATGGTAGACAAAGGAGCTCTTAAAAGGACCACCTTCCATCTTATTCAATTCCAGGTTTCATCACTATTATTCTGCTCAAATGCTTTTCATCTCTGTTCAGAGACTCCAAATTTAACATCACTATCAATCTTCATTATCGCTATAAAGTTCACAGAACCACTCTGCAATAATCTTAAACCTTTCAGGTAGTTTAAGAAAGGGAACAGGAATAGAGAGTTCCTCTGTAGAGAGGGATTGAGTTCTTCCTTGGCAGAATCATAATAACTTTAAAATTCAAATTCTTACAAAGGTATAATCTTCTAAGACTTAACCAGGAAGAAACAGAAAATATGAACAGACCAATCACAAATACTGAAATTGAAACTGTGATTTAAAAACCTCCAACAAACAAAAGTGCAGGACCAGATGGCCTCACAGGCAAATTCTATCAAACATTTAGAGAAGAGTTAACACCTACACTTCTGAAAATATTCCAAAAAATTGCAGAGGAAGGAACACTCCCAAACTCATTCTATTCACTCACTATCACCCTGATACCAAAACAAGACAATGATACCACCAAAAAAGAAAATTAAAGACCAATATCACAGATGAGCATAGACACAAAAATACTCAACAAAATACTAGCAACCTGAATACAACAATACATTAAAAGGATCATATACCATGATCAAGCAGGATTTATCCCAGGGATACAAGGATTCTTCAACATCCACAAGTCAATCAATGTGATATACCACATCAATAAATTGAGGTATAAAAACCATATGATCACCTCAATAGCTGCAGAAAAAGCTTTTGACAAAATTCAACACCCATTTATAATAAAAACTCTCCAGAAAGTGGGCATAGAGGGAACCTATCTCAACATAATAAAGGCCATATATGACAAACCCACGGCTAACATCATACTCAATGGTGAAAAGCTGAGAACATTTCCTCTAAGATCAGAAAAAGGACAAGGATGTCCACTCTTGCCAATTTTATTCAACATAGATTTGGAAGACCTAGCCACAGCAATCAGAGAAGAAAAAGAAATGAAAGGAATCCAAATTGGAAAAGAAGAAGTAAAACTGTCACTATTTGCAGATGACATGATACTATACATACAAAATCCTAAAGATGCCACCAGAAAACTACTAGAGCCCATCAATGAATTTGGTAAAGTTAAAGGATACAAAATTAATACACAGAAATCTGTTGCATTTCTATACACTAAAAATAAAAGATCAGAAAGAGAAATTAAGGAAACAATCTAGTTAACCATTGCATCAAAAAGAATAAAATACCTAGGAATAATCCTACCTAAGTAGACAAAAGACCAGTGTGCAGAAAACTATAAGACATTGATGAAAGAAATCAAAGATGACACAAACAGATGGAAAGATACATCATGTTCTTGGACTGGAAGAATCAGAATTGTCAAAATGTCTATACTACACAAGGCAATCTACAGATTCAATGCAATCCTTATCAAATTACCAATGGCATTTTTCACAGGATTAGAACAAAACATTTTGAAATGTGTATGGAAACACAAAAGACCCCAAATAACCAAAGCAATCTTGAAAAAAGGAAAAACGGAGCTGGAGGAATCAGGGTCCCTGACTTCAGACTATACTACAAAGCTACAGTCATCAAAAGAGTATCGTACTGGAACAAAAACAGAAATATAGATCAATGGAACCAGATAGAAAGCCCAGAAATAAACTCACACACCTATGGTCATCTAATCTATGACAAAGGGGGCAAGAATATACAATAGAGAAAAGACAGTTTCTTCAATAAGTGTTGCTGGAAAAACTGGAGAGACACATGTAAAAGAATAAAATTAGAACATTCTCTAACACCATACACAAAAATAAACTCTAAATGGATTAAAGGCCTAAATGTAAGACTCAACACTATAAAACTCTTAGAGAAAAAAAAAAAAAAAGGCAGAACACTCTGACATAAATCACAGCAATATCTTTTTGGATCCACCTCTTAAAGTAACGAAAATAAAAACAACAATAAACAAATGAGAACTAATTAAACTTAAAAGCTTTTGCACAGCAAAAGAAACCATAAACAAAATGAAAAGACAACCCTCAGGATGGGAGAAAATATTTCCAAGTGAAGCAACTGACAAGGGATTAATCTTCAAAATATATAAACAGCTCATGAAGCTCAATATATAAAAAACAAAGAACCCATTCAGAAAATGGGCAGAAACCTAAATAAACATTTCTCCCAAGAAAACATACAGGAGGCCAAAAAGCACATGAAAATATGCTCGACATTGTTAATTAGAGAAATGCAAATCAAAATTACAATGAGGTATTAGAGAAATGCAAATCAAAATTACAATGAGGTATCACCTCAGACTGGGCAGAATGGCCATCATCAAAAAGTCTACAAACAATAAATGTTGGAGACGTTGTGGAGAAAAGGGAACCCTCCTACACTATTGGTGGGAATATAAATTGGTACAACCATTATGGAGAACAGTATGGAGCTTCCTACCATATGATACAGCAATCCCACTCCTGAGCATATATCTGGAGGAAATCGTAATTCAAAAAAATGTATGCATCCCAATGTTCAAGCAGCACTGTTTACAATAGCCAAAACATGGAAGCAACCTAAATGTCCATTGACAGAGGTATAGATAAAGAAGATGTGGTACATATATACAATAGCATATTACTCAGCCATAAAAAAGAATGACATAAAGCCATTTGCAGCAACATGGATGGACCTAGAGATGATCATACTAAGTGAAGTAAGTCAAAGACAAATATGATATCACTTATATGTGGAATCTGAAAAAAAACGATACAAATGAACTTATGTACAAAACAGAAACAGACTCACAGACTTCAAAAAGAAACTTATTGTTACCAAAGGGGAAAAGTGAGGGGGAAGGATAAATTAGGAGTTTTGGGTTCACATATACACACTAGTATATATAAAATAGATAATCAACAATGACTAACTGTATAGCACAGGGAACTCTACTCAATATTCTGTAGTTACCTATACGAGAAAAGAATCTGAAAAAGAATGGATATATGTATATGTATAACTGAATCACTTTAAAAAATAAAATAAAATTGAAACAGGTTTGCAATTTGGGCTGTAATGCTCTGGAGTATTTTTAATTTGAGTTATAAAGCTGAATATCTTATATTTTATATTACTGGTATATGCCAATGTTTGTAAACAGGTATAGGAGTTAGGATGATATTTATTCAGGAGACCTAGAAATACTCTATTTCTGGAATAGCACAACCAACTCTAACTCAATCTCAGTTATATCTCCAAGGGATGGATAGATAGATTAGATAGATAAGTAGATGATCGATAGATAGATAGAGAGATAGATAGATAGATAGAGAGATAGAGAGATAGATAGATAGATATAGGCAGATACTACATACATACATATAATACATACATACTTACATAAAAATCAATTTTAAAGGAGTAATTGTCAACTATCAAAACTTCTCTCTGAACCCAAATTTCAGAGCCTCACTATCGTACTCTACTTATCTGGACTCTATGGACCACAAGGCATGTGTATTTAACTAGGTTAGGGACAGTCTAACTCCCCAAATTGAACCAAGCCAATATCTGCTATTTTTCCTAAACCCACTCCCAAATCTGAAAGCTTACTACCTCAGTGATATGAAAAGTCAAGGTCACTAGCCCCAAGGAAATAGAGACAGAAAGATAGTGTTCTATAAAATTCTTATAATTGAGCTGACCCTAGCCTTTCTTATGGACTCTTTCAATTAGAATGCCTTCTTCTCTATGAAACCTTACAGTGTCATAATCTAGAAAGTCATATTATTTCTTACATTACAAAAAGTCTTGAAAAATTTGATTCCATAGTTGGATCATTGGTTTAATTATATCATCAAAGACCAAAGGTCTTCCCTCTTTCTTCAAAGTTTGGGGCTTATTTATCATAGTGGTACCCACAATGTGAAGCATCACATCCTCATAGAATAGTTTCCCAAGGAGCAAGAAAGATGATGGATGCAAAAAGAACATATTCTTTTTGCACTTGTTTTTATTAGAGATGGAGAACTTCTCCATCTCTGCCTCCCCCAGCAAACTTCCTTTTACGTTTAATTGGTTGGATTTGGATCATAGCTTCTCATAAACCGGCATAAAGGAATGGGATTTCCCCAGTTGGGTTAGAGCAATCATGACTCATCTTGTGGGGCTGAGCACATTTATTTATGTCACTCCCCTGTCCCATTAATCTTCAGTACAGATTTGCTACTGAAAACAGAAGAAAGAAAGAAAGAAAGAAAGAAAGAAAGAAAGAAAGAAAGAAAGAAAGAAAGAAAGAAAGAAAGAAAGAAAGAAAGAAAGAAAGAAAGAAAGAAAGAAAGAAAGAAAGAAAGAAAGAAAGAAAGAAAGAAAGAAAGAAAGAAAGAAAGAAAGAAAGAAAGAAAGAAAGAAAGAAAGAAAGAAAGAAAGAAAGAAAGAAAGAAAGAAAGAAGGAAAGAAAGAAAGAAAGAAAGAAAGAAAGAAAGAAAGAAAGAAAGAAAGAAAAAGAAATGAAGGCAGAAAGAAATGAAGGAAGAAAGACAGGAAGGAAAAAAAAGGGAAAAAAAGGTCCGTTAGGCACACAATCCATCAAAGGAGTGTTGTTATGAAGAGTAGTGGGTGGAAAGGGGAATCTGAGGAGCTAGAGACTGATGGAGCTTGTGGCCTTCTGACTCAGAAGCAGATAAATTATATGTATGAGAATGGAGATAATTACACTTTAAAATGGGTACATGTAGAAAGAATGGTCCATACAATATGTTTTTAACTTTGATAATAACCCTCTTCCTAGGGAAAGGTTTTATTTGCTCTAGATTATAATTCATTCTTAGTTCTACAACAGGAAGAAGGAAGAAAAAAATATTGAAATCCTCTTAGAATTTGACAAATAACACAGCACAAAGGTGCAGCAAAAAATATTTTAAACCACCTGTGCTTTACTTTATAATGGGACACAAAGAAACTATGTAGTAAAAGACTTTTAAGAAATGAAAAATAGTTTGCCTTCCAAAAGCCTAAATCTTTCTCAAAGCTGCAGTATAGAAAAATAAATAGACCTGCGGGCATTAATAAGCAGCTGTAGCACATATATCCACAGAATTAGGGAATAATTTAGCTTCATTAAACAATTGACTATAAAAAAAGTTTAAAAATTGAACTAAAACAAAGATCTCTCAAAATGTACTATTTTCCCCAAAATAAGAGTGATATTTACTACAGCTACAATTATTCTGTGGGAGAACAGAGAGAATGGTTGCTTGGAGCTGGGAGGAAGAAAAATGGTCAAGCAGGCTCAGGATGCATTTGAATAGAAGGTACACACACACACACACACACACACACACACACACACACCCCATCTCCAACATGTAATCCAATAGAAAACAAAAATGGAATAGTAAAAAATAATTTATAACAAGACAGAAAATGAAGAAACACAGGGGACAAAAAGCATGTCAATCCTTACGTGAAATTAAAATTGACTACACACTTTAATTAAAAGGCAAAGGTTGTCAGATGAATACAACAGCAAGATCCAATTTGATGTATTTTGTAAGAAATAGATTTTAAATACAAAGACATAGACAAGTTAAAGTAAACAGACAGAACAAACAATACACCAGGCAAAGCCTAAACATAAGAAAGCTGGTATGACCATGTTAATGTCAGAGTAGACTTAAAAAAATGTATTACCAGAATAAGGAGGAGCTCTTCTTAATGACAAAAGTGTAGATTGATCTTGCGTGAATTACTGTGTGTGCATTTCATAAGAGTGATCCAAAATACAGGAAGCAAAAATTGACAGAACAAGAGAAATAGGTAAATCCACAATCATATTTGGAAATTTTAACACACCCGTCTTTATGATTGAAACACCAGTCAAATATTAGTAAGGCTATAACATAAATGAACAATAGTATCAACCAACTTGATCTAATTTTTATGGAACACTATAGCCAATAACTTCAAAATACATATTCATTCCCAGGGCACATGAACATTAACCATGACAGACTTTATACTACATCACAAATATGTCTCAATACACTCCAAAATACTAAAATCATGCAAAGCATTTTATCAGACCCCAATAGTATCAAACTGAAAATCAATTTTTAAAATACCTGAGAAGCTCCCCCAAACATTTGAAAATTAAGCAATAAAACCCATGAAGAAAAAAGGCATCACCAGGAAGATTAGAAAATATTTCAAACTGAATGATAATGAAAACACAGCAAATTAAAATTTGTGGAATCCTGCCAAAGTAAGGAAATTTATGTCTTGAAATGGTTACACTAAGAAAGAAGAAATTGTAAAATAAATTACTTGAACTTACATCTTAAGAAACCAATATTGAAGATGGCGGAAGAGTAAGACGCGGAGATCACCTTCCTCCCCACAGATACATGAGAAATACATCTACACGTGGAACTGCTCCTACAGAACACCCACTGAACGCTGGCAGAAGACGTCCAGACCTCCCAAAAGGCAAGAAACTCCCCACGTACTTGGGTAGGGCAAAAGAAAAAAGAAATAACAGAGACAAAAGAATAGGGACGGGACCTGCACCACTGGGAGGGAGCTGTGAAGGAGGAAAGGTTTCCACACACTAGGAGCCCCTTCGTGGGCAGAGACTGCGGGTGGCAGAGGAGGGAAGCTTCAGAGCCACGGAGGAGAGCGCAGCCACAGGGGTGCGGAGGGCAAAGCGGAGAGATTCCCGCACAGAGGCTCGGCGCCGAGCAGCACTCACCAGCCCGAGAGGCTTGTCTGCTCCCCCGCCGGGGCGGGAGCTGAGGCACGGGCTTCGGTCGGATCGCAGGGAGAGGACTGGGGTTGGCGGCGTGAACACAGCCTGAAGGGGCTGGCGCACCACAGCTAGCCGGGAGGGAGCCTGAGAAAAAGTCTGCAGCTGCCGAAGAGGCAAGAGACTTTTTCTTGCCTCTTTGTTTCGCGGCGCGCAAGGAGAGGGGATTCAGAGTGCCGCTTAAATGAACTCCAGAGACGGGCGCGAGCCGCGGCTATCAGCGCGGACCCCAGAGACGGGCATGAGACGCTAAGGCTGCTGCTGCCGCCACCAAACAGCCTGTGGGCGAGCACAGGTCACTCTCCACACCGCCCCTCCCGGGAGCCTGTGCAGCCCGCCACGGCCAGGCTCCCGTGATCCGGGGACAACTTCCCCTGAAGAACGCACAGCGCACCTCAGGCTGCTGCAACGTCACGCCGGCTTCTGCCGCCGCAGGCTCGCCCCGCCTCCTCCGTACCGCTCCCTCCCCCCGGCCTGACTGAGCCAGAGGCCCCGAATTAGCTGCTCCTTTAACCCCGTTCTGTCTGGGCGGGGAACAGACGCCCTCAGGGGACCTACATGCAGAGGCGGGGCCAAATCCAAAGCTGAACCCCGGGAGCTGTACGAACAAAGAAGAGAAAGGGAAATCTCTCCCAGCAGCCTCAGAAGCAGCGGATTAAAGTTCCACAAACAACTTGATGTGCCTGCATCTGTTGAATACCTGAATAGACAACGAATCATCCCAAATTTAGGAGGTGGACTTTGGGAGCAGGATATATTAACTTTTCCCCTTTTCCTTTTTTTGTGAGTGTATATGTGTATGCTTCTGGGTGAGACTTTGTCTGTATAGCTTTGCTCTCACCGTTAGTCCTAGGGTTAGGTCCGTCCGTTGTTTTTTTTTTTTTTTTTTGCTTAAAAAAATTTTTTTTTCCCTAATAAATGTTTTCTTAATAATTTTTTCCTTATTTTCTATTTTTAAAAAAATTTTTTAATAAGTTTTTTCATATTTTTTATTTTAAAAAATTAAAAAAATTTTTTTTCTTAATAAATTTTTTCTTAATTTTTTTCTTATTTTTAGTATAAAAAATTAAAAATCTATTTTTAAAAATTAAAAAAAATTTTTTTCTTAATAAATTTATTCTTAATAATTTTTTTCTTATTTTTTATTATAATTGCTTTATTTTATTTTATTTTATCCTCTTTTTTTCTTTCTTTCCATTTTTTCTCCCTTTTATTCTGAGTCGTGTGGATGAAAGGCTCTTGGTGCTCCAGCCAGGCATCAGGGTTGTGCCTCTGAGGTGGGAGAGCCAACTTCAGGACACTGGTCCACAAGAGACCTCCCAGCTCCATGTAATACCAAACGGCGAAAATCTCTCAGAGATCTCCATCTAAACATCAAGACCCAGCTTCACTCAACGACCAGCAAGCTACAGTGCTAGACACCCTATGCCAAACAACTAGCAAGACAGGAACACAGCCCCATCCATTAACAGAGAGGCTGCCTAAAATCATAATAAGGCCACAGACACCCCAAAACACACCACCAGACGTGGACAAGCCCACCAGAAAGACAACATCCAGCCTCATGCACCAGAACACAGGCACTAGTTCCCTCCACCAGGAAACCTACACAACCCACAGAACCAACCTTAGCCACTGGGGACAGATACCAAAAACAATGGGAACTACGAACCTGCAGCCTGTGAAAAGGAGACCCCAAACACAGTAAGATAAGCAAAATGAGATGACAGAAAAACACACAGCAGATGAAGGAGCTGGGTCAAAACACACCAGACCTAACAAATGAAGAGGAAATACGTAGTCTACCTGAAAAAGAATTCAGAATAATGATAGTAAGGATGATCCAAAATCTTGGAAATAGAATAGACAAAATGCAAGAAACATTTAACAAGGACGTAGAAGAACTAAAGAGGAACCAAGCAACGATGAAAAGCACAATAAATGAAATTAAAAATACTCTAGATGGGATCAATAGCAGAATAACTGAGGCAGAAGAACGGATAAGTGACCTGGAAGATAAAATGGTGGAAATAACTACTGCAGAGCAGAATAAAGAAAAAAGAATGAAAAGCACTGAGGACAGTCTCAGAGACCTCTGGGACAACATTAAACTCACCAACATTCGAATTATAGGGGTCCCAGAAGAAGAAGAGAAAAAGAAAGGGACTGAGAAAATATTTGAAGAGATTATAGTTGAAAACTTCCCTAATATGGGAAAGGAAATAGTTAATCAAGTCCTGGAAGCACAGAGAGTCCCATACAGGATAAATCCAAGGAGAAACACACCAAGACACATCTTAATCAAACTATCAAAAATTAAATATAAAGAAAACATATTAAAAGCAGCAAGGGAAAAACAACAAATAACACACAAGGGCATCCCCATAAGGTTAACAGCTGATCTTTCAGCAGAAACTCTGCAAGCCAGAAGGGAGTGGCAGGATATACTTAAAGTGATGAAGGAGAAAAACCTTCAACCAAGATTACTCTACCCAGCAAGGATCTCATTCAGATTTGATGGAGAAATTAAAACCTTTACAGACAAGCAAAAGCTGAGAGAGTTCAGCACCACCAAACCAGCTTTACAACAAATGCTAAAGGAACTTCTCTAGGCAAGAAACACAAGAGAAGGAAAACACCTACAATAACAAACCCAAAACATTTAAGAAAATGGGAATAGGAACATACATATCGATAATTACCTTAAATGTAAATGGATTAAATGCTCCCACCAAAAGACACAGACTGGCTGAATGGATACAAAAACAAGACCCATATATATGCTGTCTACAAGAGACCCACTTCAGACCTAGAGACACATATAGACTGACAGTGAGGGGATGGAAAAAGATATTCCATGCAAATGGAAATCAAAAGAAAGCTGGAGTAGCAATTCTCATATCAGACAAAATAGACTTTAAAATAAAGACTATTACAAGAGACAAAGAAGGACACTATATAATGATCAAGGGATCGATCCAAGAGGAAGGTATAACAATTGTAAATATTTATGCACCCAACATAGGAGCACCTCAATACATAAGGCAAATACTAACAGCCATAAAAGGGGAAATCGACAGTAACACAATCATAGTAGGGGACTTTAACACCCCACTTTCACCAATGGACAGATCATCCAAAATGAAAATAAATAAGGAAACACAAGCTTTAAATGATACATTAAACAAGATGGACTTAATTGATATTTATAGGACATTCCACCCAAAAACAACAGAATACACATTCTTCTCAAGTGCTCATGGAACATTCTCCAGGATAGATCATATCTTGCGTCACAAATCAAGCCTTGGTAAATTTAAAAAAATTGAAATCGTATCAAGTATCTTTTCCGACCACAACGCTATGAGACCAAATATCAATTACAGGAAAAGATCTGTAAAAAATACAAACACATGGAGGCTACACAACACACTACTTAATAACGAAGTGATCACTGAAGAAATCAAAGGGGAAATCAAAAAATACCTAGAAACAAATGACAATGGAGACACGACGATCCAAAACCTATGGGATGCAGCAAAAGCAGTTCTAAGAGGGAAGTTTATAGCAATACAAGCCTACATCAAGAAACAGGAAACATCTCGAATAAACAACCTAACCTTGCACCTAAAGCAATTAGAGAAAGAAGAACAAAAAAACCCCAAAGCTAGCAGAAGGAAAGAAATCATAAAGATCAGATCAGAAATAAATGAAAAAGAAATGAAGGAAACAATAGGAAAAATCAATGAAACTAAAAGCTGGTTCTTTGAGAAGATAAACAAAATTGATAAACCATTAGCCAGACTCATCAAGAGAAAAAGGGAGAAGACTCAAATTAATAGAATTAGAAATGAAAAAGGAGAAGTAACCACTGACACTGCAGAAATACAAACGATCATGAGAGATTACTACAAGCAACTCTATGCCAATAAAATGGACAACCTGGAAGAAATGGACAGATTCTTAGAAATGCACAACCTGCCAAGACTGAACCAGGAAGAAATAGAAAATATGAACAGACCAATCACAAGCACTGAAATTGAAACTGTGATTAAAAATCTTCCAACACACAAAAGCCCAGGACCAGATGGCTTCACAGGCGAATTCTATCAAACATTTAGAGAAGAGCTAACACCTATCCTTCTCAAACTCTTCCAAAATATTGCAGAGGGAGGAACACTCCCCAACTCATTCTACGAGGCCATCATCACCCTGATACCAAAACCAGACAAAGATGTCACAAAGAAAGAAAACTACAGGCCAATATCACTGATGAACATAGATGCAAAAATCCTCAACAAAATACTAGCAAACAGAATCCAACAGCACATTAAAAGGATTATACACCATGATCAAGTGGGGTTTATTCCAGGAATGCAAGGATTCTTCAATATATGCAAATCAATCAACGTGATACATCATATTAACAAATTGAAGGAGAAAAACCATATGATCATCTCAATAGATGCAGAGAAAGCTTTCGACAAAATTCAACACCCATTTATGATAAAAGTCCTGCAGAAAGTAGGCATAGAGGGAACTTTCCTCAACATAATAAAGGCCGTATATGACAAACCCACAGCCAACATTGTCCTCAATGGTGAAAAACTGAAACCATTTCCACTAAGATCAGGAACAAGACAAGGTTGCCCACTCTCACCACTATTATTCAACATAGTTTTGGAAGTGTTAGCCACAGCAATCAGAGAAGAAAAAGAAATAAAAGGAATCCAAATCGGAAAAGAAGAAGTAAAGCTGTCACTGTTTGCAGATGACATGATACTATACATAGAGAATCCAAAAGATGCTACCAGAAAACTACTAGAGCTAATCAATGAATTTGGTAAAGTAGCAGGATACAAAATTAATGCACAGAAATCTCTCGCATTCCTGTATACTAATGATGAAAAATCTGAAAGTGAAATTAAGAAAACACTGCCGTTTACCATTGCAACAAAAAGAATAAAATATCTAGGAATAAACCTACCTAAGGAGACAAAAGACCTGTATGCAGAAAATTATAGGACACTGATGAAAGAAATTAAAGATGATACAAACAGATGGAGAGATATACCATGTTCTTGGATTGGAAGAATCAACATTGTGAAAATGACTCTGCTACCCAAAGCAATCTACAGATTCAATGCAATCCCTATCAAACTACCACTGGCATTTTTCACAGAACTAGAACAAAAAAATTCTCAATTTGTTTGGAAACACAAAAGACCCCGAATAGCCAAAGCAATCTTGAGAACGAAAAATGGAGCTGGAGGAATCAGGCTCCCTGACTTCAGACTATTTTACAAAGCTACAGTAATCAAGACAGTTTGGTACTGGCATAAAAACAGAAATACAGATCAATGGAACAGGATAGAAAGCCCAGAGATAAGCCCACACACGTATGGTCACCTTATCTTTGATAAAGGAGGCAAGCATATACAGTGGAGAAAAGACAGCCTCTTCAATAAGTGGTGCTGGGAAAATTGGACAGGTACATGTAAAAGTATGAAATTAGAACACTCCCTGACACCATACACAAAAATAAACTCAAAATGGATTAAAGACCTAAATGTAAGGCCAGACACTATCAAACTCTTAGAGGAAAACATAGGCAGAACACTGTATGACATAAATCACAGCAAGATCCTTTTTGACCCAGCTCCTAGAGAAATGGAAATAAAAACACAAATAAACAAATGGGACCTAATGAAACTTAAAAGCTTTTGCACAGCAAAGGAAACCATAAACAAGACCAAAAGACAACCCTCAGAATGGGAGAAAATATTTGCAAGTGAAGCAACTGACAAAGGATTAATCTCCAAGATTTACAAGCAGCTCATGCAGCTCAATAACAAAAAAACAAACAACCCAATCCAAAAATGGGCAGAAGACCTAAATAGACATTTCTCCAAAGAAGATATACAGATTGCCAACAGACACATGAAAGAATGCTCAACATCATTAATCATTAGAGAAATGCAAATCAAAACTACAATGAGGTATCATCTCACACCGGTCAGAATGGCCATCATCAAAAAATCTAGAAACAATAAATGCTGGAGAGGGTGTGGAGAAAAGGGAACACTCTTGCACTGTTGGTGGGAATGTAAATTGATACAGCCACTATGGAGAACAGTATGGAGGTTCCTTAAAAAACTAAAAATAGAACTACCATACGACCCAGCAATCCCACTACTGGGCATATACCCTGAGAAAACCATAATTCAGAAAGAGTCATGTACCAAAATATTCATTGCAGCTCTGTTTACAATAGCCAGGACATGGAAGCAACCTAGGTGTCCATCATCGGATGAATGGATAAAGAAGATGTGGCACATATATACAATGGAATATTACTCAGCCATAAAAAGAAAGGAAATTGAGTTATTTGTAGTGAGGTGGATGGACCTAGAGTCTTTCATACAGAGTGAAGTAAGTCAGAAAGAGAAAAAGAAATACAGTATGCTAACACATATATATGGAATCTAAGGAAAAAAAAAAAAAGGTCATGAAGAACCTAGTGGCAAGATGGGAATAAAGACACAGACCTAGTAGAGAATGGACTTGAGGATATGGGGAGGGGGAGGGGTGAGATGTGACAGGGTGAGAGAGTGTCATGGACATATATACACTACCAAATGTAAAATAGATAGCTAGTGGGAAGCAGCCACATAGCACAGGGAGATCAGCTCTGTGCTTTGTGACCACCTAGAGGGGTGGGATAGAGAGGGTGGGAGGGAGGGAGATGCAAGAGGAAAGAGATATGGGAACATATGTATATGTATAACTGATTCACTTTGTTATAAAGCAGAAGCTAACACACCATTGTAAAGCAATTATACTTCAATAAAGATGTTTAAAAAAAAAAAAAAAAGAAACCAATATTATAGTGAGTTCAACTGACAAAGACTGTTTTCTTGACCGAACTTTAGTCTGGCTGCTCTAAGGCTGCTTCTCAACTAGGCTTCAACCTTGGGCTTTCCTGTTCATCCTTGTTGGGCCTGCATTGCCCAGTTTATTAAGAATTTTGCTAAGTCATTTTATGGAAAATCCTCCACCCGCACGATCTCACCTTGTTATGAAATTCCTCTTCCCCCACATTCCCCCAGGTGAGGTCGGATCACTCTGGCCTGCCTTCAGCAAGAATCCTGACAAGTCAATTTAGCCAGAATCCTCCCTTATCCCAGATGTTACCTCTTAGTACTTCTCCATCCGCTGACCCTGCCCTGCTCCTTGACTATAAGTATCCACGTGCCCCTGCTGTCTTGGAGATTGAGATTGAACCCAATTCTACACTGAGGTCATTTTCCTCTATTGTAATAATTCCCTTATAAGATCTATTTCTACCACTTTAACTACTGTCCAGCTCTGTTTTTTTCTCTAACACAATCCAAAATAAATAGAAGAAAGGAAATAATATAGAGGAAATCAATACAATAGAATACTAACAATAGAAAAAAAATCAATAAAGCCGTAGTTCACATGTTTTTGATGAAAATTTTGAACAATCAAGAAAGAGAGAGAAGACCATTTCCATGGAAAGGAATGCACTCCTGATATGTTGAACAATGTGAATGTGAAACCAAGAAGGACCCTGTGGGTCTCCTGGGCATGGAAGCATTTTTGTGCCATTTCTTGTAGGCAAGACTCCAGCCTCCATGACATTCCCTGAGTTCCAAAGGGCAGATTCAAACCTTTGCTAATCAGGGGAGGAACAGCCAAGAAACCACCTGAGGCAAGACTAAAGGGACCAGAGAAGCTCATCAAGATTAGGAGACCACCTGAGACCCTGCACACATCCTAATCTTGTCAGCAACCCCACTCTTGAACTATTGCTATAAAACCCCTCATCACATCCTCCTCAGCTGGACACACAGTTTTCGAGGACAGGAGCTCTCTGTGTCCCCCTTTGCCTGGCAAAGAAATAAAGCTATTCTTTTCTATTTCACCCAAAACTCTGTGTCCGAGATTCACTTCAGCACTGGTGTACAGAGGCCGAGTTTTCAGCATCACAATGAAATCACTGAACTGATTCAGTTCTAGTCACTTATAGGCATTGCTTTTAGAGTCTACTATCTCTGCCCCCAGATGCTACTTATGAAAGTTTACCGTTTGATACTCGCAACTTCCCAAACCAAGCCCAAGTTTACCACATCTTTTTGGACACAGAGTTTGAAATTTCCAGCTGCCCATGGGAACCAGGTACAGTCTAGTCAGTTTTGGCAACATTCATATTCATTGGTCCCAATTTCATCCCCCCTCCACATTTAAATTGTTTAGATGATTTAAATTCCACTGAAGGAAGGGGGAAGGGCTGGTTAATGGGCCCATCGCAAATTGGAAGGCACATAATCCACCTAAGTGAAAAATCATTACTCAGTTCAACTAATTCTTGCTATAAAAAGGTAAGTATACCCAGATATTTTAATTCTTCAAGAAAGGTATGAAATTAAGATCTTAGGTGGTATTTAAATTGTCTAAACATCTCACATTTCTAAGTCCATTTATTTAATAGCACTGTGGTGTGATTAAGATATTTTCAAAAAATTCAGTTTAGTTACAAGTCATAATGAAGAGGACCAGTAAAGTATCAGTCATATCAAAATTACCCCCAGTCTCAGAGGACCCACATCCTTTCAAATTTTAGAGCCTAAATAGCACTTGTTAAAGGAATGCATTAACCTACTTCCTACTGAGTCTGACCAAGTGATAAATTGTGCTTCCCGGTGATGTTTTACACATTTTAAAGTGATAATAGTTTCTTCTGAAGACAGTAAACAAACAATTTTCCAGGCTGAACAGAGAATTGACAACACAGGAACAATAGATTATTTGTTGACTAGTAATAGATCTTTGTAATGATTTATAAATCATCCTTGTCAATAATAAAAGTATTTCTCAATAACATTTTGAAACTTTCAGATCCCATTCTACATTATTTCACTTGGCCATCATAGCAGACCTAAGATAGAAGATGTCAGATATCATCCCATTGTTTTTTTGAGTAAATGTAAGTGAAACCAAGCAGGACCCTGTGGGGCCCTCCCAGGTACCAAAGCCTTTCTGTCTCTCCTGTTTGTAAGAAATAGGCTTAAGCCTCCTAGATCTCCCTGAGTTCCAAAGGCCCGATTCAACAGTTGCTAATCAGGGAAAGAAGGGAATGAAGAAACAAGGGAGGAACAGTCAGGAAACAACAGTGCAGCCATGAAGCAGGGTCTAGCTCCTCCTGAAGGAATATACATAACAGGTATTTAGTACCTTTGTAACTTTTAACATGTCATATAACACAAACTGAGTTTTCCCTATTTTACTGATAAAATGAAAATGATACTATTATACTTACCTCAGAAGATTTAGCTAGGATCAACTCAGGAGCTAGAAAGCACTTTCTGGGTAAACTACTGTGAAAACTTGTGTTATGATAGTTTGTGTATTGTATGACCCCTCACTGAACTTTCCCTGGAATTGTGAGCAGAGTTTGATTGATATATATGAAAATGCACTTTGCAGGCTGAGTGCATTTCATTAATGATTTATTTTTTTTTAATAACTCAAATGAAAACTCTTTGAACTAGATACTTACATCCATAAAAACATTTTATTTGGAGACTGTACGTTGTGTAACACAAAAATAAAATCCTTGAACCTCCAGGAAACTGGCTGTGAAGAAGTACCTCTAGCCTGTTTTCTCCTTTTCTTTGGCCAATACTGGCGTTCGTGAGAGAAACCTAACCAGGTGAATCAGTATTACGATGAGCAGATTCTCTTCAGTTATTAAAAAAATCACACATGTTCACTCCTGAACCACAAAGTGGTGGGAAATCTGCTCAGAGTTTTCACTGAGAAAATCCCTAGATCACAACCTGTATGTGGATTTGGGCAGTAAAGTAACTTTTTACTTAAGGCAGTGAATTAATCAGCCAATTGGGAGCAGGCCCACTTTCCTTGCACTGTGTGAGAGAGACGGAAGTAGTTAGAATTTTGAATAGAAATGACAAAGAGATTGTAAATTAGATGCCCCCCAAAGCAAAGCACAATGAATCTTTACTCACTCTGGCCCTTTCTCTCCTACTTTCCCTGCCTTTTCTATCTCTTAAGCTCTATTCTTAGTTAATCTTGATAAAGCAATTTTCTAGGTGAGTATTTTTTTTTTCTATCAAGTTCCATATCTCTGTCTGGTGAGTTAGTAAGTAGGTCACTTCCTCCAATTCCATTTCTGATTCAGTTGAAAGCCCCAAGGCTCACTCTCTGCATCGGAAGAAGACAAAGCCCAGCTCTCTAAGAGCATAATGTTGTACCTCTGAAAATTTAAAGACCAATTGTACCACCCTTTGCCTGCAGCATCCTTTCCTCCCCAGAGCTCTTACATACCTGCTTTTGCCTCCTCAGGACACCTGCACCTTGACCAATCTCTTTTGCCCATGGTTTATCAACGCCTTTCTTCTGAGTTCTCTCCTTTCCTGTTCAGTATGGATCCCAAGGTCCAAGGCCTTGATTCCACTCCCAAAGCAGTGCTAGCTTCTCATCCTTCTAACACACTGACCTTCTCTGTCTCAATCCAGCTGTAGGTCTTCTCGCCATCTAGATTCCCGAGCCCATTGGGAGAGAAAAAACCATGTAACATCTTTGATTAATACTAACACAAATTCATGATTTCCAGCCAATGATGGATTGTCTTTGTCACTCTGCACACCATTCCTTCACTTGTTTGTTTATTTGTTTCCAACATTCTCCTCCAATTCCCGGAGCACCTACTGTGAACCTCTATCAATCTCCTCAAGCTCATTCTCTATACTCTGCCCTGTTTGCATCCCTGAACAATAGAGTTCACCATCGCTTAGTTTCCAGAGCAAAGCAGAGGATCTGGCTAATTCCCCTCAACTCCAACACTTCTTAACAACACATCTAAATCTACTTGTTTGCTCCCAGCTTTCATTTATTTATATGTGTTTGTATGTGCATGTGTGTACGTAATATATAGTTTTCAGGATTTATCAGAATACTAAAGAATATATGCAAAAGATCTGTTGCTCATTTTAAGCTTATAATTTTTGGAACTCCAGAATTATTTTTATTCGGACCCAAGTCAACACACGCAATAAACACAAAATTTTTGATTGGGTGTGAAGTGTTTATGCCTCTTCACTCTCTTTCAGAACAAATATTAACCTACTGTTGCCCTATAAAATCTAGTTCCATTTGTTTATTACTTTTCTTTTTACTATATTTTATTAACCAGACTTGAATTCAAAGATATTTAGGAGATTTGTTGAAGGAGTCCATAGGGTCTGTGAAGTCCCTATATCTGAGTGCACCATTTTGGGGTATGTGACTATTTTTATAATAAATTTATTGAGTTTTAATTCATATATATTAATGTGAGGTTTGACAAAACAAGAAGTACACCTGTGTAATTACCACCATGAACAATATATAGAACATTTTCATCACTCCAGAAAGTTTCCTTCACTTCCTTGTAGTCATCGCAATCTGTCATTATAGCTTAGTTTTGCCTTTTGCATGGAAGTAGAATCATATACTATGTATTCTTTTATATCTAGTTTCTTTTACTCAGCATAATGTTTCTGAGATTCAGTTATATCGTATCAATAATTATCTCCTGTTTATTATTAAGTAGAATTCTGTTGTATGGATATATGTATTTGTGACTTTTTACAGAGATTGTGTTCTTGGCTTTTACATCAGAGTGAGTTTGTGGTTTTCATTAGAACAGAATGTTATCCAAAAGAAGTATAAGAATCAGTGCTCTAGAGAAAGCTCACAGACCCCCTGTCCTATCCCAATGCTAGGGGAAGCCTTCTGCTATGAATCAGCAACAAAATGATGTCTTCTGTGACATGTAGTTAGTCAGTCCACTGTCCTAGGTACTGGAATTTTAATCTGCAAAACAACTGAACAGGACAACATCTTTTTCTCTTATTTGTATTATTTCTATTGTATCTTTCTTGGAACGGAGACTCTCATTTGGGAGGCAATTTCTTCCCTAAAACTTGGGAAAGTCAGACAGGATCAAGATAAGGACAGGGTCCTGCTCATAAAGGGAGAAATCTTCTTAGGCCTGTCTTATTGAGCTCTTGGTATAAGTGTTGATAAACATTGCTAGAAATGCATGTTTTTGCCCAGTTTAGTGCAGTACTGAAGGATATATAAAGGAAATTTGAGGTCCAGACCTTAATTTTCAATTAAGTATCTATCAGACTAGAATATTCTCTGCAATAAGCACATCCCTCCATGAGATAAAGTGATGAAAATACAGCTGCCTATCAAATATCAGGGATTTACAATTGAAGATGATTTAGTGATCATGGGTGAGACCAGATATTGATACAACTAACAATGCAAAGACTGGAAATATTCTGAGGTCATAGAGTCAAATATCTTCCTCCTAATCCATAAGATCTGGCATAGTCTTATGAATATAAAAAATATATAAAAATCAATGATCAATTGAAATTAACCCTTCAGAAATTTCCAAGTCCCTAAAAATACATTTAAACATTTTTCCTCCTTTCCCTCTCCCAAACTTGGAAATTAAGCCTAAAGGCAATTGCTTAGCAATCTAAAAACTGTCTGGCAGTCTAGGAATTTTTTGTCTACTTTGTAAATGATGAATGATTCCATCAAAAATTAGTAAGTTCATCTATAGCTGCGAAAAATAAAATAAAATAAAAACTAGTCATGAATGGTTTTGGTGTTGCCTATCATAGATAATATTGAGAATGCTTCATTTTGAGAATACTTATATTTCCTATATATTACCCAGGTAACCTCATTTGCTCTTTCACTTTGCATGTGATAAAGTTTTAAGGAACACATGTGTATAATACTTTCAAAGAGAGAATTTAAATGGGGTCTTGGGTTTTCTCCATAATTATATTTATCTTTCCTTTTAATTCTGCTGTGTTATTATTAGACTGCATTTAATCTGCACTAGATCATTTTACCCCATATTTCTTCTTATTTCACTTCTGATTTGGACATATTTGTAGAGTAAAATTTCTATTTTCTACTCTAAATGAGATAATCTAGATTTGAAGGTGAAATGGAGCTCTCATTACACAATGCCATTAGCTACCAAAGATACAGTTTTCCAAAGCATAAAACATGAAGTACTTAGATCTTTCCTGAATAGTTTTTGCTGGATGATGAACTGATGCTGTGCCACTTCTAAAATATCAAGCTGTGCACGTTATTGGGTATGAGAAATACAGTATCTTATACAGTTTCACTGGTTGTTAAATGCCAATGTTCTGTCTTTGAAAGAGCACATTATTTTCTTCCATATAAAGGACATTTTAATTAGAACCATTGTTTCATAGAGTTTTAAGGATATTATATTTCTTAAACACCACTAAGAAGGGCAATGTTATTAATATCAAATATTTGAACAATGTGTATAGCCACTTATTTTAATAACACTATTTTGTAAGGAGCTATGTTAATATTAAATATTAAGCACAAATATTCAAAGTGAATGATCTGTTGAAATTTAAAAGTCTCTTTCCTGTCTTTTTAAAATTGTAGTTCATAAAGCATTTTTCTTCCAATAAATCAATTAAAATTAAATATGCCTCTGAATATTCAGGTTGTCTGTCAATAATTAAATCAGTTAATTTTACCTGAAAACAATAATCCTTCCATCTGATTCACTTTTATGCCACTCTTAAACCACACATATCCATACATTCTGCTTTTTAAGTAACTCATACTTTATCATCCTCACCACTTCCTGATTTAAATGCCAAAGAGATGATCCTTAGAAATATAATTGGATGTTAAATAAACTTCCTATTGTCTCAATTTGGATGAGAATCCAAACTTAGGAAGAAGTTACAAATATTCCCCAAATGTCAAACACAAGTCTTGCTGCAGGAATGGAAATTTAGTTTATTTCCACACTGGGTGATATATAGGGAAAAGCAGGAGACCAATTTGAGGAGGGAAATATTAGAGAATTATTTTAAGGGAGTTGTCTATGTGCTGTGCTTCCTCCACTCCTCTTGCCCACAGCAAGTTCAAGTCAACTGATTTCAAGAGACCTACTTGGTCCTTATCTGAGTCCCTTGGTCCTTCAGCAGCATGGGGACTGGTGTCTGGCACTCTTCAGTGAAAATCTAAAGGTGAGAAGATAGTTGCATCTGTCTCTGATATTGGAACTATGATCAACTCGCACTCCTAGAGTGGCCGGATTGTATGCGTACGTGCTAAGGAGCGGGGTTGGAGACCCACCTATATGGGAACTTGCCCCAGAGCACCGCAATTCTGAGTGAGGAGACTCCAGTAACAAGAGTCTTTGCTGGATGTCCTACCATGAGCCATCGCCCATTTAGAGAACTGTGCAATGTTGGAAGTCACTCATCTATAAAGCACCAACCAAAGTACCTTGCGTGTGCTGAGGCAGCGTATGAAACTGCCAGAAAATTTCCAGAAGTTAGAGCAAGATATCATCAGCTCTACAAAACTTTGCCATTTTTCTTTAATCCCCATCCTACTCCCCAGATTGTCATCTGCCAAGTGTGAGTCAAGCCTGAGATTTTGTGGCGTGGAAAATGTATTAACTTGAATGAGACATATAGTAGTTGAAATTATATGAAATTAAATTGTTTCTTAATACCTAAAAGTGAAGGAAAAAAGCTCTGAGATTTGCATGAAGTAATGCCCAAATGTAGGATAGATATTAAGCACCTTTGAAAGCCACTGATAAAAAGACATAAAACCTTTTCCAGAATGAAATAATGCCATCTACAGCAACATGGATGGACCTAGATATTATCATACTAAGTGAGGTAAGTCAGACAAGGAAAGACAAATACCATATCACTTATACATGGAATCTAAAAAAGAAAAAAAAAAAGATACAAATGAACTTATTTTCAAAACAGAAATAGACTCACAGACTTCAAAAACAAACTTATGGTTACCAAAGGGGAACCATGGGGGAGGGGGATAAATTAAGAGTTTGGGATTAACACATACACACTACTATATATAAAATGGATAATCAACGAGGACCTACTGTAGAGCACAGGGAACTCTACTCAATACTCTATTACAGGTTATTACAACCTATATGGGAAAAGAATCTGAAAAAGAATGAATATGTGTATATGTATAAATGAATCACTTTGCTGTGCACCTGAAACTAACACAACGCTGTAAATCAACTGTACGCTAATATAAAATATCGAATTTGAAAAAGAGAAACACAGCCTTTTCCTGCACTGCAGCCTGTTGAATCCAATCCATTTCCTAGTTTCATCATGAATAAAGGACAAGTAGAAAAGTTCTGAGGGAGCTACTTTATATAATAAGCAGCCTGACCCCAGTGGGGTCTCACCCATGATAGACCATGCTGTAACCCAAACTATATACTCTAGCCATATGATTTCTTGGAGAAGAATTTAAACAAATCAGGTTAGAAGTGTGCATAACCAGATGTGGGCACAAGCGTAAACTGTACAGCTGGTGGGTGTCATGGAGGGATGGCATGAGAATATAAATTTGTGAATATTGTGGAGTCAATTTTTAAAATGGCCTGGGAGGGCTTCTGAAGTAGGAGTAGGGACATTTGCTCATCCTCACTGCCTTTCACTCCTCCATCGATTTATACAAAGCCCTGAGCAGACTGGTATTAAGAAGCTTTCACGTTACTTTTAAGGGTGGGACTAGAGAGCTACATGAAAAAGAGAGAGTGAAAATCTCTTCAGCTCATAATCACATAGGATTTATGCTGGTCTTAGTTCTAAAAACAGAGACCAGTAAAACTGGACTAGGGTTGCAGTAGCTGGGAATTGTACAGTAGATTTTCAAAGATCTGATTCATGTATCTTCTTTTAGGTTTAGAATCATCTTTCACTGTACTTTTAGTTATTTCTACTATTCAAAAAGTACTTTAGCAAGAACTTTTAAAAATATTTCTTTCTATTTATTGCTTTTCACTGTATGTTCCTGTTTTAACAGAAAGTAAAAATTCCCCAGTGTACCCTGTTTGAGTTCACCTCACCATTTATCATCCCTGTATCTCCTAATCCCAGGCTCCATCTTCCTCAGTAGTGGCTCTGGGCTTCTAGCAGAATTCCATGACTTAGAATCATTGCACAAACTTTTGAGTAGTTACTGATGGCTCTTCTATGCTCTTTTCAAATCCCATGTATCATTGTCAACCAAATTTATAGGTGTCCTTTTTCTTTGACATGTCTGTTGGATTTTTATGTCTATATAAACTTTTGTAAAAGTTCTCCTCTGCTCTTTTTCAAAGGTACAAATTTAGCACAGCTACATGGTGTCTCTAATAGCCCTCACACAAGTCATTAATGTTTTATCTTGTCAGGCAAAATTAAAAGAAAAAATCCACAACAATATGCTTATAAATACTATATAAAAACACATGTACATACACAAGAGGAATATGCATGTACATTGAAATTCTTAAATAGATCAGTATGAATGGATTTTATGAGCACACTAGAACATAAGTGCTATTTTTCAAAGTTGTTTTAATTTCACGTAATTTAGAATTAGTATTCTTGAAGTGGTATAAGAAGGGAAGGTGATGAAGTGAGAATATTTGAATTGTGAGTTTTCCTCTTGACCTGGCTGCTGGAATTCATTGTCCTGCTTTCCCTAGAACTCCCAGCCCACCCACTTCCTATTTCCTGTTCAAGATCATGTTTATAAGTGGGTGGAGTTTTTCCAGCTCAGTCTTAGCCCCTCTCTTTCAGTTTATATTCTCTCTTTATATAATCTCATTCACAAGCAGGCCTTCAATAACCAACCACACTCGGAAAACTACCATTTATCTGTTTAGCATAGATGTCTCCTCTGAACTCCAGACCCATATGTCTAACCACTTGGCTCAAAAGAATTTTGAACTCAGTTTAATATATTCTGCTACAACATGTGGCTCTTTAGTGAGAAGTGACTCATAGAAAATTGTCACATGGCGAGGTTGATGTAAATTTAAAGTGAAAGTCATGTTGGTTCATATGTAAGTTTTCCCAGCATAGTATGCATCGAAGTAATCAGTAACAAGCTACTTCACAATTAAAAAGGAAGCCTTAAGAACACATAAAAATCTTAAGGGCAAGCTGAAAATTCTGCCAAAGTGCAATTAATGGCTGGCTTGACAATTTTAAGAATCACTAAACTTTCCACAACATTGAGCTGACAGTGGAGCTGGGAGTTCAGGTTAAGAAGATTCAAAGGCATTTCCCCCTGTATTAAAAAAAAAAAAAATGCTGAAGTCTACACCCTGCATCAGATTTTCAATTAAAAAAAAAATTGTCTTCAATAATCCCTTGAAGTAAGAAACACAAGTTTCCATATTTAAAACTACAGGGGGCCTCCTAGTCAGAGATGCTGAGGACAAATGTCAGTGTTGATAATGGTATTAGAATTGTGATGGGTTTTGTTTTGTGTGCCTTGCATACATATTTCATAGATTATGAGTAGTCTCCCTTAACTTCATTTTTTTCTATAAGTGCTATTATTTACACGGTATGATTTTGCAGAATGCAAGATATATTAGTAATGCATTTGTGGCATTATATCTTACAGCAAAATAAAAAATAAAATCTGAGCCACCCCTCCCTAATCTGGTTCCCTTCCAGATTTCTCTATTTCAGTGAATAGCACCTAAATAACTTCTGTACATCCTTTAGAAATGATCACTAGCGTCTATTCAAAAAGCTATCTTTGTCTTTTTCCTCATGATGTCAACTCCTAGGTATGTAAATTCACTGATTCACTGTATGTGTCTTCTTTTCAACACTTGATCTGGTTAAATATTGTCTGTGTTAGTGTTTGTGTTTGTGTGTGTGTGTGAGTGTAGCTGGGGAGGGATTGAGCATGTTTATTTAACTAAGGTCTGTCTATTCTGAAACACTGTAAATTCCATTAGGGTGAAAGCAGTGGTTTTTGTTTTGTTTTGTTTTTTTGTTTTTTACCATTTGTTTCCAAAGTGCCTCATGCAGTGCAGATGGTCAATCAATATTTGTTGAGATGTGTTGAATGAATAGATACCATGGGGAAGAGAGTGCAGGGAGATTGCATGACTTAATGACTCTGACCTGCTCAATTCTGGGTTAAAAATAATAAAGCTACATAAAAGATATTATGGCTTTAAAAGGCAAAATATTTAGAGGTCAGATTAACCAATCAATTGTAACATATTAATTTTCTCAGTAATATTTGAACTGCCCTTCTATTCACTGGAAATTAGATGCAAAATTCAATAATTATGAAATGTTTATTAATCAGTTGATGGGCACTTGACATTGCTTCTATATCTTGGTTATTGTAAATAGTGCGGCATATGAACTTTGGGATGCATTCATCGTTTTGAATTAATTTTTTTCACTTTTTCCAGATGTTTATCCAGGAATGGAATTGCTGGATGCCTATCTTTTTGCAGAATGCATATCTTTTTGATGTTAGCCATGCTGACAAGTGTGAGGTGATATCTCATTGTAGTTTTCATTTGCATTTCTCTAATAATTAGTGATGTTTAACATCTTTTCATGTGCCTGTCAGCCATCTGTATATCTTCTTTGGAAAAATGTCTATTCTGGTCTTCTGCCCATTAGAAGACATTATATATATATATGTATATATATATATATATATATATATATACACAGTAGATTGTTACTCAGACATAAAATAAGAATGAAATTCTGCCATTTGCAGCAAAGTGGATGGCCCTAGAGAATACTATGCTTGGTGAAATAAGTCAGACAGAGAAAGACAAATACTGTATAATATCACTTATATGTGAAATCTAAAAAATAATATAAATGAATAAACAGAAACAGACTCACAGACATAGAAAATAAACTTGTGGTTACTGAAGGAGAGAAGGGGAAGGGACAAATTATGTGTACGGGATTAAGAGATACAAACTAGTATGTATAAAATAGATAATCAACAAGGTTATATTGTATAACATGGGGAATTATAGCCATGATCTTATAATAACTTTTAATGGAGTGATCTATTAAAATACTGAATCACTATGCTGTACACCTGAAAATAATATAATATAGTAAATCAACTATATTTCAATAAAAATAATTATAAAATATTCAGATATTACAGACAACATTAAAAACACATATAATAGAAACTTATTACATTTTAAAGGTTAAAAGAACTTTAAAAAAAAAAATGTGATTAAATGAAGAAAAGTTATCAGAATTAGAAGATCCAGATTTTAGAACCAGTTTTATTGCAAGGAAACCAGTCAGTAATCACTCTCAATTTTAGTTTCATCTATTGTAAAATGAGTAGCTGAGATGCCTGATTGTTGTTTTTATAGCTTTAAAATCATCCAAGGTCAAGCAGCTCCTGAAATATAGCAAAGGAAGTAAAACAGATTTTGCCAGACTCCTTTCCTAAGTATAATACTTTCAAACAAACCAAGAAACAGTACTGGACAAAACAAAACAGTAAATAATTTTATTAAATCATTGAGTACAAAATTAATTGCTGAAATGCTTCAAAGCAGAATGACTTCAAAACAGAATGACATCAAAATGTCTTGTGCTATAATTAGAAGTTGTGTTAAAATTTTAAAGATAAGTAATATTTAGAAAAGAGTGGGCCTATCAGAAAAAGGAAAAGTAAGATGTGATGGAAAACACTGTGTGGTAGTCAATAAAAAATAAAATCACATAGATAAAAATATGACCCAATTTTGAAAGTTTATAAAGATAGTCATAGACATTTGTACTTGATATTAGAAGAAATATAAAGAAACTTAAACACTAAAATTTAAATCAAATTGTAACATTCATCATATTTTGCTTTTATACCATAGGCTTCCTTTGGGTCTTGGATAACCCAAAACTTATTTTCCTTTGTCCAATTTTCCTTAAGCTTCAGAAAATGTTTCAATTTTGAATTAATAATTTCATATAAAAATATATACATTTCTAAGGAGTCCCTATTACTGTGAATTTTCAAATAAATTAATGGATCTTTTCCCTCTAGTGTCCTTTAGTCTGTCACACAAATGAATTTATCACAGTGATTGGCATCAGCGAGATAAGCAAAAAAATGTTTATTGATAAATGAATGAATGGATGTTCTAGAAAGCCACAGAACTAGCAAGTAAAGATGATTAATCCCCAATTCAGGAGGGTCTTTTTGTCCTTTTGTTTCCAGTAAAAAACAGATTAGATTGGGTGCAGATGTTTTACAACCCTTAGAACCACAGGAAGTGTCATGCTGTCAAGGCCTCTAGCTTTTTCTACAAAACGATTTTAGGAACAGTACATATTTGCAAACACAAGTGGATTTATAGCATGTTGGTGTGATTCCTAAAAAGAAAAATGAAGATCGAAGTCCTGCACTAGTTCTTAAATATTATTGTTTTCGCCACTGGTGGATATGTTATTTCTTTTCTTCTGCATCTCTTCCCACAACAAACAGGATCTGTTAGTGTAGATCTATTCTCGTGCCTGAATACCCTTTAAGTCATTACACTACATTTTATAACAACATTCCGCATACAGTCAGAATATAAGTACGTGGTTATGGTGGAGACATTTCTGTGGTGGAATAGAATTTAGATCTCCACCCCAAGTTTTAGAGGCAGGACATTAAAGACAGTTTGTTCTGTCCCTAAAGAAACCGCAAGTGCTCAAAAGCTCTCACCTATCGGTGAGAAAGTAAAAGCTTCAGAAAGAAAAAGGAGTGTATGGCAGCGTAAAAGTCATTGGGCAACAGAATTAGCTTGTTTCTTCTTATGTTAATAATCTAATTCTCTTATATATTCATGAAACTTGCTCATTTTCAGTACCCTAAAACATATACAAGAAAGTTAACTGTTTTTACAAGAAGCAGGAAGTAAAGTAACACTTTATACACTTTAGTTTTATATCTACATTTGCTTTATTTTTGTTATCTCAAAAATCATTTCAACAAAAATTACTTAGGAATAACTTTGAACAAAAATGTGAATGAACTATATTTAGAAAACTTCAAAAGATTACTGAGAGTTGTAAAAGGAAAAGTCAAAAAACATACAAAGGTATCACATAATACAGGAAAAATGAATATTGAATCTGTCCTGAATATTACAGAAATATTATACAAACTAATACATCATTATTTCCATATTGGCATCTAAAAATGATGCTATGGTGTACCAGAAAAAGTAGTGGGCAATAAATGATAAATACATTTTTTGAAAATAGAAAGAGACTGTGTATAAAGTATTAAATTGCAGCAGTAAAGTATATGGTCAAGAAGGAATAAAATAATAACTGAGTAAATGAATGAGCAAATGAATGAATGGATTCTTTAACTGACTCTAGAATGCTTTTCTGAAGACAAGGTCTGCATATATCCTGCATCAGGATCACCTGGGGTGCTTGCCAATATTGCAGAATCATGGGCTCCACTTCAGAGAACTAAAGAAAAGTCCAGGAAGAGCAAATAGAGAAACTGGAATGGTCTTTCTCAGGATACGTCATGAGAGACGACTTTCAAATCCTTCTCTTTCTGGCATGGGCTTATTTATTACCACTATCTCTGTAACCGTGGTCTTTACCAAGTAGTGAAATAGAAATCAAATTATAAGATAGCATATAAAAATAAACAATAATAATAAGGAAAAACAATAGAAGATACAGAAATTATAGAAAAAGTAAAAATGTTTAAAGAATTATGAGAAGATTTCAAAGAAGGGGATGAATCATAAACAAATGAATGGGCTTTAAAATAGTAGTATGGGAACTGAAAAAACATGAAAATGAAAAAAAGTAAAAGGAGACAGAGAAAGACAAATATCATATGATATCGCTTATATGTGGAATCTAAAAAAAATGGTACAAATGGACTTATTGACAAAACAGAAATAGAGTCACAGATGTAGAAAACAAACTTGTGGTTACCAAGGAAGAAAAGAGGTGAGGGATAAACTGGGAGATTGGGATTGACATATACACACTACTATATATAAAATAGATAACTAATAAGAACCTACTGTATAGCACAGGGAACTCTACTCAATACTCTGTAATGACCTATATGGGAAAAGAATCTAAAACCGAGTGGATATATGTAAATGTATAACTGATTCACTTTGCTGTACACCTGAAACTAACACAACATTGTAAATCAACTATACTCCAATGAAAATTAAAAAAATAAAAATAAAAGGATTAAAACTGTATTGACCCATCCTCCTCCAATCCTCTCAGATCCAACTGTGTTGGATACTTGGCTGTCAGAGCTGTCACTGCGGTAAACTGACACCTTGCAAGCCAGCATGGTTACAACACCTGAGGCCCAACACCTGTGCTCTTGGAGTCTCTGGTTCTCTACCTGATCTCTGCAAGAAGCATAGGTCCTGAACAAAGTCTGAAGAGATCTGGAGTTCCTGAGGTTGAGGTCCCAACCTTAGTAACTTTGTGATTAGGAATGGTAAAAGCATAATAAATAAGGGTGGTAATGATAATAATACTCGTACTCATAATAACAACCAATACTTAGAGTTTGCCAAGACAATATTCTTAACATTTTACTTGCATTGACTCATTTAAAACTTACAACAACCTTATAAAGTTACTACTAATGTTAACCTCATTTTAAAGATGAAGAAAGCAAGGCCAGGAGAGGTCAAGCTACTTGTCCAAGTTTGATTATGATCAAATAAGAAAATAAAAGCAATAATCCTGTACTGCCTATCTCTAAGCTAACCACAGAATGGTTTAAGTCTTAGTGTTACTCAACTGCCTGGTAAGATACAGTGGTGGAGTTAATAATTACCTGGCTTCCAGTTGTATAAGCAGTCTGGAAGAGATGAACCACATTGGATAAGCAGGCCCTTCCTGTTGATGAGAAGGAAGTACAGGGGCAGGTAAACCACTGATCTACTAATCCCTAGATATGGGAGAAAGACATGGCTCATCTAATTTACCTGTTCTTACAAGTAAGGAACTGAAGGTGGGGTTGTAGTATATTATGTCGTGGTCCAAGAGGAGTTGCTCACATGGCATCCACTGACAACCTGTCCCAGACGAAGAGAGATTATATGGTCCTTGAGAAAGACCCGCCCTGGAAACAAGGGTTCAAGTGCCTTAAGGGCATGATGTTGCCACCACTTCATTCTCTGCCTTTTAAATTAAAATAAATGCCTCTTCTCTGTTTCTCCTTCACTCCCTCCCTCCCTCCTTCTTATCTGGTGGTAAATAGATAAACCAGCATACATGTGTGGATTAGTGAAGAGTATCATAAACTATTTAGCCAACTCATGAACAACGGTCTAAATTATCTAGAATATAAAATGTGTGCATATAATAGACCTTAATTAACAAATATAATTTTAGCTACTAATTTTCAGGCCTCACACTGGTCAGACCCAAGCATGTTGATCACTGGGTTATTGAGACTAGAGAATGGAGGAGAATACTATGGTGCTGCCTCTCTCCCTCTTCTCTAAGTATGTTTGCAACATTCTTTTCTCTTTCACTCAGCACAAAGTCCTTTTATGGGAAAATGTTAATATATTTGCGGCCCTTGGTTCTTAGAGAAAATTGTCACTTAGAGATCTCTCTTACTAAATTCTCGAATATTTCCATTAATTTCTTCCAGAAAGCCTCAGGCATGTGCTTCTTTTTATGCACTTTTCTAAGCCATATATTGAGACCTACAATAATTTGCCATACTGGATCACCCACGGAATGTCTGAAAGCTACCCAACAGTGCATGAATTTTAAAAGCTTTTGCACAGCAAAGGAAACCATAAACAAAACAAAATGACAACCCTCAGAATGGGAGAAAATATTTGCAAATGAAGCAAGTGACAAGGGATTAATCTCCAAAATATACAAACAGCTCATGCAGCTAATATCAAAAAAAAATAATAATAATAATAACCCAATCAAAAAAAATGGGCAGAAGATCTAAATAGACATTTCTCCAAAGAAGACAGACAAATGGTCAGAAAGGACATGAAAAGATGCTCAACATCACTAATTATTAGAGAAATGCAAATCAAAACTACAATGAGGTATCACCTCACAACAGTCAGAATGGGCGTCATCGGAAAATCTACAAACAATAACTGCTGGAGAGGGTGTGGAGAAAAGGGAACCCTCTTGCACTGTTGGTGGGAATGTAAATTGATACAGCCACTATGGAGAACAGTACGGAGGTGCCTTAAAAAACTAAAAATAGAATTACCATATGACCCAGCAATCCCACTACTGGGCATATACCCTGAGAAAACCATAATTCAAAAACAGTCATGTACCACAATGTTCATTGCAGCTCTATTTACAATAGCCAGGTCATGGAAGCAACCTAAATATCCATTGACAGACGAATGGATAAAGAAGATGTGGTACATATATACAATGGAACAATGGAATACTACTCAGCCATAAAAAGGAACAAAATAATGCCATTTACAGCAACATGGAGATAGTTTCTTTGCCACAACCTAGAGATAGTTATACTGAGTGTAGTAAGTCAGACACAGAAAGAAAAATATCATATGATATTGCTTATGTATGGAATCTAAGAAAAAGTGGGGGAGACACATGAACTTATTTACAAAATAGAAGTAGAATCACAATGTAGAAAACAAACTGATGGTTACCAGGGGATGGGAGGGGAGGGATAAAATGGGAGATTGGATTGACATATACACACTACTATATACAAAATAGATAGCTAATAAGAAACTGCTGTATAGCACAGGGAACTCTACTCAGTACTCTGTAAGGCATATATGGGAAATTAATCTTAAAAAAAAAAAAGAGTGAATATGTGTATATGTATAACTGATTCATTTTGCTCTACACCTAAAACTAACAAAACATTGTATATCATCTATTCTCTAATAAAAATTTTAAAAAGATAAAATAAAATTTTAATTATCTGTTTTCCTTTCTATTTTGCCTTCATCATATTGCCTATTTAATGCCCAGCTATGTTCTTAATAAAGCTTTATTCCTCTTTTATTCACTGGTCTTTATTTCTAGACCATCAGATATATCTCCAAACACATTCTTTCATTCCCTGTTATTTTAAACTTTGCATTTGTTTCCTTGAAATACATATAATAAAACATGAAACAGTTCTTTGATTTTTTGATGCTTTAGCTAATAAAATGTTGGTAGGTGATGGGAAGTAAGTGAGCAACATAAAATATAGCCTTACAATTCCAAGGCTTACCAACATTGGCTAGGTTTTTCTCAAGGATAGGAACCAGGCCTTGTACCCCTGTAATAACCAGTATATTTCTTGGCACACAGAGCAGAAGCTTAATAAATGGATCAGGTTGTTGTAATTAACTTTCCTTCTTCGATTTTTATTTGATTATTTTTAGGGTTATTTTTGGACTATCAAGTTATTTAAAAAATTAATAAAAGAACAGTACAATATGTTGAAGGGTCAAAAGGAGGAAACTGTAAAAGAATTTTAAAAAGTGAAAAATGGGAAGAAGAAAGTGTTTAACCAAAATGATTTAGAACAAGACAGATGGCAAACCCATCGTGATCCAGTTTTCCCACTTCTATTTTTTCCTCAATTGAATCCATCATCATTCTGCCTCCCAGAGAATAATCTTACTGTCTTAATTAGCTTGTTCTTAGTTGTCATCTTAAAAATCCCAACAGCTTTTCCTATCTGTCCTTCTAACCATGTTTTTATTCCTCACTGCTATTTAAGTTGTTTCTATATATTAAGTTGATGAATGTGGTAGCCTACATTTAACTGTAACTTTTGAATAGTTACCTCATAAAGAAAATGCTAAATAGGTAGTAAACAAATTAGTTCAGATTCTTGCCCTCCAAGGATATATATTTTTCTGGCCCAAATAAACCCAGACAAATTCTACATCATTATATTCTTAACCTTTAACCTTCATGACAGAGTACTGAATTGCTTCCAGCTCTTGTGAATAATTTATTCACAGGAAACCTGTAATTCATGCATAACGTTAAATTCAATGAAAATGGTATTTCTTCTTACTATTGCTCTTAAGACCAAGTCATTTTCTCAAATTTCCAGTATACAATACAGTACTATTAACTGAGGTCATCACACTGAGTAGATTCCAGATGCTCTCACAATACACACACAAAAGGGAACTGAGTCTGGAGATGGATGTGTTAATTACCTTGACTGTAGTAATCATTCCACTCAATATGTATGTGGATATCAAAACATCATGTTGGGTGCCTCAGCTCTATACAAATTTATTCAAAAATTATATTGTCTTTGTGTTATATAATTATAAAATATATTAAGAAAAATACAGTATCAAGCATTATGGAAAAAATTAAATGTTGAACTTGATAAAGACCAAATTTTAAAAAGACCAAGTAATTTTAACTTGATGTTTTATTCATAATTTTTTTCAGCAACACGTTTTATATGCACTTGTACTCTAGAATCTGTAGAACGATTCTACGTAACATTTATATTTTGAATGTTATTGTTTATGAACATTAAAGTTTCTATTTATGCACACATCATATTCTGATTATATAAATTTGGCTATTTTTTTTGTTTAATTAAGATCTTTCCACATGAATTTGATATAATGGTAAATGAAATGAAACAAAGATAAAAAGTTGAATGAGAAAGACTTGCAAAGGGAATGGTTATGTGGAAATATGATGACCTGGAAAATCCTATTAGATCAATTGCCCAATGTATGCTATGTAATATTACTGAACATTAAGTCATGAAAATAAAGATGAACTGAGTTTAAAAACGTGGTTATATCTATGGCACAAGCAGTTGGATTCACTGTCATCAGTAACTGAACTTATAAAATTCTTGTTTGTATTGATTATCTACTACTGCATAATAAAACACCTCAGAACTTAAAACAAAGTTTTTAGCTTATGACAAAGTATTTAGCCTATGATTCTGAGGGTTGGTGAGCTGACCATAGTCTTGTGGGACAGTTTATATAGTCTCAGCTGCGATCACTCATGGGTCTGCAGTCAGGTGCCAGGTGGTTTAAGGGATGACATTTGTCAACGAAAGTTTCTCCTCTGGACCATAGAACACACAGAATTATTTGTGTGCATATTTTAAAATTATCCCAAAGATAGTATGCAATTAATACCATTTTAGATGCACATGAAAAAAGTAACTCATTACATCACTGGATGCCTTAAAGCACTTAGAGCCCAGAGGGCTGGCTGGATAGAGGCCAGAAAGGGGACACATGGGCAGAAATAGAGATGATTGGTACCTTGGTGTATCAGCCACATTTATCCCTATGACACATTAAAGACCTAATCATTGAAGAAATGGAGCAGATACTTGAATAAGCTACGGCTCCCAGGAGATGAGGTACATATTCAGAATAAGCCTGGACTTTAAGTGCCCTGCAAAAGCCTGCCAAAGATTTTATTCAGTTCTATACCGTGTGATCTTGAGCAACAGTGTGCCCTCATAATAAAGTAGAAGAAAAGTGGAGAAGGAAGAGAGGGAGGGAGAACAGGAGAGAGAGAGAAACAGAACAAAGAAAGCAGAAGCAGTAAGCAGAAGAGGAGAAACAAAAACAAAAACAAAAAACAAAAAAAAGAGGGTAAGAATGACAAAGACATTAATCATAATTAATTTACTGATTTACTTTTTAATGTTTATAAGGCATTAGCCCACAGCATAATTCATCTGAAATCTTACCTCATATTAACCCAGAAAAAAAAATCTAAGATTTTTCTTAAACAAGTTGTGGACACTTGTGATAAATTCTGGTAAGAAATTGGATAGAAGTTTCAGCTGAATTATTTAAGGACCAAAGTGAGATGACTTCAGGCTCACTGGAGGAAATGCCTTTCACTGAGAACCAATCCACAGCCTCTCTGTTTTCCAGGAGGCGAGAAACACCCACAAACGTCTCCAAGGCATTTACTGTCTTCTCTTCTCTGATCCTTTAGACTTGCATATAAATGCAAATTTTTTCTTTACTCTTTCCTGTGAAGTAAGCTAATTTTTCACTTCCAACTTATGGAATTTGGTGATTTAGATCCTAAAAGATAAGAAAGACTTAAAATAACACAAATTGACACTTGTTTCCTATTGCTAGTACTTAGTATAATACATTATCAATTGAATGTTATTTTGCTTTTTCCCCTCTTTCTTGAAGATGATGCTACAAAAGAAAACTCACAGGTATATTTATTTAGATTCTCAACAGAAAATGCATTCCAATCTCAATTTCTTTTAACACCAGGAGGTATGCAGCCTCCAAAAGCAGCATTTACATTCAGCTAAAACATCTGAGGTTATTACCAAATAGTTTTAACACCGGAAACATTTTGTAAAGGCACCTTCCTGATACTCTGGTAACTTGAAGGGCTGGTATGACATGCATTGTACAAAGTCTTAAAACGTTTATTGCTTGTCTGTTCATGCTAATGTTTAGAGCTTCTTCCCTGTAAAATATAGAAGGCAGTAACAAAATGTTGAAACTAAGAATGAAATTCAGGGTGAAATCAACTTGGAAGTTTACAGTCAAGTGTCAGTGGTACCAATTTTTTTTTAATTAGCAAAATTTTAAGAAAATATCTTTTATATGCTAATAAAATAATTTAGCATAGTTCAGGATATCATAATCCTCTACCTTATATCAACTTATTTCTATTACTTCCTATCATTTATTTGTAAGTCTTTGATTTAAGTTTGGGTCCATATCCAATATTCCTGATTATCTTTCACTATTATCCATATTTTGTGGCTTTTATTTATTTTTTTTTGAGTTCAATTTAGTGTGCTTGTTTTATATTCACTTATTTATTTTTTAAAATTGTTATTGGAGTATAGCTGCTTTACAATATTGTGTTACTTTCTACTGTACAGCAAAGTGAATTAGCTATATGTATACATATATCTCCTCTTTTTTGGATTTCTTTTCCATTTAGGTCACCACAGAGCATTGAGTAGAGTTCCCTGTGCTATACAGTAGGTTTTCATTAGTTATCTATTTTATACATATTATCAATGGTGTATATATATAATCCCAACCTCCCAATTCATCCCGCCCTCCCCCTCCCTCCTTGGTATCCATATGTGTGTTCTCTACGTCTGTGTCTCTACTTCTGCTTTGTAAATAAGATTGTCTATAACAATTTTTTCGGATTCCACATATATGCATTAATATACAATATTTGTTTTTCTCTTTCTGACTTACTTCACTCTGTATGACAGTCTCTAGGTCCATCCACGTCTCTACAAATGACCCAACTTCATTCCTTTTTATGGCTGAGTAATATTTCATTGTATATATGTACCATACCAAACATTCCTGATTATCTTTTACTATTGTCCGTATTTTGTGCTTTTTTTTTTTTTTTTTTGGTCATGCCACACTACATGTGGGATCTTAGTTCCCAGACCAGGGATCAACCAGGGATTGAACCCGTGCCCCCTGCAGTGGAAGCACAGAGTCTTAACCACTGAACCTCCAGGGAAGTCCCATATTTTGTGGCTTTTAAAACAGTTTCTTCTGTATTTCTTTTATTCTTTATGGCTGGGCTACTAATAGGTTAGGTCCCAATCTTACTATTTGACTAATAAACTCCTCAGATCATGTGAGTTCAGGTTTATTTTTCTACTATAGGTTAAACTATTCCTTAAATAATGGGAGATAGATTATCCATTTTTTCAGAGGTGAGTCCTAGCTTAAGGTGGCTGATGTGTCTGGCATCTAAGTGCTAGAGTACAACCATGGAGAGGAATTCAGAAATTTCCTGAAGAAACGCCAAAGATTTCTTTGGTAGATCAAATCTACTGTTTTGGGGTTTCATTGTTGTTATTTATTTGTTTGTTTTCTCTTTGAAGTCAGTCACTCAAAATCATCATGCTCTCTGGATATTATTTATTGATCAATTAAAATTTGTGGTACAAAATCTTGTCCAGTAGCTAGAAAACAAAGAAGGACTTATGAAGTATGCTATTGCCTTGGAGTCTGGGATTGTCTTTTGCCAATCACATCAGTTACTTTACAGGTGAAAATGTTACCTTGTTAGTTGAATGGACCCACTCTGGGATCCTAGCCTGGGCTGAGACCTACTGTCTTGGCCAGGGAGGTTCTTTTGCTCAAACAGCCAATAACAAAACAGATGCTAAGACTGGAACAGCACAAGCTTTATTCAATGGCCAAAGAATGGAGCAGCTGAAACTTAGTTTGCAAATAAACTTCTTAATCCAATTCAGGTGGAGACACCCTATGTATAGGAGGGTCAAGGTAAAAGGGAGGGAGTTGAAAAAACTGGGATGAATAGTCATGAGTTATCTGAAGACAGGGTTCTGGTTTGGACCCAGAACTGATCCAACTCTCCTTTTCATTCCTTGTTTGGGCTTTTCCTTTGCTGTCATGGCAACTGTCAAGTGTCATGGTGCTGGTGGGTGTGTCATTTAGCTAATGTATCAGTATTACAATGAGTGTATAATGAGGCGCAGATCCACTGGAAGTCAAATTCTTAGCCATCTTGGGCCTAGTTCATACTAATCAGTTCTTGTTTTTCCTCTTTGCAGCTTCCTCCTGAAAGATAACAGTATTTGGTTTCTATTTGAGGGAGGGGTAGGGGCATAATTCTGGGGCAACAAGCTTGGTAACAAAAATAGAAATAAAGATTTATAATGCCAAAGAATAAGAAGTTTTAGGAGGGCAATAGGTAATATATTCTCTGTTCTTTACCATGTGGCATGATGTTTTTTTCAATAGAGCATAAGACTAAAGCTTAGGGCTGTTTCCCTGACAAGAAGGACTCAGGACAAGCCAACCTAGGTATTCAAAATGGTGCTGGGTTCTTGCATATATGGTCATAAGCATTAAAAACAGAACTCTTGTGCCACTATAATTTTGCTTTATTTACTTTTTATTTTCTCTCACTTAGTGTTCTGTCAGCCTGAAATTCTCTTCCTGCTAAAAACTGCATCCAATAACATGTAAGTATTATGACACTTCCATCACTGGATGTAAACATCTTAACTCTTCACTCTAAATTGTTTTTTTCCTGAAAGATAAAGTATATTTATGACAGAATGATGAAAGTCCACTAAACTATACTTATGTGCCCAGAGGCCTTTTGAATCTTCTTACCCCTGATTATAGTGCTTGTAAGAAATAGTCCTACAATACCTAAGGGCCTAAAACTAATTAGAGTCTCTTTTAAAATTGTTAATAAAAAGATATGGAGAATGTGGGATTTTGATAAAGAAAGTTGAGCTGAAAACTAAGAGTTATGACTGTGCAAAAAGAGTAGAGTCAAGCCTGCAGAGAAAAGATGGAGCACAGTTAAGAAGTTATTTGACTAAAAGGAAAGGTAGGAGAACAAAGAAAGGAAGAAAGATTCCCTGGATATCTTCTCATATCCAACCTGGGTATTCCCATGGGACCACGTGGTCTTGATGCCGGTGAGTTTTTGACATCCTTAATGGCACTCCATCCATTGAGGTAGGTTGAGTACGTTTTATTTTTTGAAGCTGGAAGAGCTATGAAAATAAGTAAGATGCTCACCAAAGTTCTCCTGAACTACTTCTCTCTACATACTCTGGAACCCTAGAAACAACTTCAGTTTCACTGCTACAGCAGTGAAAAAATTGAGTGTTTGTTCAGAAAATATCAGTTCATGTGTAGATAGAGATTTTATGAATATAGTTTAGGAAAGCTAATGGAAATTGTAAGGCTGCTTTACTGCCTTCCCATCTCTATTATATTTTCACATCACTCAGTTTGTGCTATCTGAATTCAGCCTCTGACATTAATTTGAATTTGGAACCATCATTTTGATGTTTCTAGGAGCGATAGCTGGATTGTAACATGGCAAATTGTATCCCAGTATCTATTCTTACTCCCTCCTTGGAGCTGGCTCATAGACATCTAGTTAGAAAACATATGCTCCTGCCAGCAAAGATGGACTGAGTTCTAAGTTCCAACCTGGAGGATGTGATCTAAAGGAATGGGTGCATTTCTGGGTCACATGCTTTAACAGGCGTTGCTCACTTCCCATAGTGTGGAAGTGTGGTATCACAAGTCAGCTTCGAGCATGTGAGTGAGGACAGCATGTGGAGGACCTTGAGAGTGACAGGACAGAAGGACCCAGAGTGCCTAGATGACCTCATAGATGACCCATGCTGAGCTCCCATCTCAGAACCACCAGCTGAAAGAGAAATAAGTTTCATTTTCCTTGAGCCACTATATTTTGGACTGTCTTTGTTAAAAATCAGGCAACTTAGTTATTTGCTCCTTTTCTTCAACTATTTTCTCACTACATACTGAATTTTAACTGGAATAATTTGTATCACCAAGGGTTCTCTGCTTTTGGACAGATCTAATCTCCTACCTAGAAATATGTGATGGAGGCCACATGATCCAGAGTTTAGGGATACATTAAAATTTATAATTCAATCAAATTAGGTAAGTATATAGGATGTAAATAAGAGTTCATAGCATGATATAAAAGAAACATAAATGAGCATAATTTAGTCAAGCTTTACAATAATAATAGCAATAATTGAAAACTGATACAGCACTTTTATACAATCCTCACAACAAACCTGTAGGAATTTACTATTACTAATCGTGTTTTACAGAAGGAAGAACTGGAAGAAGTGGTAAGCTGTACAGCCAGGATTCAAATCCCCCTGCCTGACTTCAGAGGCCATGCTCATTGATAGGTCCCTCTGCTCCCTCTCACTGGGCGGGGCTGCTTCTTACCAGGCCAGTCTCTATCCCTATCAATACCCTGAGAACTTGGCTCAGGAAGTCTAGTAACATGTCCAAGCTCAGACATCATATCAGTCACACTGTCAGGGTTCCCAAACTGTTGCTGCTTTTCCTACATTCCAGTCTTCCGGGGGATCTAAGTGGTGAAATGAAAGATACAGACAGTAAGTGCAATTAGATTCAGAGAAGAAGAAAAACATCTTAGTTAAGTGATCATAGAGGTTTGAGGACAAAAGCAAATGTTTATGGGAATGCTTAGAGCAGCCATCTAAGACTCATATATATATATTTTATATTCTTATATGTATATATATATATTTTTTTCTTTTTCAAACAGTAAATCTCCATGTATGATGTATGTGAAGACTCACAAAAGTTGATGAGATGTGGACAGGCTGAGTAAGACTTTGTCCTGAATTGGTTTATTCTCTAATTCTTTCTGCCTTATACTTCCATATTTTTTTTCTTAAACTGAGCCTAATAATATTGCCTTGACATTGATGCCCACTTCAGATTAAGAAATATTCTAAATATAAAATATAATATGAATATTAATACATACAAAAGAAAAATCTCTCTCTCTCACATATGTATATAAAGTATTGTTATATATTATATATTTATATATATGTAATTCTTCTTGGTACATTTCTTCATTTAACATAAGAATCTCATATTTTATTAGTAAGGACTCTACCCCTCCATCTCAAAAATGGCTAAGAAAAATTATATATGTACATACAAATATAAATATAATTTGGCTCAGCATGGATAAGTCTAAATATAGCATTTTTTTTTTACTGAGGTATAGTTGATTTACAATATTATTAGATTCAGGTGTACAACACAATGATTCGGTATTTCACAGATTATACTTCATTAAAATTTATTACAAGATAATGGTTATAATTCCTTATTCTCTAAAATATATCCTTGTTGCTTATCTATTTTATACATAGTAGTTTGTGTCTCTTAATCCCCAACCCCTATTTTCCCCCTCCCCCCTTTCCTCTCCCCACTGGTGACAACCAGTGAGTCTGTTCCTATTTTGTGATATATATATTCACTTCTTTTATTTTATATTCCACATATCAGTGATAATATACAGTATCTGTCTTTCTCAGTCTGACTTATTTCACTAAGTGTAATACTCGCTAGGTCCATCCACATTGTTAAAAATGGAAGATCTTCATTCTTTTTTATGGCTGAGTAATATTACATTGTGTGTGTATTATATATATATATATGTGTGTGTGTATATATATATATATATATATACACACACACATATATATATATATAATACACACACATACATATACACATATATATAACATCTTCTGCACGTATCTTTTCAAATTAGTGCTTTTGCTTTTTCCAAATATATATCCAGGAGTGGAATTGCTGGATCATATTGTAGTTCTATTTTTAGTTTTTTGAGGAACCTTCATAATGTTTTCCATAGTGGCTGCACCAATTTACAATCCAACTGTGTACAAGGGTTCCCTTTTTCTCCACATCTTTGCCAACACTTGTTATTTGTGAGCTTTTTGATAATGGCCATTCTGACAGGTGTGAGGTGACATCTCATTGTGGTTTTGATTTCCATTTCCCTGACGATTAATGATGTTGAGCATCTTTTCACTTGCCTGCTGGCCGTCTGCATGTCTTCTTTGGGGAAAAAGCATCTCTTCAGGTCTTCTACCCATTTTTAAAATTTGTTTTTTTGGGTTTTTTTGGGTTTTTTTGGTATTAAGTTGTATGAGCTCTTTACACATTTTGGATATTAACCCTTTATCAGACATAACATGTGCAAATATTTTCTCCCATTCAGTAGAATGTCTTTTCATTTTGTCTATGGTTTCCTGGCCATAGGTGCATGAATTTATTTCTGAGCTCTTCATTCTGTTCCAATGATCTATGTGTCTGTTTTGGGGCCAGTGCCATGCTGTTTTAATTACTATAGCTTTGTAATATAGTCTGAAGTCGGGGCATGTGATATCTCCAGCTTTGCTCTTTTTTCTCAAGATTGCTTTGGCTATTCAAGTTCTTTTGTGATTTCATATAAATCTTAGGGCTATTTGTTCTAATTCTGTGATTAAGTAAGATATAGTAAGTAAGTAAGAATAAATAATATAAGTAAGAATAAGTAAGATAAGATAATCATAAATATTTTGATAGGGATTGCATTAAATCTATAAATTGCTTTGGACAGTATGGACATTTTAACAATATTAATTGTTCCAATCCAAGTACATGGGATATCTTCCCATTCTTCATGTCATTTTCAGATTCCTTCATCAATATTTTATAGTTTTCAGTGAATAGGTCTTTCACCTCTGATAGTTTGTTATTAGTGTATAGAAAAGCAACAGATTTCTGTATATTAATCTCATATCCTGCAACTTCATTGAATTCATTTTTTAGTTCTAATAGTTTTCTGGTGGAGACCTTAGGGTTTTCTATATATAGTATCACGTCATCTGCAAATACTGACAGTTTTGTTTCTTCTCTTCCAATTTGAGTGTCATTTATTTCCTTTTCTTCTCTAATAGCTGCGGCTAGGACTTCCAATATTATGTTGAATAAAAGTGGTAAGAGTGCACATCTTTATCTTGTTCCTGATTTTAGAGGAAAGTCAGTTTTCATCATTGAATATGATGCTAGCTGTGAGTTTGTCATTAATGGCCTTTATTATGCTGAGATATAACGGTTACCTATTGCACTCTTAATGAGATATCCTTGTGTGTACGTGTCCCTATACAATATTCCTGTGCCCAATGGCTTTGGTGGGAGAGCTGGATTTGACATGAACACATCACTTCCTTCCTCAGGGTATGCTGGCAGCTATCACCTTAGTAGGAGGTGGGGCTGGAGAGGGAAGACCTAAGGCCAGAGTCAAGTGGGAGCTAGGGCTTCCCCTCTGCTCAATGACCATCACTGCCTTATTGGGGGTGGGTTTTGATCCCAAATTGCTGGAGTAGAAATCCTGAGGGTCAGGTTCATGCTGTCTCCATTCCCTCTAAATTTGTGCTCTCCCCCACTCCCAGCACCATCACCCTCACCCCAGAGTGGAACAGTGCTGGAGCAAGAAGGGCTGGTGTGGGCACATGGATTAGGGCACAGGTTCTGGTGGTCCAGCTGGGGTACAATACCCAGAATGCTTTTGATGAGTTGCCTGTGTACATGCCCACGATGGCTGCCCCTGCCCTGCTTGGAGCTGCATCATGAAGCAAGTGGAGGTGGAGCATTTGCTCAGCTCTGTCTGTGTCTTGCCCTGGGATGGTCATGGGAAACTGGGCAGCCACTGCAGCAGTTTTCAATCCACCCCCTCCTCCATGCTTTGGGAGCAAGCAAGCATATATGCAGTCCTCACGAGCAGGGTCCAGACTTCCCACTGCACTCCTGTTAGTTCCACTGTACCTCTATCCATCTTAACATGTGTCAGACCCTATGGCTGGGAAACCCAATATGTGGCTCAAACCACTCACTCCCCAGGGAGGGTCTCTGCCCTGTAATCTTCCTTTCCCACTGAGTCCCCTCCCAGGGTCACAGGTTCCAACCTGATCATTTTTCTTCCCTTCCAACCCAATTCCATGTGGATCTTTGTACAGCCTTGGTTGTACAGGAGCCTTTCTACAAGTTTCCAGTTAATTTTCAGTGAGAATTTTTCCACATGTAGATGTATAGTTTTTTGTATTTGTAAGGGAGGCAAGCTCCACATCGTTCTATTTTGCCATGTTGATTCTGATCCCAAGCGTAGCATATTATTATGGAGGTTCAGAGCTTTCATAGATCAAAATAAGAAAATTATAATTTATGAAACTGAAAGTAATAGGAAATTAATTATTTTCACCAATATATACTAATATTCCATGGATATCTGGGAAGGGAACACAAACATATCAAGAGGGCTTGTTTTCATCTAAAAATTATCATCTTACTATCTCAGATTCATTATAAACAGAGGAGATTACATCAGGGAAATATATTTTTTCTCATTATTTAAATAAAATAGCAATTGATTTTATTTTTCATAAACATATTCACATCAAATCATAGTTAAAATTCAGTAAGATATCCTTTGATCCTTTGATAGGCTTAACTTATACTACAATTAGAAGGTTATATAACCATACAATATTGTACAGAAGAGGAATACTAATAATATTACTTGAAAGGGCATCTACATATTCTTTGTGTTTGTAATTAGCTTGTATGAATGTTATTATTCCCCCCCAAAAAAATACTAAATGAATGGATTAAAATATAAATATTGCCTCCAGAGTGATCTAGAAAATCCAAGAAATTTACCTTAGCTTTAAATAAAACATTTGATTAATGAATGTAATAAATGATAGCATAGAAAAAAAATCCAATGATTAAAAGATATTCTTATGAGATGTGTCTGCTGAGTCCTATCTTTTGGCAGAGACCATACAGCCAATGATAGCTATAGTCACACAGCTGCATTATCAACTCTACGTTTGATTTGTGTGCATTCTGATGGGTTGCTTTAAATAATAAATATAATATTAACTTGTATAATAATACAGTAAAATTTTGCAATTAAAGTTTTTGCCTTACAGTAGAGTGAATATAAACTTTGAAAGTTAAATTAAGGCAACTACCCTGACAATCATCAAGCATTTGCTGAAAAACAAAAATATTATGGATCAAAGCTAACACATTGTACATAATCAGAGCAAGATAGTTTATAAACTCACATTTACATGCAACCACCAATGAAACACATTTATTTCATCCACTACATATACATTATATTATCTGAATAAACCTAGGCACTGTTGCCATAAATTCATATTATAGTATGCTTAAAATAATGTATGGAGCAAACCAAGATATAAACAAAGAGACAAATGAACACTTATTTACTCAGATGTTTGTATTTTCTCCAACATTAAAACACAAACTTGTATTATACTAATCACCCATCATTTAAAATTCAAGTAAGAGAAGCATTAGGAAACCATACATATACATGAGGAAAAGAAAATCATAGAATGTAGTTAGAAGAAAAAAAGTGCTTAAATTATAATTAAGACTTTTCTAAGGACTTAGAAAGAATAATCATTTAACAAAACATAATCAAACTGGAATATTGAACTTCAGTTATTACAGTAGCTAAAAGAAAAGAAATTAACTCTCTGATTCCTTGCAGTGTCATTTTTCTACAATCTTGTGTCCCAATTTAAAAACAAAACTTCCTTAATGAAGTGGACATGTCTGTAGTTCTTTTCATGATGCCTCTTGAAGAGGCATAAAATAGAAACATCCTAGATAGACAATTTCACCATATTGCAATTTTAGGAAGGCTAAAGTTTTCAAAAGTCTCCAATTAAAATTTTAAAATATATATATAGAATATCTGGAAAAATGAAATTGTCTTTTATTGAGATCTCAGATTTTATTTGAGATCTCAGCTTATTCTGCATTTGAAGAAACTGTAATTTTTAAAGAAACTTGTAAATTCTTATTAGAATCAACCTAAATTTCTTTTCTTTCAATCTCTTTTTTTCTCTTTCTCTGTATACACACACATTCACGCACACACACACATTTATATACACACAAACACATACATACACGTACATACGCACAGAACAAGGCATAGATATTCCTTCTCTCTTCATATTATGTATATTCCCTAAGATGTGCTAGAAATTATATGGTAACTCATTTAATATTTAAACAACAATTTAATCAAATAAAATTGTTATCCCTTTTATACGAATGAGCATAGAGGACCTCAAGTAAGATATATAATTTGCCTAAAGTCATAAAACCTGTAATGTCAAAGTCAGAATTTTAACCCCTGTTCAAATATATATATATATATATATATATATATATATATATATATATGATTTCACAGTAAAATCCTCACTGGGTCTCAGATGGTATAATGGAAAATGAATGGCTTTTGGAGGAGGGTTACCCTACTTTTTGTTCCTGGCTACAATTTTTCGCATCAATGTCTTCTTGGGTTAGTGAGTTAAAATCCTCAGGTGATATTTTTCTTAACTGCAAAATGGAGGTAAAAATACCTAACTTGCATGATTATTATGAGGATTAGAATTAGCACATAGCAATCTCTTAGCATGTGATGTTACCCCAATAAATATCTGATGTCATTATCTTTTGTATTATTATATAATTATTACCCATAACCAGTAAGTTTATACTGTCTATTAACTGGGTTATATAAAGTAACAAACACATACACACACACACACACACACACACCTTTTTCCTTAGAACATAAATTTAGCCATTTTAAATTATATGCTAATTTGATCTATTTGAGCATTAATTTTTATACAAAATCTAGTAAATTATTTCAAATTTATCTATTGGACACACTTCTTTCTAAAATGTTTTCTATTTAATGAAAAATTGTATAATTTGTTTAACCTTAGCCTTCATAATAAAATTATAGCAAAACAATCACTTGAAGAAACAATTGACACAGGTAGATTGATTTAAAAATTCCCCTCTCTTTTTGTAAAATTGAACTCAGCTTCCACACCACTCTGTAATAAGGAATAGGAGTGTGCAGATAAAAGAAACTACCTACTATAAGGTTAGGTAGTTCATTTAATATTGACAGCAATGTCAAGGTTTCCAAGAAAAGCAGGCTATATATTCAACCTAATAAAATAAATATGACCAGAACGTTCATTATAGATGCCTGCATAAATAAATGTATACTCTTTATATTATAGCTGCAAGATTCTTTTTTATATGAATTTGTGATATTCCTTGAGGTGTTCATTTCTAATGTGAAAAAGATACAAGGTTTTGAATCAAAAGGTTTAAAGTAATTCTCCTGTGTCATCTGATGCATTTTTAAAGATATAGATGGCAAAGCTTAATTCAAAAAACCTGTTATTACAAGAACAGTTATAACTGTGCCATGTCCAGTTATCCTGCAGATTGTAGTTAGAAAGAAGTATAATTATATAAAAATGCAAATGGGAAGATTAAATACTCAGAGTGCCCATTCAATTCAAAGACATAGAGACCAAAATTCAGTTGCCAGTCTTTATGTTTTCATGCACTTTGGGAATATCTAACTGATTTCATTTTCCACATAAATAAAAGTGGTCTCTATTCATATAGGAGTTTTATGTTTACTTTCTAAAATCAGGCACAATATTCCTGTTTTTCAAAAAGACTATATTACAACAATTACAGGAACAGTGTATGTATGAATCAAATATTTTAGCTAACTAAGATCATTGTCACACAGATCTAGAGGGATGATGAACTAAGATTAGTCTTTGTGGTTTCATTCTCCTTAGAATTCATGTTTTCAAATTCTGGGTCTGCACAACAAATGGCTGTTTTGCATTTAATTAGCATAGACCATGTAATTATTAGATGTGAATATTTATTTTAAAAATCAAAACTTAAAAATAATTTTATATGTCTATAAAAATATAGCCTCCTTTTATAAAAGTCACTTTTTATTCTCTGAGAGAAGAGTAGATTAAAAAAATGAGTCTCCTGTGGACACTTTCTAGATTCTCCTGTGAGACACAGAATCTAATTATTCTGCATTTTGTCTTCTGAAAGAGGTGGTCTGTATGCCATCATCATGATACTGTCTGTAAGCCACCAGCCTGATAACATGATTTGCCTCACTAATGTTCATCTATTTCTGTTACTTTTCGATAAACGTGAGGGTGATGGTGTGTTTCAGGTTGAATTCATTATGACAATGTCTGGTAGTAACCTGTAGAAATTTAAAACATGAGTGTGGATGAATCCTCATTTAATGAATCCATGACTTTTTAAACATCTGTTCTAACTTTTTTATTTTGCGCGCACATCTAGTTTTCTTTTTTTTTTTTTAATATTTATTTATTTAGTTGCAGCACGTGAACTCTTAGTTGTGGCATGTGGGATGTAGTTCCCCGATGAGGGATCGAACCCGGGTCCCCTGCATTGGGAGCACAGAGTCTTAGCCACTGCATCACAAGGGAAGTTCTTGCCCGTACATCTACACACAAAGTTGTCAAACACTGACTACTGTGGAATTAATTCTTTTATTTTTTAATTTTAATTTTCTCTTTACTGTATTTCTTTATTTATCCTACAGATTACCTAATGCTGTCTGATTTCTAAATGCTTTAACTTTACAAGAATGGAGTAAAATGTAAAGAAAAGGAAACTGGAAAAAATAAGTGTTTGAATTTTCTATTTACAAGCAACACCACTTAAAAGATCTACAGAAAAAGAAGATGTAAAAATATCTGAGGGGGAAGACTTAGATTTATTTTTTAAAATAATTTACATTTTCCTTCTTTTGTATCATAAGCATATATATTTTAAACTGATTTGTTTAAAGGGTTGAATCTCACTCTTTCTGAAAGAGAAATAAATAGTATTGTTTATCAACTTTAACAGAAGTGATTTTCAAAATAAAGAAGATTATTTGGTAGTATTCCATGTACAAAATAATAAGATCTTATACTAAATAAAGCCTTCATGAAAAGAGGGATGTTTCTCTGCTGTTAATGCTGCTGAATCCTCCATGCTATTAGAAAAGTGTTTGGAATGTATTAGAGTAGGTAATCAAGAAGTATGTCTGTAGCAAAGGAATTGTAAAGCAGATCCATAAATTTGCTATGTAAATAGTAGCTTGTGCTCAGATTCTATGATGCAACATTTCCAATATACACAGGTCAGACTGTATCTTTTACACTGGTAGTGTGGTGAAGGGCATTCTCAAGCTTAGGGCATCTAACAAAAGCAGTAATGAGCAGTATTGGAAATATTCAAAAGAAGAATATATAACCTTAAGAATATTGGGAGGGGGAATCTAAGAATTTAAACTCAAAATGCAATTTAAAAAAATGTAAACTTATTCTATGAAATTATGTTGTAAGAGCTCAACAAACACATGAAAGATACAAACAGATTACATATCATGAAAGAACACTCTAGGCCCTAAGAAAGGCTAGGATGTAAGAAAACCTGAAATATTTCATCAGTTCCTCATAATTAGGACAGCAAAGTACCTTACTGTGGACCAACTTCACTATTCCTGTAAATGAACCAGTTTATAGCACAGGCCCCATAGGATGTTGGGCTTTTAAATGGAACATGAGTGTGGGCTTATATTTTGCTATTCATTAAAGGTATTCATTCTTATTAGAGGAAGAATAATTTTAAAATATAGAATAATGTCCCCTTTCAATTACAAAAGTGAATATTTTAATCAATTACAGTAAATACCAAGGGGGTGATTCTTGACTACCAGAATGCCCTTCAGGCTTGCTTCGCAGGATGATGAATCATGCATGTTTAAAGGCCAACAGTGAAATAAAAATGCTATTGCTTTAAAAAAAAATGTTTCTAGGGTCTATTTAAAAGGGGATGGATTCATCCTCAAGATTTTATTTTTCTCAATAAAGAATGAAATCTCCATTGATTTTAAAAGAAGAGCAATGTTCTAGAAGCAGGAGTACTAAAGTAGACCGGATAGCTTATATTTTATTCAGAGGGTTATCAACTGTTCATTAGATCTTTGGGGAAGTCTTAAAAATCTGTCATATTCAATGCTCATATTTGTAAATTTGAATAATGCATTTTCCAACACAATAAGAACATCTTATCAATATACAAAAAAGCTTTGCTTAATAGATTTGTAAGAATTTTAAGTTACACTTCATTTTCTTTCTTGGATTTTGCCTTTTGAATGCATCAGATGATTTTCATTTAAAGTGTTCTTGAAATATTTCATACATATTAAAATAGATATAGGTATTTTTCTTAAAAGTTATATTTTATTCACTGGGGGTGGCTAGACATTTCTGTGGTAGGAACAACATTTACCATTCTTCTGTCTTCATTTGCTAGTTTTATTTTTGTCTTGTTTTAATATAGGCTCTGTGAGAGACAGCATAGGATAGTGGTTAAGGCTAAAACTCTGGAACCAGGCTGTTGTGTGAAGTCTCTTGACTTCACAGATGGCGAGAAATAAGACCCTGGTCAAGTTACCGACTATCTCTACCTTCTATAACTGTATCAACTCTATTCTTTGCATCTTAATTCCCTAATGATTAAAATAGGAATAATAATGGAAAAAAAATGTCTCCCATGGTTATCGTAAGAATTAAATGCTTAACTATTTGAGAATCACTTTGTAAAGTGCCTGATACATGGAGAATGTCTGGGTGGTGGCGACTGACAGAACGTAAAGGAAAGCTCATTAGTCCACTTCTCCCCTCTTCCGCCAAAGTGTGCATCATTCTATATGTTACCACGTCAAACGTATCTCTAAATTAGAGCACTGGTACAAAGTGTCCACATCTGTACTTTTCTCTTTTTGATCTTTAGCTCAGGCTCCAAATACGGCAGTTCCAGATCATCCCTCTTACTGTCTTCACTTGAATAAAAAATATTGAAATGAAAAAAAAAAAAAATTTAGCCATTTTCTAGAGTAACTAGGATTCCGAGTGTATCAGACATACAGCCCACATCCAATTCGTCTATGGATGAAATGACGAAGAGACAGCAGAGACAACATGCCTCCGAGGTTTTGTCTAAAACTGCTTTAAAGGGACAATTTCATAGAAGGTGTCGTTATTCATTTTTTATCATGGAAAGCTTGAGTTGAATTTAAATTACTCAAATGCCTTTAGATAAATATCAGTATTTTTCCCTATGTTTCCTAGCCTACTCTGACTCATCTATCAAAACTTTCTAGTACACGGAGGGGAAGGGATGGGCTTGACACAAACAAATATTATAATAAGTGGGGGGCTTGCGAAGACTCCTCTGGCTCCATTCACAAAACAGACCTTTAAATACAATTATCTTTTTGGTTATCATAAGAGTTTATATATTTTTAGGGCATATATACTTTACATCTAGAATATTAAAGCCTGTAGAAATATTATTGTCTAAGAGTCAAATTATTCAAAGTATAAAGCTTCTAAATTTAAAATTAGCCTTTTGCCATATGGTTACTAGATATTTCGATTAGTTCTTTTTTTAAAAGCAAATAATTATTCATTTATTGGCTGAAGTATCACTGGAGGTATACTGGCTTCTCAGGCTCTCAGGGCTCAGCTGTTACACAGAATGATGGCAGTAACCAGCCTCCAGGAGCCCAATTCATTCTCTGTCCGCAGCTCTCTCTCTCTCTCTCTCTCTCTCTCTCTCTCTCTCTCTCTCTATATATATATATATATATATATAGAGAGAGAGAGAGAGAGAGAGAGAGAGAGAGAAAGATAACCTATATATATATATATTTGTCTTCTATAGGTAGGTGCGGTTATTTACTTCCATTTTAATTTTAGATTTTCCTCTATGTCTTTGTAACTGTTTTGACACTTTGAACTGTATGCTGTAGTATATATATATTATATATATATATATATATATAATATATATATATATAATATATATACACATATTTTTTTTTTACATATGTACCCTGTGATGTTCTCTGATCTGCCAAATCAGTATTTTGCCATCTATAATTAATTTTGGAATGTTCTCAGCCATTATTACTTCAAATAGTTCTTCTTCGCTGTCCCTCTTCTCCTTCCTCTGTTCCAATTATGTACACTTACACATATGTTACACGCTTTGTGATTGCCCTGCAGTTCTTGAGTATTCTGGTCCTTTTTCCACTTTCTTTTGCCTCTTTGCATTTTGGCTTGAAAAGTTTCTATTGATCTATATTCAAGCTCACTCATACTATACTCAACAACTGTGTACAGTCTACTGATGAATCCATCATAGGGATTCCTCATTTCTCTTAGTGTTTTTGATTTCTAGAATTTTCTTCTAAATTCCATCTCTCTGCTTACATTAGCCATCTGTTCTTACATGTTGTCTACTTTTTCCATTATAACCCTAAACATATAAATCATAGTTATTTCAAATTCTCTATCTTATATTTCCAATGTCTCTGTTGTATCTGAGCCTGGTTCTACACTTGCTTTTCTTCCTCAGACTGTGCTTTTTCTTGCCTTGTAGCATGTCTTGTAATTTTTGTATTGAATGATCGGAACTGAAGTAAGAGGGCTTTTAGTGCAAGGATTTAGGATAATACGGCTAGGGGTTAGTCTGTGTTTATTGTTTATTGTAGTTGTAGGTGAAGGGATTCAGAACATGCCACCCCAAAATATGCCACTGTTAATCTGTTTTATGTTAGTTTAGCTCTTAGTCCAGCCACACAACCTACGAGAGTAGAGGAAGGTTTTCCTCCTCTCCATAGGTGTCCAATTTCCTTTTATGTCCTTATTTTGCCTCCCTTCTTGAATTTGGGGTTTCTTAAGTACTCCTCCTCAGAAAGCCTGCCCCTTTCAGCTGTAATCCACTCTCATTATAGTGGAACCCTCTTTGTTTGGTGGTAAAGCGTGAGTGAGGAAGCATGCTCTACAATTGTATTATTAATCTTAGGCTTCAATGGGCCCCTGTTTGTGGGCCTTCAAATGTGCTTCTCTGATGGTATAGCTTTATGCCCGTATTAGGTGAAAACAGAAGGATAGAGGAGGCTGAAGTTGTAATAAAGGCTCTGATAAGGTCTTTTCCCCTGGAAAGTAGGCCTTTCTTTTTTCTTTTTTTTTTTTGTAGATCCCCGAGGCATGCAAGATCTTAGTTCCCCAACCAGAGATCGAACCTGTGCCTTCTGCAGTGCAAGCACAGAGCCTTAACCACCGGACCACCAAGGAAGTTCCTGTACGTCTTTCTTATGGAAAATGTTCCTAATGATTATTCTTTTTCTCTCCCTGCCAGAGATAGGAAGTTATCTATAAAATCTTCCTCTTGAGAACCTGGTAAAGATTTTGGACATTAAACCTACAAAAGTTTTGAGCACCCCCAAGACTGTAACGCCTGCAATTTCTCACTCTTATGCTAAGCTACTCTCACCTTCCAGTAATTTGCCAAAATTTCCAATTAAGTCTTCCTACCAATAGATGTATCCAACATCTTTGCTCCAAGGAAGCAGATCTCCACTCAGTTTCTGAATTCACCCATCTCTTCACAACAGGGCGACAGTTTGTCTTGCAATCACAATTCTCTGAAAGTTATTGATTTTATGTATGTTCAGTTTTTTTGTTTGTTTATTTTAACATCAGGACTGATGACTTCCAAGCTCTTTAAATGTCAGAGCTGAAACTGGAAGTTAATATTTTATACATTTGATAGAAACAAAAATAATCACTATGCTCAAATCCACTCAGAAGCATTTTATGCAATGAAAGATGTTTAAAAAAATCCCTATTCACTAATTTAAAATGTTTTTTAGTATACAGTATGTTCAAAATGTTGTGCTACATAGTATAAAATGCAAAATCTTTCCTCTGTATAATTTTATTATATATTTGGTGAAATAAATGTTATTGACAAATAACTACAATGAATAAATTTTGTTTGGTTTTATATATATATATATATTTTTCCCCCAACCCCCTTAGAATTTGATAATAAATAAAATATCACAGAGTTAGTCTGAAAAGATTCCCTCCTGCAGTGGTACAATCTAACATTTACATGAAAACAAATTAATAGCACTAAAGAAATATTCATAATTAGCTTAACTTATTCTATTGAAACTTGAGTAGTTTAAGTTATAATTATTCAAGCTAATTAGAAAATAAATTTAAAAGAAGCAGAGTGGTCAAATACGCAGTGTAAAAGTTCACTTGAATTGATTGTTTTTACGTTAATGGGAAAATAACCTGCATTCTTGAAGAGTTACTCATTCATCCATCCCCTCATTCTGTATGTTTTGCAAAATGACATAAATTATATACATTGTCCTTTTTTTACACATTTGTCAGCTCCAAACTTGGTAAAATTTCACACTCAATATTTTTGAAGTTTTAATTGGTACTTTGTATCAGCCTGAATGACCTCCTACTGCTTCGTGCCCTTTACCAAACGCTTTTCATTTGAGAGGCCCAATCCTGGGCCTCTCAAATGAAAGTTCTTCCAAGATTTATAATCTCATGACCTGCTATTGTTCTTTTCAAGCTACTGTGACCTTCTTGACTCATCATTCATTTAATAAAATAGATTCACTTTTATGGTGGTGCTAAGTCTCTGTGTTTAGAAACCCAGTGACCTTTTCTCTCATAATAACAGTTTTTTAACAAGCCTAGCCCTCTTAAAACTAAAACTGGTTAAGAGTTTTTTGCATCTTTTCCTAACCGTAGAAAAGTGAGCCACACCAATAACTAGTGCCGTGCCCAGCTAAAAGTTCTGCCAAGTTGTACAAAAGCTCACGGTATGCTTGCCTTTGGTTTTGTGAGTTCCATTAAATCAAATGTCATTCACTGTCTATTGAAGGGCACCCTACGTAAACGTGTGCTTCTTATTCCCAGAGTGTTCCCAGTGAGTCTCTCAAAGACTGTTGATGCTGTCCAAGTTCGTGATGCTGAGGTGGGACAGGGTTGACTGTTCTACAGAGTTGTTTCTGAATGTGTACGTTTATCTCTTTACCTTGTTCTTCCTATCTGATAACAACTTTCCTACTGCTTTTGTAATGCTTTGATCTCCTAGACCAGGATTTTTATCAGCATTATGTGACCTTTAGATAGCAAAAGTGATGGTAGTCTCCAATGTTCTTTGCATCCCTCTCAAGAAATACTTCTTCCAGTTTCCAGTTTCATAAAAAGGAAGTTTTCTTGAAAAAGATTCTTGTCAGTCATAGACCTATGGTTTACAATGTCCTTGGCCATCTTGATTGATCTGTATGATGGGTCTGCCCTGATAATTACACATCAAACTGGTAGCAGGCTTCCAAAATATTTCTGAATATAAAGAAATAGAATAAATTTATTACACATTTACGTAATATATTACGGTTTGTTTAATTACAGTTATTAGTAATTTTTAGTCAAATCTAAAGGGAGATGCAATGTCAAGGACATTCTATACAGCATTAAAATTGACTATTGGAATGAATTATATAATTTTTTCTTAGTAAAATTAATTTCCCTACTTTTTTTATTTTTATTTTTTTTTCAGATTTTCTAAATCAGACACTCGTGGCAAAATGGTTATGTCCAAGTCACAATTATTTCTCAGTGGTGACTAAACAGGGGTTAATACTTTACTTACACAACATAACAAACAGAAAATACACATATAGGTGAGAAGCTCCAGGGAGCAGGCTCAGGACAGCCTCCCCAGTCACCACCGAGGGACTCTGACCTTAAAATAAGTAAATGAATAAATACACATATGGAAAAGTGGGCAGTAACCATTCATTTACTGTCTCAAAAAATAGAATATGCTTTGACAATAACACCACCAGTAATAGTGTACATTTATTGGGACCTACAACTGAATCAGGCTGTTCCATGTAGAAACATCTCAAGATCACTCTATGAAATCATACTATCATTAGTCCCATTTTACAGATGAAAAAAATGAGGCCCAGAGTTTTCAGTAACCTTCACATAGTCTTGATGGATATGTACAGAAGAAGGTTTTTATCTCACTTATTCTCCTTTGAGAACCTGGAACTCATCCTCCTGTCTAATGACTCATGGCGCTGTGTATGTGTGAAAAATCATGCTAAGGGATTCATTTACATTACTTCACACGACTTTTTGTAATAAAGCCAACTGGGACAATACTTTCCTAGTTTGAGAGACAAGAAAACTGAAGTTCAGAAAGTTTAAATGAATTGTGCCAGATACACCGCACTGATGAATGGCACATTGAAGATTTGAATCGGGTTTTATTTTACTCAATAGTCTGTGCTCTTAACCCCTTTAGTGACTGTCTTTATATAGTCATCCTCTTCTTCCCAATACAGTTCTTTATCAGTATCCTTTTAGCCTTTCAAAGAGGACAGGACTTACTTTCTGGTAGTCATGGCCCAATTGAATCTTATTTTCATTTTGTAGCCATCTTTTGAGGCTAAGAGTGTTTTAAAATTTATATCTAATTCAGTATTTCTTTTTATGAGTCATTGTGTACTATTTCCATTCTCAGGAAGATAATTGATGGCTTCAGTAATACGTGCATTAATAACACTGTTATTATTTGAAATAGAATTACTTGTAATAGTAGTAGTGTTACTTTAATAATTATCCAGTGATATAAAGGAGAAAAAAATCATATGAATATGTTTTAACAAGCCCAGATGTTGAAAAAGTTGTTTAAACATTAATAGGCTTTTGAAAGCTAAACTATCCTTTTTTCTTGTCCTCTATTACAGTTTCTGGAATAAGTGTTAGTGATTAAAATAATGATTGATTTCTTGGATTTAAGCACAAGCTAAGAATGGGCTTGTCAACTGAGAATGCAATATTCTGGAATATTATTGATTATGGTTTCCAGAGCAAGAACACTTTATACATCATTTATTATTACTTGCAACAATTTTTATTACCTATGTGTCAAATAAATGGAAAGTTTCATCTAACTGAAAAGTTGTTGACATGAATGCACACCACAGTAGCTCTAGATTCCATCCCAATTTACAGCTGAGATAGCCTCCAGATGTGAGAATGAGGCTACGTTTTAGAGCAAAAGAATGTGCTGACAATAACACAAGATGGAATTTATATTCCATATCTACTCCATGTAGCTATTGATTATTTGAAATGTATTCTTTCTAACACAGTGCTAAATCCACTTTGCCTTCTTCCCATTGCTTTTAAACTAGCTCTATCTCAGGAGGCAAAATATCCTCTAGGAAAATCAATGAGAGTAACCTGAACACTGAAACTTTTACCTCTATACCAGATGTCTGGACACTAATATACTTCTGCAGATTATAGCGTTGAGAATACTAGCTTTATAGGCTGGAGTAGTTTCCTGAAATATCTCAACAAGGTAAAATGCAGGCAGCTTTCCAAGTCAAATTGTCAAATTTGGAGTGTTACAGAAATGTAGGATAGCAAGGCTTTACCTCATATGCCCATTTGTTCCCCAAATATCTGTTATGAAAGTATGGTCCTCATCATATTCCTTTTGGTGTGTATATTAAAAGCAAAAAATCCTAAGCCCAAACTCATATCTACGGAATCAGAAAACTGTGTTTGAGATCTCAGAATATGTATTTTATCTAGCACCTTAGATGACACATATGTTGATTTAGGATTGACAGCTAGGCCCATAATGGCTTTTGAATCAGACAAGCGTGGATTAGAGTAGGGATTCTACTATGTATTTGCAAGTTAAGTGACCTCTCTAAGCCCTGCTCTCCACTATAAATTTGTGGAAATAATGATACTTGTTTCAAAGTATTATTTTAAAGGACAAATGAGACAGGTAAGAAGCATCTATAGTCCAGTGTATAACATGTAAACAATCAATAAAAATCATATATTATTATTATCATCATTACTCTTTAGGTCTGTGAGAAAGCTGCAAGAATATTGCTTCTTGATCCAAATGAGAGCCTTGGATTGTGTTTATGGAGGAGGGTTGGTCTCATAGACACCCACAAGAATCTCCACCATACACATTTCTAAGTAAATAATTTTAAATGTTGTTTGATTCATTTTCCTCACCCCTTGCATTCTGCCATTTCAAACTCTAAAATAAATCTCCAGTCTCCACTTCTACCCACTGGGCTACTGCCCTAGTCCAAGCCACCTCACCTCTTACTGTGAATGAAGCAATAGCTTTCTAAAGAAAAACAGTAGCAATCTTTAAAATACAAAACTGATTGAGATAGTCTTCTACATGGGACAATTAAAAACAACAACCATACCAACAACACCATCATTGATTCAAAAATTCACCAATGCATTAAAAAAAGAAACACTTCACAATCCTGGTCCTTGTCTATCTCTCCAGCTCCATCTTAGAAAACGAGCCCACTTCAGATGGGTTTCCCAGGCATGCTACTTTGTTCAAATAGGCCCAATTAGCTCTTCCCTCAGGAACGTGTGCACACTGCTTCTTTTGGGTATAGGTTCATTCTCATAACTCCCTCACGTTTCTTGGCTACCTCCAAGTATATTTGTATGCCTGACTCAAATTTTACTCCCTCAAACAAAGCTGACCTCATTACAATTCTCCTGCAGTACTGACATTTTTTTCCCCCCTTGGAATCTGGATGTTGCCATTGTTTCTTCCTAACCTAAAACACTTTTAAATATATAGTCATCTTCATATTTTTTGCCAGTTGGTTTAATGCCCATACCTCCTATAACACTCTAATCTCCATGATGACGTGTGATCTGTCTGTTTTGTTCTTCAGTTTGGTTCTCAAGGCAAGTGTAACCCTGAACACATTAGGTACCCTTTACATGGTTCTCATCTGAATAAATGATTGGACTGTTTAGATACCCTTTTAAAGAACATGTGCCCATTCTTGCCTACTTGGTAATCTTTTATAAAAAATTGAGATTAAAAAAATTATTGGGAAGAAAATGTACACACCTCTATTACTATTATTTTAATAAAAAGCAAGAAAACTTAGAGAATTTTCAGATGTTCAGCTTTTATGCTGTCCTTTGGGCAACACTCTTTTAGATGTTGACAGCTTAAAATTGGTTCAGCACTTGTCTCCTTTCTGGGGATTATTTCTATGGGTAAATCAACAGGCCTGAATAATTCTTTCCTTTAGTAAGTACTGTGGGACAAGTAACCAATTACTCCAGGGGCTCTGGTGACATTAACTGAGACAATTCAGGGAATCACTAACAATATCCACCTTCAAGATCTCCAAGTATCTTATATTTAAACTTTGAATGCTTTGCTTCTTATTTTATCTTTTTTTCTCTCTCTTTCTTTTTTTTTTTTTTTTGCTGCGTTGGGTCATTGAGGCATTTTTCGTGGTGCTCTGGCTTCTCTCTAGTTGTGGTGTGCAAGCTCTAGGGCTCGTGGGCTCTGTCGTTTGCAGCACGCGGGCTCTCTGGTTGAGGCACACAAGCTCGGTAGTTGTGTCACGCGGGCTTAGTTGCCCTGCGGCATATGGGATCTTAGATCCCCTGACCAGGGATCAAACCCGTGTTCCTTGCATTGGAAGGTGGATTCTTTACCACTGGACCTCCAAGGAAGTCCCGCATTTCTTGGTATTTAAGTATGTATAGGTATTTTCAAGATAACGCAAATTATTAGTGCTTTTATATGATCATGTCCATGGAAGTGTAACAAAATTCAGAACCTCTCTAATTGCTACAGAGAAAAGTTGTCTTTGGACCCCTATCTTCTAGGATAGTTAAGCTGAGGATGTGGCAGGTATTCTGCACCCATTACTTCTTTTAACCATAAAATATCCTCAAACATGGAATATTCACATTTTACAGATGAGAAAACTAAGATTTAAGGTTTAAAAATACTCACATATTTAATTAATTCATTCATGTTCCATTTACTAATTCATTAAAAAATTCTGAGGCCATATAAGTAAACAAACAAACAAACAAAAACCCAAGAAACAGAGGTTCCATCCCATTCTACAGGGGAAGACTGGAAGCATACACAACAAACAAAGTTATATATAAAATATTAACACGTATTAAATACTATAGAAATAAAGAAGTCTAAATAATATAGATTAATGGATGTGTAAGTTGGTTAAAGAAATTAGCTTTAGGAAAGTTACTGCTAAGTTTTTCTCAATAAAATAAAGCTTTCTATGAAAAAAAAGAATAAACTTTGAAATTGCCCAGGGCAGTGGTCTTCCAGGAAGACGAAGAGAAAGGTTGAAGCCACTAAGGCAAAAAGAAGATTGGCAGTTAGAGAACAAGAGGGCTTGTGAGTGCAGTTAGTGAGACATAGAATGGTAGCAATTGGGATCAGCGAGATAGTCTTTTAAAATCTGGGTCCTCAGAGGCTATTAAAATGTTTCTTTATATTCTTCTAAGCTTGCCAAATATCACTGCAGGGTGAGTTTTGAGCCATGAAGAGGCATGATCCTTTTTTTTCCCTAATAACACCTTTTTTTTTGAGATATAATTGACGTAACTTTTATCCTTTTAAAGTGTACTATTCAGTTTTTTTTCACAGAGTTGAGTAATCATCACAGCTAATTTTATAATATTCTCATTATCTCAAAAAGAAATAGTTATTCCCCACCTTCCCTCTTCCCTCAGCTCTTGGTAACCACTAATCTTTTAGTGAAATTTCTATATCTGTGTGATTGTTTAATGTCTATCTTTCCCACTAGACTGTATGAGTCATTAAAAGCAAAGAAAAATGATTGACATATAAGAGTCGCTCAATAAATATGTGTGGTACAAGTGAATGGATTATGCAAAGAAAATACTTTTTAAAGTGTTTCAGTTAAATTTTACTTGAAATAACACCACATTAGTCACATTTAACTTCAGTAATTTATGGAGTATTTGTGTAGTCCTTTGGAGTTTTCTAAAACCTCATTGCTAGGGAGAGTTATACATTCCCTGTGCATTATACTCACCAGCCAAAGTAAAATACAATTTCAATTTCCACTTAAGGTTTCTTTTTCACTTGACGGACCATTTTGCATTAGCTATAACATTCATGGGAAGTATTATAAATATAGCTTTTTTCAGTTTTACAACAAAATGTCCATGGTGGTTTCATCGTTTCTAGGTATAGGTTTCCCCAATATATGAAAGTAGAGTGTTCTTATGAAACATTTCCTAAACTGAAAAGGCATAAAGGGAAGAAGCAATTACTTTAGGACACATATTGCTAATGGATGCACAAAATAAATTAGATAAAGCACAGACACCCACAGACACAGGTCAAAGCCTGATGCTGAGATGCTCTGTGTGGTCCCTGTGGAAGGAGCTTGGCTGTGTCACTCTCAATGCTTGGAGTACACACTGCCTCTATAACAGCTTGCTGCAAAACAAACACTGAACACTGTTTTTGCTTTTTGCCTTTTTTGGTAAAAGCAAAAATCCTCTTTGGATTTCTTTCTGTTAATGAAAACAAGTACTAATGAAGTCTTTTGTAAAAGTGAAGTGGTGTAAAGGGAAATTTCAAAAAGTGGGGAGCACCTGTACTTTTGCCATAAGCATCATTACAGTAGACATCTTTACAGCAGACATTTTTGCCACAAATATTTTTGCCACATAGCTAATTGGCCATAAGGCAATTTTTCAGTAAAAGATAACAAAAAATAAAGGAGGGATATTAAAAAGGACATAATGAAATGTGAAAAAAGAATAAGAAGATAAAATAATTTGAATAAATTAAAAAGTGTGTAGAGTCATGCAGTGCTGCACAAGTAACTGATTCTATTTTGTGGGTTGTACCTAAGCACTGTCCTCGAAGTCTTTCATTCATAGGATTATACATTTTTTTGCTTATTGATTTGTTTCCTCCTTAAGCATCACACTTTTTCTTTTTCACAAAAATTTCATCCTTCATTAAAGAGGCATCAGTTTCCAAATACTAAGATGCACATTTGTAACAGAACTTTGTATTGCATTGTGAAAGCCTTCTACAGTATCATTTGTTCTTGACATATGGTCACATGTCCTTTGATGCATGTTTTTAAGTTCTATGGGAAATGTAGGTTCAACCCTGTGCTTTTGAGACCCTCAGCCTCTTTCTCCTCCAAGGTAGGGAGTTTCAAAATAAATAACCAACTCTTGGGGCAAATCATTTTCATCTGTCAGCTCAATAAAGCCATCAATAACATCACTCAATGGAAGAAATGCTAACACATTTCAACCAGTTGAAACCAAACTATCAAACCAAATTGTCAACCAGTTATTTAACTTTCATAGCACAATTGCCTTATGGCAATTAGTTCTGTGGTAAAAACGTTTATGGCAAAGATGTTTACAGCAAAAATACTGGACATGGGCTCCATCACGGCATGGATCAAGCTTACTGATGAACATAACATCACACTATTAAACACATCATTCTAGATATATTTCTTATCTCTTGTTTTCTATGATGAGAATTGAAATTGAATTTCTCCTAGGGAGTCATTTTCAAGGTAAAAAAAATATTGTTTTAATATTTGTTTATTTATTTTTGTTTTATTAAGTCATTGAACATGTAATGAGGAGTTGAGAAAGACAAAATTGAGATGAGATGAAGAGAATGGCATTGGAGACATCAAGTTAACTCAGTCCTGCAGTAAAGTGACACATTAGTTAATATCCTGGACCTTGAGTTTTACTTGCAGATAGTAAAAACCATGAATATTGCATGCACAAATGCTAGAGTTTACTGCAGATATAGGAAGTTCAAAAGTCTATAAAACCACTGGAAGATGTTGCAATTAACATGAAGGATTAGTATACGTGTTGAACTAGAGACACTACAGACCACCCAGATGCAGGAGTTATTGATTCTACACAGAAATACAGACTCAATATTAGCAGATCTTCTGAGATTTTCAGGAGAAACTGGAAATTCAAATTATTTAAATGTGATCCCCTCCACCTTAAATATTAACAATTAATTTAAAAATACCGACATCATATTTCCTAACACTCCATGATACAGACAACATTGTTCCTGGCCAATTTTGTGCTATGGGTGAAGTCTGATTTACTGTATTGTTTTATGGAAAAATTTTTCTTTCAATATTAATTTTTACTTTTTATTCAGTGGTATGGCAAATGAATCACAGTGGATGAGAATGGAAATGGTTGTCTAAGGTAAAATAGTGCCTCTTTGGGAGAAGGCTCAGAGAACTTTGGATAAAAAGCAAGGGGATAATTAAAAGGAGAAAGCACTTTATATTGCATACATAATTCCTCCTCATATAATAGAGGCAATTCTATCTTTATCTACAGCTTTGCTTCCTAAAGCCCCAAGGAAGACACCTCTGAGCTCATGTGGTTATTGAACCTTATCACTGGCATGCAAAAACATTAGCCTTTGGCAAAAAGGGAGGAGTGAGAATTAAATCTTCAAAATAGCTTCAATTATAGCAGTAGGATTAGGATGTAGTATTTCTCTCTGAGTTCTCACATGGATTTAAGATTTTTTTTTCCATAAAGTTTTAAAGTGCATCTCTCTTTCCTGAAGAGAACAGCATTATCCTTAATTAAAACTCCTGAGAGAGCTTTAAAGGTCTGTAGTTCAGATTGCAGTGTTTGAGTCTTTTCACTTAAGAATTTAAGCTCGTTCTGCCAAGTTTTTGATTTTGTTTCAAGATTGGTGGTTTGAGGGGCATAGGAATCAATTTAGTTTCAAGTGGATAGCTTTTAATATGGTTTATAATAATACCTCCTTAACCAGCTACATGGAGATTACTGCTATGCCAGTAACAACAGCAAGACAGATTCACTGAAAATTTATGGAACTATTTTTTAAAATACGTAGTCATTAAATAAACACCTCATAAAATTACATTACTTCGTCTCTAGGTAATGAGTATCTTGAAAGTTACCCAAATAAGAATAATAATGTTTAATGGATGGAAAAAATAATTTTTTTAAGAAAGCAAAAACAAGTGGCCTACACAGTCAGTGGGCATACAGAATTCAGGAGACTTGGGGTCTAGTTCTGCATCATTCATTGACCTTGAAAAAGTCACTTAGTATCTCCCCAAGTTCAGAGTTCTCATTTAAAAGAAAAAGTAAGTTTGAATTTGACCTCTCCAAAGTCCTCTTTAGTCCTATTTATTCCTGGGTCCCATTTTCTGCAGTAAAATTCTGTAACTGTGAAAGGCTTGGTGAAAAGGATGAAAGAGATGTGAATACAAATCTCTGACCCACCCGTTGCTATAACTGTGACCTTGGAAAAATTATCTCTTGGCTCCAGAACTCATTTTCCTACCTGTCAAATTTAGATTTAGAGAATTTCCTATCTCAGATACTATTAGGAGGATTAAATTTTAAAAAGGAGGTAAAGAGGGGGACCTTCAAGATGGTGGAGGAGTAAGATATGGAGATCACCTTCCTCCCCACAAATACATCAGAAATACATCTACATGTGGAACAACACCTACAGAACACCTGCTGAACGCTGGCAGAAGACCTCAGACCTCCCAAAAGGCAAGAAACTCCCCACGTACCTGGGTAGGGAAAAAGAAAAAACAGAGACAAAAGAATAGGGACGGGACCTGCACCAGTGGGAGGGAGCTGCGAAGGAGGAAAGGTTTCCACACACTAGGAAGCCCCTTCGCGGGCGGAGACTGCGGATGGCAGAGGGGGGAAGCTTCGGAGCCACGGAGGAAAGCGCAGCCACAGGGGTGCGGAGGGCAAAGCGGAGAGATTCCCGCACAGAGGCTCGGCGCCGAGCAGCCCTCACCAGCCCGAGAGGCTTGTCTGCTCCCCCGCTGGGGCGGGCGGGGGCTGGGAGCTGAGGCTCGGGCTTCCGTGGATCGCAGGGAGAGGACTGGGGCTGGCAGCGTGAACACAGCCTGAAGGGGTTAGTGCGCCACGGCTAGCCGGGAGGGAGTCCGGGAAAAAGTCTGGAATTGCCTAAGAGGCAAGAGACCATTGTTTCAGTGTGTGTGAGGAGAGGGGATTCCTTCCCTATCTGCCCACAGAAGGCAGAGCACCGCCTAAAGGAGCTCCAGAGAGGGGCGCAAGCCAAGGCTATCAGCTCAGACACTAGAGATGGGCATGAAATGCTAACGCTGCTGCTGCAGCCACCAAGAATCCTGTGTGCAAGCACAGGTCTTTATCCATACCTTGCCCCCCCAGGAGCCTGTGCAGCCCGCCACTGCCAGGGTCCCGTGATCTGGGGACCACTTCCACAGGAGAAAACATGGTGCGCCTCAGGCTGCTGCAACGTCAAGCCAGCCTCTGCTGCCACAGACGTAACCCGCATTCCAATTATAAATACCGTAATCCTCCCTCCCACCCCCACCCCCAGCATGAGGGAGAAAGAGCCCCTTAATCAGCCGCTACCTTAACCCCCTCCTCTCTGGTGTCTGTGCTGATAGCAATGGCATGCGCCTGTCTCTGAAGCTGGTTTAGGTGGCGCCCTGAATCTCCTCTCCTTGTTCCGCCCAAAACAATGGCGACCTACACGCAGAGGCGGGGCCAAAACCAAAGCTGAACCCCAGGAGCTGTGCAAACAAAGAAGAGAAAGGGAAATCTCTCCATGAAGCATCAGGAGCAGCGGATTAAATCCCCACAATCAAAAGAATACACTTTCTTCTCAAGTGCTCATGGAACATTCTCCAGGATAGACCATATCCTGGGTCACAAATAAAACCTTGGTAAATTTAAGAAAATTGAAATCATATCAAATATCTTTTCCAATGACAATGCTATGAGACTACATATCAACTACAGGAAAAAAACTATAAACAATACAAACACAAGAAGGGTAAACAATACACTACTAAATAACCAAGAGATCACTGAAGAAATCCAAGAAGAAATCCAAAAATACCTAGAAACAAATGACAATGAAAACACGACGACCTAAAACCTAAGGGATGCAGAAAAGCAGATCTAAGAGGGAAGTTTATAGCAATACAATCCTACCTCAAGACAAGAAAAATCTCAAATAAACAACCTAACTTTACACCTAAAGCAATTAGAGAAAGAATAAAAAAAAAAACCCAAAGTTAGCAGAAGGAAAGAAATCATAAAGATCAGATCAGAAATAAATGAAAAAGAAATGAAGGAAACAATAGCAAAGATCAATAAAAGTAAAAGCTTGTTCTTTGAGAAGATAAACAAAATTGATAAACCACTAGCCAGACTCATCAAGAAAAAAAAGAAGACTCAAATCAATAGAATTAGAAATGAAAAAGGAGAAGTAACAACTGACAGTGCAGAAATACAAAGGATCATGAGAGACTACTACAAGAAACTATATGCCAATAAAATGGACAACCTGGAGGAAATGGACAAATTCTTAGAAAAGCACAACCTTTCAAGACTGAACCAGGAGGAAATAGAAAATGTAAACAGACCAATCACAAGCACTGAAATTGAAACTGTGATTAAAATCTTCCAACAAACAAAAGCCCAAGCCCAGATGGCTTCACAGGGGAATTCTATAAGACATTTAGAGAAGAGCTAACACCTGTCCTCAAACTCTTTCAAAATATAGCAGAATGTGGAACACTGCCAAACTCATTCTACGAGGCCACCATCACCCTGATACCAAAACCAGACAAAGATGTCAGAAAAAAAGAAAACTGCTGGCCAATATCATTGATGAACATAGATGCAAAAATCGTCAACAAAATACTAGCAAACAGAATCCAACAGCACATTAAAAGAATCACACACCATGATCAAGTGGGGTTTATCCCAGGAATGCAAGGATTCTTCAATATACGCAAATCAATCAGTGTGATACACCATATTAACAAAGTGAAGGAGAAAAACCATATGATCATCTCAATAGATGCTAAAAAATCTTTTGACAAAATTCAACACCCATTTATGATAAATAGTCTCCAGAAAGCAGGCATAGAGGGAAACTACCTCAACATAATAAAGGTCATATATGACAAACCCACAGCAAGCATCATACTCAATGGTGAAAAACTGAAAAAATTTCCTCTAAGTTCAGGAACAAGGCAAGGTTGCCCACTCTCACCACTATTATTCAACATAGTTTTAGAAGTTTTAACCACAACAATCAAAGAAGAAAAAGAAATAAAAGGAATCCAAATTGGAAAAGAAGTAAAACTGTCACTGTTTGTGGATGACATGATACTATACATAGAAAGTCCTAAAGATGCTACCAGAAAACTACAAGAGCTAATCAATGAATTTGATAAAGTACCAGGATACAAAGTTAATGCACAGAAATCTTGTATTCCTATACACTAATGATGAAAAATCTGAAAGAGAAATTAAGGAAACACTCCCATTTACCATTGCAACAAAAAGAATAAAATACCCAGGAATAAACCTACCTAAGGATACAAAAGACCTGTATGCAGAAAAGTATAAGACTCTGATGAAGGAAATTAAAGATGATACAAACAGATGGAGAGATATACCATGTTCTTGGATTGGAGGAATCAAAATTGTGAAAATGACTATACTATCCAAAGCAATCTACAGATTTAATGCAATCCCTATTAAACTACCAATGGCATTTTTCACAGAACTGCAACAAAAAATTTCACAATTTGTATGGAAACACAAAAGAACCTGAGTAGCAAAAGCAATCTAGAGAAAGAAAAACAGAGCGGGAAGAATCAGGGTCCCTGTCTTCAGACTATACTACTAAGCTACAGTAATCAAGAGAGTATGGTACTGGCCCAAAAATAGAAATATAGAGCAATGGAACAGGATAAAAGCCCAGAGATATACCAACTCACATATTGTCACCTTATCTTTGATAAAGGAGGCAAGAATATGCAATGGAGAAAAGACAGCTTCTTTAATAAGTGGTGCTGGGAAAACGGGGCAGCTACATGTAAAAGAATGAAACTAAAACACTCTCTAACACTGTATACAAAAATAAGCTCAAAATGGATTAAAGACTTAAACGTAAAGCCAGACACTATAAAACTCCTAGAGGAAAACATAGGCAGAACACTCTATGACATAAATCACAGCAAGATCCTTTTTGACCCACCTCCTAGAGAAATGGAAATAAAAACAAAAATAAGGAAATGGGACCTAATGAAACTTAAAAGCTTATGCACAGCAAAGGAAACCATAAACAAGATGAAAAGACAACCCTCGGAGTGGGAGAAAATATTTGCAAATGAAGCAACTGACAAAGGATTAATCTCCAAAATATACAAGCAGCTCATTCAGCTCAATATCAAAATAACAAAAAACTCTATCCAAAAATGGGCAGAAGACCTAAATAAACATTTCTCCAAAGAAGATATAAAGATTACCAACAAACTCATGAAATGATGCTCAACATCACTAATCATTAGAGAAATGCAAATCAAAACTACAATAAGGTATCACCTCACATAGGGCAGAATGGCCATCATCAAAAAATCTACAAACAATAAATGCTGGAGAGGGTGTGGAGAAAAGGGAACCCTCTTGCACTGTTGGCAGGAATGTAAATTGATACAGCAACTATGGAGAATAGCATGGAGGTTTCTTAAAAAACTAAAAATAGAACTACCATATGACCCAGCAATCCCACTATTGGGCATATACCCTAAGAAAACTATAATTCAAAAAGTGTCATGTACCACAATGTTCTTTGCTGCACTATTTACAATAGCCAGGACATGGAAGCGACTTAAGTGTCCATTGACTGATGAATGGATAAAGGAGATGTGGCACATATATACAATGGAATATTACTCAGCCATAAAAAGAAACGAAACTGAGTTATTTGTAGTGAGGTGGATGGACCTAGAGTCTGTCATACAGAGTGAAGTAAGTCAGAAAGAGAAAAACAAATACCGTATACTAACACATATATATGGAATCTAAAAAAAAAAAAAAATGGTTCTGATGAACCTATGGGCAGGACAGGTATAAAGGCGCAGATGTAGAGAGTGGACTTGAGGGCATGGGGAGGGGGAAGGGTAAGCTGGGACGAAGTGAGAGAGTGGCATGGACATATATACACTACCAAATGTAAAATAGATAGCTAGTGAGAACCAGCTGCATAAGACAGGGAGATCAGCTCGGTGCTTTGTGACCACCTAGAGAGGTGGGATAGGGAGGGTAGGAGGGAGACACAAGAAGGAGGGGATACGGGGATATGGGGATATATGTATACATATAGCTGATTCACTTTGTTATACAGCAGAAAGTAACACAACATTTTAAAGCAATTATACTCCAATAACGATGTTAAGAAAAATAAATAAATAAATAAAAAGTCTTCACAATTTTAAAAGTAAAATAAGTTTTTAAAAAATAAAAAAAATAAAATATTTGCAAACTTGAAAAAAAAAAAAAAAAGGAGGTAAAGAATATGAACCAAGCTTGATGCATCATGTATGTTAAAAAAAATAAATAAATTGTAAATGAAACGCTCCTGGAGCCAGATCCCCTGAGGTTCCTTGCTGTTAGAATGTCAAAATAGAAAGTGAAATTGAAGGTCAAAATGTAATTGTAGCATAATTGGAGTTATTTATTGCTTTTTTTTTTTTGAAGTTATTGAAAGTAGCCAGTTCATTGGGTATTTGTGTGTGAGTGTGTGTGTGTGTGTTTGTGTGTGCTAGTTCTCATTGTTACCCACCAGACTTGCAAGTTGGAGCAAGAAGTCAGCAGTACCTTAGTGGTCCTGACACCTGATGATGAGTCTCCGTACTCTCCTTAACGAGAGTAAAGCCATTCGAGAAGAATCACTATGCTATATAGCTTTAAGTAAAGGAACAGTCAGTGTAGGGCTTCTTAAACTCTCATACACCTTGCTTAGGTATGTCTCTACCACTAAGTATCTTTTATCATCTGCACAGTATGTACTTACCACAGCTCAAGGTCCTTTTCTTTTATACATGGTGTAATATTCTCTGTGTTTTTATTCTATTGATTCCAAATCCAGTCCAAGAACCATGCCCGCAGATGGGCATGATTCACCAGGTTATTTATCTAGGAAAGTGCTAGAGCCTTGAACAATCCCTGTCACTGACCTTCTCTCCCTTCCTGGACTTGCCTCCAATTTCTTTCAAAACCAGGTGTCTTTAAGGACAGATCAAAGAAAATAAAAAATTCAGTGAGTAATTTCATCAGGCCACTTTTTCCCACTTCTCAATTTAATTTCTCATTAATTTACAGGAAAGAGTGGAGGTTGGTGATTTCTTCATTCTAAGAAAGCCCTATTGTATTTGGAGGAGGAAAGCTGATGGAAGACCATGATTCTGTTTGATGAAATGAGGGACAATGGAGCTGTATACCAGATGCAGAGTTCAAAAACATGGCTGTGGACAACTTGAGCTTTATTCAGTGGGCTTTTTTATTTTTTATTTTTTTCTGTCTTGTTCTTTATGCATAGTTTACCCTTTTTTGATTCTCTGTTATCTTTCTTTTAGTAATGGTTTAAATATCTCTCCTTTTTTCCTCTAGTCCCATATTTTCTTTGTGGCCACATACATTTTAGCCAAAGTTTAAATATTATAAATATTATAAAAGTAACCTAACATTAGTTGTCTAAATTGAATTGAACAGGAAACAAGCAGATGCTATTTAAGAAAGGTTTTAGGGAAGTGTCAGTTAAAAGTATTAAATAAAAAATCGGTCTTCAATAACTTTACACATGCAATTTTATATTAAAGTTTCATTAATTTTAACTCTATGGTTAGACTAAATGTGCTATTATTGATTTTACTCAGAAAGTTGACTCAAAATAGTAGTGTTTTGCTCTTACTAAAGCATACTTCCTCTTTAGTCTTTTTTTCTTTTTTTCTGGCTTCTCCCTACTTCATACTTGATTTATTTGCCCACATGGTAGACTAAGCATTTTATAAGAAATAAAGTATTTTCTAGTTAATTGAAATTATTCCAAGTACATCTGTTCTCAAGGATAGTTTACCTGACATGCCCCTTCCCATACAGCAGCACTGGGGCAAAATACAACTGTGGCCTCTGAAGAAGTAGAGGAAGTTAAATGTTCAGCTAAAACAATCACGAGAGATGAATAGTTAAAAATAATACAACCATTTACATCACAGGTTAGAAATCGATAGATTCCTTTTGAAATAACATTTTGAAAGATAAAGTTTGGGATTTCATCAATGTAATCTTTAGAGTACTTAAAATCAATAGCATTTCTCTTTTAAAATACTATGTATCAGAGAAGAACGGATGCTACCAAAAAAGATATCTTTCCTGACATTTCGACTATTTCAGGGAAGAAAATATTAATGTGCCTAAATTTATGAATATAAAGATTCAATCTTTCTGAAATTCGGAGTAGGATAAATAATAGCTTACTATTAAGAAAATCTTATGAAGTAAATAAAATAAATTTGTCAAAAAAAATCAATACAGTGACTTTCACAAAACAGAGACGATATCAACCTAGTCAATTATGGACATGCTTTGTTTATTAAATAAGAGGGCAGTCTTATGTAGAGAAATATTTTTCTCTATATATTTATGAGTTTATGAATAAGTATGTGTTAAGCAGGAAAACATGTGTAAGAGAATTTTTTTCTTTGCAGTTATCTGAATTTTAAATCATGCATTTGTATTACATAAAAGGAATTTTTATTTGTAAGAAAATTAAACTTAGAATTTTTAAAATTGACTTTATTTTTGGAGTAGTTTTGGGTTTGCTGCAATATTGAATAGGAGGTACAGAGATTTCCCATAAGACCCTGCTCCCATGCGTGTAAAACTTCCTACATTATTAGCATCCCTCATCAGAGTAGTACATTTGTTTCTATTGATGTACCTACATTGAAACATCATTATCACCAAAACGTCATTATTCATAGTTTACAGGAGGGTTCATGCTTGTAAATTCTATGGATTTGGACAAATTTATAATTTGACATGTATCCACCATTATAGTATATTTCAGGGTAGTTGTGCTGCCTTAGAAATTCTCTGTGCTTCAACTTTTCATCCCCTCCTCCCCACTAACATTTTGGCAGTCACTGGTCTATTTACTATCTCTGTTGTTTTGCTTTTTCCAGAATGTCATATAGTTGGAATTATAGTGTTTATCCTGCCTTTGAGTTTCACAGTTTCAAAATCCAATCCACAAAGCTCTAAGCATCTCATAAACATTTTTTTCCCTTTGAAGTGTAATCTTCAAACTTTCTGATTCAAAATCACCTAGGACTCTTGTGAAAGTGTGTGCTATACCAAATACACAAATTTGATGGGCTTAAAAAAACAGACCTAAAAATTCAACATTCAGTGGGGAGGTGGTGGTGGGATGAATTGGGAGATTGGGATTGACATATATACATTAATATGTATAAAATAGATAACTAATAAGAACCTGCTGTACAAAAAATAAATAACTAAAATTAAATTTAAAAAAATTCTGCATTCTAGACAATTATCCCAGGTGATTCCGGTGTATATCAGATTTTGAGAACTGTGGCTCTACAGCTCCTTGCCTAGTGCCTTGCTTTTGCATTAGTTATAGTTAGTTATAGTTGCCTCTCAATTCTATCAGAAAAGGATAACTTATAATTAACTTACAGTTTCACTGATCTTTCTCTTATGACCATAAGGTTTTAAGGTTTTGCCTCAAATTGTATGAATATATGGAGCTTTGGAAAAACACTGTACTTGAGCAAGGATTCAAATCAGAATCAGAATCTCTGTCTTGTATGCCCTAGACATCTATATATTTTAAAGCTTCCAGAATATTGCAATTTTCAGTCAATGTTAAGAACTCTAGTGTTTAGCCATTTTCCAAATTTCAAGTAATGTTATCTTTGTAAACCATAAATCTTTTAAAGCATAGTCATCTGATTAATGTCACCTTAATTATAAAATCTAAATTCTGTAATAAAATGACAGTCTACTCCAGCTCCTGCTTTACTTTCTGGGATGACCTACACATCCAACACCTTCAAGTTATTATGGCTCCTTGTGATCTCTAGAGCAAACCAGGTTGTTTCAAGCTACTGCCCTTTGCCCACTTGTTCCTCTCTGCCTTGGTTGCCTCACCCTATATTACATAGCTGGCATGTACCCACTGTTTATTCATAACTGCACAAATGTATGCTCAGTGAAATCTCAAATTTTCCCATGTAGATCTTTCCATTACACAGCTCTACTAGCATTTATTTGTAATTATTGCTTTGTAAATATTTTCATACATATGTCTCTACATTATTAGACTGAGAGCATTCTAAGGCACATTATTGTATTCTGCAATACCTAAAGCATAGTGTATACTCAATAAACACATATTGAATTAATGAGAATGTATTTTAAATACTCATTTGTTACTAAGTTGATATGGCATTTCTAGATGAGTTATTTTCAAACCATGACCCACCTCCCTGAAATTTCTTGGGTCCAGTACTTTACAGTGGAGATATTGTGGGGCAGAGAAGAAGCTTAGTTGGCAGCAACCAAGCTTTTCACTCTCATTTCAAGCAGAGTAGATGCAGGTTCATCTGCTTTATTAATAGGGGTTCCAGACTTCTGCTTTCAAGACTATGGAGTAATCTTCATTACCCTCCTATCTTAAATAATTAGAAAACTGGACAGAACATACAAAACAATAGCATTTAAACATTGGACAACAGAAGGTACAGGACTAAGAGAGAAGAGGAAAAAGAAGTCCTACCCCCAACTTACTTCTTGAATGCAGTCTTTAGAACAGTGCTAGAAGGTGGAATCCCAACAGAATCTGGCAATCTAACTTTAGGAGACAGAGATGGGAAACTAGAAAGGATAAGTCGGGTGTAATTTTCAGGGAAGAGTTAATGAAAGAATGAGGAAAAGTAAGAGATAGCTTCAGATATCTGCAGATGGAACCCCTTATATCTGTGCATGCATGAGAAGAAAATCCCTTAGCCTGAGGAATGAAAACCAGTAGAATAAATAATTCCAAGATCCTACACATGGCTTAAAAGAATTCATGCTCACACAAGCAAGGGAAGGGTGTTAAGACCTCAGAGCCTATGAGACATTGGGTAGAGTCCTAAGAAGAGTATCACCTTAATAGTGCTAAACTGGCCTTTGACTAAAGCTGCTCTGGACTATGAAAAAGCAAAAAACCCATGAAACCACAAGAAGGTAAACGTATCCCAAGTAACTACTTGAGTGCCAGGACAAATCCAACACTATTTAAAGTAACACATGCAAATCAGCATACAATAACAAAAAGTTAAAATGTCTAACATCCAATCCAAAATAATCAGACATACAAAGAGGCTGGAAAATTTAATCCCTAATTAGGAAAAATATTGTTCAGTTAAAACAGATCCAAATATTACTCAGAGTATTAAATTTGCTGACAAGTATGATAAAACAGCTATTATAAATAGGTTTCACATGCTCATGTAGGTAAAGGAAAACATGAACGTAATGAGGAGAGGAGTGAAAGCTATGAAATATTCCCAGGTGAAATTTCTAAAAATAAAAAATATATATGTAATAAAAAATACTCTGGATGGGATTCACTGATGATTAGTCAGCAAAGAAAAAATATCAATGTACTTGAAAAAAACAAGAGAAACTATCCAAAATGAAACAGACCAAAAGAAAGAAAGAAAAAAAAAAAAAAAAACGTTTGTAAAAAGATGAACAAACCAAAATGCTTAAAAATGCCTATCTAGAATTTTATAGCCAGTGAAAATATATTTTAAAAATTAAGATGAAATAAAGATTTACAGCACCAAGGGAAGCGTAGAAAACTAATCACTAACAAATCCACAGTATAAGAAATTCTAAAAGATGCTCTTCAGATAGGAGAAAAACAATACTCAAAATAATGAAGATGCGGATATATCGAAGGAATTAATAATCATAGAAATGGTAGATTATGTGTGTAAATATAAAATATATGTGCATATTTATTTTTATTTTTAATTACAGTTTCCTTTAAAGATTGTTTTGGAAAAAGTATTCATAGGATATCATTTTAAAACTGTCTTAGGAGATCTTGAAAATTATAAATCATTCTTATAGAGTTTTGCAAGCCATAGAGTATCTAAATTATTTCCTAGCTAGTAGATGCTTCATTGAGGTTAGTTCTAATTTACTTACCACTATTTTTAAGAACGGCAAAAATAGAACAGAATAGCCATTTAGGTAGATATAAAATAATATAAATCACAAACATCAGAGAAAAATACAAATAAATCCTTAAGTGGATTTTAAAAAATTTTGTCAAGATGCTAATGGATTAGAAAGCACTATTGGAACAATGCCATATTAAGATAGTATTTCAAATATAGAACAGTCTAGTGGAGTGTTGAAACAGAAATAATTAATTAGTGGATATGAGGTAACGCAGACTCTCCAAGGATGCTAGAAAGCCAGATTTAAAAATTACATCCTCATTGTTCACAGATTCCATATTTGCAAATTCACCCACTCACTAACATTTATTTGTAACCTCAAAATCAATACTTATGGTACTTTAGTGATCATTTTTGGACATTTATAGAACAACAAAAAACTTGAATGACCTAAGTACAAGTAACCAGCTGAGGTCCAACAAGGCAACTGTAAACAAGTGTCCTTTTGGCAATATAATTAGCCTATGTTTTTGCAGGGTTTTGTTGTTGTATATTTGTGGGTGTGTATTTTTTTTTTTTGGTAATTTTGCTGTGTAAAATGCCCCCGAGCACAGTGCTGCAGTGCTGTCCGGTGCTCCCACACATAAGAGGGCTGTGATGTGTCTCATGGAGAAATGTGTGTTAAGTCAGCTTTGTTCCAACATTAGTTACTGTGCTATTGCCTATGGATTAAAATATATTAAATAAGGTGTCTCTGAACAGAAACACATAAAGAAGGTAATGTATTGATTTGTTGATGAAATGTTGTGACCACAGGCTTGCAGGAAACACACACTGTATTTCCCTAGGAGCAATGTTCAATATCTTCCAGTTCAGTTTTGGCAATGAATGTAAATCGTAACAACTGCAAATAATGATAATCATATTACATATGCATGTATACACAGAAACAAACCCACAGCCGTCCTGCAGATTGCTCCAAGGAAGCACCAACCATCACCACTGCTGGGTATGAATAGCGCAGCTGACACCACTGATACTGTGCCCTGGACACCGAACCTCTGTGAATACTGCCCTCAAAGACACCACCCTGGCCAGAATACAGACTCTGCAGGACCTTTGCTTCTTCCTGGAAGCCTCCTCTAGATGGATGCTTTGGATGGCGCCTAGATCACATGATGAAGCCCTCTCCAAGGGGAGCTGAGAAAGTGAGTTTCTGGTTTCTACCTTCTTAAAGTAGGAAATTCGCCAAATGCAGGAAGTATATTCCCAAGGTGCTGGATACCAAATAAAAATAACACACAACAGTTGTCAGAAGGTTTATCAGTCAATATGTCATTTTAATGGTGAAGATGATATAATAGTAATTACTAGAATTTACTGAAAACTTCTTATACTGTGCCAGTTACTTTTCTAAACTTTGTATTTTTGGGCTCATTTATTTAATCATAATATAAATTCTATTTATTATCATTATCTCTATTTTTCACATGAGAAGACTGAGCAAAAACGTAACTTAAGAAACTTCCCCATGCTTATACAGCTTTTAAATAGTAAAGTTGAAACTTGACCCTGGAGATTCAGAGAGAATTTGAAGCTTTGGGAAAAAGCTATTTGAGAAAGTATTATAGCAAGAATAAACAAACAAATAAATGTTGGATGATGTAAAAGAATGTAAGAGTGACAAAATGCATTTTTGTTAATTTAAGAAGATAAAAAATTTCAAAAGAAACTATTTTTATAGTTATGAAATATAAAGTTTCATTTAGCAGTATTTTATCACCTGGGGACTTTTGAAAAATCCCCAGACTGAGGATGCACCAGATGTTAATTAAATCAAAATCTCTGGGGGAAGACTAAGCACCCATATTTAAGACAAACCAGATGATTCCAATGTTTTACACATTGTTTTACACAGTTTTCCAAGTGCTGCTTTATACACTTAGTACTCGATGATTGTTATTAAGCCCATTCTCAAGTTTCAATGTGCTTATAAATCAATAGGGGATCTTGATAAATGCAATTCTGTTTCATTTTGTCCAATGTGGGGCCCAAGAGTCTGAATTTCTAACAAAACCCCCAGGTAATTCTGATGCTGCTGTTCTGAAGCCAATTTTTAGAGTAGCATGTGTGGAAGATACAATTGGAACTTGTAAAATTTCAGGGCTGTTATCAGACCTGTTGAATCATAATGTACATTTTAGCAAGATCCCAATTAAGTCATAAGCACATTACATTTTAAGAAACATTATTGTAGTTGAAACCAACAAGCTTGACAATGAAAGGAAGTGAAAAGTGACAGACAGTGAAAAAGAAAGCTTAAGTGTTGATTTAGTTTTAGGCAGAAGATGTAGACTTTGATAAGTTTTAAGAAATTGATAAATTTTTTAAAAATGCATGGCTTTTAATAGAGAGTAATTACCAGAAGCATAAAACTGGAAATTGTAACTGTCAAACCAGCAGGAATACAATTGTCTTACTCAATAGATGGTTATGAAAAAAGAGAAAAACAGGAATAAACAGTAATTATAGGAAAAACAACCAACAGACTAGGTGTAACAAATAAGTTATAATATCATAGTAACTGAAGTAAATTCAGATATGTTAAATTAGCTATCCCTTGAAGAAAAAGTGAGAGAGAGAGAGAAAGAGAGAGCTAATTTGATATATAAACAACAACAAAAAAATCAAGATCCAAATAGTGTTCTTAGAAGAAATGGTTTGTGTTCCAAGAATCCTGCTGGTTTTTATTTTCCACCTCAGTTTTCATGATTCCTACTCTTCCACTTTAACAGAGAAAAGCATGTCTCTAAGCCATCCTGAGTCCTACTATGGTTGATTTCCCAGGTGTAAAAATAAACATTCAAAGTTGACAGATAGACAAAGAATTCTCAAATGTTGGGACTTAAAAACAAATAAAGTTAGTGTCAGGCCACTCTTTATTAAGGCTTCAGAAATTTGCGATAAGACACAATGCCCTTCCCTGTTCTATTTATATATGGTTCTACTAAGGGAAAGTTTTGGCATTAGAAGTGAGATATTTGAACTCATAGGATGATTTATAAAGTAAGGTGAGGTGGGGTTGGCAGAAATTTTAATACATTCTATTAAAGGACTTATTTTTAAATTTTCAAATGATGTGTCATTTTTCAGGTAGGATCCCATGATAGCAAAGCGGAGAGTGTAAAATACATTTAAGAGCTAATATATGTTATCCAAGCTACAAATTCATGGCAAGATTCCTCTAATTTCTGTCATGTCTATTTGTATTGGGTTGGCCAAAAAGTGCATTCAGGTTTTTCTGTAACATCTTATGGAAAACCCGAACAAACTCTTTGGCCAACTCAATATATTTGTCTTAGGAGCCAGAAGTCAGATGATTTTTCATGGGAACCTGTATTAACATGTTATATAAAATGGAATCAGAACCCCAAAACAAGTAATTTTAATTTGACTGGTTTGAAAATGGGGACTGGCCTTGCCAATTGGTCTATACTGTGGGTGTTTTCTATTGAAAAGAGCTGAATCTGGAGCTCCGAGGATTAACAAAATATATTTAAAGCTGGGAAATAAAAAACACATTTTATTGAAAACTTTATTTGTAATAGGGTATAAATACTAACAATATGTCAATTTTGCCATTGTTTTCTGAGCATGAGTTTAAATAATATGTCTTTAAATGAAAGTGTAAAGTTTTATTTAATAGTCATTTTCTAAGTTTTACAACACTTATGGTATATTTCACAGATATTAGGGAGTAAATACCTGTGATGAAAATGTTACAAATCTCTAAAAAATTCTGTTGTTTAATTCTTGGTGTCAACTTGAGAGAGGAACTATAAAGTTATCAGCTAAGAGAGAATAAAAATAATTTTCTTAACAAATTAATGTGTGATTTTTGCATATAATTTGAATGAAGTTTAAAGGATAGTGCGGTTTGAAAAAGAACCACTAGAGACAGATCAGTCAGAGATATCTAAAGAAACAGAAACAGAACCAATATGATGTATGTATAGCGTGCATGTGTGTGTGTGTATGTGTCTAGAGAGAGGGAGAGAGATTTTAAGGAATTGACTTACACAGTTATGGAGGCTGACAAGTCCAAAATCTGCATCTAACTCAAATTCAAGGCCTTCTGCTGATAGAATTCTCTCTTGTTCAGAGGAGGTCAGTCCTGTTTTATTCAGGCTTTCAAGTAATTAGATGATGCTCACCCAAATTATGGAGGCTATCAGCTTTATTCAAAGTCCAGCAATTTAAATGTTAATCTCACCCAAAAAAACTCTTACAGAAATATCCAGAATAATATTTGACCACAAACCTAGGTGCTGTGGCCCAACCAAGCTGACACAGAAAATTACCATCACACACTCTCAGTGCTGTACAGCTAGATTTTATTCTGAACCCTGTCTCATTTGGCAAAAAGAAATATTCAGCCATCAAATGTGAACTACACTGGAATTAAATACTATCTCTGTCATTAAGAGAAAAATAGACACATTTTCTGTAAAATTTTACTTTTTATATTTAAGTTTTTATAAAAAATATATACATATGTGCATATATTACTTTAAATAATCATAAACTAATACAAATTAAAATAATCTTTTGATTCAGAATACTGAGGTTTATATTCACAGGAAATAAAATGACAATTTTAACAAAAGGCAATTAAAGAGTTTTCATGTACAAAATTATAGTAATTTATAACAATAAATACCTTAGATAGGATAAAATTTGGCAGGGAAGTAGAATGTAAATTCATATTCATGGAGAAACCAAAAAGTTCTGATTGTTAAAGTAGACCTACTTCATTAATTTTTAAGTGTTTTATATTAAGTATAAAATAAATAGGATGTTTAAATTTCATTTATTATGTTTGAAAACTAATATAACTCATTTGAAAATATCAATATTCACAAGATGTCAGAAATTACATAACTACATAATTTTAAAATTATAGATTGTAACTTGTAAACTTACTCTTTAAAATAGGACTCATGAAAATTTTGTAAAAGCTGGTTTAGAATATGGAGAAAATAAATTTGGGCCCCCATTTAGCATTATAACCCAAGGTGAAATTTAATGAACTAAAGATATATATGAAATAGGAAACTAAACATCTAATAGATTAAATTTTAAGAATACATTTGTGTTAATTTGGAAGGATTTATTTAAAAATAAACAAGAGCTTGAGATTATAATATGTAAAGTTGAAGGTTTTGAATACATTCAAATTGAGTTTGTGATTAACAAAAGACCCAACATACAAAGTTAAGAAAAGTTTGATTGACTGAAAGATTATTTCAAGTCTGACGTTAGCAAGAATTAAAAATCTACTATATCTAAGAATACTAAATGGCTACTACTTATATGAAAAGACATTCACTGCCACAATTAATCAGATAAATAATTCAACAATGAGAAATATTTTTTGTTGCAATAAAGTAACAAGGAGTTACTTTAAACCCACTGGATTGACAAACAGTAGAAAGTTGAAGAAAGCCAAAAGCTTGCAAAGATGTTAGAGGATAGCTATCCAAAGGTATTATAGTTGTGTAGTTGCATTTCTAGAAGTCAATCTTATAATAAAATTATGAACATATTTATTTTTCAAAAATTCCATGTCTAAGTATTTCTCACATAGATAGAGCCTCTAAGAACCAAGAAACTCAAAGAGCAACAAGTAGAGTTAATAGTACCCCCAAACACACATGTAAACATACACACACACACACACACGTGCGCACAAATTAGGCATATCATAAACTGCCAAAAACCAAAGATAAAGAGAGAAACATGACGGCAGACAGGAGGCAAACCCTTGCCTACGAAGAAGCAAGGATGAGAATTACAGCAGACTCTTATTAGAAACCAAGCATAGAAGAAGACAATGCAGTAAAATCTTTACTCTTGGGAAAAAAAAAAAAAAACAACTATCAACATAGAATTCAATATTCAGTAAAAATAACCTTCAAAAATGAAGGAGTCACTGAAGACTTCATCTCTGTTGTATTAGGAGTTCGGAACTCATCACTTCAGACTTTACAACAATAACAACAATGTTAAACAAACTCAGAATCAATGATTTTCTTGGACCTATCAGAGAATTGCAGTCACAGAGAAAACCACCTGGAAATATGGAGAGACAGGTGAAATGCAGAGAAACGCAGCTGATACCAGCTTATGTAGTGCGGAAGCTGCAGGAACCATAAACTAGTAGGAACACTTGAATGGTGGTTTGGATGAATTGCTGGAGGTTGAGTTTGGACTGGTTTGAGAGTAAGAAACTGGTGAAAGCCACAATCCTGGGCACCCCACATTACTGTGGCTTTCACCTCCAGGTGCTCTACCACATTCAAGAAAAATTGTCAATTGTCTGGCAGGTGGAAGGGGAACCATTTAAAATACAGGGGTTTATTCTGCATAACAGAAACCTACTCTCCAGTGAAAAATACTTTACTGGAGCCTTATATCACAGAGGTAGAAAGGCAACCACCCAACTCAAGATTCCTCTAGCCTTCCTGTCTCACCTAAACAGGGGAGGAAGAAAAGATAAGAAACACTTGTGAAGCCCAGGGACCAGGACCAGTAAGAGACTGGAATTTAATCATAAGATTATAGGCCTTTAATTTATTTAAGCAGTATTCCAGATTATTTATCATACATATCATGCACATATTGTGGCAAATATATTCCTAAATGTCATGTTTTGGGACTCTATTGTAAATATTGTTTTAAAATGTTATTTTCCAGTAGTTTGCAGGTAGCTTATGCAAATGCATTTTTGCATTACTTTGCATCCTGAGACCCATATAAATTTATTTATTAATTCTAGTCACTATTTTTGTAGATTTTTTCCCTGTAAATGACCAGCTTGTCTGTGAATAGTCAGTTTAACTCATATTTCCCAAAATATTTTAAGTACATTTTTCTTGACTCATTTCACTGTTTAGAATTATTTGTATAATGCTGAGTAGATGGAAAGAGAACAAATATGTTTTTTTCTTTTCCCCAATTTTAGAGGAAAAATAATCAGTCTTTTGCACTATGTATAATAATAGTGTAGGGATTTTGGAGATCCCTTTATCTGGTTGAGGAAATTTCTCTATATCTCTAGGTTGCTAAGAGTTTATATTATGAATGGATATAGAATTTTGTTAAATGATTATCCTCCATTTAATGAAATAATGACAGTTCATAATTCTGTTAACATCATGAATTGCATTGATTTTTGAGTGATAAACCAACTTTGCATTTGGTTATGATGTAGTGTCATTTTGTATATTGCTGTATTTGATTTACTAATATTGTGTTAAGAATTTTGAAATCTATATTTATGAAAAGATTGATCTCTGAGATTTCTTTTTTCAATGTGTTTTTATTGTTTTATTGTCAGGGTAATACTGGCAACTGCAGCTGCAGTCCTCAAGCAAATCAACTCTTTCTTGTCATGTCATGATTCTTCTCTGCTTCTTGGGAGCACTTCCAGCATCACTACGACACTTTGTATGAGTGTTGTAGTGTTATCAACGTTTAAGGTATTACATGAAACATGATGAAAAATATGGCAACACCGCGAGTGCTGTGCAATTGACTGGAGAGACAAACTGCTCAAACGGAGATGATTACCATCACAGGGTGTTTCAAGTGGATAGTTGTAAAACTTGAGCTCACTGCAATAGCAACAGGAGGTAGTCACAAAATTATTACAGTATTACAGTAGGTACCACAGTTAATCTGATGTAGTTATGACTTAGCCCTGCAGCATTACATTTACTTACATTTCTCTTGACTGTGAATGGCACCATGTACAGTCTGTTTGTATGTAAGTTTTGATAAAATTAAGTTGTTTTACTTGATTTGTGTATATTTTATGGTAGTAAATTATAATATAAAGTAGTATCTACATATATTTTATGCATTCATGACATATCTAACTTTTTTTAGTTTCTTTTTTTTTTTTTTTTGATATGTTTAGGGTATGCAGTTCATCTGTGACTTTTTTCAAATTGTCACAAATCTCCCAAAATTTTTCTATGTTGATTTGAAATAATCCACATATAAGTGAACTTGCACAGTTTAAACCCATACTGTTCAAAGGTCTTCTGTACTGTGTTTTAAAGAAACTTTTAAATATGCAAGAAATCTCCATGCATATTAAGCATGCCATCATTGTCAAACACCCCTCTTTTTGTTCCATGGGTCCAAAACTTGGAATTACTCCAGACTGCCAAAGTCTCCAAAACTGTGTTAAAACCTTAATGCTAGGGGAACTGGAGTAGGGGTCTCCAGTTCCAGGTCATTGTTTTGAGCCCTTTACCTTCCCATTTGTAAATTCTTAAAATTTCTAACTTCCTCTCCAAAAGTGTCAGATGTGGATATGGCCAATTTTACTCCTTACATAACATGCAGTATGCATGGTGATTAGGGACCTGGAATGTGCCTCAGAGTGCCTGTGTGAATTCACTTTCTGTAATTTACTATGCGTGGTAACATTAGGACAATTGCTGAACTTTTCTGTATCTCAGTTCCTTTTCTGTAAAATATGAGCATAATGATAATAGTACTTATTACATAGGGCTAGTGTATTATTATGTCAGCTAATATGTACAAAGAGCTTAGAAAATTGCCAAGTATGTAATAAGCATTATTACTATTATTACGATGACTAAGATGGACTGTTCTTAAATGCAAGGCAGTTGTAACAACCAAATGGCTTTGCAAATAAACACATTTTTAATGGAAGAAAATATAAAGTAATTTTAATAATTGCTTTTTCTGTAATTATACAACAATGCAATACATGTGCACTTATAAAACGCACACATACACACCATTTATATATATGTCCATCCATTTATATATTTGCTTGTATTTAAACCTGTAGAAAACTAAACCATAGAAAATTTGTACAGTAAAATTATTATTAAGGAAAGAGAGGAAAAAAGGCTAGCTAGGGTAGGACAAACATAGAATGTATACTTCTCTAAATAGCTCTTGTTTTGTTGATTTGACTTTAAACTTGCATATATAATTTAAATAATTTAAAGCAGGAGAAACCTTTTGAAAAGGCAATTATTGCCTATGAAAAACAAAATTAAACTTGAACTTAACTGTATAATGAGTTAAATTTTAACTGCTTCTTTTCATAGATAAATGGAAACCTATCACTTTTCTCTTTCTAATTTTATATTAGAAAAATATTACCTGAAATTCTTCCACGGAAGTATTTAGAGACACTCTCCATTGTTTTTCTGAGCTGCATAAAAAGACATTGTGTGGATGTTCCTGGTATGTATAATTGATTCTCCATTGGTTTTTCTTTCTATTCATTTCCTCTTATAAATTGTGCATTTTTCCTTTTAGATTTTTTTCTAGTGTATCTTTTGGGTAAATTATTAGTAGTGAGATTGCAGAATCAAAAGACACATGCATGTGTGATTTTACTACATACTGCAAAAACCCCTCCTGGTTGAACTATTTTACATTCTCTGCAGCAATGTGTAAAACATCTTGTTTACCCAAAGTCTCAATAGCAAGTGTGTGGTCAAACTTCTGGATTTTACCGATCTGTAAAATGGAAAATGTTCTCCTAAGTGTAGTTTATTTTGCATTTATATTACTATGAATGAGGTTAAGACAATTTGCATTTCTTTTTCTGCAGACTCTTCATATTTCTTACCTGCTTCCATTAAGTTTTCAGGCTTTTTCTCTCCATTTTTAGAAGCTCTTTATATGGTAAGAATATTTACCATTGGTCTCTAATATCAATAACAAATAAAACTTACTTATGGTGTTTTTAGCTATCCAAAGGTTTGCTTATATTACAGTCAAATTTATCAATCTGTCATTAGTTGCAGCTGGATTTTGAATCATCAGTAGGAAAAATTTACCCCACTCCCAAGTTACAGAGAAAATTATCCATGCTTTCTCTTTTTTTTTTTTAAACATCTTTATTGGAGTATAATAGCTTTACAACAGTGTGTTAGTTTCTGCTTTATAACCAAGTGAATCAGCTATACATGTACATATATCCCCATATCTCCTCCCTCTTGCATCTCCCTCCCACCCTCCCAACCCCACGCCTCTAGGTGGTCACAAAGCACCGAGCTGATCTCCCTGTGCTATGTGGTGGCTTCCCACTAGCTACCTATTTTACATGTGGTAGTATATATAAGTCCATGCCACTCTCTCACTTCATCCCAGCTTACCCTTCCCCCTCCCTGTGTCCTCAAGTCCATTCTCTTTGTCTGCATCTTTATCCATGTCCTACCCCTTGGTTCTTCAGAACTTTTTTTTTTTTTTTTCAGATTCCATATATATGTGTTAGCATACGGTATTTGTTTTTCTCTTTCTGACTTACTTCACTCTGTATGACAGACTCTAGGTCCATCCACCTCACTACAAATAACTCAATTTCATTTATTTTTATGGCTCAGTAATATTCCATTGTATATATGTGCCACATCTTCTTTATCCATTCATCTGTTGATGGACACTGAGGTTGCTTCCATGTCCTGCCATGGTTTCTCCTATTCCTTGAATATTTTAGATATTTAGATTTAAACATCTGATCAATTTGGAATTAATTTTGTGTAGATTAGGAGAAATATATCCAACTATGTATTCCCTATAATAAACCAGTTATCCCTATAAAACTGTTAAGAAGATGATTTTCCTGAAGATTAAATAAGCTAACTTCATTGTATGTTACATTTATATAAAACTTGGTGCGTATATTATTTTTTTTCTCGTTGGTCCTCCTTCTGTTTTTTCACCAACATCATATTCATTTTAATTGTTGAGGTTTCAAATGTGTTTGAGTATTTGGTAAAAATAGCACCCCCCATTGTTATTCCTTTTCAAGATTTTCCTGGCTATTCTTGCTTGCTTGTTCTTCAAATTGATTATTATAATGAATATTTCTGACTCAGACAAAATAAGCACACAAATAATAAAAAAAAAAACTTGTATTTTTATTGGTTTTGCATTAAGTTAACTTAGGAAGGGATGACATAGCTACGGTGTTGAATTTTCTTATTCAAGAGTATATTTTTCAGATACTTTTGTGTCTTTCAGGAGTTGTTTTTACAACATTTCTCATAAGATTTTGAACTTTTTTTTTTTTTTTAAGTTTCTAGTTAGGCCATCAGATATCCTTTTCTAGGACTTTCCTGGGAGTGTTGCTATCAGTGATTTGGAGTCCTCTGCATGTGTTTGGCAGCTCATGGAGTTACTGTGTCACTTGTTTTTATTACCTGAGTTGGCGATAATAATTTTCTTTATATTTTGGGGTTTTTTGTTATGTTATATGTTGTGGGATGATTTAGGGATATTCATAAACTACACTCCTGCCACTGTCACTTTGTCTGGCATGCTCGAAAATTTTTGAAGCTACATATTTTCTAACATAAATTTCCTTTCACCAAACGTGCAAAAATTATTTCAAAGATTAAGTGATAATTATCCCAAGGACATCTAATCACAGAAGAATTACAATGTATACAATCCTGCTCTCAAGTGCTTACTAATTAAGATAGACAATACAAACAGAATCTGCAAGAAACAAAATAACTGAGTTGGAACCAAAACTTCCAATTCGCTTTGTCCAGCTGTCCCTCCCAATATGTGCTCTTTGGCGCAGTTCCCATTCCCCACTTCAGAGAAAGCAGATATTTTCTTCTCAGCCCAAATTTCCAAATAATCCATAATTTGCATGTGCAAAAAGATACTGTGAATTATCTTACAGCATTAGCCTTACTGAAATTCAATTATGTCATGTAAATTCAACCACAGGTAAGGAATTACTGCACAAACATATGGGTCATTAATACCCAATTACCTTCAGGGAGAAAGTAGAGAGTGACTGAGAGGCAGGGCTTGTGGAGGCCACTCTTCTGCCCAGCAACATGGTCTCTCTAGTCATGATGGGTCTAGACAATTCTCTGAGAGTATCGAATGCCAGCAGGGCAATTCTACGATTTCTCATGAGTAAGTGTAACAAGAGAAATTTCCCTTTTTCAGAATCTGGAGTCATATAATGTAGAAATGAAATTCTGCTGCTAGCAGGATGACTGTTAATAGCAAGGCTTACACAGGTTACTGTTATTTTTCTCTCGTAAAGAAAACAAGAGAAAGTCAGTCTATGGTAGCTCCTCTGTCTTTATGCTCACAGACATCCTTAGTGTATGACTTCCCTACCTGAGGTCACCAAACCGTCACAAGATGCTTACTGAAGTCCCTAACTTTATTTCTGGTATCAAGGTAGCAAGAGTAGGAAGGAAAATAAGGGACTTATTAGTTAAATTTAGCCCCTTCGGAAAGTGGTCTCATAAGCTTTAACCAATGCCTTCGATTTATGTTTCATTCACTACTAAAGTCAAAGAAGGTTGCAAAATATAAAGATTTTTTTAATGAACACATAGATACACGAAGGAAAATTGGTTCTGTGTTACTAAGGAAGAGGAAGAGAATGTGTGTTGAATTGGTAACTGTCTTTCTCTACCACGGGGTTAGACTGCATTTACCATCGGTCTTGTTGTCTTCTTTATAGTCTGCATAGGAAGAACCAGTTGTAATACCTGTAAGTTAAATTTTGAAGAAAACATTTTAGCAGCTTTTATTACACCTTTTACCACTAACTGTAGGTGTCATGAATATTTACCTTCCTTTAAAAAACAGGTAAAACAAAATATAACAAAAGCGTTTGTTCTTTGAATGATGCTCATCTGATACTTAAAATCAGATGCTCATCTGAATATTTTTTTAAAAAGATATATTGACATTCAAACCTTATATAAGTAGAATTTTTTTTTTTTTTTTTGTATTCCAACATATTTTAGCATTCTACTGCTTTTTGTTTAGGAAATCAGTTCAGCAACCATGCAAAGTTTAACACCCAAGGCAGATCAAGATGAATGTGGCCATTCTTGATATATATCTTGATAAATATATATATATATATATATATATATATATATATATATATATATATATATATATATATATTTCTGCAGCATCTTGTAACCACACTCCATTAGAAATGATTACCACCACAATGTTGCATGGTCTGAATTAGGTTCATATTTCTTTAGAGCACAAAAGCAAGAAAGAGGCCAACTGCCAGGACTGCTTGACCGGGTCTGTGGCTCTGCCTGACCTGTGTCAGCAGGAATCTCAATCAAAGCTGCAATGGCCACCATGTTAGCCGAGCACTTCTCACACTGGTGACTTGTTGTTAAATCACTGGGTCTGAAAATAACAACCGTCCATCAGTGTCAGTGCATGAAAAATTGAATTTCATCAGAATTTAAAAGAATTGCAGACTAGACTAATGCCATAGAGTCAAGTCTTGTGACTGTGATTTGTTCTTTCTGTCTCAGCACATTGACAGCCTTCTGACTGCTTCTCTTACCAGAGGGGAAGTAACAGAAGAATAGTTTCAAAAACATTTACCCACTTTCATCACAAATGCCTGAATATGCATTCAAGAGTATAATGGTTTGAAATAATTTACCACCTGGCAATTGCTCTTTTGGCCTTTTGGACTCAATTAACAACGAGTGTGTTCTTAAATATATTCCTCTTTCATGAAGAAGAGGTTTAATAAATATCTACATCTAAAGTCTAGGTTTAAAGCATACTGAAGTCATTGATATATTTAGAGATGAATACTTATTACTAATGAACCCCAATTTTAATCTTAGGATAGCACAGAAGATTTCATAAATGAGTCCTCAGTGTGATCCAAGTTAATTCATAGCAGGGATGGGGGAGAATACGGAAGTGCAAAGGCCTACATGGAAATTTCTTTGGAATAATGAGAATTCACTAACCTGAGATTTTATTAACTGGCTATTTGAAGTAAATCTCTTTTAATAGAATTAGAAACCAATCAACTGCAGTAATAGGGATGACTAACACAAATTATCAAGCCAAATTTTTTAAATAAATAATTTTATAATACTTAAGTAGAATTTTCTACTCATAGAAGTTAAGTATGAATTTTATTTACAGTCATTAATATAGGATAAGGGTTGATTCTTGGGAACAAAGGGGACCTTGAATTTAGCATTGAATTTAGCTCCAATTTTTTATCTAACAGTTTCAAAAAGATCACTCTGGTTACTTGTCTTAGTTACTGCTGCTATAACAAAATGCCATAGCTGGGTGGCTTAAACAGCAGTCATTTCGTTTCCACAGTTCTGGAGGCTGCAAGTCTGAGAGGAGGGTGCCGGCATGGTCAGATTCTTGGTGAGGGCTCTCTTCCTGGTTTGTAGATGGCCACCTTCTCATTGTAACCTCACAGGATAGAGAGAGAGAGAGAGACAGAAGAGGGGAAGAACGAGAGGGAGAGGTAGGTCAGTCTTGAGTCTTTGCCTCTTTTTAAAAGGACATTAATCCTATCATAAAGGTGACACACCCACAATCTCATCTAAGCCTAATTATCTCCCAAAGGCCCCCACCTCCAAATACTATTACATTGGGGATTAAGGCCTGAACATATGGATTCTGGAGGGACACAAACTTTCAGTCCATAACAGTACTATAAGGAGAATAGATGATGTGAGAGTAGGAGGAGACAAGTTTCAAGGGCAAAGAAACTAATTAGGAACTATTCTAATTGTCTAGACTCTAGCCATAAAAGATAGTGGTTCAGACCATGTTTACAGTGGTAGAAGTAGTGAGAAGCAGCCAGGTTCTAGACCTATTTGGAAGGTCCAGCTGACAATCTGTGCTAATTTATTGAATGTGGGGTATGAGAAAATATTGACCTCAAGAAAGACTTAATTACCCTTTCTAAGCTTTAATTTCCTCAAGCACACAATGGAGAACTTACTAACTATAACATGGGGTTGTTGAGAAAGTAAAATGTCAATGTCTGAAAGCAATTAAGACAATGATTATATATTATGATAATATATATCATGTAAAATAATTATTATATTATTATATTATAGATAATAAGTAACAGCTTAACATAAGCCCTGGCACAAAGTTTTAAACTCCTTCAGTAAAAGGCAGGCTCAAGTGCTAGAACTTGGTCTTTCTGTATCCATATGGAAATTTTCAAACACAAATACTTGGCTTATGTGCCTTTACAGGCGGATCTCCTATAGCTACCTTCTTTATTAGGCAGGTGCAGTTTTAATTCATGCCACGTTAACGTATTTTAAAAGTTGCCTAGTTTCTGTTTCTTCTCGTCCCATGATTTTGGGTTGTTTGCAAGCCACTAACTTAAAGACTTTGTGCAAGTGTCCATCTTACAGAATTTCTTATTATCATGGGAAGTGGTGTCATCAGAGGCAGAATTTCAAACAGAACAAGTTTGTGGAATGAAGGACCTGAGAGTCAGGTCTCAGGCTTCCCATGTACGCAAGCAGTCAGCTGACTCTGGGACCAGAGTGCAGGGTATAACTGCTCAGAACGTCAAAGGCCATCTGTGTTCATTCAGTGGTGACACACTCAGAAGATAACAGCATCTTATGCCATACTGAAATATTGTATTTTTTCAAAATTATGTAATTATTGCAAAAGCAAATAGTAGGGAAAATGTAAAATACTGAATTTGTATAATTTTTTAATAAAATATTTTCAAATTTCTAAAGAGATAGTTGAACTTGCTTCTATGAATATATCTATATTGATATCTGAAGCCATATTTATAGCAATATGTATTTCTTTATATTTAATATTGTTTTATGGTTGAAATGTCTATGAAGAATCCCTAATTATGTTTTATTTTCCAGGGAAATTTTTATTCTTGATAGAAATCATCAAGGAGAAAACTTGACTATTTGGCAATCTCTTGCAGATAAGACTGTTTATCACAATTATATACATGGTTTTATGTGAACATGTGAACTTCCATTTATAAAAGGAGTGATGACATTTCAAAATGTGAGAAAAACAAATAAAAGTAATGAGTTTCATATATGCAATTTTCCTTCCCAGAAAGAGGGTTGTTCAAATGTTGTGCTTTTTTTAAATTAAACTTTTATTTATTCATTTGAACAAATACCACATTAAAAATATCTTTAAAATTTATTCTTATTAAAGTAAATGCTATTTACATAAAATGAAATTGGTTTTCATCAACAACTGAATGATAACAGCCCAGGAGGATCACTTATATTTAGTTTTAATAAAAAGTGACATGTAATTATATAATAGCACTTTGTGCTTGAAAAGCACCTTTCATCTTTAAAATTTCAAAAGCCACAAAGTGTAATATAGTGATATAGTATATCCACTGGCATTAAATCTTTAAAGAAACCAATGTACTAGTGATTAAATATTTTAACAAGAACTCTACAAAAGCATATTTTCTTTCTGTGGTTCAAAAACCTCAAAACTTGGTAATTTTAATATAATACTGCTTATTACAAGAGACTAATGAATCATTATCATTTTTTTCTTAGAAATCCATCTCAAACTGATGTTCTTATTCCTCTACAAACTAGCTGTGATAAATAAATAAATAGGACAAATCTCAAGTGTCCAGTAAAGGGTAAAATCATTCTTTGATTATATTAACAATTTAGTGATACATTATAATTTATTGGTGACCTGACAGATAACTCCATGTATGGGTACATGGGCTAGTATAACATTTTGCTTCTCAGATTTCTGAGAACCTAAAATGGCAAAGAGAACAAAGAAAATTCTAATAGAAATCTTTAAATATATTGATAAAACTTGCAGGATTATTACATTTATAAATTTTTATGATCAATGAAAGTTTCCTCCTGTTTCTAAATAATCATTTTAGATTAACATAAAATTAAATATAATACTATTAAACAAGCATTTTGTTATTAAATACTCAGCAAACCAATTAAACATATAAATAACCTCCTTTGTCTCATGAAGTCTTTCTTGGAGACACCAACTATCAGAGTAGTTACTTTTAGCCTCCAGAGGTCAAAGACAGAACATTTTACATCTTGACCTGTCAAAGTCACTTTAGGATTTAACCTAGTCCAATTTTAGTCTGATGATGTTTAGCTTGTTCAAAGCTTTTAGACCAGGAGTCCCTAACCCTGAGTTCATGACTAGAATTTAGGAGATCTGTAACTCAAATGAGAAATATGAAAATAATTTGTTTTTTCCTATTTTCATTAACCTCAAATTAATATTATGCACTATGTTCAACTTTGGTTGTAGGTAATAAACCAGAGTTGAGTTGGCTGTATCTGAGATGTGAGGCTTGGTCACCTCCATCAAAGTTGTTATAGACACCTGACAATACCTTTGACCCATATTGTTACTTTAAAATTATAGTAATTGTTGTATCAATTACTAGATATTGTTGATATTTTAGTAAGAAACACTTACATTGCTATATATCAAATATTTAAAAAATATTTTGCCAGCTGCATTTCAATATAATTGATATTCTTTGTGATTTTATGTATTTCTTGTATGCATTTAAAAACACTGTTCTTAGAGATCCATAGACTTCATCAGACTTTCATACTGGTTCATGGCAAAAAAAAATTGTGAAGAAATTCTATGTTAGGTTAAGTTGATAAGAATTCTGTTTAAATCATCTTTATCATTACTGATTTTCTGCCTGTATAATACATCAATTAATGAGCAAGGGACATTGAAGTCTCCAAAAATAATTGTGAATTTGTCTATATCTGTTTTCAGTTATAAAAGTTTATTGCACCATGCATTTTGACATTCTGTTGTTACATGCATACACATTAAAGATTATTACGTCTTCTTGGAAAATTGTCCCCTTTATCATTAGGTAATGTTTCCCTTTATCCTGATTATCATCCTTTTTTAGTAGTCAGTTTTATCTGAAGTTACTATTACTTCTGCTCTCTTTGATTAGTTTTAACACGGTATATTTTTCTCCATCTTTTTATCTCTTTACTTTTACCCTATATCTTCATGTTTAAAGTAGGTCATTATATGTAAAGGGGGTCTCTTGTAGACAGCATGTAGTTGCATCTTCTCTAGATAATCTCTGTCACTTAACTGGTATGTTTATATCACTTACATTTAAAGTGTTTATTTATATAGTTAGATTAGAATTTGCCATCTTGCTATTTTATTGTTGTTATTCATTTCTTTTGGCTTTTGTTTCTTTTTAATTTCTCTTTCTGCCTTTCCTGGTTTTAACTGAGCATCACTTATTTATTTATTTTTATATTTATTTTTGGCTGTGTTGTGTCTTCGTTTCCACACGAGGGCTTCCTCTAGTTGCGGCAAGCGGGGGCCACTCTTCATCGCGGTGCGCGGGCCTCTCACTATCGCGGCCTCTCTTGTTGCGGAGCACAGACTCCAGACGCGCAGGCTCAGTAATTGTGGCTCACGGGCCCAGTTGCTCCGCGGCATGTGGGATCTTCCCAGACCAGGGCTCGAACCCGTGTCCCCTGCATTAGCAGGCAGATTCTCAACCACTGCGCCACCAGGGAAGCCCCTGAGCATCACTTACGATTCCATTTAATCTCTTCTCTGAACATTTCATTTATATATTTTTTTAAATATGTTGGTGGTTGCCCTAGGATAGACAAAATGTATTTTGCAATAATGTATACCATTTTCTAATAATATTGTACTTCTTCACATGTAGTGCAAGTGTCTTTTAACAGAATAATCCCAATTCTTCCCTCTTGTGACATTGTCCCTTATGTTATTCATTTCATTTTTACATATGCTATAAACATCTAACACATTGTCACAATTATTGCTTTAAGTAAGTTATTTTTAGGGTAATTAAATATAAGAAAATTAAAAATTATATTTTACTTCAAATATTCCTTTGCTGATGTCCTTCTTTATACATATATGAGTTTCTAAAGTGCATCAATTTTCTTCTACTTCAAGAACTTCCTTCAACATATTTTGTGGGGCAGGTCTACTGGCTGTGAAATTCTTTAGTTATTATTGCCTGAGAAAGTCTTTATCTCTCCTTCACTTTTTAAAAATAGATTTAATATTTTAAGTTTTATATTTACAGAAAATTTTATAAGATAATACAGAGAATCCCCATATATTTTACACCATGTTCTCCTATTATTAACATATTATACTAGTATGGTGCATTTTGTTAGAATTAATGTACAAGTATGGTTATGTTATTATTAGCTAAAATGCATAGTTTATTTAGATATCCTTAGTCTTTATATGATATCTTTTTATGTTTTAGGATCTCATCTAGACTACCACACTACACTTAGTTGTTTTATCTTCTTAGGCTCCTTTTGTTTGTAACAATTTCTCAGTTTGCCCTTGTTTTTGATGAACTTAGTTTTGAGGAGTATTGATCGGGTATATTATAGGATGCCTCTTTGTTGGAAATCATCTGAATTTTTTTCCATGATTATACTGGAATTATGGATATTTATTTATTATTATTTATTTATTGGAATTATATTTTTTAGCACTTCCTTATTTACTGGTATTATAAGATGCTCCAGGGTCATCTTGTATATTTCTAGTCAAGTATTAGAATCAGCCATTTCTCCAAGGAGCCTCAATTTGTTTTTTTTAGAGGTTGGCATTAGAAGCCAAGATCTAGCTACTAGGTATGCTCATTGTTACTGGACTGTCAGTGCTTCTAAGCCCCCTTGGCTAACAGAGAAAGGAAATACATGTGTGTGTAATAATCCATCTAGATACATATATCTAAATGTTTTGTAAACATCTGTAATTATATTACATTAAACATGAGTTTATAATGAATATCCACCTCTAACCCATTACAACATGGTTCACTCTAGGCTCCCATTGCTTTTCTGTGGATATCCACTTCAACAGAGAAACTCACCATCTGCCATCCATTCATGAAATTGTTCAATTCAGTATATATGTATAATAATATCAGAATTGTTTCTCTTTACTCACATGAGAAACAACTTGATCAACTTCATCACATTATATTGAGGATAAATACTATCAATAGAGCTTGTATTTGTCTAATGAGTACTTTGCTTGTGTGCAGTTAGTTTTTCCTTTTGTCTTATGGACTCCACTCATTTCCAAAGCTACTTAGATCAGCACATTGTCCCCACTTCCCCTACAATATGGTTGTTTCATACATTTATTATATAGTTAATATCTCTTGTCTTAGTCTTCAACCTCTCAAACAATTGTTTTTCAATCTGCATACATTACGTTTCAATCTTTGTGTTGTAAAATTCTATGGGTTTTGACAAATACACAATATCATGTATCTAACATCACATTATCATACAGAATAATTTTGCTGCCCTAAAAATCCCCTGTGCTTCACCAAGCTTAATCCTCACCCTCTCCCCACAAGCTCCTGGAAACCAATGATCTTTTTGCTGAATCCATGGTTTTGCCTTTTTCAGAATGTCATATTATTAGAACTGTGGCAGTTTTTTCTTTTTTTCAATATTTTTAATTAACTAGAGACCATAGTATATTTACATTTCCTTAGTTTTCACCTGATGTTCTTTTTACCCAGGATTCCATCCAGGGTACTACTTTATATTTATTTGCCATGCTGTCAAAGTGTCTCAGATTAATCTTGGTTTTGATGACCTTGAGAATTTTGAGGACTACTGCTCAAATAATTTGTAAGTTGCCTCTTTGTTGGACTTTTTTCTGATGTTTTCCTCAGTATTATACTGGGGCCATGGGGTTTCGAGTGAAAGTCCACATAGATTAAGTATGCTATTTATTCCATCATATCATATTCTATTACTATCCATGATTTATGACTGTTGATATTGACATTAATCATCTGGCTGAAGTAGTGTTTGTAAGTTTTCTTCACAGTAAAATTACACATTTTTTTTTTCTCTTTGAATTCTAATACTCTTTGAAAGGAAGTCAATATCTGAAGCTCATACTTAAGGAGAGTGATGTTCTTCCTTTTCTAGAGTGGGTCTAGATAAATTATTTGACATTCTTCTGCATGGGAGATTGTTTCTTTCTACAATGTATTAATTTAATCAGATATATATATATACACACACACTCATACATATTTTATGTTTTGGGTTGTAATCCAGTACTACTTTATTCTACTGTCGAACTTTTTCCTGCCTTAGTCACTGGGGACTCTTTCAGTTGGCTCCTGTGTCCCTTTGACATATCCCCATCAGTAATTTCTTTTTTGACTACTTCTTACTTTCTGGCATTATCAGATACTCCAGGCTCCTTTTGTGTATTTTCTGCCCCAGCCTTAGAGTCCACTATTTCTCCAAGGGGCCCCAGTTGCATTTACTGGAGAATGGTATTTGAAACCAAGATCCAGGAGTAAGTGTGCTGCTTGCTGCTGGGGTGTTTATTTTAGACCCTATAAGGTGAGAAAGCAAAAACAAACAAACAAACAAAAAAAGTGTATATACATGTTCTATAATCCCTTCTACATAAAACATTTTGTATATATATTAAGTTAAATTTGTCCCCAAATGATGTATCCAACTCCAACCTATTACCAAATGGATAATTCTACCCTACTTTTATTTATCTGTAAATTCCTACTGCAACGATGAGAAACTAGCTCCCAGTATCATCCATCCTTTTATTTAACATTCATTTCCAGTATACATACATAGTAGTATCAAAAAGATTAACCCATACTTCTATGGGAAACAACTTTATAGACTAAAGTCCTTATGAAAAGTTAATTTTGCCTTTAGTTTTACAGATGTCATTCTTTTCCAAAAATACTTAAATCAGCACTTTTCCCTACCACATTCAGTGAGGTTCTTTCATATACTTGTAATTCAGTTATGTTTTCTCGCCACAGTCTGCATTCTTTCCTGGGGTCCCATGACCCCCTAAATATTTTTTTAAAAATTTGCTTTCACTGAAGTTCTCTTTTCGTGTTACAGTTCTATAGTTCTTGAGAAATGAAAAATGTCAAGTGTCCTCGATTATAGTATCATACTAAATGGTTATACTGCCCTAAACCTCCCCTGTGTTTCACCCATTCTTAAACTCTGGCAATCAATTGACCTTTTTAATTGTCCCTATAGTTTTGCCTTTTCTAAAATGTCAAATAAATGAAATCATATAGCATTTAGCCTTGTTATACTGGCTTCTTTCACTTATCACTATGCAGTTAAGGTTTCTCCATGTCATTCTGTGGCTTGATAGATTATTTCCTTTTACTGTGGAATAGCATTCCATTGTATAAATGTACCAGACTTTGTTTACCTCTTCATCTATTGAAGGACTTCTTGGTTGCCTCCAGTTTGGGGAATTATGAATAATGCTGCTATAAATATTTACTGGTAGGTTTTAGCATGGACATATATTTTAATTGTATGAGAATGGCAGAGCATTATCGTTAGATCATGTGGTATTATGTTTGTTGTTGTTAGAAATTTCCCTACTGTCTTTAAAAGTGGCTGAACCATTTTGCATTACCACCAGCAATGAATGAGAGTTCCTATTGGTCTGTATTTTCACTGACATTTAGTACTGTCAATTATTATTTTTTTAAATTTTAGCCAATCTCATATGTGTACTGTGGAATATGTGTGTTTATACAATTGAATTTGTTATTGTTGTTTTAATTTGCAATGTACTAATGACAAATTATGTCGAACATCTTTCCATATTCTTTGTTGTATTTTTATGTCTTCACTGGTGAGGTATGTTTTCAAATCGGTTGTCCTTTTTTTAATTGGGATTTTCTTTTGACTTGTTTCAATTTAAGAGTTCTTTGGAAATTTTAGATACAAGTCCTCTATCATATATGTATCTTAAAAATAATTTCTCTTAGCATGTGGCTTATCAGTTCATTCTCTTAAGGGTGTCTTTCACAGAGCAGAAGTATTAAATTTTAATGACGCCTTACTTACCAATTTTTTGTTTCTTGGATAGTGCTTTTTGTTCTGTTTCTAACATCTCATCATCAAACCCAAGCTCATCAAGATTTTCTCTTCTGTTTTTTCTCAGAGTTTTATAATTTGAAGTTTTACATTTAGGTCTATCATCTATGTTCAACTTTTGTGAAGGGTGCAGTCTGTGTCTAGTTTTTTTATTTGTTTGGTTGTTGTTGTTTGCATATGTATGCCCAATTTTTTCAGTGCCATTGAGTAAAAGTTATCATTTCTGAATTGAATTTCCCTTGCTCTTTGGCAAAGATCAGTTCACTATATTTGTATGGTTCTATTTCTGAACTCTCTGTTCTGTTCCATTTGTTTTTGTGTCAATCAATGCCATGATCTCTTATTTACTGTAACTTTATAGCAAGTTTTCAGGTTGGGTAGTGTCACTCATCCAACTTTGTTTTACTTCTTTAGTATTGTACTGGCTACTCTGGGCTTTTGCCTTTGCAAGTAAATTTTATATGTTTGTTAGTATCTAAAATTTGCTTGCTGTGATTTTGATTTGGATTAGGTAGAATCTATAGATGAAATTGGGAACAAGTGACATTCTAAAAAGACTGAGTCTTCCAGTCTACAAACACACATGATGTCTCCATTTTCTCAGATATTCTTTGATTACCTTTAAGGGTTTTGTAGTTTTCCATATACAGTTTCTGTACATATTTTGTTATCTTATGCATAAGTATTTATTTTTTTAATGCCATTGTAAGTGATATTAAGTTTTTAATTCAAATTATTGATCATTGCTAGTCTTTGCTAGTTTTGATATTAGGGTAATTTTGGCCTCAGAGAATGAATGAGAAAGTGTTCCTGTTGCTTGTATTTCATGGATGAGTTTGTGGAAAATTGGTATGATTTATTTTTTAAATGTTTGGTAAGATTCACCAGTGAAACCATCTGTACCTGGCGCTTTCTTTGTTGGAAGGTTATTAATTATTGGTTTAATTTCATTAATAGATATAGATATTAAGATTCTATATTTCTCCTGTATGAATTTTGAAGTTTGTGCCATATAAGAAATTGGTCCATTTCATCTAAGTTATCAAATCTGTGGGTATTGAGTTGCATATTCCTTTATTATTTTTATGTCTAGGATCAGTAAGGATGTCCCCTCTTTTATTTCTGATATTGATAAACTGTGTCTTTTCTCTTTTTTCTCCTTTGTTAACCTGGCCAGAGGTTTACCAATTTTATCAATTTACCAATGTATTGATTTTATGGATCCTTTCTAAGAATCATCTTTTGGTCTCTGGATTCACCTGTTTCCTCAGATATCTAGATAGGGTTTTATCCTTGACCTTGGTTTTCTGATATTCTAATAAAAAGTGTTGATTTTTAGTTCATTCAGCTTTTTTCTTATTGCTATGCTTGGACAATTTCCAATTTTTTTAACATATTAGACCTGAAACTGGAAGTCTATCTCTTAATTTGAATATTGTATATATATATATATATATATATATATATATATATATATATATATATATATGTTTTAAAATATTTTTTATACACTTTTACAAAGACTTTTTGTAACACTCTGTTCTCCTTTAGAATTTTAATATCTCCTTGTTGACTCTGTGAATAGCAGATCTCTAGAAATTCTATTCTCCTTCTGGAATTATTTCTATTTCTTCAGTCACAGATTTATTGTTTAATCATTTGCTTATCTTTTTTCATCTTGTTCATTTAATTTCACATCTGTTGATCCAAAACACTCCAATTATATTTAAGAATGATGTTTAGCATTTGGGACTAAGGACTCTGTTTGTGTGGGAAGGATATTTCCAAAGTCATTTTTCATTTTCTGAGTCTGGTCTCAGAGCTAGTTGCCTTGCTGCACTTTAAGTGGAAGTCTTTGCTCCAGGTACAGTTTCTATAAGAAAATATTGATTCATAGCTCTTTGGCATTCTCAATATGAAGTGAGGGAGGGAAATTGATAGTTTAACTGCCCTGTGTAACTTCAAATAATTTCCCTGGTTTTCAACCTCATGACTTACCTCTGATATTCCTAGTGTTTCCCAATCCAAAGCCTCCCCTAGCTTCTTTGGGCAGGATCACTGATCTTCTCTGAAGAAAGCTGTGTAATGTTCTAAGCTGCAGCTTCTGCCAACTTATTTCATCTATTAGCACTCTTCTATCTTCATTTTAATGTTCCTACAATCTGTTAAAATTTCTTCTGAATTTTTTCCCTTTCTAATTATTTTTCCTATTGAAAACCCATATACTTTCCTTTTCTATAATATCACTAAGTGACATCTTAGGGAAAAGGTAGAACTGACAAATGCATATGCAGTAAGTCTTATTTAATTAGAATTCCATCAGAAATGCCTCAATTAAAAATTCATATAAACAAGTTATTTTGAAGAATACTAAAGATTATCATTTATGTGTAATATTTTTATATTAGAATGTTTAATAATTAGTTCAGAGAAAGCCACAGCACCCCAGATTATTTTTCTGTAACTGTATCAACTTCCAAAAGAGAAGGAGTATATTGACTGTCCCTTAATTGTTACAACATTTTTGGATTTAGTGACCTTTTAAGTAGCATTCTTTATATTTTCCAAGTAGAAATATTAAGAAAAAGAAAAAAAAGAAGAAATTTCTATTTAAGCTATCACTTCAGAAATGTAAAGACATTTTACTGTGAACACAGAAGATTTAAATTCCTAATAATGATGAAGATAGAGGTGGCAACCTTCACATAATCTTTATCCTGGGCTTATATAGTTTACAGTCTGGCATTGGGAACTAATTGCTAAGCACAATTATTGAAAATGATCACATAACCCCAGTAGCTTTTTGTAAGCCCTTTACTATTCTGCATATTTGATTTACTATGATGGAATTTAATTCAACTTTCCTAATTCTCTCCATTGTTTTTTTTTGAAACAGCCTCAACAAATCTGTTGACAAACATTTAATCATGAAAGCCAGATCTCAGTTGTTATAGCATAGTTCACATTTTATTTGCTCACTAGTCCACTGGCAAATGCAAGCAGCACCTGGAGAGAGGGAACACTTAATACATACACTTAAAAAGGTTTTACCTTAAAATTTTTGCTCATTATCCATATGTTTATTCAGCTGAGGAAATCTGAAAACAAGATTAATAGATACAAAACACCTTTAAAGACTAGATATTTGTTTTACTATACCATACCTATTATTAAACTTGATACAAATAATAAAAAAAATTAGTTACTGAAAGGAGACTTTAAAGTAAATAATTAAACTTAATGGACAACCTTGGTATTGGAAGGTATTTATTTCATTTCTATACACATTTTATAAATAGAACAGCTGCAATTTATTCCACAATCAGTGGTAACATCTTAATTTTTTTGTATAGCTTGAAATTGTGATTGAACATTGATTTGAAGCAATGAAATTAAAAGGCAAATTGATAAACATCTGAAGAATTTTTTAAAAAACAAGCACAAGAAAATTGTGAAAAAGACTGAAGAAACAATGCTGATTCTAAGCTAAGTTTTACACCATTTTAAAAACCTTAATTTGTTCTTTAAAAAGATTTAATTGCTATAAAAATAATAGAAAATTCAAAGTGATTTTTTTCACAAAATGCTATCTTTTGCAATTATGTTTAAATACAACAGGGATACTATTTGAAATTAGAATAAAATATAGTTATCATGATTTTTAACTTCAGACCTGCTTTCAAAGTCTACAAGTTTGCCTACAAAAATAATTTAAACTATTTTAGTGGTAAATAAATGTAATTACTTATATTAGGAATGATATGGTATAGATTTAACTGGCAGTAATAAATAATTTTTTAGCCCAACTTTTTAAACTAAATTTGTTAACTAGCTTATACATAAAACTTTTTTTTTTTTTTCCCCAAATGTTGGTACTGGAGCAGAAGATCACATGGTAACTAAGTCACCAGTGAGGGGAGTGGGGGGAAACAGAAAACAAAAACAGCCCTTTTGTCCTTTACACCAGAATTATTTCCCTCATTGTTTCTACCATTAATGTGGTGAAGAGATAGTGAAGGAAAAGAATCCCATGGGGGAAAAAAAAATGAGAAAGTAGCTGATGAATGGCTTCTTGACATGACAAAAGTAATAAACTTCTCCAGGCATGATGTTTACTTTCTCCTTCAAAACATTCTGTATTGCAGAAATTCTGAACTATTTTGCCATAGCCAAACACACTATAAAATCTGTACATATTTGTATATCCTTTACTTTAACAGGAACCCTTCTCCATCCAACCACTTTTATGGTCTACTTCTTCTTTATTCATGACAACTTGTCCTTGCTGTTCCTAAAGATCACCAGAAGTGAGAGTAGGTGCCTTCACATATGATCATCTCAGAGCTATCACAGAGATGATGTTTAGTGATTTGTTTCCAGAAGAGTTGTCTAGTACTCACAGATTATATTATAAAGTCAGCATGTAAGAAAAAAATTTTTCTGAGTCAGTATTATACTTGAAAATGAGTGAAATGCACATTTTAAAAACTCCTCACAACTTAAGACTTGGTGTGTGAGATGACATGCACAAGATCCAGAATTAAGCAGTATTAGGAAAAGACATTTCCCAGCTTGAACTTGCATAATGTTAAACACAGTGTTCTTTCTTTTTCATTTTTTTAGAAATATATAATATTAGGGTATAATTACGTGTGGTAAAATTAATTACTTTTAGTATATATTTCTGAATGTTTGACGAAGAATACATTCATATAACAGCAACACAATCAAGATGTAGAACACATTCATCACACTCAACAATAACTTCAGGCACTCTTGTTTCAAACCACCCCCCAACACACAACCATTAGAAACATCTATTGAGTTTTTTTCCCCACAGTTTTCCCTATAACACAATGTCATATGAATGAGATTGTCCTGTATGTTGACTTTAGAGTATAGCTTCTTTAATTTATCATAATGCATTTATTGTCTTGTGTATCAGTTTCACTAGGTTTTATTGCTGAAGAATATTATACTGTTTGGGTGTAACACATTCGTTTTTGTTTTCTTTTTTTTTTTTTGGCTGTGCCCCAACCAGAGATTGAACTTAGGCCATTCACAATGAAAGTGCAGAATCCTACCCACTGGAATGTCAGGAAATTCTCTGTTTTAGTTCTTTACCAATTCACCAGTTGAGAGATATTTGTGTTCTTTTTGCTTTGGAGTGATTACTAAGAGAGCCAATATAAAAAAAGACATGTAGATGTTTATGTGAACAAAATTATAATTTCACTTTAAGAAATAACATGGGGTGGGGTGACTGGGTGATATACTAAGATTATGGAAGAGGTATGATCTTACTTGTAACTTTAAAAGGCAACTCGGAAGTCAACACACCTGGTGGAGTAAGTTAAACAGACTTACAAACACAGTAAGTTAAACAAAATGAGAAGACAGAGAAATATGTAGCAGAAGAAAGAGCAAGGTAAAAACCCACCAGTCCAAACAAATGAAGAGGAAATAGGCAGTCTACCTGAAAAGAAATTCACAGTAATGATAGTAAAGATTATCCAGAATCTTAGAAATAGGATGGAGAAAATACAAGAAATGTTTAACAAGGACCTAGAAGAACTAAGGAGCAAACAAACAATGATGAACAACACAATAAATGAAATTTAAAATTCTCTAGAAGGAAGCAATAGCAGAATAAATGAGGCAGAAGAATGAATAAGTAACCTGGAAGATAAAATAGTGGAAATAACTACCACAGAGCAGAATAAAGAAAAAAGAATGTAAAGAATTGAGGAGAGTCTCAGAGACCTCTGAGACAACATTAAATGCACCAACATTCGAATTGCAGGGGTCCCAGAAATAGAAGAGAAAAAGAAAGTGTCTGAGAAAATATTTGAAGAGATTATAGTTGAAAACATCCTTAACATGGGAAAGGAAATAGTCAAGCAAATCCAGGAAGCGCAGAGAGTCCCATACAGGATAAATCCAAAGAGAAACGTGCAAAGACACATATTAATCAAACTATTAAAATTAAATACAAAGAAAAAATATTAAAAGCAGCAAGGGAAAAGCAAAAAATAACATAAAAGGGAATCCCCATAATGTTAGCAGCTGATCTTTCAGCAGAAATTCTGCAAGTTAGAAAGGAGTGGCAGGACATATTTAAAGTGATGAAAGGGAAAAACCTACAACCAAGATTACTCTACAGCAAGGATCCCATTCACATTCGACAGAGAAGTTAAAACTTTTACAGACAAGCAAAACGTAAGAGAGTTCAGCACCACTAAACCAGCTTTACAACAAATGATAAAGGAACTTCTCTAAGCAGGAAACACAAAAGAAAGAAAAGACCAACAAAAACAAACCAAAAACAATTAAGAAAATGGTAATAGAAACATACATACTGATAATTACGTTAAATGTAAATAGATTAAATGCTCCAACCAAAAGACATAGACTGGCTGAATGGATATAAAAACAAGACCTGTATATATGCTATCTACAAGAGACCCACTTCAGACCTAGGGACACATACAGAATGAAAGTGAAGGGATGGAAAAAGATATTCCATACAAATGGAAATCAAAAGAAAGCTGGAGTAACAATTCTCATATCAGACAAAACGGACTTTAAAATAAAGACTATTACAAGAGACAAGAACACTACTTAATGATCATGGGATCAATCTAAGAAGAAGATATAACAATTGTAAATATCTATGCACCCAACATAGGAGCACCTCGGTACATAAGGCAAATGCTAACGGCCATAAAAGGGGAAATCGACAGTAACACAATCATTGTAGAGTACTTTAACATCCCACTTTCACCAATGGACAGATCATCCAAACTGAAAATAAATAAGGAAACACAAGCTTTCTATTTTTTTTTTAACATTTTTATTGGAGTATAATTGTTTTACAATGGTGTGTTAGTTGCTGCTTTATAACAAAGTGAATCAGTTATACATATACATATATCCCCATATCTCTTCCCTCTTGCGTCTCCTTCCCTCCCACACTCCTTATCCCACCCTTCTAGTTGGTCACAAAGCACTGAGCTGATCTCCCTGTGCTATGCAACTGCTTCCCACTAGCTATCTATTTTACCTTTGGTAGTGTATATATGTCCATGTATACACTACCACTATCTCACTTTGTCCCAGCTTACCCTTCCCCATACCCGTGTCCTCAAGTACATTCTCTAGTAGGTCTGTGTCTTTATTCCTGTCTTGCCCCTAGGATGTTCATGGCCATTTTTTTTTTTTTTTTTTTTTTAGATTCCATATATACGTGTTAGCATACGGTATTTGTTTTTCTCTTTCTGACTTACTTCACTCTGTATGACTAACTCTAGGTCCATCCACCCCACTACAAATAACTCAATTTCGTTTATTTTTATGGCTGAGTAATATTCCATTGTATATAAGTGCCACATCTTTATCCGTTCATCAGTCGATGGACACTTAGGTTATTTCCATTTCCTGGCTATTATAAATAGACCTGCAATGTATATTGTGGTACATGACTCTGTTTGAATTATGGTTTTCTCAGGGTATATGCACAGTAGTGGGATTGCTGGGTCATATGGTAGTTCTATTTTTAGTTTTTTAAGGAATCTCCATACTGTTCTCAATAGGGGCTGTATCAATTTACATTCCCACCAACAGTGCAAGAGGGTTCCCTTTTCTCCACACCCTCTCCAGCATTTATTGTTTGTAGATTTTTTGATGATGGCCATTCTGACTGGTATGAGATGATATCGCATTGTAGTTTTGATTTGATTTCTCTAATGATTAATGATGTTGAGCATTCTTTCATATGTCTTTTGGCAATCTGTATATCTTCTTTAGAGAAATATCTATTTAGGGCTTCTGCCCATTTTTGGATTGGGTTGTTTGTTTTTTTGATATTGAGCTGCTTATAAATTTTGGAGATAAATCCTTTGTCAGTTGCTTCATTTGCAAATATTTTCTCCCATTTTGAGGTTGTCTTTTGGTCTTGTTTATGGTTTCCTTTGCTGTGCAAAAGCTTTTAAGTTTCATTAGGTCCCATTTGTTTATTTTTGTTTTCATTATTTCTATTTCTCTAGGAGGTGTGTCAAAAAGGATCTTGTTATGATTTATGTCATAGAGTGTTCTGCCTATGTTTTCCTCTAAGAGTTTTATAGTGTCTGACCTTACATTTAGGTCTTTAATCCATTTTGAGTTTATTTTTGTGTATGGTGTTAGGGAATGTCCTAATTTCATTCTTTTACATGTAGCTGTCCAGTTTTCCCAGCACCACTTATTGAAGAGGTTGTCTTTTTTCCATTGTATATTCTTGCCTCCTTGATCAAAGATAAGGTAACCATATGTGAATGGGTTTAACTCTGGGCTTTCTATCCTGTTCCATTGATCTATATTTCTGTTTTTGTGCCAGTACCATACTCTCTTGATTACTGTTACTTTGTAGTATAGTCTGAAGTCTGGGAGGCTGATTCCTCCAGTTCCGTTTTTCTTGCTCAAGATTGCTTTGGCTCTTCGGGTTTTTTTGTGTTTCCATACAAATTCTGAAATTTTTTGTTCTAGTTCTGTGAAAAATGCCAGTGGTAGTTTGATAGGGATTACATTGAATCTGTAGATTGCTTTGGGTAGTAGAGTCATTTTCACAATGTTTATTCTTCCAATCCAAGAACATGGTATATCTCTCCATCTATTTGTATCATCTTTAATTTCTTTCATCAGTGTCTTATAATTTTCTGCATACAGGTCTTTTGTCTCCTTAGGTAGGTTTATTCCTAGATATTTTATTCTTTTTGTTGCAATGGTAAACGGGAGTGTTTTCTTAATTTCACTTTCAGATTTTTCATCATTAGTGTATAGGAATGCAAGAGATTTCTGTGCATTAATCTTGTATCCTGCTACTTTACCAAATTCATTGATTAGCTCTAGTAGTTTTCTGGTAGTATCTTTAGGATTCTCTATGTATAGTATCATGTCATCTGCAAACAGTGACAGCTTTACTTCTTCTTTTCCAATTTGGATTCCTTTCTCTTCTCTGATTGCTGTGGCTAACACTTCCAAAACTATGTTGAATACTAGTGGTGAGAGTGGGCAACCTTGTTTTGTTCCTGATCTTGGTGGAAATGGTTTCAGTGTTTCACCATTGAGTACCATGTTGGCTGTGGGTTTGTCATATATTGCCTTTATTATGTTGAGGTAAGTTCCCTCTATGCCTACTTTCTGGAGGGTTTTTATCATAAATGGGTGTTGAATTTTGTTGAAAGCTTTCTCTGCATCTACTGAGATGATCATATGTTTTTTCTCCTTTGATTTGTTAATATGGTGTATCATACTGATTGATTTGCATATATTGAAGAATCCTTGCATTCCTGAGATAAACCCCACTTGATCATGGTTTATGATGCTTTTAATGTGCTTTTGGATTCTTTTTGCTAGTATTTTTTTGAGGATTTTTGCATGTATATTCATCAGTGATATTGGTCTGTAGTTTTCTTTTTTTGTGATATCTTTGTCTGGTTTTGGTATCAGAGTGATGATGGCCTCGTAGAATGAGTTTGGGAGTGTTCCTCCCTCTGCTATATTTTGGAAGAGTTTGAGAAGGATAGTTGTTAGTTCTTCTCTAAATATTTGATAGAATTTGCCTGTGAAGCCATCTGGTCCTGGGCTTTTGCTTGTTGGAAGATTTTAATCACAGTTTCAATTTCAGTGCTTCTGATTGGTCTGTTCATATTTTATTTTTTTTCCTGGTTCAGTCTCAGAAAGTTGTGCAATTCTAAGAATTTGTCCATTTCTTCCAGGTTGTCCATTTTATTGGCATATAGTTGATTGTAGTAATCTCTCATGATCCTTTGTATTTCTGCAGTGTCAGTTGTTACTTCTCCTTTTTCATTTCTAATTCTATTGATTTGAGTCTTCTCCCTTTTTTTCTTGATAAGTCTGGCTAATGGTTTATCAATTTTGTTTATCTCTCAAAGAACCAGCTTTTATTTTTATTGATCTTTGCTATTGTTTCCTTCATTTCTTTTTCATTTATTTCTGATCTAGTCTTTACGATTTCTTTCCTTTTGCTAACTGTGGAGTTTTTTTGTTCTTCTTTCTCTAATTGCTTTAGGTGTAAGATTAGGTTGTTTATTTGAGGTGTTTCTTGTTTCTTAAGGTAGAATTGTATTGCTATAAACTTCCCTCTTAGAACTGCTTTTGCTCCATCCCATAGGTTTTGGGTCGTCGTGTTTTCATTGTTATTTTTTTCTAGGTATTTTTTGATTTCCTCTTTGATTCCTTCAGTGATCTCTTGGTTATTAAGTAGTGTATTGTTTAGCTTCCATTTATTTGTAGTTTTTACAGATTTTTTCCTGTAATTGGTATCTAGTCTCATAGCATTGTGATCTGAAAAGATACTTGATACGATTTCAATTTTCTTTAATTTACCAATGCTTGATTTGTTACCCAAGGTATGATCTATCCTGGAGAATGTTCCATGAGCACTTGAGAAGAAAGTGTATTCTTTTGTTTTTGTATGGAATGTCCTATAAATATCAATTAAATACATCTTGTTTAATGTATCATTTAAAGCTTGTGTTTCTTTATTTATTGTCATTTTGGATGATCTGTCCATTGGTGAAAGTGGGGTGTTAAAGTCTCCTACTATGATTGTGTTACTCTTCATTTCCTCTTTTCTGGCTGTTAGTATTTGCCTTATGTATTGAGGTACTCCTATATTGGGTGCATAAATATTTACAATTGTTATATCTTCTTCTTGGATTGATCCCTTGATCATTATGTAGTGTCTTTTTTTGTCTCCTATAATAGCCTTTGTTTTAAAGTCTATTTTGTGTGATATGAGTATTGCTACTCCAGCTTTCTTTTGATTTCCATTTGCATGGAATATCTTTTTCCATCCCCTCATTTGCAGTCTGTATGTGTCCCTAGGTCTGAAGTGGGTCTCTTGTATACAGCATCTATACGGGGCTTGTTTTTATATCCATTCAGCCAGTCTATGTCTTTTGGTAGGAGCATTTAATCCATTTACATTTAAGGTAATTATCAGCATGTATGTTCCTATTACCATTTTCTCAATTGTTTTGGGTTTGTTATTGTAGGTCTTTTCCTTCTCTTGTGTTTCCTGCCTAGAGAAGTTCCTTTAGCATCTGTCGTAAAGCTGGTTTTGTGGTGCTGAATTCTCTTAGCTTTTGCTTGTCTGTAAAGGTTTTAATTTCTCTGTCAAATCTGAATGAGATTGTTGCTGGATAGAGTAATCTTGTTTGTAAGTTTTTCCCTTTTTTCCCGTTAAATATGTCCTGCCACTCCCTTCTGGCTTGCAGAGTTTCTGCTGAAAGATCAGCTGTTAACCTTATGGGGATTCCCTTACGTGTTATTTGTTGTTTTTCCCTTGTTGCTTTTAATACGTTTTCTTTATATTTAATTTTTGATAGTTTGATTAATATGTGTCTTGGCGTGTTTCTCCTTGGATTTATCCTGTATGGGACTCTCTGTGCTTCCAGGACTTGATTAACTATTTCCTTACCCATATTAGGGAAGTTTTCAACGATAATCTCTTCAAATATTTTCTCAGTCCCTTTCTTTTCCTCTTCTTCTTTTGGGACCCCTATAATTCGAATGTTGGTGTGTTAAATATTGTCCCAGAAGTCTCTGAGACTATCCTCAATTCTGTTCATTCTTCTTTCTTTATTCTGCTCTGCAGTAGTTATTTCCACTAACGTATCTTCCAGGTCACTTATCCGTTCTTCTGCCTCAGTTATTCTGCTATTGATCCCTTCTATAGAATTTTTAATTTCATTTATTGTGTTGTTCATGATTGTTTGTTTGCTCTTTAGTTCTTCTATGTCTTTGGTAAACGTTTCTTGTATTTTCTCCATTCTATTTCCAAGATTTTGGATCACCTTTGCTATGATTATTCTGAATTCTTTTTCAGGTAGACTGACTATTTCCTCTTCATTTTTTAGGTATGGTGAGTTTTTACCTGACTCCTTCATCTGCTGTGTGTTTCTTTTTCTTTTCATTTTGCTTAACTTACTGTGTTTGGGGTCTCCTTTTTGCAGGCTGCAGGTTCGTAGTTTTCCTTTTTTTTGATGTCTGCCCACAGTCGTTAAGGTTGGTTCAGTGCATTGTGTAGGCTTCCTGGTAGAGGAGACTAGTGCCTGTGTTCTGGTGTATGAGGCTGGATCTTGTGTTTCTGGTGGGCAGGTCCACATCTGGTGGTGTGTTTTGGTGTGTCTGTGACCTTACTATGATTTTAGGCAGCTTCTCTGCTAATGGGTGGGTTTGTGTTCCTGTCTTGCTAGTTGTTTGGCATAGGGTGTCCAACACTGTAGCTTGCTGGTCATTGAGTGGAGCAGGGTCTTGGCATTGAGGTGGAGATCTCTGGGAGTTTGTCACTGTTTGATATTACGTGGAGCTGGGAGATCTCTGGTGGACCAATGTCCTGTTCTTTGCTCTCTCTCTTCAGAGGCACAGCCCTGATGCCTGGCTGGAGCACCAAGAGTCTGTCATCCACACAGCTCAGAATAAAAAGGAGAAAGAAAGAAAGAAAGAAAGGAAGAAAAAGATAAAATAGAATAAAGTAAGAAATTTATTAAAATAAAAAACAAAAAATAATTATTAAAAAAATTTTTTTAAGTAATTAAAAAAAAGAAAGAAAGAAAGAAGAGACAACCAAACCAAAAAACAAATCCACCAATGATAACAAGTGCTGAAAACTATACTAAAAACAAACAAGCACACACACACAAAATGGACAGACAGAACCCTAAGCCAAATGGTGAAAGCAAAGCTATACATACAAAATCACACACAGAAGCATATGGATACACATTCACAAAAAGAGAAAAAGGGAAAAAATATATATATCATTGCTCCCAAAGTCCACCTCCTCAATTTGGGATGACTCATTGTCTATTCAGGTATTCCACAGATGCAGGTACATCAAGTTGACTGCTGAGATTTAATTTGCTGCTCCTGAGGCTGCTGGGAGAGATTTCCCTTTCTTTTCTATGTTCACACAGCTCCTGGGGTTCAGCTTTGGATTTGGCCCTGCCTCTGTGTGTAGGTCGCCTGAGGGCATCTGTTCTTTGCTCAGAAAAGATGGGAATAAAGGAGCAGCTGCTTCAGGAGTTCTTGCTCACTCAGGCCGGGGGGAGGGAGGGGTATGGAATGCAGGTCAATCCCACGGTGGCAGAGGCCAGCATGACGCTGCACCAGCTTGAGGCGTGCCGTGTGTTCTCCAAGGATGTTGTCCCTGGATCACGGGACCCTGGCAGTGGTGGGCTGCACAGTCTCTTGGGAGGGGAGGTGTGGAGAGTGACCTGTGCTTGCACACAGGCTTATTTGTGGCTGCAGCAGCAGCCTTAGCGTCTCATGCCCGTCTCCGGCGTCTGCGTTTATAGCCACAGCTCGTGCCCGCCTCTGGAGCTCCTTTAAGCAGCGCTCTTAATCCCCTCTCCTCACGCACCACGAAACAAAGAGGCAAGAAAAAGTCTCTTGCTTCTTCGGCAGTTCCAGACTTTTTCCCGGACTCCCTCCCAGCTAACTGTGTTGCACTAGCCCCCTTCAGGCTGTTGTCACGCAGCCATCCAGAGTCCTCTCCCTGGGATCCGACCTCCAAAGCCCGAGGCTCATCTCCCATCCCCCACCTGTCCTGGAGGGAGAGCAGACAAGCCTCTCTGGCTGGTGAGTGCTGATCAGCACCGATCCTCCGTGCGGGAATCTTTCCACTTTGCTGTCTGCACCCCTGTTTCTGTGCTCTCCTCCATTGCTCCATAGCTTCCCCCTTCTGCCACCCACAGTCTCCGCCCACGAAGGGGCTTCCTAGTGTGTGGAAACATTTCCTCCTTCACAGCTCCCTCCCACTGGTGCAGATCCCATCCTTATTCTTATGTCTCTGTTTTTTCTTTTTTCTTTTGCCCTACCCAGGTACATGGGGAGTTTCTTGTCTTTTGGGAGGTCTGAGGTATTCTGCCAGCATTCAGTAGGTGTTCTGTAGGAGTTATTCCACATGTAGATCTATTTCTGGTGTATTTGTGGGGAGGAAGGTGATCTCCATGTCTTACTCTTCGACCATCTTGAAGCTCTTTGAAACACAAGCTTTAAATGACACATTAAACAAGATGCACTTAAGTGATATTTATAGGACATTCCATCCCAAAACAAAAGAATACACTTTCTTCTCAAGTGCTCATGGAACATTCTCCAGGATAGATCATATCTTGGGTCACAAATCAAGCCTTGGTAAATTTAAGAAAATTGATATTGTTACAAGTATCTTTTAGAAACCACAGTGCTATGAGACTAGATGTCAATTACAGGAAAAAGACTGTAAAAAATATAAACACATGGAGGTTAAACAATATGCTACTAAATAACCAAGAAATCACCTGAGAAATCAAAGAGGAAATCAAACAATACCTAGAAACAAACCACAATGAAGACACGATGACCCAAAACCTACGAGATGCAGCAAAAGCAGTTTTAAGAGGAAAGTTTATAGCAATACAATCCTATCTCAAGAAAAAAGAAGCATCTCAAATAAACAACCTAATCTTACACTTAAAGCAATTAGAGAAATAACAAAAAAACCCTAAAGTTACAATAAGGAAAGAAATCATAAAGATCAGATCAGAAATAAATGAAAAAAAAAAAATGAAAGAAAGAATAACAAACATCAAAAAAACTAAAAACTGGTTCATTGAGAAGATAAACAAAATTAATAAACCATTAGCCATCAACGAAAAAAGGGAGAAGACTCAAATCAACAGAATTAGAAATGTAAAAGAAGTAACAACTGACACTGCCGGAATACAAACTATCATGAGAGACTACTACAAGCTACTATATGCCAATAAAATGGACAACCTGGTAGAAATGGACAAATTCTTAGAAAAGCACAACCTTCTGAGACTGAACCAGAAAGAAATAGAAAATATAAACAGGCCAATCACAAGCAATGAAATTGAAACTATGATTAAAAATTTTCCAACACACAAAAACCCAGGATCAGATAGCTTCACAGGCGAATTCTATCAAACATTTAGAGAACAGCTAACACCTATCCTTCTCAAACTCTTCCAAAATATAGCAGAGAGAGGAACACACCCAAACTCATTCTACGAGGCTACCATCACCCTGATACTAAAACCAGACAAAGATGTCACAAAAAAAGAAAACTGCCAGCCAATGTCACTGATGAACATAGATGTAAAAATCCTCAAGAAAATACTAGCAAACAGAATCCAACAGCACATTAAACGAATCATACACCATGATCAAGTGGGGTTTATCCCAGGAATGCAAGGATTCTTCAACATATGCAAATCAATCAATGTGACACAACATATTAACAAACTGAAGGATAAAAAACATGAGATCATCACAATAGATGCAGAAAAAGCTTTTGACAAAATTCAACATCCATTTGTGAAAAAAACTCTCCAGAAAGTAAGCATGGAGGCAACCTACCTCAATATAATAAAGGCCATATATGACAAACCCACAGCAAGCATCATACTCAATGGTGAAAAACTGAAAATTTTTCCTCTAAGTTCAGGAACAAGGCAAGGTTGTCCACTCTAACCACTGTTATTCAACATAGTTTTGGAACTTTTAGCCACAGCAATCAGAGAAGAAAAAGAGATAAAAGGAATCTAAATCTGTAAAGAATAAGTAAAACTGTTAGTGTTTGCAGATGATATGAGTTTATACATACAGAATCCTAAAGAGGCTACCAGAAATCTAGTAGAGCTAATCAGTGAATTTGGTAAAGTAGCAGGATACAAAATTAATGCACAAAAATCTCTCGCATTCCTATACACTAATGATGAAAAATCTGAAAAAGAAATTAAGCAAACACTCCCATTTACCACTGCAACAAAAAGAATAAAATATCTAGGAAGAAACCTACCTAAGGAGACAAAATACCTGTATGCAGAAAATTATAAGACACTGATGAAAGAAATTAAAGATGATACAAACAGATGGAGAGATATACCATGTTCTTGGATTGGAAGAATCAACATTGTGAAAATGACTATACTACACATAGCAATCTACAGATCCAGTGCAATCTCTATCAAACTACCACTGGCATTTTGCACAGAACTAGAACAAAAAATTTCACAATCTTTATGGAAACACAAAAGATCCTGAATAGCCAAAGCAATCTTGAGAAAGAAAAATGGAACCGGAGGAATCAGGCTCCCTGACTTCAGACTATACTACAAAGCTACAGTAATCAAGACAGTATGGTACTGGCACAAGAACAGAAATATGGATCAATGGAACAGAATAGAAAGTCCAGAGATAAACCCATTCACATATGGTCACCTTATCTTTGATTAAGGAGGCAAAAATATACAATGGGGGAAAGAGAGCCTCTTCAATAAGTGGTGCTTAGAAAATTGGGCAGCTACATGTAAAATAATAAAATTAGAACACTCCCTAACACCATACACACAAAAAACCTCAAAATGGATTAAAGACCTAAATGTAAGGCCAGACACTATCAAACTATTAGAGGAAAACATAGGCAGAACACTTTATGACATAAATCACAGCAAGATCCTTTTTGACCCACCTCCTAGAGAAATGGAAATAAAAACAAAAATAAACAAATGGGACCTAATGAAACTTAAAAGTTTTTGCACAGCAAAGGAAACCATAAACAAGACAAAAAGACAACCCCCAGAATGGGAGAAAGTATTTGCAAATGAAGCAACTGACAAAGGATTAAACTCCAAAGTATACAGGCAGCTCATGCAGCTCAATGTCAAAAAAAACAAACAACTCAATCCAAAAATGGGAAGAGGACCTACATAGACATTTCTCCAAAGAAGATATACAGATTGCTAACAAACTCATGAACGGATGCTCAACATCACTAATCATTAGAGAAATGCAAATCGAAACTACAATGAGGTATCTCCTCAAAGCAGTTGTAATGGCCATCATCAAAAAATGTACAAAAATAAATGCTGGAAAGGGTGTGGAGGAAAGGGAACTCTCTTGAACTGTTGGTGGGAATGTAAATTGATACAGCCACTATGGAGAAAAGTATGGAGGTTCCTTAAAAAACTAAATATAGAATTACCATATGACCCAGCAGTACAACTACTGTGCACATACCCTGAGAAAACCATAATTCAAAAACTGTCATGTACCACAATGTTCATTGTAGCACTATTTACAATAGCCAGGACACAGAAACAACGTACGTGTCCATCGACAGATGAATGGATAAAGAAGATGTGGCACATATATACAATGGAATATTACTCAACCATCAAATGAAACGAAATTGAGTTGTTTGTAGTGAGGTGGATGGATCTAGAGTCTGTCATACAGAGTGAAGGAAGTCAGAAAGAGAAAAACAAATACCGTATGCTAACACATATATATGGGATCTTAAAAAAAAAAAAAGGTTCTGAAGAACCTAGGATCAGGACAGGAATAAAGACGCAGATGTTGAAAATGGACTTGAGGGCATGGGGAGGTGGAAGGGTAAGATGGGACGAAGTGAGTGAGTAGCATTGACAAATACACACTACAAAATGTAAAATAGATAGCTAGTGGGAAGCAGCCACATAGCACATGGAGATCAGCTCAGTGCTTTGTGACCACCTAGAGGGGCGATATAGGGAGTGTGGGAGGGAGACTCCAGAAGGAGGGGATATGGGGTATGTGTATACATAGAGCCGAGCTGTTTCACTTTATTATACAGCAGAAACTAACCCAACATTATAAAGCAATTGTACTGCAATAAAGGGGTTAAAAAAGTGCAAACCCCCCGCAAAAAAAGTTTAGCATAAAACAAAATTTAACTCTGTGCATATGTGTAGTATGTGTGAATTCTATGATACATATCTATACTTACTCTGTATACCTGTGCTGATTTTACTTTTACTCTCTCTACCTCATGCTTTCTCTCTACCATTTTCATAATCCCCTTTATATTTATTCACAAGACACTAGTGAGGAAAATTTGTAGGATTATATTTCTTTTTTTCCCCCTTCTAATGATAATTTTATAGCATCCAGTCAATATAGGCAACCTCTGATATATTGGTGGTTTGGTTCTAGACCACTAAAATAAAGCAAATATCACAATAAAGCGAGTCATCCAAATTTTTTTGTTTCCCAGTGCATAGAAATGTTATATTTACCTTATTCTGTAGTCTATTAAGTGTACAATAGCATTCTGGCTCAAAAATATGGATACCTTAACTCAAGAATTGTTATTGCTAAAAATTGCTAACCATCATCTAAGCCTTTGGCAAGTTGTGATTGTTTTGCTGGTGGAATGTGTTGTTTCAGTGTTGATGGCTGCTGACTGACCAGGGTGGTGAACCTTGCTGAAGGTTGGGGCGGCTTCAGCAATTCCTTAAAATAGGACAATGATGAAGTTGGCCTCATGTATTGACTCTTCCTTTCGCGAATGATTTCTCTCTAGCATGTAATGCTGTTTGATAACATTTTATCAGCAGTAAAACTTCTTTCAGAACAGGAGTCAGTCTTCTGAAAACCTGCCACTGCTTTATCAACTAAGTTTATGTAATATTCTGAATCCTTTGTTGTCATTTCAACAATCTTCACAGCATCTTTACTATTAGTAGATTTCATCTCAAGAAACCAGGTTCTTTGCTCATCCATAGGAAGCAACTCCTCATCCATTCAAGTTTATCATGAGATTGCAGCAATTCAGTCTCATCTGCAGGCTCCACTTCTAATTCTAGTTCTCTTGCTATTTCCACCACATCTGCAGTTACTTTCCCCACTGAAGTCTTGAATCCCTCAAAGTCATCCATGGGGGTTGAAATCAACTTCTTCCAAACTCCTGTTAATGTTGATATTTGGACCCCTTCCCATGAATCACAAATGGTCTAAATGGCATCTAGAATGGTGAATCCTTTCCAGAGGTTTTCTGTAGCCTTACAAAATGTATTTCTTAAGTAATAAGACTTGAAAGTTGAAATTATTCCTTGATCTCTCCATAGGCTGCAGAATGGATATTGTGTTAGCAGGCAAAAAAACAACATGAATCTTGTTGTCCATCTCCATCAGAGCTCTTGGGTGATCAGGTGCATTGTCAATGAGCAGTAATATTTTGCAAGGAAACTTTTTTCTGAGGAGTTAGGTCTCAACAGTGAGCTTAAAATATACAATAGACCATGTTGTAAAAAGATATGCTGCCATTCAGGCTTTGTTATTCCATTTATGAAGCACAGACAGAGTCAATTTAGCATAATTCTCAAGGCCCTAGGATTTTCAGAATGATGAATGAGCACTGGCTTCAACTTGAAGTCATCGGCTTCATTAGACTCTAACAAGAGAGCCAGCCCATCTTTGAAGATTTGAAGACCGGTACTGACTTCTCCTCTCTAGCTATGAAAGTCCTAAATGGCATCACCTTCCAGCATAAGCTTGTTTTTTTCACATTGAAAATCTGTTGTTCAGTGTAGCCACCTTCATGAACTATCTTAGCTAGATCTTCTGGATAACTTGCTGCAGCTTCTACATCAGCACTTGCTGCTTCACCTTACACTTTGATGTTGCAGAGATGGCTTCTTTCCTTAAACCTCAAGAACCAACTTCTGTTAGCCTCAAACTTTTCTTCTGCAAGCTACTCACCTCTCTCAGCCTTCATAGAATTGAAGAGAGTTAGGGCCTTCCTCTGGATTAGGCTGTGGCTTAAGGGAAAGTTTTGGCTGGTTTGATCTTCTCTCCAGACCACTAAAACCTTCTGCATATCAGCAATAAGGCTGCTTTGCATTCTTATTATGTGTCTGTTCCCAGGAGTAGCACTTTTAATAGAATTCAAGGATTTTTCCTTTTCATTCACCAGTTGGCTAACTGTTGATACAAGAGGTCTAGCTTTAGGCCTTTCACAGCTTTTGACAAGCCTTCCTCACTAAGCTTAACCTTTTCTAGCTTTTGATTTAAAATGACAGACATGAAATTCTTCCTTTACCTTGAACACTTTGAGGCCATTGTAGGGTTACTAATTGGCCTAATTTCAGTGTTGTTTTGTCTCAGAATGGGGAGGCCTGAGGAGAGGGAGAGAGATGGGGGCACGGCCAGTGGGTGGGGCAGTCAGTACACTCACAACATTTATCTATTAAGTTCTGACGTCTTATACGGGCACAGTTCATGGTGCTCCAAAACAATTACAATAGCAACATCAAGGATCACTGACCATAGATTACCACAACAAATATAATAATGAAAAAGCTTGAACAATTGTGAGAATTACCAAAATGTGAGACAGAGACACTAAGTGAGCAAATGCTGTGGGAAAAATGGTGCTGATAGACTTGCTCCACTCAGGGTTGCCACAAACCTTCAGTCTGTAAAAAGGCACATATCTAGAAAGTGCAGTAAAGCAAGTGCAGTGAAAGGAGGTCTGCCTGATTATTAGTCAGAAGGAACATTGCTGCAAGGTGAGGCTGAAGAGAAATGCACAGGAAGATTATGACAAAGCTCCATGGTGTTGGTAAGGAATCTGGATTGTGTTCGGAATGTGACATGAGGTCCTTTGAGACCTTTGAAGCAAGTGAGTCACATGCTCCAAATTATGTCTAAGAAGATTTCTGTGTTAAATTTTTGGTATTATCAGCTAAGGCAATAAATTAGAAGTGTTAGGTTAAACTGTATGATGCGAGCATATATTTTATGAAAGCAAGCTTCCCAGGGTCATTTGTTCTTAGGGCAAGTTTTGCAAAGGCAGCACTGGATTGGGAATCAAGACATCTATTATACATAGAATGGATAAACAACAAGGTCCTACTGTTGCACAGGGAACTATATATTCAATATGCAGTGATAAACCATAATGGAAAACAATAGGAAAAAGAATGTATATATATATATATATATGTGTGTGTGTGTGTGTGTGTGTGTGTGTGTGTGTTTCAGGTATGCGTATTTATATATTTAAATCAAAGACATGTAGAGATATCTGTGTATTCTGAGAAAGGCTTGAAAAACACTGTTATAAATGCTACTCTTGAGGTAAAGAAAGCTAGGAGGTAAGTGTGGGGAAGGATTACTGAATTACCTAAGGCATCATCTGGAGAGTAATGCAGCAGTCTTAGAGAGAATTTGACTTAATCGGGAGCCAATATCATGCATTACATCCAAGACTGAGCATGAAAATAAGTAACAAGGCCAGTGTTTAGCAAAGCATGGGAGGTGAAATTAAAGAATTGGAGATTTTATACAGGAAAGAGAGAATGTTGCCATGAAATCTCTCTTACAAAGTGTCTGGCATCTGAAATGAAGTAGGTGAATGCTCCTTGCAAAAGCCAGACTGGCCTGAAAAAAATTTGCCCATGAAACATGAATTGTGATTTTTGTGTAAACTAAATATTTTCAGTAATTCTAATAAATTACAATAGATGAACTTAAGATTTTTTAAAAGAAACCACTTTTCCTTCTTTAAAGTTAATGATTTCTAAAATATTCAGGTGTTGAAAATCTTGTTTGTTTTCTTCACTGATATTTACCATCTTCCATCTTCCTTAAAGTTTATGTGTTGTTAATATTTGATTGGCAGAAAAATATTTTTCACAGCTTTTTGTCTTAATCTGTTGACTGAAAAAACAAACCTTACTGCCATCTTGGATATATGTTTGAATTTTTTGTTACCTAACACAACACAAACTAACATAAGCCAATGTCATAAGGTACATAAATGTAGCTCAGATACAATGTTCAGTCTCTTTGTTTTTCACTAATCACATGCTTATAATAGCAGAGACAGTGCTTCCTAATTTACATAGAAGGCTTTAAAACTATTTTCATTATCCTCATCTTTATCATCACACGCTATTTTCAAACTTGAAGACATATCTATTGACTGTGTTTTGCACTTGTTGAAATGCAAAGAGTTTTGAGAGGTAATTTTTTTCCTAGGAAAAATTAAAATATTCTTTACTTATTGGCCCACACTGTTACATCTTGTCTCCTCTATGGCCAAAAGAGAGGTGTCTGACCTCCCTCTGGGACAAATTAAACCAATTGAGCCCTATAGAACTTATCCCCAGTTTACAAGCTCATTAGCAATGTGCTCTAAGCAAATTAAGGGATGGCAACTCCTTACTTTTGTGCCTATTTTACACATGGCACTAAATTAGCTGTTTGAAAACCTTTAGTGAGTTTCATCTGGTGCACTGAAAAAATTATATCAGAGGTAGATTAGTGGAATGATTGTTACCTTTAATGATTTCCTACTGGAGCCCATATAGTACAGTGGAAAGAATACAGGAATTACAAAACCTAAGTTTTGCTTCTCACTCCACTATTTTTGAGATATATGTGACTAGAAAACCACTAAGTGTTCACTAAAAAAATTTAATGTATTAGGTAGCTGTTACTTGATAGGTACCATGCTTAGTACTGGAGATACAAGGATGAGCAAGAGACCCTAGCCCCTTACCCCTAGATCCCCTCACTACCTCCAGGGAGGGGCTCAAGTAAACAACATATCATAACCCAGGGCACAAAGTGTGTAATATGAATACACAGAGCTTGTAACTCAGGACTGTACCTATTTTGTTAACCATTTTATCTCCAACACTGTGGCTGGCATTTATAAGACATTTAATAAGTAATTTTGGATAAATGAATCAGAAAATATATCTCACATTTAAATCTCATAAGAATTAATGAATAAGTGATAAATTCTGCTTGAAGGAAATCTGATGATAAATCAGGTAAAGATGAGTATGATTTTCCCAAGAAGAGAAGGCTTTCTAGGAAAAAAAACAATATGGGCAAATTCATGGAAACCTGAGACATGAGCATGTGTTGGGTATTAGGGAAGAATAGAATCACGTTACAAGACCGTATAATCCTTAACAACAAATGGTAGAATGGAGCTGGAAAACGAAAGTTAGAACCAGATGGTGAAGAATTTTATATTTCACGGTAAGTACATCTTATTTCATTAGAGCTTAAAATACATGCTATTTTAACTTATACCTGTCTTCACCTCAAAACGAGAGTAACTTGAAGTGCTTTGCATGGGTTAGGTTAGGGGTATAAAGTGAGAGAATTTATTTAAATACAAAGACATTATTTTCTTTGAATATTAGAGAATAAAATAACTGGGGTCTTAAATATACAAAAGAGGGGCAAAAATTGCATAGGAATATAGGATCAGAGATTTATTGCACTATTCTATTTTTACTTAATAAATATAAAATAGTTTATATTTATTATTATGAGACCATGTTGCCTCATCTTTATCGTTTTCATTTTTGCTATAAATATGTGTTTGTACGATTGAAGGAAAGGACAAGTATAATGTTTCCCCCAATAATGCACTGTGTCAAGGTTTAAATTGTTAATTAACGTTTCTGATTATTCTAATTTCTGGTTATAGTGTGTCAGTGTTTTGCGGTGAACCACTTCAGTCTTTGGTGGCATGGGTTCTTATTTACTGATATATCATGTAAGGCATTGGATAGAGAGATATTGTATTTAGGCGAAACAAAATAAAAGTTGAAATGTAAATATTTTGTAATGGAATTCAGAGTATAGAAAGTTAATCTAATTGATTTTGAATCCCACTATTTTTTATGGTCCTCAGTTATGTAGATTAGGCTAAAGTTTCAAGACAATTGTCCACTGATATCCTCTTGTTCTCTGTGGAGATGTCTGTGCCATACAAAACATTAATACTCAATAGTAAGACTGTCAAATTTGTGATGACATCATAGCATCACGATTTTAAGATACCGCTCATGATATGCAATATTTATTACTATTGCAGACCTCATAGTGTAGTGCTTGAAATTATACGTTTCAATCAATCCCAACGGGATTTGACATCTAGACAGGTTGTTTAGTATCTAAGTGAGTTGGGGTCAGTATTTTTTTTTACTATATCTAAGTCTCATGTTCTCTTTCTGCAATGTTAAGATAACAATGCCTACTCAAAGCATATTATATATTAAATAACAGACGTGCAAAAGTTTTATGGCATACAGTAAGTGCTTAGTAAAACATGGTTATTAGAACACTACAGTGTTAAACTGTTATAATCTCCTAAGAGATTTCCATTTATCAAAATGTATTTGATGGTAACCATTTGTAAAATGTAATTTTTATTGAAGACTCTTAGGATTTCAGATAGTGTTGTATTCCTTGTATGTATTTCAAAGAGAGGCTGATTATACACATATATTTTTTCAACACCCGTTAGAGAAGAGATTATAAATGTAAGTGGTTATGCATCCCCCAAATCACAAAATAGTCTGTGAGAGAAGAGTCCTATAGTTAGTAATTTTATTAAATGACATATAAAATCTCACCCTGCAGAATAACATTTTTAAATGATCTCAGAATTCTTACTATATTAAACTTTTTTAAGCCAAAATTTCTCAAAATTATTTGTCCAATGAACTTTCTCCCCTATTCTATGTTGTGTGTGTGTGTGTGTGTGTGTGTGTGTGTGTGTATGTGAAAAGAGTTACAGTTATTATCCTATTATGGAAAAGCTAAAAACATATCCTGCTTTCCTCCTCCACACCTACCAGGTTTTCTCATGACAGCAGAATACAATCCAAAGTCTCCCCCATGGTTTACAAAGAACCACATGATCAAGCTCCTGGTCTCTCTTTATCTTCTCCTTGATTTTCTTCAAGTTCATTCCACTTCAGCCACATAGAATGCTTCTGCCTCAAAGCTTTTCCCTCACTGTTATCAATGTCTAAAATGCATTTTCCTCAGATGATTGCAGTTTTATTCAGATCTCTCCTCAAGATTCATTTTATCATCCTATTTATAATAACACTCATGTGAAGTTCCCTTGTCTTCTGCCTCATTTATTTTTCTTTATAATATTCATCACATACTACCTGGAAATACATCCAATATCTATTTCATTATTTTCTGCCTCCTACCAAAATCAGAAATACGACTTTCATGAGAACAATCTCTCACAGCTATCTTGTTCATTGCTATATTCATCAGTATCTAAAATGTGACTAACACATAGTAGAACTGAAATATTTATGAAATATTTGACACTCAGCTGGTTAAAATTTATACTTTAATGAAAAGTTACACCTCAAACAACTAAATACGTGGTTTAAAGGGATTTAAATGAAATCAATTTGGAGTTACCTATATTTTAACTTCTCTATGAATTAAGTGAGATACAGATAACTTAGTACTCATAATATTAAATTTGAGGTGGTTAAAATCTAGCTTTTTATAACTCATCTAATGAGAGAGATGAAACTGAGTAAAGGGAGGGAAATTAGGTCTTGGTTCATTCCTAATATAGCAAAATGTCAGAAAAATGGTGCAAATAGTACTAGAGACACTACACATCACAAATGCATTTTTGTTTAAAGGGTTTAAAGAGGGTTTTGGTATTAATAAGTGGAAATTAAATCTAAATTATTTGTATTTGTATCTCTTCTCTTACTGACAGTATTTGTTTTGGTAATTTGTACAATTACCCAGCTCTAAATTGCTCCTATTCCCATCCCAGATAACTCTCTTATTAGGAAAAGCAGAGTTACAGAACATACCATACTCTAAACTCTTGTTGAAACAAATCAGATAATTAATTTATTTTCTCCTTTCCCACATACTACACTACCTTTGACGTAACTGCTGTTAAGTTTAAGTTTCAAATGCTAACTCTACACATCGGGTGAATCTAGGGATTTAAACAGTTATAGAAAAATGACATGTTCTTGTAAAATCCAGAATACGCAATCTGTTACCCTCTATTCACTCAAAGGATAAGTTTTACAACTGTGTTACGCCACCAACTGAAGTTGATTTAAGAGACAGGATTTTTTTTTTGTTTTTTTAAGGCATGACTTCCATAATAATTGATGCAAGAGAGACCCCTAGCAGTGTCTATGCATGCTGAACTCTTAAATCAAGGATACTGGCTCCATTCCCAACTAAAGGTTGTATCTACATTGATTAATCTTTTTTTTGCCACCAAGGAAAGGAAATATTACACAAAGGGTACTCACCCTGACTTTTCCAAATATTCATGAAATGATATAATGTTTGTAAAAATATAGGAGTCGTGCTTCACTTATTCACCCCACGCTGCCCAGCCAACCCAAATGGAAGGAGTCATAGGTGTCAATAAAGCACAGCGTGGATGTTAAGATGAAATAATAGTTGGCTGGGAACCACAATCCTGAAAACCAAAATCCCTCACCATTTACCTACTCCTGCCACAGATTCACAAAAGTGATATGCAGAAAAAGTGTACAAGACAAAAATCTCCCTGTTTTTTAGAATTAAACATGATACCCTAATCTTGATGGCAAACCTTGAGTAGCCACTGCATGCAGTTGGCAAAGATAGGTTGAGTGGTCTCTGGGTGTCCTGAATCTGGACTCTTTAGGTTGACACAAGAAAGACAGAAGAAACAATTCTAAGAAAAAAGATATCAAGGAGAAGGAAAGCACTGAGGTACACATCAGAACCAGTCAGATGTATACCCCAAAACTACCCCAGGATGATGTTTCTTCCCAAATAGTAAAGAGCAGCCTGGGACCTTCTTACTATACTGTCCAAGGGGATGGTACAGAGGTATGACAAAAAGAGATGGGAAAATTACAGATTTCTATAGAATGGGTGGCCCAGTGTTTCCCATTCACCGGAACTGGCCCATATTTCCAACAAAGAACGAAAGGTAGAAGAAACCTTACATTCTCCCTAGAAACTAAATCTTCCCCCCTTTTGTTCTTTATTTTTAGCCCACTGGGCTTAAAAGTCAAACTGTGTTCAACCAGGAACACAGGTTTACCTGTAAAGGAAGGAGCTCATCTGAGTCGACTGTCAGAAGGATCTTACCCAAAACTTCCTGAGTTGTCTTTTCTCTGCTCTCATTGACCTAAAACACATCCTCACCCAGAACAATGGCATATGCATTTTAGCTACAGAGACCTCTGAAATGGAACATGGAAGGAGACAATAATTGAGTTTACTTCAAGAACACACAAGTTATAGAATGAATTTTTAATCTTCTATCTTCCGTCTTGATTTATGCCAATGTATGTGTCTATCCCATCTCCTTCTGTAAGGGTTACACACATACATGTGTATAGAGGTAATATATGCCATACAGCAGAAGGATGTGCTTCAGATTTGTCTCTACCCCATAAACTCTGACACTGGGAACCTCTCACATTTTCAAGTGAATTTATTGATTCTACAGCAAAATTTATGTTCTACAATATGTGTAAAAGCATCTTCCTCACTCAATTTTCTTCTTATCCTGCTCAGTGTAAGCCAGAGGACGTGCCTACTTGGAGTCTGCATCTCTCAATTAGCAGCCTCCATCAGCTTCTCCAGAGCACAGCCCCTTTCCCTCCCCTACCGCTGAGTTACCCCAGCTCCAATTTTCTCATGTGATCCTCTTAGAGGCAAGAAGAGACCTAAGAATATAACAACATCAGCTCTCCATGAAAAAAAAAAATTAGAACAAGGAAACAAAATTTCAAAATTATATGTGATAACAGCTGCTTATAATCCAAGCTCCAATTTCTTCTTAAAATAGAATTTTGCAGCAAATCAATGTATCTAGAACTCAAAACAATCCAATTTAAAATCATACAAGAGAATTTGCCAAGTATCAAGCTATATTAATAATTTTAAGAATCAAGGCATCAGGACTAAGAAGAGAGAGATCTGGGTTGTCCCATGTGACTCCCTGGATCCTTGCTTTCCACATCAGATGTCTTACCACCAACAGCACAAATAGTTAAGTTATGAAACGTCTATGTCTTACAACACAGAGAGTTGTACATCTTATGTGACATTCTGCATAAATTGTTTGCTTACTTAAACAATCCTAATCCACGGACATTAAGATCGTTGCATAGATAATGACCAGTATCACTAATCTACTTACCCATTCAATTATCATGTTTACAGTTGATTACATACTCACCTGCCTTATTTTTCCCTCCAGTGTTCCCTCATCCACCAATCACGGAGGAAATAGAACACAGGCCAGCTGTTATAACTTTTTCCTGACTGGTCTACCATCTGACCTTAATCAATATCCCCTTATCACAGGTTTAAAAGATATTCTACAACATTTTTGGCAATAATTTATCCGAAAGGATATGTCTACTAATTTCCAGATGGCCAATCAGGATCCAAACCAAGCAATGGGAATAGGTATTCTCTTTATTAAGCATGGCATTTATGATCATATCACTCCACAGATCATCTGATATTCTTTGACCAGCTCATTTATTCTTTTTCTACCACCACAATTCACAGTTATTTGATCCTATTTATATGTGTTGATGGAGACACTTATTTTCATCTGTAATTTTCTATGGCCAAGTTCACATTACCCAGTTGATCCATTTCCATAGATACTTAATAAAATGGGAGCTTCAGATAAGCTTCTATTAAGTTTCCCAAAATATTTTCTTATCCTATGGTTAATCATTGACACAGTCACTTTTTATTTAATTCTGTCAGTGTACTTAAAAACCCTTGATTCACCATATAACAGAGGCAGAGAGATTAATGTTGAACAAATCACAGTTTAGTTAAAATTGCAATGCTCTTCCTGCCCAATAGTCAGGACATTTTCTCATGCATCATACATTCCCAGTGGCCAGAAAGTGAATAGAGTTCATTCTTCAAGAAATTTAGGATTTCAACTGGTTTGTGAACATAACATATATCACATATCATACTACAAATTTTCGTAGACGCTGGCTTTCCAAAGTTATATACAGTGTACAAGACAAGGAAGCTCTACTTCACCCCATATAGTTTTATCTATGTGTCAATGTGTTAAACTAATGATGACATTAAACTGGTGTGTCTCTCCAGTCATCAAAATGGTAGTTATCTATACATATAGCATTCCAGCATCTTAGGAAGAAATATTCCACCAAGGTGTGGTATGGAGAGTAGTACTGTTACTCTCCTAACACATGTCTGTCCAATACCATCTAACCCACTGCACTAGATCAGTTGACTTACCATCCAGAAGCATCTGCTCACAAAAGTTTACAGCTACTTGGGAATCTGTCCTCAACCCAATTAATCCTTTTCATTCAATAGTATATAAAATTAGTAACATGCCCCCCGATCATTAAACCTAAGAACCCATGCCAGTAATGATTCAACAGGAATCTGCTGGCATTTATCTCTAAAAGTACCTCTGTTGTTTAACAGAATGAATTCAACATTCAACAGTCGCCTGAATTCAGTCTCTGAATTTAGCTACATGGACAGTCTTTTGGGTAATCAGTGCCCTTATTTGCTTTAATTTGGCACGTGAATATAAATCTTTCAGGTAGCAAAATAATCACGAGAAACATAACTAGTCTTTAATTTTTCTTTTACTCTCATCTCTCCCTTTTTTTCTTCAAAGGTTTAGCCCTGCCTTATCTAATACACTTACCACATGTGGCAATTTAGCACTAGAAATGGAACTATTCCAAACAGAGATACACTGTAGGAGTAAAGTACGCTCCTGATTCCAAAGTGTTGGTACAAAAGATTAATATAAGATAGGTTATTAATAATTTTTATGTTGATCACATGGCAGAATAATAGTTTGACTATACTGGGTTGAATAAATCATATTATCAAAATTAATTTCACTTTTTAAAATTTTTTAAAATGTGTCTACTAGAACATTTCAAATTACAAATATGACTTGTATTTGTGGCTCACATAATATTTCTATTGGATAGTGCTGGTCTAGATTTTACCAGAGCTGCTACCAACAGCAAATAAATATAATTTTGGACTATATTTCCTTCTGCCTTGTATTTGCTATCAATCCACTTAACCTGTTCACCCCAGTAGATGTTTATTTGCTCCAAATTTCTTTGGTAAGACTTGTCTCCAATAGTTTGCCTTAAATCTTTCACTAGTCTATACTACGAATGAGTAGTAACCCTCAAGTGTTTTATTCTCACCGTATTTTTCCATGCCTTCATTTTTCTTACTAAAATATTTAGATTCTTTGGACTGAAGGGTAATCCTGAACAGAGCACCCAGTCTGAGTGGACACAAATACATCAGATTGTCCAATCAGATTACCACACATCACAGATTTTATGCAGTATCAAGCTTTGCTCAAGAGACAAAGGTGAAGAAGGCAGAGGTCTCAGACTCCTCCTGAAGTGTGGCATCTAATGTTCTTTTATTTTACTTTGGACATGTGTCGTCTGGCCTAGAGTAATAGCTGAGGTTTCTAATGTGCTTTGTTAGTCATCTCATACAGAAGGGGGTATTTAATTTATGAAATATCACCCTTTAGGCCCCAATGATATATAGTTTATACAATATTCTCCAAAGAGCTATGTTTTGTTAAGTCTATATATTCTAATTGTGTTTACCATGTGCAATCCTAAACCGAAGACATGATATTACAAATTTTACAAATATTATTAGTCCACTTACCCAGAGATCCAGTTAACTATGTTTAGAAAGAGTTTAGACTGTGTCACCACCTTTTGTTCTTTCTCTGAAGGGAATTTCTCCGGCAATTAGGGAACAAAGGATTATAGGCCAGCTGATTTAACTTTTTCTCCTCCACTGGAACTAGCTATAAATAATTAATAAAACTAATATTATTTATGAATGATGATAGGGGTTATAAGAGCAAAATAACAAGGTTACTTGCTTAAGGTTTGCTACCCGGTGGTATCCATAGTTCAACATATTTAAACTCATATTTATCTTAGACTCAGTTTCTTCTAATATGCTAATAGGCTCTAAAGGATAAAGAAATCTACCATCTATTCAAACCACCTTCCTTCTATGAGATTGGAATCTGAAATACAACTGCACAAACTGCACAGTTACAGAATTTGGAATATACTTGCTGTCCAGTCTCATTATTTTTCCCTTTCCTAGTTTCCATGCACACATATGTACACACACACACATAGTTATTTATATATATATACATGTATGTGTATACATATATATATGGTAGAGGCATTAAGACATATGTATAGTAGAATATGTACATATATCAGATGTATATGTATTTTTTAAATTTCCTTTTTTTATTCTCTACTTTGGTCCTTGTGTTTGCAACCCCAGATTAAACTAAACATGAGCTTTTCCTTGGGACTATTTCCAATTCTGCAAGTTGCTCACATTTATAACAGTAAACTCTCCATGCAAACTCCATAGCCCTACATTTCCCCCACTTCCAATTACCTGCTATTTCTCAGTATTTCTCTACCTCAGCAGCATCTCAAACTCTTTTTCATCCTGTACTGAAATTTATTTTCCTTAGGCCTTTAAATCCTCCCTCCATGGAGACTTATCGTGGGTACCCACAGTGGCTTAAGCCTTGTAATCATCTTTAAATGATCTGAAGGTAGTTGCTAGTCTTGCTGATGTTTCTAAGCCTGTTCTCTGAGGTTCTCAATACATGCCCGGTCAAACGATCCTTGTTTGATTAATGAAAAAGAGAAAGCACAGGATCATCTACCAAAGCAAATGACCCCAATGCTGGAGGAGCCATTAAGTGCACACAGAACTGATGGGTGGCGGGTAAATGAGGGCAAATCAGTTCAGAGTGATTATTGCACAGGGCTGGACATCTTGACCTCTGAACTGGGAATGTTCTTGTAACCTAGTAGTTTATTAAGAGTAAGCAGGTGAGTAGTGGGTCCCTGAGACCTGCTCAAGTTCTCTGAGGGCAAAGGAAGAGGTTCCCACTAAACAGGCTTTTAAATGGGAAATGGGAGATCACATCAAAAGGAGTTTGTCCAACAAGCTGGTTTTAATGCTAACGGTATATATATATACGTGTGTGTGTGTGTGTGTTTCCTGAAAGAGACCTTATTAATGTACAATAAAGCAAAGCAATACAATAAAGCAAGTACACTGTGTATCAATCATCTGTATATACTGGTTTAAATGTTGTCCTCATGATAACAAAAATCTTTAGAACGTCTTATAGGCATACGTAATGAGATATCATTTCCCACTTCCTGCCCAGTGAGAACACATTACATATAATTGGATGTCGGTTGACATATTTACCAAGCATATTTTTTAGTTTAGTGTTAATTAGTCCATTTCATAGAAGGAGAAAGTGAAGCATAATGTGAATAAACTGTTTATCTATAATACTTCAAAAGTAATAGGCATAAACTCGAGAAACCCAAATTTCAGGCCATAATCCTAATGAGTAGATAAAGATGTAGCAGCATGAGCCTGGAACCCCTGGGCATCCAGCACATTGGCTATATGCTAATTTCACTCTCAGAGCCATTTCCAGAAGCTAAAATGTAGCTGCACTGGGAAATATTTGTGCTGTGCTTCCACAGGCCTGGTATATCCAAGATTTCTAGACATCTGGAGACAAAAGAATCAGACCTGGGAGGAATTTCTGCAAATCCCAGTAAATGGTAAGTCCTGTTTTATAATGTAAAGGTTATGAAAACAGGTAGCTAATCTCTAGTGTTCCTTTTCTGCCTTCATGCTATTCATTTTACAAAAGCCCACACAAGTGTTAGAGAATATAATACGTGTGATCCCCAAACACATTATTTTTTTTATTAAGAATTGATATTTGTATAGAGCGCCAAACTATATGCTTTCCAAAGCACATCTGTGCTTGACTATCCCAGTAAAATTTTTCCATAAGGCATAGTTTATTCTTCACATTTCCTATAGAAGGAACTAGACAGAGAGGAGCTTTTTGACTTGGGCCAAAATACTTTCATTCATATAATAAATAGTTACTGCTCAATCCTCAAATACAAAAAAAAAAAAAAAAAAAGGAGCTCCAAGAGAAAAAAATAGACTTTCCTTCTCACCAAATAGTCACAATAATTATCCAAACACCTACTCTAAAAGACTAATGTAAGTGCCAAAGGGAGAGCCCAACAAAACAGAATGGAACTCAGAGGATAATGTGGGGACCTAGCAAAGGCTTCTTAGGGAAGAAGACTTCAAGAGAATGCAGAATTTTATAGAGAAGCAGAGAATAAGGAAAGTCAAAACACTTCATGCAGAGAGTCTCACTCTCCACTCTCAAAAGCATTAAGCTCAACTCATGTACCTAGAAGGACAAATATTCTGACGCAGTGAGAGCTTAGATCTCCTGGATTAATTCCTGTCCTTTTTTTCTACAAGTTCAAGCTGTTTCTGGGCCTATGGAGGTTTTCTCCAAACTGGGAGCTATCAAGAGTTGAAAACGAATTCAGCTCGGTCCCCTGGAGTTCAATTAGGGTCCCCCAGGGTGTGCTTGGAAGAGAGTCTTGGAAAAGTCTCAACACTGAGATTCAATTGGGAGGCACACCACTGGGCCTGGAGGATTACACCCCAGTGTCACCTGTCAATCAATTTTCATCTCCTAGGAGCTGACTGCAGAGGAAGAAAGTAATTGGGTGCCCATAGGGGGCCACCTTTGGAAACTTCAGTGTTGATAAGCGCTTAAATACTTGATAGTAATAAGAAGAAAAGACAATCAGACCACAGGGAAAACCAGAACTGAGAATCCCTGAGTAGGATGAAAAACTCCACTACCCATATGTGTACTGTATGAAAACAGTTGATACTTACTTCTCAATTCTAGTTTTAGTTTTTATTTTACAAAAAATGCTCTGAAGCAATATGAAAAATAGTTACAATTACTTAAATCTAGGATGAGATATATGCATATTTGTTATGTTGTTCTCTGTACTTTTATATATGCCTGAAATATTTCATAATAGAAAACCAAAGGAGAAAGATACTCAAAATATAAGCAAACTCTAAAACTTGTTTTCAAAAAAAGATATTCTTCTCCCTCCCCATATCTCTTTAGCCTTGCCAACAGATACTTTACAGAATCATCACTGCATAAGAAAATAAATTTAGAAATTTTACTCTTTAGAATAAATATTTCAATTAGCATTTTTTTCTATTTGTGAAAGTCATTTCCTATTGTTTTGAAAGCTTTGACTTTTTTATGATTTTCATAAAAATCATGCAAAAAGAAAAACTGTACAACTGCCTATCTCTTTTTCAGAATTAATTTCAATTCAGAACTAACCTTGACTCTGTTTTGTGCAAGAAATAGAATATACTTTGGCAAAATAGTAAGAGTTGAAACAGTTCAGTCTTTTTTTATTTCTGCAAATATTATAAAATATGCTAATAGAACTGAAATTGAGCATTTCATGGTGCTGGTCTTTTCCATCAAAAGAAATAAATTTTATTTTTTGTACAGTGAACTGGTGTTTTCCTTCCTTTTTATTTATTTTTTTTTATTTTTTGTCCTCACTTCCTTCAACATTTACATAAATAATATTAATTTTATCATGTTTTTGTTTGATCGCTTGGATGTGATTTAGGAGTGGCTTAAGATTTTATCTGAAAATGTACCCTTTATCTTAGAGCCATGAAATGTAAAATTAAAAATATATATATATTGGAATCAATTCAAACTATATAATTGAAATATTGATGTGAATGGAATAGTTTGCTATTCAATATAGTCTCTTTTTAAAGCCAAATTTTTCATTATTTTAATTTTGAAATCAAATGAGTCTTTAGCCATAGGGAAATATATTTTTCTTCAACAAACAAGTAATAATTTTTGCCACAGATTCAATTTCCTTCTAATAGCCTAAGCATTAATATAAACAAGATGAATCAAATTTTCCTAGAACAAAACAATTTTTCTATGTGGTAAATTTTTTACAATACATCAGGTAGGAATTTCATTCAGTTGATGTTCAAGAGATACTCAGAAACAGTGGTTTAACTGTATTAAAATAGGGGCTATTTCTCATAAAAAAAAAAAAAAAAACCCTAGAAGTAGCAGACTCTTTAAGCTCTGCCTGTTCGTGGTCTGACTTTCATTCTCATTATCTCAAGAAGGCTGCCAGATATCTGGACATCATATCTTTGTTTCAAGCTAGATGAAAAAAAAATAAAGGTTTAAAAGATGTGTGTAAGATGAAACATTACCTTTTAAAAAGCCACCCCAGAATCCCATCCAACTGCTTCTGTTTACATCTCTTGATTCAGAATTGTTTCACTTAACTGTAGATAATCAAAGGAAAACTGGGAAATGTATCCTTTTTAGCTAGGCACATTGCCATCCTTAATGCAATCAGGTTATATTAGTAAGTAAGAAGAGGTGAATGTGTATTGGATAGATAATTAATCAATGTTTTTTTTTTTTCTCCTACATGTATTATAACTGTCCTTAAATTTCTAATTCAGGGCTGATTTATACAATGTGAGAAGAATGCCAAGCAAAAAGGACACTCAGAAAGAATAAAATTAAGTACTTATGTAATATCTTATGAGCTGCATTGTAGGAGCAAAATCATTAAGACCTTGAAATTTGGGTCAGACTAACCTGGGTCTTATTTCTCACATTATCACTTATAAACTGTGTAATCTTAACATATTTTTAACAGGTTTTTTTAACATGTCATCTCAATTTCTTCCTCTGCAATACATGATAATAATTTGGTTACCATATAAGGTTTTATAAGCATTCTATAAGTTAAACCATGGAAGGTGCCAGCACAGTGCCTAACATAGAAAAAGCACTAAATACAGCATAGCTATTCTATAACAATATGATTAAGAAATTTCAAATTATAACTGAGTTATGTGAAAATATAGGAATGGTACCCTCCTGGAAAAGATAAATTCCTAGGAAGTTTACAGAAATATTCTCATGTTATTTTTCTTCTATAATTCCGCAAGTTCTGTGGATTTGTATACGACATTCTGTTAAAATGGCAAAGTATTCTTTATCTAATAGTTGGAAATTGCATCTGTGTGAAATATTTTTTTAACTGGGAATTTTAGCTACTTTGAATATTAACAATGAGTTTAAAAATGAAATGAAGGTTTGAGTACTTTAATACCTTCTGATCTACTTTAAATTGGGACAAAATAAAAATCTAATTCACGATTTCTCTCTCCTTGCAATAGAAGCAGCTTGCAACACGTATATATGATACAACCAATTTTTGTTTAACACTTGAATGGAGCGTAAGTACTGAAGGACGCCCACACATGCCCTTATGGAGTATGCAAGGTGTAAAGAATGTGTCCAGAATACGCAAGGGAGAGGGGTCCTGCAATCTCTTCTTACCAAATCCCTTCTTGACCCTGGAACACCTTTCTGTCATCACTTTTAAAAGGCCACAGGAAAGTTTCCATTACAATATTGTCATGGGCTCACAGTATCTAAGGAGATTCCATTCTACCAAGGGTAAAATTGGACTATAGAAATATATTTTCCTCGTTTTGTTTTCATATATTGAACTCAGCATTACTGAAAATGAGACATTCAGGAATGAAAATTAGGGGTCTGCACTTGTCACTGACCTTGGGCAAATAACTAAAAAGTATCTGTATCTCAAGACCTCACATGTGGGAATAATAGTGCGTCAAATTTCTGACACAGAAAGTTACTGTGACCATAAAGAAGAAAATTAAAATATTTTTTATTTGGACATCCCATAGCACTCAGTGTCACTTTGAATGCCATTAGTGTTTGAATGTCATTAGCAAGACCAGAGGTATAATTATAAACAAAAGAAAAAAAAAAAAAAGCCACGTGGTGTGGGAACAGGAAGAATGACTAGTTTTTTGCACAGAAAAATACATAATCGTTCCATGTGACATAAAAAATAGAAAATTAGAAGCTTTTATGCCTATAATATGCACTTCAAATTCTAATTTTCATAGCATATTAACACGTATATGTATTGCTTTCATTTTAAGCACTTTTCCTGGTGAAAAAACACATTCCAGAAGTTAAGAACTTGACTTTTCCTTTCTGTAAATCAAAGTTGCATATATTTATGTTATCATAAAAAAAGTATTAAACTGGTAAATGGGTTTTACTGGAGTTTTTTACACATCACTGAAGAACAAGACCAGTATTTCAGGGCATTTATTTGCAAAAGCACACTTGCAGAGACTTTCTGTTGAATGTGATAAATTTCAGATGCACGAACTTTACAATGGAAGCTCCGATACTTCTGCCTGTTCGTGAAACATTTTTTTTTTTATAAATGTCACAGTTATTTCTACGGTAAACACTCTTTTTTATTCCTTTACTGACAAAATAATTCTTATCTATCCCCAAACAGAGAGGTTCTTAAAGTTACTTTAGAATCTGACATGTCCTTGTTTCCTTATAAGCCATAGTTGTATAAGCTGTGTTTTAAAATTACGTGTTTGTAAATTTGTTGGCATTTCATTAAGCCAGTAATTGATTTCCTCCTGCTTAAACAATGTCAGTGCTTTCCCTTTTCAGGCGATATAGCCTTTCTGCTCGTCTGTTGATCCTAAAATGTTATCACAACTCTCACCTCAACATTGCTACCCCTTTCTTTTATTTTACATTCTATTTTAAATTTTAAAAATCCTAATTTTACCTTTCATAATCCTAAATGGTCCTGCCCCCTCCTTGGAAAGACCTGCCTTCTCTCTCTCTATCAGGCTGTTGGGTTCTAACTCATCACCATCTGTCCACCCTTCCTGTGCTGTGGAGCTTCACTCTTATGGACCCTGGAGTCAGCTGCTACCCCAACAGGAGGTTGCTGACTTTCCCAGGAGAGCTTGTCTCCAGATGCATCTGTCTTAGGAGACTTCTAACCCTCGTACCTAACTGTTCAGTAAGGTGGCAGTTGTTTATGTACTTAGACTAGGGTATCATTTGGTATCTTTCTGTCTGTTTCTTAAATAATTTTCAAAAACAATGCTATCCTTTGGGGTCAATTCATCTATTTTGCATGATTTGTATAGTTAATTGAAAAATAATTTCAAATCAATTGAAAGAAAAGCTTAACGACAAACACTGGCATTAAAAGAGTTCATTAGTGCAGCTGTATCGTATATTATGGGCAAAGGATCCTTGAGGACATAGACTACTTATTCTCATGGTAGAGATAAATATAGATGAACTATGACAAACCTGATTAATCTTAAGCAGTTACACATTGATCATAATAAGGAAATACTCACTGTAAAACATAGTGGCTATAGTTGATAACACTGTATTGCATAATTGAAATTTGCTAAGAGAGCAGAACTTAAATGTTCTCACCAAAAACAAACAAACAACAACAAAAAAAACCAGATAAATATATGAGATGAGTGACGTGTTAATTAACTGGATGGGAAGAATCCTTTCATAATATATACATACATTGATTCACCACGATGCACACTTATTTTAAATGGGCCTGTGGAAGTGGCAGTTTGATGTCTGTCTTGAGAGTGGACATTGTGAACAAAACTCGAATCTGGAGGAATCCTCGGGTAAGCCAAAGTGAAGCCCTCTTCTCGCTTAACCCTTGTTATTTGCTCACTTTGTGACGGTGGGTTTCCCATGTGCAGAATTCAAAAGTATATGCCCAAGAATCAATTATTTTGGAGGAGACAGAACATTAACACATCACACAAATATTGGCCCCAAAAGTCTGGTGACCTTCATCATAGGTGAAGAGGATGGTGGGACGACACTCAGGTGTTCAGGACCCAGTCCTACAAAGCACTGGTTTTCAGACGTGACTTCACATTGGAACTAGCAGAGGAGCATTTAAAAATACTGGTATCCAACCCCCATGCCAGTTCATGTAAAGCCGAATCTGTGCAGAATCTATCTTAAGTTCTTTTCTTAAGTTTTGAAGTGTAGTTAATTTACAATGTTTTGTTATGAGGTACACTTTAAATATTCTACCAATTTATTTATCACGTATACACAAAAAAAGCTGGAAAAATCTTTAGACATTTAAACATCTCAATTAATTTGCCTTTTAAAATTAAACTACTTCTACCTGCTTCAAATAACTTACTACTTTTCCCAGAGATCATTTCATAGTATATTTTATTTCTCTACCTGTTGCTTAGAAGTTAGAAAAGGCTGGAGGTATGATTATGCATATGCAAAACAACCCAAAGATAAAAATATTAATGTATCAGGAGAAAAACGCATGTCAGAGCTAACCGAGGTCATCAAATGTAAAACATGATAAAATCAAGAATTGCTTATTACCTGTCAAATAATAAATCTCTGTAAGAAAAGCTTCAGTTCAATTGTAAAGAATATTGAAAGATTCCAGGGAATGAGTAAAAAGACTGTCAGAGAGCCAAAGCCCAGCACAGGACAATCACTGCCTCTAAATTGTAGTAATATTTTAAAGAAGAGATATAAATATTTCAACCAGGTCCTTTTTCTTATGGCTGTGTGCATGTTAAAGGGCATTGAATAACAATTTGGTTTCAATCATTTACATGCATCCCAAAAATTATTCAAAAAACTATACATGCCAGAAAAAAAAAAAGATTTCTACTACTCTAGAATAATCTTAATTGAAATATCATATTTATAGGAAGAGTATAAAAGTTTATTTCAGAGAACATTTTAAATTGTTTAAAACGGTCCAGGAGATAAGACACAGGACAGCTGTGACAGTCTCACAGCTGGCTTTGAAGGTTCTCTTGATATGAACATCAACTTCTTCCAAAAGTTCAATCTTACAATAAATTTAAATGAACATGGATCGTGATCTTAGTTCATAGTGGGAGAAGGCCATGACCTCAGAAATTAATATGACCTAATTCTAGGACAAGGGACTGAAACAGCAGGCGCAGTAAGGACAGACAGACGTGCTTTGTGCCTAAAGCTTTAGGGTGTCCAGATACCTCAGATCTTTTTCTCAGTGTAAATGTGGGAAGCCTGGGGGTATAGAAAGCCTGCATGACAAAGAGGATCATTCTACAGCAGGTTTGTTCTATCCTGACCTTGCCCACAAGAGGCAGCACGGTGTAACACTTTGCACCTCCATACGTAGTCAGCAAGCAGCAGTGGGATCATATCTGAGCTCATTAAAAATACACAGTGTCAGCCTCCAGCCCTGACCTGGTCAAATAGGATCTCCTTGTCAACAACATCTGGGGTGATGTATTTCAGGAACACCGGGATAGCGATAAGAGCATGCTTTGTGGAGCCAGACTAGCTGGATTCAAGCGACCTTTCCACCTGCTTCATGGGTGACCTAGCCAGTTACTTAACATTTCTGTACTTTGTTTTCCTCGTCTAAAAAATGTAGAAAATAGGACCGGTCCCTGAGATCAGTGTGTAGACTAAAGGAGTTAATTCATGCAATGCTCTTAGCTCGGACCTGGGATGGAATAAATGTATGAAAGTCTTTGTTGTTACTATTCTTAGCCCTGTTCAAATTGTGAGCACATGTTCCTTTACTTTAGGAAGACTAGAAGAGGAATTGCAGTAACGAGGGTTTGGAGGTTGACATGAGGTGAAAATGAATGAACAGAAGAAGTCTGTACTCACTTCCTGTTTTGTGATTTGGAGCCCTGATGTGCAATTTCTTTTTCTTTTTAATTAATTAATTTATTTATTTTTGGCTGTGTTGGGTCTTTCGTTTCTGTGCGAGGGCTTTCTCTAGTTGCGGCGAGAGGGGGCCACTCTTCATCGCGGTGCGCGGGTCTCTCAGTATCGCGGCCTCTCTTGTTGTGGAGCACAGGTTCCAGACGCGCAGGCTCAGTAGTTGTGGCTCACGGACCCAGCCGCTCCGTGGCATGTGGGATCTTCCCAGACCAGAGCTCGAACCCGTGTCCCCTGCATTGGCAGGCAGACTCTCAACCACTGCGCCACCAGGGAAGCCCAATGTGCAATTTCTTACATCACTGAGATGAACAACAACATCCTCCCACCTTTACCAAACATCTCAATCATCCTTTATTCTTATCAATTAAGATGATGAAACCACATTAGATTAAATTTTGAAGAAAAAAAAAAAGAAAAATCCATAATTGTACAACAGTAGCCATTATTTTATTTTATTGTTTTATTTACAGTCAGTAACAAATTTGAAAGTAATTTTCTTAATGCCATGAGTAAATGTTGAGACTACTCATTTACCAACTGAGAGCCATGCTCACCCACATCAGAATATATCATTTCCAAAATAATGGGTGTTCCTTCTGAATGGTCCAAAGTCCATTGGATGCAGTGAATGTATTTTCACAACTTTGAGTTCACAGGATGTTTAGTTGTAGATGAAAAAGCAAAGATACCAATGAAAAGTTTTAATCTCATGTTAGGGTATTTGAATTCTAATAGTTCTGCTTGTGCTGTTTGGTTATTTTGGATACTATTCTCTGAATTCTAACGTATCGAGTCATTCACCTAGTAAATAATTTTAAAAATCAATCCAAACATTTCCAGAAATACCATATATGATTTTAGTTCTGAGTATTTGAAACTAATTTTACAAACGGGGTATTAAAGAATATGCACACTTTGATTTGTCTATTTGAGTCCTACATTAATTGAGCTCAGTATTCTTGGGACATATTTATCAGCTTTAATAGAGCAGAGTAATGGAGTAATATGTTGAATACAGATTCAATGTTTCATACTCTCTATTTTATTTGTTTTTGATTTCATTTTGCTTTGTTTTGGCTTTATTTTATTTTTTTGGTACCAACAAAAAATATCCTTTACTTCCCAATGTACTTCACATGTTTCAGTTATATACACAAATATTTACATCTTATTTCACTGTAATTCACTTATAATTTTATCCAAAATTTTATGGTTCACTCTAATAAAGAAAATGCTTTCATTTCCACTAATAATGAATAAAAAATAAGAAGAGTCCTTCTCATGTGGATTTTCATAAGTACAACTTGTTCAGAAAAAAGTATCAATAAATGTGATTATAGTGAACCAAAACTCTTTGAAAAATAGTGCAAGTCATTTGACAAATGAAAAAGATGGCTGGAGTCACCCATCCTTACAAAAGGTTAGATTGGGTTGATGTCTGTAGTAAAATAAATTCAAATATCGTTTGCACTCATAAATGCAAAAATGCTGAAAATGCAGAGAAAGAAAATAAACAACTGGTAAGAACATTCTTGAACAATTTGGCCTGATTCAGTTTTAATAGGTTACTTAGAACAAATGTGCATTAAAACAATAAAACAGTAAGTGTAAAAAGTGTGAAGATTAAAATGGAAAATTTTAAAAATGATTGAAATATGATTTTTTTTCAAGGAATAAACAAAAGAAACACTATAACTACTGAATGTGTCAAAAAATATGACTAAAAATATGAATGCGGTTGCATATCATGTGATGTGAATCCAGCCTTCAGAGAAAATCACCAACATGTTTGACTTCGGGACAATGAAGAGGGAAGCGTTTTGAATTATTTGTGGATTCACAGAGAGAGCCTTTTTTTTCCTCCTTTCATTGAACAGAGATATAAGTTAAAATGAAATCTAAGGAGGGCCACTCAGAAATATATGTAGACAATGCCATTGTGAAGATTCTTTATTGATGACAGTTTATTATAAGATGATTATGCCTCCATGTTACTAGGACCATTTTTAGAGAGAGCCATTGACTATAATATTTGTTAAAACATGCTTTCCATGTTGCTTATATATAGATATAATACCTAAAGAAAGAACATTTTTAGGACAAAAAACTGAACTGAGAAGGCAAATAATTTGTTAAAACTGAAAATGAGTATTCGGTGATGTTAATGATCACTGCATGTTTTTATATAATATACTGTCACCTTCCCTCAAATTAAGAGAATTATACATGTAAGCAAGCTACCAAAAAAATGCATTATAAAAGCCGTTAAGACAAAAATAGTTTGTATTAAAGTTGAATTGCCTACAGTTCTCATTAATGTCTGTATTGAGCTGTAAAGCTTGGTTTTTAAATCTATTTTCAACCAGCTGCCTGGCTAGCTCAGTCGGTAAAACATGAGACTCTTAAATCTATTTTCTATGAGCTTAAAGCCTTAGGAAATTCCATATATTCATAAATAAATTTATGCAAAGGTAAAAATGTGTTCAACAGCTAAATTTTTACATGCATAATCATTTTGTACTGACTTCATAATTATATATTTTTAAAATAATTATTCTTATTTGTTTTAAAATTATATAATTATGACTAGTTAATAACATGATTTAATAATATAAGATTTTTTTTTTAAAGTATGTATTCGTATTACCACCTCCAAAATTGCACTTATTTATAGATTCTATATGTAGGAACTCAGGAATTAATTCACACATTGGTTAGAACATAAAACGGGTACTTAAGGTTATTAATAATACTTTTACTACTTTAGCCATTTTAAAACCTGAATTCAATTGATTATGTACAGATCTAGTCAGAAGATCGAGTTAGATTTCTCACATTGGCTGGTACTGCAGTTTAGTATATTAAAATATTAAAGAGAAATATTACACTGCAGTAACAGCCAGTAGCTAACATTTTAGTAAAGTTGCAAAGGAAGTTAAAGAAGCATACAAGCAAGTGTCTAGGAACAGAGCATCTCAGGTAAAAGAAATAACATGTTTCAAAGGTCCTGAGGAAGGAGCTTACCGCTCCCATTGCAGGATGGCACGGCCGTGTGGAGGGAGATCATCAAGGAGACTTGACCACCCGTTTGACCCTAGAGCTGGACACGGGCAATTTGGAGGCTCCCCACCCACTCCTCTGTCCTTGGAATGTGCATTCCACTTGCCTTCCCTGCTCTCAGAAACTCCCAAGGATGCAGCCTTAAGAGGATAATGTGTAGCTGAGACCATGTAGGAACTGACCCCTGTTGAGGTCCCTACGTAAACTTCGAAAATTCTGGCAGCCTCGTATGTAAGTTCCCTTGCTTATTAAACCTGTCACCTACCAACCTGGGGTGGTCTGCCTCTTTCTTGGTCTCCCCTTGTCCTCCGCATACTGAGGACTGTTTTGGATTTCACCCAGGGACCTAGGAGAAGGTTTGTGAACCAACAGGCTGGAGTGGAGGGGGTAAAGAAGTGGTGGAAAGGAATGAGGCCAGAGATGCGACAAGGGACTCCATCACTCTGAAGACTTTGGCTCCTTCCTGTGTGATACGGGAGGCCACGTGTTAGACTTGCACTCTTGTTTCATCCCTGAGGGGAGAATAAATTAGATTACAGGGGCATAACAAGGGAGGCGGAAAGACCAGGTCATTAGACAAGATTGCAATAATGCAAGACATGGCCACTGCTGGTCCTGAGTGTCAGGGGTAGACGTGGTAAGACAAGGTCAGATCCTGGATATGGTTTAAAAGTAATGCCAAGAAAATGTACTGAAGGACTGGGTGTGTCGAGTTCCTTATGTTTATGAAACAATGCTTTTAATACTGCAAATCGACTCATTTGAGGTCTATCTTTCCTGACATGGATTCTCATGCAAACTGTCTTTTGCTGCTCTTCTGCTAAAATGACATGATCGTTATGATTCAATAACTGAGAAAAACGGCTGCAGTTTCACGTGACAGCTGCCTTCCAAATAAGAAATGTGGAGATTATCCACAGCAGGGTTATAACAATAAGCAGAAGAAAATTAGACAAAATAAATTGAAAACTTGTACGTATGGAGGATAACTTTAAAACTCATTATTGTTAACAAGGCACCTAATTTTCTATACTTTCTTTAGCCATTCTAGTTAATATTACTGTGAATTCTATTCTAGCCTTCCACTAGAGTCCCTCCATGTTCCTTCTGGGAAAGATATAAAGATATTTATTTCTTGAATTTACGAACTTAATGAGTTTCCTCTTTTTTATGGATTATACCTGCTTTTACCTATTAGACAAATCTATTTTAAAATCTCTCTCCCATCATTTTCTCTCACAAAATGGTCCATTGAAAAACCTTTATTCATTCAATACTTGAAAATATCATTTTACTATTGAGTTTGTTATTGTTTGATATTTAAGAAATTTTATACAATATGTTAAAATTTATGCAATATTTCCTAATGGCCCTAATTGAACTAGATATTGCTAAGGTTCCTTCCACATTCATTTAATGACTTCATGTCATTAAAAAGTGCCTAAATTTTAATTCTCTATCACCACTTGATTAAAATCAAAGGCAGGGCAGAATTGAATAGATAATAATAATATCTGTGAAATACATCTGGCCAGATTACGGAATGCCAGGCTTTAGCAAGTCATTCTGTCACAGAGAACATTTCTGAGTCTTCTAAAGCTAAATGTTGATCCACTCAGAAATGCAACACTGTCTTGTGTCCTGACCATCTCAGTGGATACCCACTGGCCCTTCTTCACTCCAGTAGTCCTTGTACCCATCACATCTCTTAGCCCTATGCCCATTCAGCTACCTTGTGTGCTCCTCATACATCATTCCTGAATTCCCTTTGTCTTGTGTGGACCTGCCTTAGAGCAGCTGTTCAATGAATGTTTGTTAAATTAGGAGGGCAGCAGGGCACCCTGCAGTGCACACAGGGAGGATCAACTCACATACTGACAATTTTCCCATCTTACCTCTGTCCAGCTTTGGACGTTCCTAGCGTTCAGCTGCCTCTTGTGATTTTCCTCTTACTAATGCTTAATTCTAAACAATCTGGAGTACTTTGTGGGGTCACATGATCGGCATAGCCTCCTGGAGGATCCAGAAAAGAAAGCAATTAGGGCACCCATGTGTATGCAATGCATATTCAATATTTTTTTTTTAATGTGTGAAAAAGGAATTTCACTGTTTATCATTGAAAGCTCATTATAACACCTAAATAATCTGAACCCCTGAAGAGAACACTTGGCACTTTGAAAGGCGTGCAAATCCTAAAACACATACAAAAATTTTACACAAAGAAAGACCTAAGAAAGGCAGGCAATCTCCTTTGGGGCCAGAACGTCTCTTGAAAACAAGCATCTGGTCAGTCTCTACAGGTGGATTTACTTCTGAAACATGACTTTAAATAATTAAGGTTACCACGGAAAATATATTCACAATCAAAAATCCATTCTGTCTTATAGTTGCTTGTGTCACAATAATCAGGTCAGCGTTTCAAGTGTGTGTGTGTGTGAGAGAGAGAGAGACAGACAGACAGAGACAGAGAGAGAGAGAAGGAGAGAGAGAGAGAAATCACTGAAGACCTTGTCAAAAAAATTTGAGAACCACATTTCAAATTCTACCCTCTCTTGTCATCAAACTTGATGGGATAAAAGTGACAGGATTTATTTATTTGTCTTTTAATGTTCATGTTTATTTGAGTCTCTTTAATTAGACATCCTCTCTGCTTTTGCACTTTTTAGTCAATACAGCATCAGTAGGACTCGACTCAGTAAACGATATGCTGAGATGTCTCCATGCCTGAGAGAACCGTAACCTGCTTCCTGGTAACGGGGCTCATTTACATTCCTCAGCGATCGATATGTCAGAAAAGGGACCGAGATAATGGAAAGTGGAAATGAGAATAATGCAGAAAACTGAAGAGAAAGGGAAAAAAATAAACTGAAGGAGTTGGGGGGAAGAATCACAGATTTAAGGCTAAACAATGGATGAATGTATCTGAGTGTCTGAGTCATCTTTCAATCTACTATATCGACTGGCAAAGTAGGTACATCATAAAGGAGAAATTTAGAGAAGAGTCAGAGACAAAAATAATTAGTTCACACAATGTTACTGAATCTGGAATTGAAATTCTGGGCGAGTAAGCAACATTATGTCTACATTGATGTTGCTCATCCTGAAAATGTATGGTTCTAATTTGTGGTTTTGGAATAATAACGAATCATTTCTTTTAAAGGGGTACTGTGTTTTTTAAATCACCTAGATCAATAAAAGACATTTAGAAATATATAATCCCTTGATGCTGATTTCACTTGGATTCTACAGGTTCTGGAATCAGCATTCTGTTAGGACCAGAACACTTCCTTTTAAAAGGGAACAAATGTACATCATTATCTATGGGTCTGCTCACTTTCCCCTCACTCTGTTAACTATATGATCAGCTAAGACATATGTATTTACCATAATTCTACCATTTTGATTTCTTATTTTAGGGAAACATTTCCTAATAGCAGATGGAATGACCTTGTGCAGAATTACTGTGGGGGAAAAAATCTAGTTTTCTGTCCTTTCTGGACTGTACAAAAGTATTTGAAAACATACAGGGCTTCAATATTATTATAGGAAGCTCAAATTGCTTTGATTTAAAATGTCATCATCAAGAAAAAAGTCAAAATTCATAATCCATGGGGCCAATGAACATACAGGCTAATCACATTCATATTCCTTCTTGGCTCTTGGTAGATGCAAAATGTTTTCTGCAAAAGGAAGAGCTTCTATTACTTTTATTAAATAGTAGTTTGTTGGCTGTACTTTCCTTGGATTTAAAAAAGATAGTGTAGGAAAGGCTATGCTTATAGTTTTCAAGAAGTTCTTTTGAGAAATGATATTTTAACTTTTGGGGTTTCTATGACTTAACCATAATAGTGTTTTCACTCACTTCTATCTGCTTCTTCCTTAGAAATCTAAAAGTGCTAAAGTATACTATCTCAATGATCTTCATAACCTTCCCATCAGGTCTGAATAGATTTCTATTTGATAAATCTTTGAAAAACCTGCTTCAGATAAAACATCCTTACTGTTCTCCAAAGTATCGAAGAATTCAATCTTCAACCCATCTCCTTTATGAGAATGAGAGCATATGAATCACTTTTTCTAAATCTAAGTTCAGAAATAGAGCTTCTTCCTTAACTTACATGGATTTTTCCCTCCCAAAGAATAATCATCGCAGGATCCTAAGGCACCCAGGGTAAATTATACAGGGGACAGTCCAGCCAGTTTCACCGTAGTCTCCACCAACTCACTCATCAGTTGTCTTAACCTCTTTAAAAAGTACACTGTTTTGCCAGTAAAAGGAGAGAAAACAGAGAAGGGGAGCAATGTCAGAGAATGATTTTTCTTTCACCCTCTGAGGTTAAAGATAATTTTCAGCTGAGATAATTTTAGAAACATTAACAACATTTCAGTGCATGAAAAAAAAAGTAATTCCAAGAAGCCTATTAGAAAAGTCATTCTCTTTCTATCGTGCATCAAGCAATAAAGTATATTAGTTTAATTGTTTATGAAAAGCCTCTCCAGTTGTGTCTTGTTGGAAAGCATGCACTTATTTACATATTAGTTATGTTGCCTGAATGTTCACAGCTGTCATCTCAGTCACCCCATGGCATATAAAATAGCTGGTCCTTGTAAGACACACTCGGCTTAGCCACTGCTGTCTCCAAGTGCATGTAAAGAAGATAAGACAACCCCACAAATAAGTGAAACCCAGTGAGTTGAGTGACAAATCTGTATTTCACAAACTAGCACAGTTCAAATGCCACTTTGAAAACAGACTTACTTTTCAAAACATAAATTGAAAATTTACTTTTGATTCTTTCTTTAAAAAAAACTTAAGTATGACCAAAAAAATGGTAGATTATATAATTATTGTGAACTTGTAGCAACAAATGTTGGATTCATTATTTAGATTTTTTTGTTATATTTTAAATTCCAGGGAGAACAAACAGTGCCCCCCTCCCTCCAATGTTGTTTTTAGTCTCTTGTTAAAAATTTGATTATTCATCAGCCAAATGGCCTTACCTGTCAAAGAATCTTGTGTCCTCATTTGTTCTTCCTCTTACTTTACCCCTCAGGAAAGGTTTATAGAAAGAAGAAAAAAGTCAGGATGCCTTTGAGAGTTATTCTATCCTATTGCTCATGGCTGAATTTTAGTCATATTTAGTTTTTGTTCCCGTGGCTTAAACTTCTACCCCCTGCCCTCGTTTTCCAATCTCCATCCACTCCCATAATAACAGATCCTTACTGTTCAAAGTAAGACAGTATCTTTTTGATTGATTCATTAAAGCAATCGTTTTATTCCTGACATCAGCAATCCATATTTGGACCTCAGGATATGCCCTTTACCCCATAGAAATTGTGCACACAACCCTAAAGTAAATCATTTGGAAGAACATACCTGGGAATTATACCAGATATGCTTTTCAACACATATATTTTCTTTTGAGTTTACTTATGTAATGCAAGAGCGGAAACAAATTGAGTAAGTCTCCTTAACAGAGACTCTGAAAGCTCTGTCTTGCTATCATTGAAGAGAAGAGCTGTCAGGAAGCAAACTCTGAAAAGATGCATGCTGCTCTCTGCTCTGTGATGTAAGTAAAACAATCTTGGACAGAGGGGCCGATAGCAGACCACAGAACAGCCAGCACAGAGTGGGGAAACAATTAATTTCTCAGATGCTTATTCAATGTCACAAAGAAGGAAGGAAGGAAAACAATAAAGCTACAGCAATCTTGTAAACATTATGTAGACCATGAATTAATAAGGAGTAAGAAAAAAGACAAGGAGAAATATAGTTTCAGTTCACCTCATGCTAGATTTGATTGGAAAGAGCATAGCACTGCAAAATTGCTTTTGTTTTTATTTTTATTTTTTATCTTCACAATGGAAGGAAAAGTTGGTATTTCTATCTTACCATCCAAGTCAATCATTCATCTTCTCAGCCAATATGTTGAGATAAAAAGTTTATTGCAGGAATAGAGATTGTGTGAGATTCATATTTCCTTATAAGATTGATCAGTAGCTATTTGAATGCTTCTAATTCAACAATATGAAAAAAGAGGGAAATTAAATCACAAAGTAAGTCCACTGTGATGTACCCCAGAGGGCAGTGATTTGGGTATAGAGAGAATCATTGTTCAAGCAAGACCACCTTCACAGCACAGACAAGCACCACGTGGCTGGTTTGAAATTTGCCACCTCTTTCCTCCCAAGGCCCTGTGACCACCCACATTTTAGGGGGTTATCCAGGTAACTTCACATTTTGGCTTCATTTTAAAGCCAGAAGCAACTTAAGTGCTCCATTTTCATATTCCAAAGTAGAAGTTTAAATTGTCTTAAGGGAAGAGCAGTTCAGTCTGAAAAGAAGAGGTCATCAAGTCCTTTGGAATCAAATCACCTGCTCAGCCTCTCCAAGTGTTTCCAGGTTTCAATCCAGCTGCTGTATCAGCTTCCATTGCTTCCAAGACCACTAAGAGAGAAGTTAGAGTTAAGCTTGTGAGGATAACTAGAATTATTGCCTCCAGAATTAATAAACCAGACTTTGCTGTCTCTTGAGTCAGCAAAACAAGAGGTTGAAGACAGATAAAGGACCATTTGAAAGAGGGCAAAATATGCTGTCCAAGCAAATATTCTAGTTGCTGAAAGCAGGGAAAGGCTCCTCAGCCCACACGAATTGAATTCACATCCCAACATTGATCAGTTCTTTCTTCTCTTTCCCAAATCATTACTAATGTTTCCTGTAAAAATAGGTGAGGCACCTGAGATTCAAGCTGTTCCATACGTATGTCTCATGAACATAATAACAATTAAGGGAATAGCAGAGGCAGGAATTCGTATTCATTCTTTAGGACCATTATCAGCTTACAAGTTATCATTCGATTAGTCTTTCTGAGGTCTATATGCTGTGATAACATTCATTTAAAAAACTAGTTAAATCAAACTGGAAGCCAATCAGATCATTCAGAGAGCCACAAAATATCCTGAGATTTTGTATTTAACTTACCCAATAATTTCTCTAGTAATTTTGTACAGATGCTGGAGCTTCCTATTGGAATACAGGAGGTGACTAATGAATTTGCTACAGGTACCATTCTCAATGCCTCTTTGGCTAATGAAGTCAAAATGTCTTATGGTTTATGTACTCTAGGCTACGGGGGTGAGGAGATAGTACACTATTAAATCATTTCAAATCTGAAAAACAATTTTCTGCAGAATGTTCCTAAATACATGTAGTCTGTTAATGTTTAGGTTGTCTTGAGAACACTCTGTTCAATTATACAATTGCATAGTCAAGCTGGGATTGGCTTCAAAGTTCTAAGGATGTTTTCTGAAGCACGCAAATAAAAACCTATAAGAATCTCTAACTGGAGTGAAAGACTTGATGAGAGCTAATATTGACTATCGTAAGGAAGGAAATTTATTTTCATATCCTTTATCTTAGCCATAAGTTCATAAAGTGGAAGAAAATACAAAACCTACCATAATATAATGTGTTAATGTCTAACTGTTTCAGTCGTCTTAACAGGAGAGATCACATAGGGCTGACAGTTAATTTTAACATTATCTAGAAGAATATAATATTATTACTTGATCTTGTTTTAGTGTCCTATTAATACACACCTCCGGCAACTAAAACGCATCAGCCCTAGCTTCATGCATCATCACACAGCAAAGGTGTTTATTAGCAGACCGTTAACATACCCATGTCATGTTTATCTTAAGAATTTATTTGCAATATATGTGTGCTTGTCTCTGACAAGTAGTCACTCTGAAAAGAGCCATTAATCAAGTGATCATAAATGATCAGAATGCTGATAGAAGAAATATAATAGGTGAAAGCATGTTTCATCAAATGCTATATCTGCTCTTGATCTATTTATTTCTTCTAGTACCTCTAGGCTCATTATTTTGACTGTATGTCTCCATAATCAACTTGAATTTAATGAACATCCTAGATACTTACTCCTACCAACAGTTGATGTTTAATTAATGTCTTTTAAAATAACTTATTGCTATAGTTACAAAAGTTAATAATTTTGCTTTTTATTCTTTGATATCTTTATAGTATAAAACAATGTTATTCTAATACAAATGGCTATTATGTGAATTAGAATGACATCATAGATTAAATAACCTAACACTGTTAAAACATATGGAAAGTTTAAAATGATATGATTTATGATTAGCCTTTGTCTATTTTTAAATATATTGACTCAATACCATTTATAAAAGGATTACCTTAATTTTCTTTCATTGATGAATGTTTTTCTTTCTTTTTCTCTCTATTTTCAAATAACTCCATTTGTATAAAAAAATGGAATTTATGTCATAATTCAAGGAAGGACTCGGTGGTATTGATGGATAATAGTTGTATATGTATTGTACATTGATTTTAGCATATGCAAAATATCAACTAAATAGCAGTTATTGTGGTAATATGGTATATAATGGAGTGTCCTCCCTAAGAATTAATTCAATTTTAAAGTAAGTAAACTAATATAATGTCACTCTTTAATTATCTAAATGTCTCTGTTTTCCGGACTATATATTCAATTCCCTTATTAATGTTGAGCCTAAAATGTTGAAATAATGCATCCATGTAAATATATTATTTTTTGAAACTCTCACCACTAAACAAAATATATGAAGCCAAGAGGATACATTCACACTATAGTTACTTTCTTAATTAAATATGCATAATTTAATCATTTATTTATTTAATATTTTATTTAAAAACCATATTTTGAGAATGTTCTAGGAACTGTGCTTAGGGCACTGAAGGAATAAATAAAACATTTTTTACATGATTAATTTAAATAATTCGAGGAGACTATAGACAGAAATAAATCATTATAATACAGTAAAAATAAGTGAAGAATAGAGATACATAAAAAATACAAAATAAGCATAGAAACTCCAATACTTAAGTCTGTACCAAATGTTAGTCTGGGTCCTCTGAGAAGCAAACACTGAGACAGTGCAAGAGATTTAGTGGGGGAAATGCTAGGGAAGGAAAATGATTAGGGACACAGAAAAGGCTGAGACATCTTCAGAATGTCATTTTGCTCCTCCCAGGAGGAGATCTGAATGGTGCGTTTCCATCGCTACCAGAAGGCACAACTTACCACACACGAGTTCAGGATCACCTACCCCATGTTTCTCCAGGACCTCCCTCCCTGAGAGGAAACTAGAAGAGGGATGCTGGTGGGATGAACCATAGTCTCACGTGCATTCAATCTCAAGCCAAACTCCTTCTCTCCTTCCTCCACAATCCTTTCCACATGACCCTCACACTCAGGTATCAAGGACTAGAAGTTCCTCATGGCAAACTTTCATTTCTGAGAGGTCAAAACCCTTGGTTATCATAACCTTCTCAGGTCAGGGTTTCTGTGTGTGTCTGTTCACAGATGCAACAGGGAGAGCAAGTAGCAGAAAATACCCAAGGGGATCACCTAGGTTCCAAATATGTTTATCACCATCCTGTTGTGAAATTCAGTCCTGTCTTCTCCTACAGATCACGATCGACATGGCTGTTACAGGATGACTCCTCTTCTTGCCTCCTGGCGCCTAGAAACAAAGGGTCCAAAGTGCCCTGGCAGCATAGTCATGTAAGGTACAATGCGACTTTTACTGTGTCCTCTGGCAAGAGTGTAACTGTAGGACCAGGACTTCAGGGACAGGAGAACAAATCTTGCAGTGAGTCATTGAAAGTGACTACAGTGTTATCACCTCTACTTCCCCCTTGATTAGCAGATCCACATATCCTTCCTCCTGAGGACACTGGATCATCCAGAGGTCTCTCAATTCATGCGTATACTGCATCCTGAAGGGTGGTGCCCATCCTTTCAGAATGTTGCTTCTCAACTGGCACTTCAGCTGTCCTATAAAAGGCTTTTCTATAATTCCATAAGACTGGCTGCTTCAGCATGATGGGGTATACAATATAACCAGTGGATCCCATGATTGTCATTTCTCTCCTGAAACTCCTTCACTGCAAAGTTAGCCCCCTGGTCCAATGTTATGATGTGTGGGGCCTATGCCTGTGGACCATGCCCTCTGGATATCAGTTATGGCTGAAGCTCAGTAGGAAAAGCAGTTCTATACCTAGAATAGGTATCTATCCTTAGGAGGACAAACTGAGGACCCTTCCAGGATAGAAGGGGTTCAGTATAGTTGACTCACCACCAAATGTCTGATTGGTCTTTTTTTTTAGCAGATCTTAGTATTGATCTCTGTTGCAGTGAATCTGTGTCAACCTTGGTAAGTGAGAGTTCATGCTGTTGGGCTGATACTAGGCTTAATCTCTGCCACTTTGGCTACTCTGCTCATGCACCAGTTTTGGGGTGATTAATAATGAAGATTGACTAATGTCAACTGATCCAGCCTTTTTGTCTATTTGGCTGTTTAATGTGTCCTTCATGGTGAATACTTCTGGGGAGGCATTAACATGCAGAACAAAAATCTTCATGTTTTATATATATTCATGTTTATGCCTCTCCCTCAGACCTCTTTGTTGTTGAACTTTCAGCCTTTTTTTTTTTCTTACAAACCCCTAACTAGATGGCCAGCCCATTAGCCAACACCTAGGAATATATGTCTATATTGTTGCCTCAGACTGATTTTTCCTCCACACAGAATGGATGGCCTGTGCCCCAGAAAGCAGGTCTATTTGGGAAGATTTTTCCTCTCCACTCTCTTTTCAAGGCCACCTCTGAACATTGCTGTCATGTAACCATCACATTCACTTTGGTTTGCACTGGAACCATATCCAAGCTCAGATGTTTTCTCCTCCTACAGCTGTCCATGTGGGATCTCCTCTATGGCCAAGGTGTGAGCTTAGGGAATGGTGTTGGTGCATCAGTTGTGGAGCTTGCCATAAGCTGCGTACTATATATCTTTACTTCCACTGACATTTCCCATGCCTTGTGGTTTGCCAGATCATATGGTCCAAGCAACAGAGCTTCTCGTACTTCTGCCTGTAACTGCTGCAAAGCCCTTTCTCCTTCAGATATCACTAAAAGATGGCCAACTTCCGTGATACCCACTATATGGGCTGGAGCAATATTTCTAGGTGTGAAATATATTGGCTCCAGAATCCAAAGGATTGACTGGCTAATGGAATCCAAAGCACAGTTTCTGTGCTTCTGTCTATGTGATAGGAGCCTAAAGTAAATCTGTGTTAGTTAGAATTCTCCAGAGAAAAAGAACGGATAAGGTATGAGACGTATTAAAAGGAATTGGTTACCATGATTATGGAGACTGAGAAATCCTTTAATCTGCCATCTGCAAGCTGGAGGCTCAGGAAAACAGGTGGCATAGTTCAAAGGTCAGAGAGCCAGGGAGCCAGTGATGTAGATGCCAATCCATGTCTGGAGGCCTGAGAACCAGGACCTCCAAGGGAAGAGGATTGATGTCCCAGCTCAAGCAGTCAGGTAGAGCACTAATTCAACCTTCTTCTGTCTTTTTATTCTATTCAGGCCCTCAACAGATCATGTGATGTCCACTCACATCGGGGAGGAATATCTGCTTTACCCAGCTCACCAATTCAAATGTTAATGTCTTTCAGACACTTACAAACACACTCAGAAATAATGTCTAAACAGGTATCTGGATATCCCTTGTCCTAGTCAACTTGACACATAAAATTTACCATTGGAGTCACCATTTCCTCTAGATTTCGAAGAGTCACCTCCCTAGTAGTACATTTGTCTCATCCTCTGGGGACTTTTCCAGAATGTCAAATCTCAAATGCTGAGAAAGTACTCCCTAATCAATAAATTCTGACATCCAGCTTTATATTCAGGACCCCTTGATCAAGCTATCTCAAAATCCAATCCCAGTGATAGCCTTCTGTCTACTGCTTGTACATGCTACCAAATTATTACAACCCTTCCAGTGTATAATATCTTTTAATACTCCCAGTCATGTTGCACAGAGATTTAACCCTGGTTTTCTGCCTGATGATCAAGAAAGGAGTTTTGACTAGCTCTTGAAGGGATGGGGGAGACACCAGTTTCTTGCTGAGCTTCTGTAGTATCTTTCATACAGCAGACATACCAACCCTTACCAGGGAAACATGGGTTCACCTCTGCAGGCCCAGAAGATTCGTGAGGGTCTGCAAACCAACATGCTCAGAGGCATCCAACTACATGACTTGTTCCAAGTTTTCGGGCCCCAGTTTGTTCATTCTACGCCATTGGCCTTTGCATTTCCTGAACATTCAAGCATCTCTTTAGCTTCACAAATCTATATTTTTACCATGTTGCTCAGCCTTAGCTCTTCTCTTGCAAGAGACAAGTTTTGCTTTGTAAGCTGCCAAAAGTCAACTTCTTACTCTTACAAGTTGCCATTAATTGCCTGTTAATGACCCTCAGTTTTCATTATCCCCCACCAGGTGGTTAATACAATTTAGTAATCAGCTAACTCCACTATCTTTGTAGGCTTTGTTGACACTATTACCTTTCCAATGCCCAAATGATCACACCTACAAAAGCATTTCTCCCCGCAAGAACATTTTCCAAGGTACCACTAATAAAATGTTTAGCCACTGGGACCTTACTTTAGGCAAGAGATTCTTCTGCCCCTCCTACCAAGAAGGATGGTGTTCTCTTTGCTCATTAAGTGATAGTTGAGCTGGTCCCATTTTGCCACTTGTGTTAGTCTGGGTCCTCCCCAAAGCTGATGCCAAGACAGGATTAGATGTGCAGGGTCTCTATTGGGGGAAATTTCCCTCTAGTGATGGAAAATGGAGAGGAATCTAGAGGAGCTGAGCTAGCCATTAAACTCTGATACAAGTCTGATCACAGTCAAGGGGAGAGGAAATGAAGAAAGAAGACTCATAGTCTGCAGTGCAGTTCTAAAAATGTTTGGGCAAGGCTGAGTCTTCAAGCCAAAGTGGCCCATCAGAGGAGCCCCAAGTCTTACCGAAGTTGACCTCACTTAGTATGCTTTCTAACTCTGTCACAGGCTGGAAGCAACCACTGAGAAGCATAGCCTCAACAGGAATGTGGTGTGGTGATGGATTTCAGATTGGAGCAGCTGGGGCCGTCCAGCTGCTCCAGTCTGTAGATTGGAGCTCCAATCTGCTCCATTATGCAACCCCACAAGGAGATCTGAGACGTGTATGTTCATGGTTGACTCACATTTATACCACTTATGTAGAGACATTGTTTAATAATGACACAGAATATTTTTCTTTTTGTTTAATAAAGTTTTCTGAAACTGTATTTGTCTACGGACACAGCCATGGTTAACCCTGTTGAGTTACTGAACATGACTAAAGTAGATAGCACTTATAGCGGCACTGATTATGGAATAATATGGGATGCATAATGAGGGGAGGAAAAACCAATGATAAAAATTTGATTCCTGAGCTTAAAGAGATGGAAGTGGAAGATCTGTACATAAATGAAGCACTGAATAATGTGAATGGACAGTACATTTTGCTGATAAAGTCACTGACCTTTCTAAGTGCAGTGTTTCTCCTTCATTCGTCAGATCATGAGCTCCAAGATAAAAGTTTAAAAAGAACAAAACCGTTATGCATATTATAGTGACAGGTTACCTAACATCTAACTTGAGTCATCTCTAGCTATCTTAGTAAACAAAGTAAGTCATAGCTCACTAGAAAGTTTATATTTTCCAAAATTAGCCCTATTTAATCTGAGAAAAAATTTAGTATTTCAAAACTATAACGAAAGAGTTTCTGTGTCATTCATGTTGCTAAAAAAATAAAGTTTGTGTTAAACTTATTTCATCTGCAAACAGGAGACAGAGTTTGTCTTGTATGAAATCCATTTTCAACTATATGTCCTACCAAACCCTGCCAAACACTAACATTTTGCCCACATAGAATTTTTTTTTTTGGAATGAATGCTAAAGAGCCAATGAGCCCATCTGGCATGTTGGGAAAAAAATAAAAATAAATAGATGTCTCTATACTAGATATTGAATAAATAAGCACATATTTGGTTAAGAACTCAGGTATCTCTTAAAATATGTCAAAATTGACTTTCACGAATTAATGCCAACTTCATTTCAGTTACCTGAATTTTAGTGAAAATTTCTATTTCTATGACAATAGTATATTCTAGTAGTGGTATTAAGAGGATGTGGTTTCGTTCTATATCTGGGCTCAATATATCTGCTGTTTTGTAAGGACGATAACTTTGTTCCCTCATAAACCGTTTAAATAATGAATGAGGTATATATCATTCATGTGATTTGTTCGTTTATTTCAACAGTCTGCCGCAGAAAGCCTATGACCACAGAGAACCTAGGAATGGATAAATACAGGTCATTACTGTCACAGGGAAAATGAGATCTGGATGTTGTATATTAAATGTCTGTATGATATTTTGATGCCATGCATATAAAAACTCAGTGGTCATTTGAGATCACTACCAGGGTCACTACCAGGAAGGTCACCTTTCTCTACCGCTATTGATAAGTATAAAATGTATTGTATGTTTACTACAAGTTTGTCTTTACCATTGTAGAAGGAAATGAACTGGGTTACATTACAATAATGTATAGTCTGAAAATACAAAATTTAAAGCAAAAACTAAATTTTTCTATTTCTCAGATACAACTCTATAATAATAGCAGGACTGATTGTGTTTCCTTAGCAGAAAAATTGTTTCTGTGTCTTAAATTATTCTACAACTGTAGCATCAAAAATATTCAAAGGTGAAGTAAAAGTTCAATTGTAAGATCAAAAAATATCAATATGAGATTTATGTGGATTAAATTAGAATTATAGCTATATCAATCAATGCATATGTAAATAAATATAAGTATGATTATAGATACATGTCCACATAATTTTGTTTTTAAAAATTACATTTTTACAGTAAAATTCCCCCTGGTCTGAAAACTGACAGGCAGGCTTTCAGTTTATACGAAAAATGCATTTTTAAATTATATATAAAAAATAAAACATTCATTGGAAAAGAATTGAAAATATTTTATAAATTTGTAATTTTAGGCTGCTTTCTTCTAATTCATTTTGAGGGTGATTCAACATCTTAACATCTTGGTTCATAATTCAGAATGTGGTTTCTCTGTAGGCAAGTTTGAAAAGAGTGTAAAGACAATTATTCAGGGAATGAAAATAAACTTGTTAAAAATGAAAGTGGTTTTATTGTTTCAAATTATCCAGCGTGGATACACAAGTTAGTTGAATTACTTAGGAAATTGTTCAACACTTCACTTTGCATGTGTAGATACAACCTGAATAATATCATAATAAGGATATTTAAATGTCATACCATGCAAATATATGTGCCTGCCTACAGAGAAACTTTAGGGGGAATAAAATTGCACAATAGTATTTAAATAAATGAGTGAGTCAAGTGAAAATAAAATAGTATATATGTCTGCAATTTTAATACACCTTGTTAGCTACAAATGAATTTATCAAAGTTTTAACTTTTCTGTAGCCCAAAATGTAACAAAATGAATACACCCAAGTAATGACCAAATGAATATGTTTTTAACATTACAGAAAACTGCAAGACTAACAGGCTCCATCTATGTAATAGATTTTTGTTCTAAATATAATTTTAGAATTTACTTTTTTGTGACTCTAAAAGCATTTCCTTATACCCACATTTTAAAAAGAAGATTCACCATTTTTCCCAGTCAACTCTATTTCCCTTCAGGCTGCAGACCCACCATTGCCATCTCTTCTTAAATTATGGGGGTATATACGGGAGAAAAGACAAGCACTGTGTTTGAGTACTTCCTCTGTGTGTTACTTACTCATTTGTAAAATTAAAGAAGGCTGTGTTTCCTTTATTTGTGAATATTAGATTATGTATGGAGAAGTAGTTTTAAACTATATTGTCCTTTAAAAATAGTATTATTAAGAGAACAATAAAAATAATATTATTAAGAGTATATTATTAATAATAATATTATTAAGAGAACAGTACAGAACACAACCTCACTGTTCATTGCAGTGGATAAAGAAGATATGGTACCTACTATACACAATGGAATATTACTCAGCCATAAAAAAGAATGAAATAATGGCATTTGCAGCAACATGGATGGATCTAGAGATTATCATACTAAGTGAAGTAAGTCAGACAGAGAAAGATAAATATCATATGATATCACTTATATGTGGAATCTAAAAAAATGATACAAATGGACTTATTTACAAAATAGAAACAGACTCACAGCCTTCAAAAACAAACTTATGGTTATCAAAGGGGAAAGGTGGGGGGCAAGGATAAATTAGGAGGTTGAGATTAACATATACACATTACTATATATAAAATAAATAATCAACAAGGACCTACAGCATAGCACAGGGAACTTTATTCAATATTCTGTAATAACCTAAATGGGAAAAAAATCTGAAAAAGAATGGATATATGTATATGTATAACTGAACCACTTTGCTGTACATCTAAAACTAACACAACATTGTAAGTCAACTATACCTCAATATAAAATAAAAATTAAATTTAAAAAATTAAAATTAAAAGATTAATAATAAAGAATATAGAACAAATATTTGGAAACAGTAACTGCTCAAGAAATGTAAAAACATAAAAATGTATTTAATTTCCTATAGTTTTATATTCAAAAATATTTTTATTGAAGTCTATAGGAATTAAATAATGAAATATAATTCTAAAAACATGCAGCTATTGATAAAACATATAGTCTTATAAGGTCACTGAAGAATAATTGCTAGTTGTTTTGTTTATTTTTCTTTACCTATAAATAAATAAGGAATACTGTCATGTTGCTAGAAATACAATCTAACAAAGAGTGGAAAGAAGAAACCAGAGATATATTTCCATGATAACGGGCAGCAAAAGTTTGATTCACCAAATTATCATTGAACATGTACTAAGAGTGCCAGTGGTATTCTATACAATTATAAAGAAACCCTGGGGAAAAACCATGTACTTGAATAGAAATAGGGTTTGCTTTTAGGACTTCAGGCCAAATATTATCAAGCCCTTTGTTCCCTTGTGTTTTGTCCCTGTGTCTTCCTCATGTTTATCCAGAGGTCTCCTCGGTCAGTACAGGTTCAGTTCACATGATTCTGGCATCTTTGGGTGTGAATAAACATATATTTATGAGACTTCTAAGTAAAGTGTCATAGTGGGCACACACTGAGACAAGATATATAATCTTGGGGATATAAACAAAGAAAAAATAAAAGAAAAAAATAAGTAAAAGTAAAGAAGTGGTTCAGAAGTGATGTCATTATCTGGTGTACCAAGAGGGCCTTAATGTTCCCCTCAGGTTTGTTAAACTTTAGACAGTTTTCTTCCTGACTATAGGCCCAGACCTTTCTTAGAAGATTTACTTTAGAAAGCTTGCAATTGAAAGTTTAGTCTCTGACCCTTTGAGATGTATATATTCTACAACCCAGGAATGTCTTTTCCAAGGACCTGGGAGCCACCCCTTTGAAACGCCATCATCAAGAAAGATGGTGCCCTGTTTCCCAGTCTCTGTGAGATGTTAGGATCCTAACTTAGATAAGCATCAATGAACAAACACAGACAGCCTAATCGCATTGACCAGCATTCCCCCATTATCTTCTAATATTTTTCCACTAGCTCACAGAGCACTTAAAATCTCTCTAGCCTTTTGTTTCAGAGCAGTTGTGTTCATTCCTTCTCCCGTATTTCAATAGTCTTAAATAAAGTCTTTCTTGCCTTTTTAACTGGGCTGGTGTAATTTTCTTAAGCATCAGGTAAAGATTGTTATAAAAACAACCACCTCCTCTTCCTCTGTCTCTCAGTCAAAGAAAAAAGTTTAAATCAGTTAAATAAAACTGAGGATAAGGAGAAAACAAGGCAACATTCCTGGATCTCACCAAATTCAGTGTAACTCAGCAATCTCTTGTAGGTAGAGAATTGTTGAGAAACTAAGTACTGAATTTAATGCTTCTTTTTCTTTGTATATACATATATACTTAAATAACCAAAACAAACAACATCCTAGTGGGTGAGTGGGAAGAATAAAACTTAGGGTAGTTCATTAAAGGTTTAAGAGATAGCATTCAGTGCCTGATGGCTGACTTTTAAGTAGTTTTTAAATACTCACTTGAAGCGATGCATACAGATGTGCCCTGCATTTAATTGTTTAGTACATAGTCTACCACTGAGAGAAGTTTTCCAATGTCAATAACTTCAATTCAAAACTGCAAAAAACATCCTGTCCTCTTTCCTGGAAATGTTATATGCTAAAAAAAAAAAAAAAAAAAAAAAAATTAGTTTCTAAGAAGATAAAAAAGATAAAATGAGATATACAGTATAAAACGTGTTTTAAAAAGAGATACTAGGGGAAATAGCAAATGAGAATGGATAAAGTTCTGATTATAAATAGATTTTTTTTCCTATGCTGTTTGTAGAAAATTTGAAATATATAGAAATATCTAAAGAAAAAAAATTATCATTGGCATTTTAATTCAACGCAGATATTATACAGTTATGGTGTACCTTGTCTTATGTTAAACTCTGAGAAATTCTATGATGAATGGTTATAGATTTATGATCCTTGCCATCCGGGGGCTTGCATAGCATAGGCAATAACCAAATTAATACATACAATGCCAAATGATAATTGCAATTTATCTAGGTAGGCTTCCTTGGGAACATAAATCTCGAATTCTTATAAAATAAGTAGCAATTAAAGATATAGAAAGGGAACAAAGTAAAAATATTTCTGAAAATTTAGTTGCATTCTGTTTTTCTATTTTTGAGTTATATTACATAACTCATATAAAGTGTGCACAAAAGTAATGCACATGTACTTCAATATATGCCAGAAAAATGACAAATCCCATCATTATGCAAAATCTAGAGTAAACAAAAATATCTAACATAGTCAAATTAAATGGGAATAATTCATATGTTATTCAGAAGTACAAGAAATAAAACTTTCTTAACTTTCTGTAGCTTCATCTTTCTCTGATGTCTCCCTGCTTTTTGTTAGTGGGGATAATGAAACAAGATGGAAAGATGATAAAAATTTTAATTAAATAAGTCTCCTCTCATTTAAACATTCCTTTAAGAGGCAAATATTAACTCAATTCACAATTTAAATCTCTAAGAAGAGAGTTTTATTTTCACTTACAAGTAATATCTCCCTTCCTCTTTCACTCAGAGCTAGAACCTGGGTGTAGGGGGAAGATTATATAATGTCATGATGTTAAGGGGAAGTCCTATGGTATGCATGTTGTGTTTGGGTTCTCAGTGGCCTCCACTGACATATTCTTAATTCAATCAGACCACCGAGTCCAATGCCTGTTTCTGCTGAGATGTAATAGATCCCATCTGTTCTCTAAAGGCATCACACTTGCATCTGCTGATGAAATGTGTGATCTCTGCCATAGCCTCCCAATTTGAAATACTTAAATTCTTTCAATCCCTTTTCATAACCAAACATCTTCAGGTTCACCAGTTATTTTAGCACTTGTGTGTTGTGTCACTCCAGTGAGGCATAAAGTGCCTGTCTCAACCCCACCATGTACAAATAAACTGTAAAACATCAAAATCCTCATCTCAGTTCCATATAATTAGAGTCTTTCCTCTGCTAATGCTGTTTGACTAACCCCACATTGTTGGAAAAGAGAAAAATGAATGACGTAGAAGAATAAAAGGAGGTAGGCTGGCAGGATTTGGTGCAGATTAATGGTCAAGTGGCCAAGAGAGGACTGATTCTCAGCTTTCTGGCTTATGAAAGTGAATGTTTTAGAATGACTGTCACTGAAATTATTAAGAACAGAGCAATAGTAAGTTTAGGGAGAAACACAATGATTTTAATTTGAGCTTTTTTGACATGGCTCAGCTAAAATATATGCAAGTGGAAAAACTGAGTTTATATTGAGAAAAATTCCAACCCTCAGTAAGAAGGAATGGAGAGGATTATCTTCAATTTGATATAGAACAACTTTCAAAAAAACAAAAACAAAAACCCTACAGCCAATATCTTATAGAATGGTGAAAAATGAGTACTTTGCCCCTAACATCAGGAACAAGACAAGGATGTTTTCTCTCATCATTGCTATTCAACACCATACTGGAAGTTCTAATAAATAAAATAAGACAAGAAAAGAAAATGGAGGATATAAGTATTAGAAATAAATAAATAAAACTACCTCTATTCACAGATGACATAATTGTCTGTGTTACAATTCTTTCAAAAACATCAATAACAACAACAACAAATTTTGTAACAAATATGTGAGTATAACAAGGTTACAAGATTGTGGGTTATGCACAAAAGTCTATTACTTTCCTACAACAGCAATGAACAACTAGCATTTTAATTTAGGAAACAATACCATCTCCAATAACACTTCAAAAATGAAACACTTAGGTATAAATCTAGGAAACAATGTATGTTTCGATTTACAGGCAAAAATCTAAAAATCCCTGATTTTAAAAAATCTAGGAAAATCTAAAAATCTGAGATATTTTGTGTTCGTGAATTAAAAGACTCAAGATTATAAAGATGTTAATGTGTCACAGCATAATCTACAGGCTCAATGCAATCACAATCAAAATCCTAGCAAACAGTCTTGTAAATATTGACAAACTGATTGTAAATTTTGTATGAAAAGTCAAAAACCCTAGAAAAACCAAGAAAATAATCAAGAGTAACAAAGCTGAAGGACTCATGCTACCTGATTTCCAGACTTATCTTTACGACAGAGTGCTATTAATGAAAAAATAGATCAATTGAACAGAATAGAAAGGCAGAAATAGACCCACACAAATATAGTCAACTGATTTTGAAAAAGGAGCAAAGGTAATTCAATGGAGAAAAGACAGTCTCTTCAAAAAATTGTACTGGAACAATTGAATTTCTATGTGCAAAAATGAAGAAACAAAGACCTAGACACAGACCTTACATTTTACAAAAACTTAACTCAAAATGGATTATGGAACTAAACATAAAATTTAAAACTATAAAAATTTTTGAAAGAAACAGGAGGAAATCTACATGACCTTGGGTTTGATTATAATTTTTTAAAATATGACATTAATAGCACAACCCATGAAAGAAAGCAAATGATAAATTAGATTTAATTAAGACTAAAATGTTCTGCTTCTAGAAAGACACTGTTAAAAGAATATGATAAGCCACCAACTGGGAGAAAATATTTGCAAATACTTATCTAATAAATGGCATGTATCCAAAATACTCAAAGAACTCTTAAAACTCACAAATAAGAACATAAACAACCCAATTTAAAATGGGCAAGAAAAAAAAAAATAAAAAAATAAAAAAAAATAAAATGGGCAAGAGACCTAAACAGAAACTACAAAAAGAAGATGTACAAATGTAAATAAGCATGTGAAAAGATCTTCAACACAATTTGTCAATTAGGATTGCAAATTAAAATAACACTGAGCAATTAGCACATACCAATTAGATGGATAAAATGAAAAAGATGAAAAAAGAGAGGGAGAGAGAGAGAGAGAGAGATTAAGAGAAGAAAATCCTGACAGTAGCAATTGTTGGCAAGAATGCAGAGCAACTAAAACTCTGATTTATTGTTGGTGGGAATGAAAATTAGTTGTCATTTTGGAAGATAGTTTGGCAATTTCTTACAAAACTAAACATATTTTGATGATATGATTCAGCAATCATGCTCTGATATATTTACCCAACTGATTAAAAACGTATGTACACACAGAAGCCTGCATGTGAATGTTTATAAAAACTTTATTCATAATCACCAAAAAAAGGAAGCAACAATATGTCATTCAGTAGGTGAATGGGTAAACAATCTATGGTACATATAAACAATTGGATACTATTCAGCAATAAAAACAAATGGATGAGACTTCCCTAGTGGCGCAGTGGTTGAGAATCCACCTGCCAATGCAGGGGACATGGGCTCGAGCCCTGGTCCAGGAAGATCCCACATGCCCCGGAGCAACTAAGCCTGTGCGCCACAACTACTGAAGCCTGCGCGCCTAGAGCCCGTGCTCCGCAACGAGAGAAACCACCGCAATGAGAACACGTGCACCACAACGAAGAGTAGCCCCTGCTAGCTGCAACTAGAGAAAGCCCGGGTGCAGCAACGAAGACCCAAAGCAGCCAAAAACAAACAAACAAATAAATAATGGGTGGAGGAAAGAACACCTCCAAAGAAATATATGATACTTAGAAGTATAAAGAAAACTAGGTACTACAGACTGAAAGTTTGTGACCCCTCTCCAAATTCATATGTTGAAACATATCCTCCTACGGTAATATTAAGAGGTGGGGCTTTTGGAAGGTGATTAGGTCATGAGGGCAGAGCCCTCATGAGTGGGATTTGTTCCCTTATGAAAGAGACCCCAGAGAGCTCCCTTGCCCCTTTTACCATGCGAGGACAATGCAACCTGGAAAAGGGCCCTCACCAAAACCTAACCATGCTGGCACCCTGATCTTGATCTTTCCGCCTTCAGAACTGTGAGAAATAAATGTCTGTTGTTTATAACCCTTTAGCAATCTACTGAATGGGCTTAGACACAAGAGAAAGGTATAACATCAGTAAAGTCAATGAAAGAAAATAAGGCAACCAAATAGGATGTGGAAGAAATGTAGTAGAGAATCAGAAATGAGATTTCTGAAGTTTGACAAATAAAGCACCAACCATAATAAATACTCTGAAATGCCAACCAGATCCACTTCTTCCCCAGGAATGGAAGATTACTCTCCCAACTTCTGGTATCATAGATGGAAGATGGTTCTCATACGTCAGTCCTCTTTGGAAATTTCCATAATAAAGAACAAATTTCGTGGGGATTTTCAAATCAAAACTGACACAGGCAAAGAATAAAATAAATTAAACTGGATCAGTATGAGGAATACTTTGATAAACAACAATATTTCACAGATTAAAGCTCTGATTTTTATTAACAGGTAAGAGAATTTATTTGTTATTTATTACTAGTTTCACAGGTTGGCTTCCTCCAAGAAGCAGACTCTGAGATAAAAGTTAGTGAGCAGGTAGGTCATTAAGGATTTTTCTTGGGATGGACACCTACCTGTGGGAAAGGGAAAGAAGCAGGAGTAGGCAGAAGGAAAAGTTGAGCTACACTTCTGTCCCAGTGAAGGTCTCAGACATCTCACAGGAAGTTTTGATGGTGAGATGGTCCATCAGAGCTGACCTGAATTAGGGAGAAGTGACTGGGCACTTACACTTCTTCATGATCAGTAGTTTTTGGTTACGGGTTGCCACTGGTAGGAGTTGTGACTTTGGGTATGGCAGTTTCTTCAACCAAGACTGCTACTGTAAAAGACTGCTACTGTAAAAGACAGTTCATAATTGCTTACCTTAGTTTTCACTAGAAATTAAGGTTTTTAAGAGTTGATAATTCTAAATAAAATATGTAATAAATCTACTAAAATTATTCAGGAATACATCCTTGTATGCAAAGAAAAAGAAAGTATAAAGAAATGAGATCATTTTGTTAAGGGAAAAGGAAATATTTTTGTCCCAAAGAGAAGTTAAGAAGAGAGAGGAAAAAAAATGAAAGTATAGGACAAAATAAGAAGGTAAAAAAGGGAAGTTATAGAGGTTTGTGAAAAAGAAACCCTGAGAAAAAAGGTTCTGTATATGAACAACACTGGCTAAAATTAAAATAAATTTAATTGAGTAAATGAATTCTAATATTAAATATAAGATGGCACAAAACCTTAATTTGGTTTTCTCTCTGTTAAGAGGACAAAGTTTTCTTGGAATATTGATCTGCTTTTGATAACATATTGTAATTTTTTTTAACCTTTTAAGTAATCTGTTATATCTTTCTGCATCTGCCTTTGAAATCTTTGGTCACTTTGCTTGGGTGGATAACTAAGTGTTGTTTCACAGTGGGTGACTGACCTAGGATCCTATTTAACCAAGTGTTTTAAATCCTTTGGATATTTTTGACAAACTTCTCAAAAATCAAATTCTAAATGAACTTTTTTGACCTCTAGCTGATTTTGAAGTTTTCCAGAGGGATCCTGAAAACCTCAAAAGATTTGTTTTCTCCCATTATCAAAGAAAGATATTCAAATAATTTAATTTTTTTGGTTAAATTACATGAGAAGTGTGAAAAGATTGGTGATAAACTTTCTTAGGTTATATTGTATTAAATGTCGTTAATATAAATGTTCTACAAATTACATGAAATTTCTAAAATTTAAATTTCTCCTGGTATAATGTCATCAGTCATAATTTTGGTTATAATTTTAGTGTTGCATGTAACGGAAACAACCAAGTTTCTTTGTCTATTACATTGTAATCATGTCATTTACTGTGCTTTTTAAGTCTTTAGTCATTCATAGACAGTTATATTTCTTATTCTGATACTTTTTAAAAAATGCTTCATCTTCAAGAAGATTCATAGAAAAGACTTTTTGACAAGTACAGATTTCTGACAACTTTCAAATCATGCCACTAAACTGAGTAAGAAATTAAAGAATTCTAATGGAAAAGCTGATGGCTTCATAAACTGCTTACAAAAGATCAAGATCAACAAGATTTAGTTACAAAGAACTGAGTGAACTGATGAATATGTCTATAGATTTTACAACTTTTTGTCTTAAATATTACTGGATTTAAGCTTTGTTTTTCAGATATAAGAAAACCTTTCCCCTTAAGCTAATTATCACTTACAGCAATTTGGTAAATTATACCTTTGTAAGCAGAATTGAAACAATTATTTTTCACTCTACTTGATCTCTCCAGAAATTGGAAGCTCTTAGGTTATCAGTAACCTTACAAGGTAAATAAAGAAGGATGACTCCTGGAAGGTGCAGGAACATCTCAAGATATTTGGGGTACCTCAAGAAGTGAGGAACCCATCCAAATCTGTAGATACTGCAGGCAGAATCTGAGGGCAAGTCTTTGGCCTTGCTTTCTTGGCCTTGAGACACCTTTTCAAGTTCAATCTGAGACTTCTTATGAAAATTTCCAGCAAAGCCAACTTAAAAGACCTTGTATGAACAATTACACTTATGTAAATAATCTGGTCAAGTTTATTGAAACCAGAGTTATTTTGCAAACAAATTTGTCTTAATTTGACTATATTTGGTAGAAATTAGGGTAATTTTAAAGGGAAAAAATGTTTACATAGATCTTAAGTTCTAGTGTTGTTAATTATCTTTGAAGTTTGATATTTACTGCCTAAGACTCACTTCCTAGATGGCTTCTGGTTGCTATGTTACATTATCACAAAAGTTTAATTGAATTATTAAAAGGGTATTCTAAATTTGCTTCTGAAGCTTATCACAGTAATCTATCTTTGGATGAAGATCAGATGTCACAGGACCTGCAACCAGGAGTTATTCATACTGGAAAAAACATCATTTAAAGGACATTCTCCAACCTAGATGGAAGAACACTTATCAGAGGAGAAACTATACCCACCCCAGGATATGAAGATGATATCAGAAGTAGACAGCTATACTAAAATGCTGGACCTGAACTGTGTGAATATTTATAGATTTTTACTTGATTTCTTGTGCTTTTTCACATAAATCAAATTATTTTCCTATTATGGGTGCAAATCCTATGCAGAGTTTAAAAATTAATCCAATTGTTAGATTTATGGCCAATTACCTATGTCCAGTACTTCTGGGTTACCTTGGTGGATTTCTCCTCTCCAAGGTTCTGACTGGCTGGCCCTTGGGAAAGTTATTCTAGAAGAAAAAGTTATAGTTCTGTTTGGGCCACTATTGATATTACTAGATTGGACACTCTCACTTGGTTGGTCAAAAATACTTGTTCTGACCATCTCCATAAATATAATTTATCTTTAAACGTTACTCAAGTTCAGTCCCAGAAGTATCAATCAGGTACAGGTGGTTCTGGCTATACATGGTGATCAGTTAAAAGATAATTAAAGGCTACCCTATTATCAAGAACAACCTTGGTCAGAGTCCAAAGATGCTTCCTTGGAGCTAATGTCTTAGCAAGGAAATCTGCAATATCTTCATGAGTGAAGGAGAGATTTCTGATCATAGCCCCATTTACATTTATTCTTAACCAGGGAAGTAGGGCCCTGCCAAATGAAACAAACCCCAAATCATAAGCCTCTGAACAGGTCCTTTCTACAACTGTTAGAGTCACAGTTAGATAATCTAAGAGGCATTGCCCCATTATGCACTAGCCATCTAGGCATTCGTGGACCCAAGGAGAATGATAACCACCACAGACAAAGATAAATCTTGTCAGAGCACAGTTACCCATTCAGGCCAGAAGTCAGTCAGGATTTCAGTTCATGTGGGAAGAGAATCTTCTACCCTGAAGTAAAGAGTCATCTTAAGCTGTCAAAATGACCCGCCACACACAAACACCTTAGCAATGGCTTAGGAGATACCTTTGTAAGCCAATGCCAGAGTAAAAGAAAGAAAAAGAAGAAAGTGTTTCACATCTGGTTAAAGTGTGAAGTCTTGATCCTTTGTCTTGGGTTGAAGCAGTCTACTTAGATGTCAGCTACTTCCTTTCCTTGTTAATTTGATTCAGAGGGCTCCAGCATTTGTACAGAACGAGCATTTGTCAGGTGGAGCCTTCTTTACCTGTGACATGTGTACGCCAGGCTCAATACCTTCCAGCTTTCATCAGTGTCAGCGTTCAGGAACAATTTGTATGGTCTCTTCCAAAGGGGCTCAAGGGCAGCCTTCGTTCATGGTAATTCAAAATCAGAAGGGCAGGAGAGGACTTCCCTAGTGGTCCAGTGGTTAAGACTCCATACTTCCAATGCAGAGGGCATGGGTTCGATCCCTGGTCCCCCTGGTTGAGGAAGTTCCACATGCCACGAGGTGCGGCCAAAATAAATAAATAAATTAAATAAAAGAAGGGCAGGAGAAAATCAAAAATGTTTGTTTGGTGAGTTGTAGCCAAATATTGATGGAAACTAAAAGAATTCAGTAACCAGACCAGTTTACAGGTACATAAGAAAACCTCAAAGGCAATTAACAGGACTAAAAACTAATATTGACAAAGATGCAAATATAATTTTTTTCTCTACAGTTACCCCCATTTTTTACCAAAGAAAATCACAGTAAAACTAATTTGTTTGTGTTAAACTTGACCTGATTACTTATATATGAATGAAGCAAGAATAGTAATTGACCATATAATTTCATTTTTAAGATTGCTTTGTTGAAACTTTCCTTAAAGAGTCTCAGACTTTCTCTTCAATGCCATTTGAGCCAAAGCCTTGGTAATATAGCCAATGTTTCCAAATGTGTCCTGTTATAAGCACGAAAATAAAAATGCTAGGAGTTTCTGAATTCTGGAGGGAACACGTAAGAGAAGAATTAAATGTTTTAACGTTGTTCACAATGGCATATCTTACCAAATTTGAGGGCTTAAGAGAAAAATTTATTTAAATATGGAAAAAAATGATTAAAGGACCAGCAATATTTTAAACACAAAGTCATAAAAACCATCCTCATCAGTTCATTCAGTACCATGTATTAATTTTTTTTCTGCTTGAATCCAGTTTTTTCATTAGTTCTCTTGGTCTTGCCTGATGATTGAGGTAAGGACAGTGAAAATTCCAAGAAGTTTGCAAGGTTTTTGTTAAGGTTTATATGGTTTGTCCAGTGAAGTGGGTGCCTTGATCACCAGAGATTGTGGAAGGTATACCCCAAGTGGGAAACACATTTTCTAACAGTTTCTTTGCCACTGTTGAGTGCATCAACATTGTGAGAGGGGAAGGTTTCAAATCATTTGGAAAACACACACAATAACAAGAACGTATTGATAACCCATACTAAGTGGTAGTTCAGTGAATCCAGATGGAGGTATTCAAAGGTTCAGAGGGAGGAAGTCTGAGGCCTGTAGGAACAAAAATAGTTTTTCTTAAATGTACTATGGTGGGTGAATTTATTCAAAAACTGAAAAATGGGGTTTGCTAGGGAGCCAGCAGTAACCCAGCAGCTGTCTTGTGTTTCCCATAGCTGTGACTATTTGCTTAATTTACAGCTATTGTTTACACATCTACATTTCTTTGATTCATGAGCCGACTGTTGCCATGTTATACGAACATCAGGATGACAAAAGTCTAGCAACAAGTGTCATTTTTTGCAGAAGCAGACTTGACTTTATACACATGTGCCACAGTCCTTATAGATTCAGTTGCTGCTGTTTTTGCAAAGCCAGCTAGGGCATTTTCCTGACGCTCAGGTTCAGTCCTTTTATTGTGAGCCTCAATTTTGACAAAAGAAATTTCAGAAGGTAAAAGAATAGCATTAAGAAGATCATTTACTTGTTGTTATTTTAAAATTGTGGTCCCAGAGGACATCATACAACATCTTAAGATAATAACTAGAATCATGAGTGATAACACTGTTATCAAACTCAGGTTTAGCTGCTCACCACTCAAAAGCCAGTACTCAAGAGGCAAATGTTGGCAGAAAGGAAAGTTGTTTTCATCAGAAAGCTGTCAGCTGGGGGACAAGGTGAACTCATATCCCCAAAAACTAACTCAAGATTCTGCTCAGCCAAGAAAATTTTTAAAGAGAAAAGGAGGAAGTAATCTGAGGTAATCATTGAGGCAGAGGTTAGGTTCTGCCTCACTTTCCATTGTGTGCAGGCTGGTTGACTCCTCAAGATCTTTCTTCAGACATTATCTTGCCCATGTGGTCTGCCTGCAGGATTGCCAAGGGGACTTCTGTGGGTAGAGAGCTACTCATTCTTTAACTACTTAATTCTTCATCCCTACTTCTTTTAATCTAGGGAAAGAATCAATAGGTTAGACAAGGTATTGTGTGCATTTAGTAGAGCATAAGTCAAGAGTTAGGTTAAATGTTACCTAGTGATTTAATTTTTATAATTAAGGTGTAGGGGGACAGAAATAGACAAACAGGAAAGGGGCAAAAGAGCTACTTACAACATTATACCAGGACATATCAGATTTCTAATAATTTCACGCAATTTCTAGAATATTTGTGTTAATAACATATATCTACACAAATATAATCAAAGGTTTAGCATCACTTATTTGACAATGTTTCCCATATAATTTAACATATCAAATAAGCCCTAATTAGTTTAATAGTTCTCTTTTATTTTTTAAGGAGAGAGAACAAATATTTTGAAATGTTCCAAGGGACCTCTGGAAGATTTCAAAGTTAGCTTGTAGTCAAGAGAATTCATTTAGAATTTGATTTTAAGAAGTTGGTCAAAAATATTTTTTAAGTCTTAAAACTTAAAATTCTTAAAACACAAGAGGATCACAGATCATTATGAAATGTAATACTTCATTATCTATTAGCAAAACTTAACTCTTTTAATATTAAGAGGATTTGTTCTACTTACATAATCAAAGACCTGAGTAAGACAACATAAAACACACAAAAAAAATGTTTCATAAAAACAGAATCTTTGCTTTCTAGGCAGGCTACTTAAAAGGTAAAGAAAAACCTTTATGTAATTAGAGCAGACTAAGAAAAATTTATCTTTTTAGTAAATAAAAGGTACTTAAGTTCTAGTTTTACATAAGTGCATTATTGATATTAAAGATAAATTTTTAAAACTCTTATAATAACAATTCCATTTTAGCCAGCTCAATTATACAAGGTAAAATTCTCTTTTTTTTCTTCTCTATGTCTCTTTCTTTCCACATACATTTAGTTTGACCTTCATTTTCTTCCTTCCCTTTCTGAATAACCAGAAGCTCTAGTTTAGGTAAAATCACTCTCATTTCCTTTAACAATAATGTATCTTCATTCCTCATAATTATTCTTAGCCAGAAACATATCCTATTTTTCTTCAATTATACATATTAGAATTTTTAATCCTTAGAAACCCTAATTTCTAGTGAAGAATGAGAAATAATGAGCTATTCTTTACATTAGCATTCTGCAGATTGGCAAACTTGTAAATACTTTTTATAATTTCCAGAAACATGTACTTTTTCATAGAAAATTTCTCAGCATGGCACCAAATAGACCCAAATATCTATTTCCTCTATAATAAGAAATCAAGAGTAGTAAAGCCTATGTTCAGCAATTAATATTTCACTATTTTACCTTATCCTATTTAGAAATGGCGTAGATGCCAAATAAAGAATGTCTCTCACCAACCAGCTCTATAGGGATTAGATCACTGGCCACTGCAGTTGCTGACCTTCAACACCCCTGGAAAGGAGTTCAGGGTGGAAATTAGGAATGAGGTATTCTGTGCTCCGGGAAAAACCAGCAGAACAGACCTTCAGATAGTTTGTTTTAGAAGAAAATTTTATAAACCCAAATTCTTGCATCTTCTCATACCTAGAACAGCACTAAAATCATAAACACAGACATCTGCTTCTGGTGACTAGCAGCAACCTTCTACCAAGATGTGTGTTTGATTTCAGGTACCCTCTTCACCAAGATCATGTATATACTGACCTGCTCCTCTACCTCTTCGGAGCAGTTCCTCAGAGCTGTCTGAGAGGCTGTCTCCTGGGCTACAGTCCTCAGTAATCCCCCAAATAAAACTTAACTCACAGCTCTTATGTTGGGCATGTTTTTTTGTTTGTTTGTTTCAGTCTACAAGATATTTAATAAACTTCTATCATTGAATTTAATTTAGCATGACTCTAAAGTTTCAAGTTACCAAAATGATTTTGGAAGTTATTTTTAAGGGCACATACCATAAAATATAACTTTTGATAAAAAGTTTATATCTGTAAACTCTTATCCTACTTACATCTATCTAAATTATTTGCTCCCAACAACTATGTTTAGATTACCCACAAAATCTTGAGACACTAGACAAAATCAGCCATCATTCTAAGTTATTTTTGCTGACAAATTTCCTAACAGAGATAAGGTGAACTTATTAGTTAGAATAAAAGTTTTTTATTTGCATTATATTCAGTGTTGATAACTTTAAAGACATGTCTGTTTGAATTAAACCAGCAAACTTTAACTTTTATTTACTGAAGATTGTCTCAGATCACGTGAATTTTAAAAGCATTTTGATTAGTTTCTGTTAATGCCCCATCCTCACAAGAACTTGCCTTCAAACCAACTAAATAGGACTCTTTTTAAAATTAATTTTAGCAATATCATTCAGAGGTAGGAAAATATCACTTACACACACACACACACACACACACACACAACATATAGACTGAAGTAAATAGAGACTTTATATTTACTAATATTTTGGGAAAAGATTTGTAAGATTTCTCATTAGCCCAATTTTCAAATACCTCCTTTCCTTTTTTTTTTTTTTTTTTTTCTTGTCTGATGAGAAACTTCTCCCTAAAATTAGCTTTCCAAAGAATGGCTCTTAGGTCCTAGAGAAGATGGGAGTAGGAAATGTACATCACAAAGGCAGAGATTATGTGTAGGACAATTCTGTTTCCAATGTCCTGACCTTTTCAAGCATTTTGAGAGGAATAGTTGAGGTTTGGGGGATTGGCAGGAAAAAATAAATTAAAAAGCAAAGGAACTCTGAACTTCTAGAGGCATATCTTCGGCCCTGCATAGATTTACAATAAAAAGACAGTTGTTTCCAGGTTCCCAAATAATTGGGTTGTAGCTTTTGTTTAAGTATCTATTATATCTTTAATTTTTTATTAGCCATTTGCAATGATTCTTTCAATGAAGCTATTTTGGAATTTCAAAAATGTTTGGAGCCTTCTGCATACCAATTAAAATAGACATTCCTACATTAAAAGGATCATACACCATGATCAAGTGGGGTTTATTCCAGGAATGCAAGGATTCTTCAATATATGCAAATCAATAAACGTGATACATCATATTAACAAATTGAAGGAGAAAAACCATATGATCATCTCAATAGTGGTGGTGTGTTTTGGGGTGTCTGTGGCCTTATTATGATCTTAGGCGGCCTCTCTGCTAATGGATGGGGCTGTGTTCCTGTCTTGCTAGTTGTTTGGCATAGGGTGTCCAGCACTGTAGCTTGCTGGTAGTTCAGTGAAGCTGGGTCTTGATGTTGAGACGGAGATCTCTGAGAGATTTTCGCCGTTTGGTATTACGTGGGGCTGGGAGGTCTCCTGTGAACCAGTGTCCTGAAGTTGGCTCTCCCACCTCAGAGAGAGGCACAGCCCTGATGCCTGGCTGGAGCACCAAGAGCCTTTCATCCACACAGCTCAGAATAAAAGGGAGAAAAAATAGAAAGAAAGAAAGAAAGAAAGAGGATAAAATAAAATAAAATAAAATAAAATAAAGCTATTATAATAAAAAATAAGAAAAAAATTATTAAGAAAAAATTTATTAAGAAAAAAATGTTTTTAATTTTCTTAAATAAAAAATAAGAAAAAATTAAGAAAAAATTTATTAAGAAAAAATTTTTTTTTTAATTTTTAAAAAAAAATAAGAAAAAAATTATTAAGAAAAATTTTATTAAGAAAAAATAATTTTTAAGTAAAGAAAAAAACAAAAAAACAAAACAGAAATGGACGGACTGAACCCTAGGACAAATGGTGAAAGCAAAGCTATACAGACAAAATCTCACACAGAGGCATACACATACACACTCACAAAAAGAGGAAAAGGGGAAAAAATAATATATCCTGCTCCCAAAGTCCTCCTCCTCAATTTGTGGTAATTCGTTGTCTATTCAGGTATTCAACAGATGCAGGCACATCAAGTTGTTTGTGGAGCTTTAATCCGCTGCTTTTGAGGCTGCTGGGAGAGATTTCCCTTTCTCTTCTTCGCGGGGAGGGAGGGGTACGGATGCGTGGCGAGCCTGCGGCGGCAGAAGCCAGCGTGACGTTGCACCAGCCCGAGGCGCACCATGCGTTCTCCCGGGGAAGTTGTCCCTGGATCACGGGAGCCTGGCCGTGGCGGGCTGCACAGGCTCCCGGGAGGGGAGGCGTGGAGAGTGACCTGTGCTCGCACACAGGCTTCTTGGTGGCGGCAGCAGCAGCCTTAGCGTCTCATGCCCGTCTCTGGGGTCCGCGCTGATAGCCGCGGCTCGCGCCTGTCTCTGGAGCTCGTTTAGGCGGCGCTCTGAACCCCCTCTCCTCGCGCACCAGGAAACAAAGAGGCAAGAAAAAGTCTCTTGCCTCTTTGGCAGCTGCAGACTTTTTCCCGGACTCCCTCCCGGCTAGCTGTGGTGCACTAGCCCCTTCAGGCTGTGTTCACGCCGCCAACCCCAGTCCTCTCCCTGCGATCCGACCGAAGCCCGAGCCTCAGCTCCCAGCCCCCGCCCGCCCCGGCGGGGGAGCAGACAAGCCTCTCGGGCTGGTGAGTGCTGGTCGGCACCGCTCCTCTGTGAGGGAATCTCTCCGCTTTGCCCTCTGCACCCCTGTGGCTGCGCTCTCCTCCGTGGCTCCGAAGCTTCCCCCCTCTGCCACCCACAGTCTCCGCCCGCGAAGGGGCTTCCTAGTGCGTGGAAACCTTTCCTCCTTCACAGCTCCCTCCCACTGGTGCAGGTCCCGTCCCTATTCTTTTGTCTCTGTTATTTCTTTTTTCTTTTGCCCTACCCAGGTACATGGGGAGTTTTTTGCCTTTTGGGAGGTCTGATGTCTTCTGCCAGCGTTCAGTGGGTGTTCTATAGGAGCAGTTCCACATGTAGATGTATTTCTGATGTACCTGTGGGGAGGAAGGTGATCTCCACGTCTTACTCTTCCGCCATCTTGCCCCAAACCGGTAATCAGATTTTTAAACAACTGAACTCTGAGATTTAGTGTGATGTGCTTATTATTTTAATATTTTGCAATTTATTTATTTAATTAATTTTTTTGTTGTTGACTGTGTTGGGTCTTTGTTGCTGTGTGTGGGCTTTCTCTAGTTGCAGCGAGCGGGGGCTACTCTTCGTTGTGGTGCACAGGCTTCTCATTGCAGTGGCTTCTCTTGTTGCAGAGCACGGGCTCTAGCTGCACAGGCTTCAGTAGTTGTGGTATGTGGGCTCAGTAGTTGTGGCATGCGGGCTCAGCAGTTGTGGCTCACGGGCTCTAGAGCACAGGCTCAGTAGTTGTAGTGCACAGGCTTAGTTGCTCCACGGCATGTGGGATCTTCCCGGACCAGGGCTCTAACCCACGTCCACCACACAGGCAAGTGGACTCCTAACCACTGCGCCACCAGGGAAGCCCCTATTTTAATTTTTAGAGAAGAAAATATATAGCTCTATAATTATATTTCAGGTAGAACTCCTCCTGATAAGGTTGTAGATATAATGGAGATGAGTTCTAGTGAAAATATCACATGTGAGCCTTGTTAATCAACAAGAAAAAGTAAAAATGTTTCAGTTACGGAGCCCAAAATAGACCTGCTGTCCATGAAAAGTCATGCAGTCTAGACTCTGGAATTCTTACCTGGAATGTTGCAACCATTATTTGAGCTTTCTCCTACTTTGCAATTAGTGATAGACAGACTTAACAAAGCTGGAGAAGCTGAGTTTGGCTTAGTTGACCATGTGAAAAATTGGATATTCGCCGGTTGCTACTCTGAATTATCCTGACATTTGAAGTGTTTGTTCAAACCAAAATTCTTTTCAAGCAGGTTCAGAAACCTTTATTTACCAGATAAATGAGATCTTCTTTTCCCCTTGTTTTTATTGTCCTTTAGCATATGTCTTTTGGATGCTACCATTTCTCCTAATCAGGGAGTTGACAAGAAAAGAAAATCAGTGGACCTGTTATTATATGACAGTGATAAAGGCTACCTTCTCTGTTTTTTAAAGAGACATTCCTGTCGATATTTTTAACTAAGATTGTGCACGTCTGCCATGAGAAAAACTTTTAGTGAAAGGTCTTATGTCATAAAGAAATTGATTTCAGCAAAGTTTTTGGGTTTTTTTTCTATAGAATCTCACTAATATTCTAAGGTCTGTGAGGACAGAGATACTCTTTTTTTTTTTTTAATATTATCGTTTACTCATGTATCCCTGATGTTGAAAACTCGGCCACTGTGCACCGATGCTGAATTGAATCTTGGAGACAGAGTTTTGGGTGAAGTAGAAAAGAATTGCTTTATTTCTTTGCCAGGCAAAGGGGGACACAGTGGGCTTGCATCCTCAAAAACTGTGTGTCCCTACCTAGGGGATTTGGTGAGGAGTTTTCCAGCAATGGTTCAAGGGTGGGGTTACTGATAAGGATCAGGGTGTGTGCAGGGCCTGCACTCCTTCAATCTGGCCTCAGGTGGTCTCCTGATGAGCTTACATGGTTCTAGAGGTTATTAAACTCTGACCTTCTCTCTGGAATGAATAATGCTTCATCAAGTAGTTAACATTTTCCATTTGTTGGAGGTTTTAATTCTGCAGAAGAGCTTAAAGATTTTGTTAAGTGTATCCCTTGAGGTGGAACCAGGACCCTGCTCCAAGGCTGCACTATTGTTTCTTGACTGCTCCTCCCTTGCCTCTGCATCCCCTCCCTTCCCTGGATTAACAAATGTTTGAACCTGCCCTTTGGAACTCAGGGAAGGTCATGGAGGCTGAAGCCTACTTCTTACAAACAAGAAACAGGAGACACAGAAAGGCTTCCATGCCCAGGAGTCCCACAGTGCTGTTCAGTTTCATCTGCAGTGTTTTGCAGTGATATATAGTAGATGCTCAATAAATATGTATGACTGAATGAATATAGGTCTTATTTATATTTATTTTTAAAATTTGAGTACTGCTTCAGAATTAAATTCAGATTTCACTCTCTTTATTCAGACCCTTTTATGAGTCAGGTAATTTTTAGGTACAGTCACATACCTTTACTCTTTAGGTCTCCCATATATACTGTATAAGAGAGGGAAAAATTTCCCTACACCTTTCTAGGTCCTTCTGGCTGGTCTCGAAATAAATTGACTTGAGATAGATTAACAGGAGAAAATCAAATAAATGTTTAATAACATGTATACATGGGAGAGACCCAGAAAACACGAGGAACTCACCAAAATGGCCAAAGCTCTCACATTAAATACCATCATTAGTTAAAAACAAAAGATGTTGAGGGTGAGGAGAGTCAGGTATGGGAGGTGACTAGGAAAATCAGAGTAAACAAGGATAAGGTTGTTATGCAGATTTGTCATTGCTTTTTCCATTGTTAAGAGGAATTTTGTCATCCTCCTCTTCCTGGTATAGAGGGAGACACCCTTACAAATAGAGATTTCCCTTACAAATGCAAATTTTTCTTACAAAAGTGTAACTCCTGCTTGGTATTCAGAATTTTTCCCATATCTGATCTTAGAAAATAATCAGCTTAAAATAATTAAAATGCCAGATATATTTGGAGGTGGCATATTTTGCTCCCCTACAACTACAAGGAAGGATAATTTTCAGTTTAAGATTAAAAATATGAAGCACAACTATACTATGTGATGACCTCAAGTAGCCATAATCAGGATACAAACCCAGGTTTTTAAAATCAGTGGTTCATAATCAAACCATAATGTCTTCTGTAAGGAAGATAGAAAGTCTAGAACAGGGACAGATCATTATTTTATTTAATTCTATTGTGGACTGAAAAAAATTGCACAACCTAAAAGCTGAGAATTATGTTCTATTCAACGGACTTTCTGAGGACCTAAGCCCAGAAGGTGGCTTCTCACATCGTTCTGAGGGACTGCTCCAAAAAGGTAAGGGGGGAGCCAGGACATACAACAGTTTTTGCAACAAAGACCAGGTAGTTGGAACATCAAAAGATGACTGTTAAGGTTACCAAACTTATTCTTTTTTTTTTTTTTTAATTATTTAATTATTTAATTATTTATTTATTTTGGCTGTGTTGGGTCTTCGTTTCTGTGCGAAGGCTTTCTCCAGTTGCGGCAAGCGGGGGCCACTCCTCATCGCGGTGCATGGGCCTCTCATTATCGTGGCCTCTCTTGTTGTGGAGGACAGGCTCCAGACGCGCAGGCTCAGTAATTGTGGCTCACGGGCCCAGCTGCTCCGCGGCATGTGGGATCTTCCCAGACCAGGGCTCGAACCCGTGTCCCCTGCATTGGCAGGCAGACTCTCAACCACTGCACCACCAGGGAAGCCCCACCAAACTTATTCTTGTGCCTGATGCAGTGAGGCCAAACAAACTAAAATGTCAGAGTTTGGAGTAGAAAAAGGTTTATTGCAGAGCCAAGCAAGGAGAACAGGTGACTCATGCTCAAATATCCCAGACTCCCCAGTGGTTTTCAGGGAGAAGGTTTTAAAGGCAAAATTTGGGGTGAGGGCTGCAGAGTGTGTAACTTTCTTCTGATTGGCTGGTGGTGAGATAATAGGGCGGTGCTCCAGCAATCTTGTGCTCAGCCTGAAGTTACCATCCTCCACCTGGGTGGGGGCCTTAATTCCTGAAGAAGAGCTCAAAGATATTGTTATGTGTATCCCTTGAGGAGGAACCAGGGCCCTGTCCCAAGGCTGCACTGTTGTTTCTTGACTGTTCCTCCCTCGTTTCTTCATTCCCTCCCTTCCTTGATTAGCAGCTGTTTGAACCCGCCCTTTGGGACTCAGGGAAGATCAAGGAGGCTGAATGAAGCCTATTTCCTACAGACACAAAAATGGGGGACACAGAAAAGCTCTTGTGCCCAGGAGGACCCCACAGGGTACTGCTCAGTTTCATTAATGAAAGAAAAGCAGACATCTCAAGTTAAGGAATTTAGTACTTCTCTGTATATGGGAAAATGTAAGAGTCTGGGCTCATTGAAATCATTCCTTTGATACGCACCTTAATTATCTAGAGCCAATATCCTATTTTTTTCCATCCTGAATCCCCTGAGGGTGCACAATCTGGGAGGCTACAGTGGCTGATGGTGTGATGGCCACAACATCCTTTGTTTCAATACAGTCATCATACTTCCTCCACATTATTAAGGAAGTAATGAAGTAGTGATGCCAAAAGCTCAGCTTCTATGTACACTGGTGCTGAATCGAATCTCAGAGACAGAGCTTTGGGTGGAGAAGAAAAGGATAGTTTTATTGCTTTGTCAGGCAAAGGGGGACACAGAGGGCTCCTGCTTCAAAAAACTATATGTCCCAACCCAGGAGGATTTGATGAGGAGTTTTATACCAATAGTTCAAGGGTGGAGTTGCTGACAGGATTAGGGTATGTACAGGGTCTCAGGTGGTCTCCTAATCTTGATGAGTTTCTCTGGTCCCTTTAATCTTGCCTCAGGTAGTTTCTTGGCTGCTCCTTCCTTGATTAGCAACTGTTCCAATCTGCCTTTTGGAATTCAGGGAAGGTCATGGAGGCTGGAGTCTTGCCTACAAGAAATGGGGGACAAAGAAAAGCTTCCATACCAAGAAGCCCCACAGAGTCTTCCTCAGTTTCAATAGTATGACTAAGTTAGCAAAAGGAGAAAACCTTGATAAGGTTAGGTTTTGAACTGGAGAGAGAGAAGTAAAGTTATGACTGCTGTGTGTTGGACTGCATGCTGTGTGAGAACTCCTATAATCTAATACTCTGATAAATTTCACGTTTCAAATTATGACTTTACCATTGCCTATGGGACGCTAGAGAATAGGACACTAGAGAATGTGCCTGGTTCAAATAACCTTATATTATAGTCCTAGCTACCTAAACTTTCAGGTAAAATAAAGGGAGTACCATGAGTATTTCCATCTCCAATAGGGCCTCAGCTTCTCTGCAATGTGAAGCTGGATGCTATACCTCCAATGTAGGAGAATGTCACAGCATTCAGTGAATAAATCAAGTAGAGACTCATGATGGAAATACTAATATTAGAGGCAAATAAAGTAAAGGGACTCAGAAACACCATAAAAATTATAAGAGGTAGTAATGAATATCAAGGAATTATTTTATTGTGGTCTTTCAGAACATTATGTAAAATCTTGCCACAAATGCTTCTCCATTTCAGGATCTGAATCCACTTTAGAAGATTTTTTAAAGTATATTTCTAGGAATTGGCTGACAAATACCTTGTTGCTGTTATAGATTCACAGTTTCTCACAGATAGAAGAACCTACATATGTTGTAACTGACCTGGACAGTCCCATTTTACAACTCTTGTCCTGTTGTCACATCAAGTGTAGAATTTTTTATAGATTCTTTTTTCATGTTTAACAATGTACTTTCTTTTATAGTAATAGTTGAGTTTTGTAAACTTCCACTTTGTGCTTCCAACTTCTGCCATGATCTTACTTATAATGTGAGACATTTGTACACTGAACAAAGTTCTTAATTCTACAACCAGTCAAAACTGAAAAATAAACAAAAATTATTGGTTACACTTTTTCTAACTCTTTCTAGACATAACATAACTAAAACACCTCTCTTTCAAGAATGACAAGAAAGATTCTTTCAAGAATGACAAGAAAGATTCTTACTCATGAAATGATTTCAGCTCAGATGTGAGCCACTCAGTACACAGCTAGGGGCTTCTATTCTCCGGGCTAATGGGAGACGTATTCTCTGCTGTGGCCACTGCAGGAAATGTGCTGTACCAACCAGCAAGTGTATGGCGCCTGACTTGGCATTTGACATACACGAAGCCACCAGGTCCACAGTTGAGAGGGTCAGGGGAAACATGAGGAATTATAGACCAGATGTATATGGAATATATTTGGGAAATATGGCTTCAGTAGTCCTGTCTTTGAATCTCTAAGAACCTAAATACTTAAAACCTGAATACTGTTGCCTCAGGGGTTTTGTCTTTTACTGAATGATATGAGATTGCTCATTTATTTCTACTCATTATAAAGATTTTTTTAAATGTTACAATAAACTTGTTAGATAGTAATATTACTAAAAACATGAATATGCAAGTTTAATGAAAAATAACACACGGAAATTTTTTTCTAAAAAATGTTGAAGATAAATGAGTAACTCTCTCCAAATGTATGCTGAAATTTATCATCCACCATGGGAACCAAAGTGACATCACTGATCACAAGAAGATCACAAGAAATAAAAATCCTAAAGTGAAAATATTAACATCTAATTCCTATTAAACATTATTTTAAGACGACTGTACTCAGGATTTAACACATGCAGCTACAGAAGTTGTATATAGGGAAAGCATAACTTTTCATTGAGATCCAATGACTGTTCTTCTAAATCAATTCTATATATTTTGATTAACAGTTTTTTAATGAATTGACAAAACGAGAAGCGATGGCTACTAAGTTGTTAGCTTCATGAGCAGCAGAATACTTTTGCAAATAGTTAAATGATGACAGACATATCCATATTATCACATAGTTAAGCAGAAAATTAGTGATTTCTAGTATTGGCTAGATTTTAAATTTTGAAAGTCAGTGCAGTTAATAAAATCTTCAGGTATTATTGTGATAATGCAATTGTAAAATAGTTAAATTTGACATTGAAGATAAAAGGATCTTTATAATGATTATATGAAAACACACTTTAGTAAGGTATACTGTATGTAATAGTAAATGCAATGATACTAGTGAACTAAGAAACTTCCAGAGCAGAAACGTACTTAAAATTAATAAATAAGTAAATAATCAGATAATATACCATTTTGTGTGTGTGTTTGTATATTATTTTATTTTTATTTATTTATTTTTTAACATCTTTATTGGAGTATAATTGCTTTACAATGGTGTGTTAGTTTCTGCTTTATAACAAAGTGAATCAGCTATACATATACATATAGCCCCATATCTCCTCCCTCTTGCGTCTCCCTCTCACCTTCCCTATCCTACCCTTCTAGGTGGTCACAAAGCACTGAGCTGATTCCCTGGGCAATGCGACTGCTTCCCACTAGCTATCTATTTTACATTTGGTAGTGTATATATGTCCATGCCACTCTCTCACTTCTTCCCAGAATACCCTTCCCCCTCCCCATGTCTTCAAGTCCATTCTCTACATCTGTGTCTTTATTCCAGTCCTGCCCCTAGGTTCTTCAAAACAATTTTCTTTTTTTTTTTTTAGATTCCATATGTATGGGTTAGCATACGGTATTTGTGTTTCTCTTTCTGACTTATTCACTTTGTATGACAGACTCTAGGTACATCCACCTCACTGCAAATAACTCAATTTCATTTCTTTTTATGGCTGAGTAATATTCCATTGTATACATGTGCCACATCTTCTTTATCCATTCATCTGTCGATGGACACTTAGGTTGCTTCCATGTCCTGGCTATTGTAAATAGAGCTGCAATAAACACTGTGGTACATGACTCTCTTTGCATCATGGTTTTCTCAGGGTATGTACCCAGTAGTGGGATTGCTGGGGCGTATGGTAGTTCTATTTTTAGTTTTTTAAGGAACCTCCATACTGTTCTCCAGAGTGGCTGTACCAATTTACATTTCCACCAACAGTGCAAGAGGGTTCCCTTTTCTCCACACCCTCTCCAGCATTTATTGTTTGTAGATTTTTTGATGATGGCCATTCTGACCGGTGAGTGGTGATACCTTATTGTAGCTTTGATTTGCATTTCTCTAATGATTAGTGATGTTGAGCATCCTTTCAAGTGTTTGTTGACAACCTGTATATCTTCTCTGGAGAAACGTTTATTTAGGTCTTCTTCCCATTTTTGGACTGGGTTGTTTGTTTTTTTGATATTGAGCTGAATGAGCTGTTTGTATATTTTGGAGATTAATCCTTTGTCAGTTTCTTTGTTTACAAATATTTTCTCCCATAATGAAGGTTGTCTTTTCGCTTGTTTATGGTTTCCTTTGCTGTGCAAAAGTTTTTAAATTTCATTAGGTTCCATTTGTTTATTTTGTTTTTATTTCCATTTCTCTAGGAGGTGGGTTAAAAGGGATCTTGCTGTGATTTATGTCATAGAGTGTTCTGCCTATGTATACCTGTAAGAGATTTATAGTGTCTGGCCTTGCATTTAGGTCTTTAATCCATTTTGACTTTATTTTTGTGTATGGTGTTAGGAAGTGTTCTAATTTCATTGTTTTACGTGTAGCTGTCCAGTTTCCCCAGCACCACTTATTGAAGAGGCTGTGTTTTCTCCATTGTATATTCTTGCTTTCTTTATCAAAGATAAAGTGACAATATGTGCATGGGTTTATATCTGGGCTTTCTAACCTGTTTCATTGATCAATATTTCTGTTTTTGTGCAGGACCATACTGTCTTGATTACTGTAGCTTTGTAGTATAGTCTGAAGTCAGGGCGCCTGATTCCTCCTGCTCTGTTTTCCTTTTCCAAGATTGCTTTGGCTATTCGGGGTCTTCTTTTGTGTTTCCATACAAATTGTGAAATTTTATGTTCTAGTTCTGTGAAAAATACCATTGGTAGTTTGATGGGGATTTCATTGGATCTGTAGATTGCTTTGGGTAGTATAGTCATTTTCACAATGTTGATTCTTCCAATCCAAGAACATGGTATATCTCTCCATCTGTTTGTATCGTCTTTAATTTCTTTCATCAGACTCTTATACTTTTCTGCATACAGGTCTTTTGTCTCCTTAGGTAGGTTTATTCCTAGATATTTTATTCTTTTTGTTTCAATGGTAAATGGGAGTGTTTCCTTAATTTCTCTTTCAGATTTTTCATCTTTAGTATATAGGAATGCAAGTGATTTCTGTGCATTAATTTTGTATCCTACTACTTTACCAAATTCATTGATTCACTCTAGAAGTTTTCTGGTACCATCTTTAGGTTTCTCTATGTATAGTAACATGTCATCTTCAAACAGTGACTGACAGTTTTACTTCTTCTTTTCCAATTTGGATTACTTTTATTTCTTTTTCTTCTCGGATTGCTGTGGCTAAAACTTCCAAAACTGTGTTGAATAACAGCAGTGACAGTCGGCAACTTTGTCTTCTTCCTGATCTTAGAGGAAATGGTTTCAGTTTTTCACCGTTCAGAATGATGTCGGCTATGGGTTTGTCATATATGGCATTTGTTATGTGGAGGTAGATTCCCTCTATTCCTACTTTCTGGAGATTTTTTTATCATAAATGGGTGTTGAATTTTGTTGAAAGCTTTTTCTGCATCTACTGAGATGATCATATGGTTTTTATCCTTCGGTTTGTTAATATGGCATATCTTCTTAATTGATTTACGTATATAGAAGAATCCTTGCACTCCTGGGATAAACCCCACTTGATCATGGTGTATGATCCTTTTAATGTGCTGTTGGATTCTGTTTGCTAGTATTTTGTTGAAGCTTTTTGCCTCTCTGTTCATCAGTGATTTTGGACTGCAGTTTTCCTTTTTTTTTTTTTAATCTATTTATTTTTATTTTTGGCTGTGTTGGGTCTTTGTTTCTGTGCTAGGGCCTTCTCTACTTGCGGCGAGTGGGGGTCACTCTTCATCGCAGTGCACAGGCCTCTCACTATCGCGACCTCTCTTGTTGTGGAGCACAGGCTCCAGATGTGCAGGCTCAGTAGTTGTGGCTCACAGGCCCATTTGCTCCGTGGCATGTGGGATCCTCCCAGACCAGTGCTTGAACCCGTGTCCCCTGAATTGGCAGGCAGATTCTCAACCACTGTGCCACGAGGGAAGCCCCAGTTTTCCTTTTTTTGTGAAATCTTTGTCTCATTTTGGTATCAGAGTTATGGTGACCTCGTAGAATGAGTTTTGGAGTGTTCCCCCCTCTGCTATATTTTGGAAGAATTTGAGAAACATAGGTGTTAGCTCTTCTCTAAATGTTTGATAGAATTCGCCTGTGAAGCCACTTGGTCCTGGGCTTTTGTGTGTTGGAAGATTTTTAATCACACTTTCAATTTCAGTGCTTGTGATTGGTCTGTTCATATTTTATATTTTTTCCTGGTTCAGTCTCAGAAGGTTGTGCATTTCTAAGAATTTGTCTGTTTCTTCCAGGTTGTCCATTTTATTGGCATATAGTTGCTTATAGTAATCTCTCATGATCCTTTGTATTTCTGCAGTGTCAGTTGTTACTTCTCCTTTTTCATTTCTAATTCTGTTGATTTGAATCTTCTCCCTTTTTTTCTTGATGAGTCTGGCTGGTGGTTTATCAATTTTGCTTATCTTCTCAAAGAACCAGCTTTTAGTTTTATTGATCTTTGCCTTTGTTTCCTTCATTTCTTTTTCATTTATTTCTGAACTGATCTTTATGATTTATTTCCTTCTGCTAACTTTGGGTTTTTTTGTTCTTCTTTCTCTAATTGCTTTAGGTGTAAGGTTAGGTTGTTTATCTGAGATTTTTCTTGTTTCTTGAGGTAGGATTGTATTGTTATTAATTTAACTTCCCTCTTACAACTGCTTTTGCTGCATCCCATAGGTTTTGGGTCATCGTGTTTTCATTGTCATTTGTTTCTAGGTAATTTTTGATTTCCTCTTTGATTTCTTCAGTGATCTCTTGGTTATTTAGTAGGTTATTTAGCCTCCATGTGTTTGTATTTTCTACAGCTTTTTTTCCCTGTAATTGATATCTAGTCTCATAGCATTGTATTTAGAAAAGATACTTGATACAATTTCAATTTTTTAAAATTTACCAAGGCTTTATTTGTGACCCAAGATATGGTCTATCCTGGAGAATGTTCCATGAGCACTTGAGAAGAAAGCATATTCTTTTGTTTCTGGATGGAAGGTTCTATAAATATCAGTTAAGTCCATCTTGTTGAATGTGTCATTTAAAGTTGTGTTCCTTATTTATTTTCATTTTGGATGATCTGTCCATTAGTGAAAGTGGGGTGTTAAAGTCCTCTACTACAATTTTGTTACTGTCGATTTCCCTTTTTATGGCTGTTAGCATTTGCCTTATGTATTGAGGTGCTCCTATGTTGGGTGCATAAATATTTACAATTGTTATATCTTCTTCTTGGATTGATCCCTTGATCATTATGTAGTGTCCTTCTTTGTCTCTTGTAATAATCTTTATTTTAAAATCTATTTTGTCTGATATGAGAATTGCTACTCTATCTTTCTTTTGATTTCCATTTGCATGGAATATCTTATTGCATCCCATCACTTTGCTCTCAGTATCTTATAAAGAGCAAAACCTGGGTCTTCTAAATTGGTACCAGGACCTGAGGGTCTGTGTTCACATGCCAACTTATGAGCAGGAGAAAAATACCAAAGCATTTTCTTTGCACACCTTGAACCATATTTCTTTCAGGGATGCAAGAAGACCCAACATGTATCAAGTTTACTTCAACATCTGGAACTGCAAAACTATATTTATTCACTTAATCAATGAATCTGCATTGACCAGAGCCAATGTGAAATGATTCTACAATATGGTAAACAAAGCAGACATGGTTCCTGACCTGTAGCTTTCAGTCCAGGCTGGGAGACAGCTAATACGCAGATGAATGAATACAAAAATACCTAGTGACAACTTAGGAAGACAACTGAGAAGAAGGCTAGGAGAGAATGGATGGGCTGGGGACCTACTTTAGCTTGGATGGTCAGAAAGAAAGTCTGAGAGAGAGACATTGAAGTTGATACCTAGGATGGGAAGAGGAAACAATGGTCAAAATGTCAGGGAAGATGTTCCATAAAACGGGCTAGTTTTCACAATGTCCTGCAGAAGAAGGAGCTTGGTCTACTGAAGAATCTGTGTGACTGCAGCAAGTGAGAGAGAGTGGAAGTGATGTGAGAAAAGATCAGAGAGTAGGTAAAGTAAGCTCCTGAGGGGGTTTTGGAGGAAACGGAAATCAACGGAGATTTATTCTAAATTCAATGGAAAGTAATGGACAGTTTTTAAGCACAACCTTCATTAAAAAGACACGAGGTTCTAATTAAAATTCACAAGAATTGTGAGTATTCAATGTGAAACTTGAGGAGTGATGATAGAAGTGGAAGAGACTTTAGAAAGTATTTTTTATATTTTGATCCCAAGACTTAGTGAAGTACCTTGCAGTATGTATTAAATGAATATGTGGTGAATGAGGTAAAGGAAGGCAGGAAGGAAAGGGAAGGGAAAGGAAGGGAAGGGAAGGGAGAAGGGAGGGAGGGAGGGAGGGAGGGAAGTAATAAAAAAGAAGAGTAATTTCTAACCACAGATAGGAAAGAAATGCTTTAACATAAAAGTTAAATTCAGACAGAGGTAGAGCAATAAGGCAATATATCTTGAGCTATTCACTACTGCAGGAGAGGAATGGAAAAGAGAGAATAAATGTAAATGTAGGCAAAGAAAATCCTGTGTTTGTAAAAGAGATTGAACAGCAGACAGAATATTCATGTCTTGGCTTCAATATGTAATATACATTTGATATTAATGGGAAGTTATTTAACATCATTGAATATTAGTTTCATCATTTATTAAATAGGATTGATAATAGTACCTACCTCACTGGGTTTATCTGAATAATAATGGATAATAGTATTTGTAAAGTGGTTAATGTAGTGGTAAACACAAACATTATCATAAAAATAATGAGGATAATAATAAATGTGATAGAAAATGAAACTATCCCTTATTTTTCTATTTAAAGAGATATTCTTTTCACACAAAGAATGTTTAGATTGTGTCCTTATGGCATAAAAATTCTAGTCATAATACTAATGCACCTCCTTTTATAGCCTTCTGCTTTGGTTCCTGCACTCATTCAACAAATATTTACCAGACATTTAATAAATACCAGATACTATGTTGGACATATCCTGTCTTTAAGATGCTTACAACTTGGAAAAGAACCTTATACATGAATAGCTGTTGCAACACTTCTCTACAAAGGACAAATCAATGGCATTATGACTATCATGAAGGAACTGAATGAAAAATCAATGGCATTATGACTATCACGAAGGAACTGAATGGAGAGGGGAGAATTAGTAACAAAGGTATGTTCTATGTAGTGAAATGTCAGAGGTCTTAAAGCCACATTCATTTTTTTTTTTATTCTAAGAGAGAGGATTTAAGAAGTGAAGTAATACCATCACATTTGTTATAACTTCGGCTCTGGGGGGTTGCGGGTGGTACTGAAATTCTAGGTGAGAGAGTGAGATACTGATGCTTTGAACTGGGGTGGTGGCCGCGGGGACAGACAAAAGTTAGAGCATCCAGGTGAGGGAGAGGGAGGGTCGCGGGTTTTTTTTGAGCAACCAAGAGGATAAAACGTGCAGAAAAAACAGGTTAAATGGGTGCATGCTTAAATGTGTTGTTTAAGGTACCTGAGAGTAATCCAGGTGGATGTATCAAGTTTAACACATCAGGAGGATGTCCAAGTAGCAAATATAATTTAGTGAGGTCTCAGCAGAAAAAAATAAAAAGGAAGTTGAAGCCATACCTTGGATTAGACTTACCATAAAGGAAATGTAGAATTAAATGAAATTAGGGTTTAGATCCGGCCCCTGAGACCCATCGGTATTTCATATTTTCATAGATAAAGTATTAGAATAGTTGAAGCCATAAAAGGACACCCAGAAGAGCTGTAACTGGAATATGAGAAAATGCCAGGGAGCATAAGTTCTTGGAAATCCAAATGAAGAAATATTTGTAAGCAGAGATGTGTGGTCCAAAGGGTTAACTACCACTGAGTAAAAGATAAAAATGTTAATTGGATAGAAATTAGAGAAAAGAAGGGAAAGACGTATTGGAATTTTAGATGCGTGAAATAACACATACAACAGCTTAATGATGTACAAGTTACAACATACTTGGTGGTAAAATAGGACCAGAGGAAAGAAGAGCTGGAAAATGAACTGGGGGTGTGGCCAGGAGCCCATGTGCTAGCACAGTGGCTTTTCTAAACATCAAATATGATGACACTGTTAAAGTTGGGATGTATCACAATCATACTTGTATTTTAGAAAGATTACTCGGATTATTCAGACAGCATTTTGGAAAATTATGTGCAGTGAGAAAGGGTGAATGCTAAGCCCATTTCAGTGAATCAGGTGAGTAGTTAAAACAGCAAAAATAAGTCAAACATGAAAGAAACGGTGAGGAGGGGTCAGAGTGGAACGTTAACCCTTCTGGACTTGGTGAACGACTGGTTGAGAGAATGAGGCAAAGGAGGCAGGGCTGTCAAGGTTGAGTCTTGCATCTTTCAGTTGGTTCAGGCGAGGATGGAGCGTCACCAAGTCAGCAAGTCAGGAAAGCAGAGAAGAATATTGTCCATACACTTACTGAGCTGCCACAGCGTTCAAGGTACTGGCAATACAACAGTGAATAAAACAGACAAGATTACTAGCCTCATGTTTACATGCCATAGGCAAGAAGAGAAGTACCATTTTAATTGCCTCATATCGGTAAAATAACATCTCTGCTTTGATTAAATCTCAAAATGAAAGGCTCTTTGAGAGAGGTTTTTTTTTTTTTTTTTTTTGGCTGTGTTGGGTCTTCGTTTCTGTGCGAGGGCTTTCTCTAGTTGCGGCGAGCGGGGGCCACTCGTCATCGCGGTGCTCGGGCCTCTCACTGTCGCGGCCTCTCTTGTTGCGGAGCACAGGCTCCAGATGCGCAGGCTCAGTAGTTGTGGCTCACGGGCCTAGTTGCTCCGCGGCATGTGGGATCTTCCCAGACCAGGGCTCGAACCCGTGTCCCCTGCATTGGCAGGCAGATTCTCAACCACTGCGCCACCAGGGAAGCCCTGGGAGAGATTTTTGAGATTGAGGATTTCTCTTACATAGATGAAAATTTTAACATGCAAATCATGTGGAATAATTGCAAGGAAATCAGCTTTAAATAATAACTGAAAAATGACAGTTATTATATAACGGAATCACTTTGCTGTACACCTGAAACTAACAAAACATTGTAAATCAACTGTATTTCAATAAAATTTAAAATAAAATAATGATGAACAAGAAATACTTTAACTTCATCATGACATTCATGAGGCCCTCTCCCCTTACATTTCACTTTCCTCCTGGTTCTTGATACTTAACTTAGTCTCTCATTTTACTTCTGATTCTGCCCATAGGGCATCACATTGGTATTTGCTTTCTATATTTTATTCTCAATGCTTTGCTTCCTGCACAGTTTGAATCAGTTTCACCATTCCAGCTCTTACTATAGTTACAATACCTTAATTCTGCCATTTTAAGGCCAAACCTTAAGAATTCCAAGTTCCACTCTCCTTAATCCTTCACTAAGGAGACTTCAGGCAAGTAGTGTCTATGTAAATCACAGAAGACATTTTCTTCTTAACTCCAGCACTGGTCAAATATTTCTTAGCATAGTGGGTTTCATTTGACATTTCTAACTGAATCATGATAAAGAGAATTTGGAAAGAGACCAAAGAGGAGTAGTAAAAATGATTAACAACCAGAGAAATGGGCCCGAGGAGAAAAGGTCAAAGAAACCAGGTTAGTGAGGCCTGAGGACAAGAATGTTGGTGCTCAGGGCAGAGAAAGAAGCACCATCAATAGTGATGGAAAATAAGTGTTCTTTCCAGGAAGTACAGTGGGGACAGAATTCATGGCAAGTTGTCTGACCTGAGAAAGGATGCTTTGATTTAATGGATTGTGAGGGATAGATCTCTTCTTTGTAGTTTCTTAGTGAGACTTTGATCTTTTCCTCATTAAGGGCATATATCTCAACAGACAATTTTCAATTCTCTCCTGCAATGTGTAAGGAAAGGCAAAGAGAGATATGGCAAATATTTGGAACCTCTGAGAACACATTAAAAAGGAATTTCACAGCCTAGGTATCCATAATATTTCACTGAATAGATGTGTTTTGGCAACTGGTATGAGCAGAAATATTCTCTCAGTAAAAAAAAAAAATAATGTTTGACCGCTCTTATTTAAATATCTTGGGCTTCAAATCATCTTGAAGTTATTACTCTGCTATAAAGGCCATAAGCTTCATGACTTTAAAATGTCTCTCATGTGTTCTTAACCTTAGGGAAAAATTCAATTGGGATCAAATGGCAAAATGTTTGAAAAAGGCAATGAAGGACACCTTAAACCTAAAAATTGTCTTTTTTCCTATATAACATTATGAAAAAATATTCAACCTAGTATTTTTCTTGTCTTGACCCTTGGTTTTAAATATGGGAGTTTCATTTACTCAGTGTCTACTTAAAGAAAACATATCAATATACTTGCAATCCCAATCTTAGTGCCACATATTAAAATACCTGAGCAGCAATTTGTACACAGAGAAGCACAGAATAATATTAAACATTTTACTTACTGATTTTTGAAATTACATTAATTCCATACTCAGCATATTCATGATGCATTGTTGCCATTTATGAACACATAATTACAGCTATTTGCAAATTTTTCTAACAGACCAATCAATATCTATATTTTCTTTACAAAGTATTCCTATGAGGGTATTTTATGAATTTTGTCCTAGGTTATAGAATCAGAGATCACATGAGTATTGAGTGTTCATGTAATTCGCTCCATGCTCAAATCCACTTTATGACATTCAAGGTAACAGAACAATACTGAAGGAAGCACTGTGCAAAACCAGTTAGTTACAGAAATTCTGCTTGATGTTAGCAGCATCTTTTTCTAGTACCTCTACCCTTATTACCACCATGTAGCAATGCTAGCATTAATCCATTAAGAATGTTAGTCTAGTTGTACAAGAGTCCTGCCACTAAAGAGTTAGAAACAAGTAAGAATCTGTCTCCTTTTAAAGATCTAATACAAATTCTTATAAAATGTAATTTCATAAAACTCTCCAATGCTTAACAATATCAGATTCAAGAAAAATTCTCCTCAATATTACAAAGTTAATTTTCTCTTGCATTAACTTAAATGGAAGATGACAACACCTATTGACATTGGTAAATGTATGCTTGGTAGTCATACATATTTTACCCAAGCCACAAAATCCCTGATGTTGTAGTTATCATTTAGTTATGTTTAGTCGGTTTAGTTATGTTTAGTTAAGGTATGAGTTTTCAGCTGGTAAGTGAATGCTCTTGTAAGTTCTCAGGTTCTCTGTGTCCTTTGTGAACAGACTTTGAATAAGAGGATAACAAGAAGAAACATAAATGGAGACAAATCTACTGAAGAATTATGTATTAAGTGCTTAATATGTAATGATTGGGTTAGTTGATGAGAGTAATACAGTGAAAAATGTAAAAATACTACTAAGAGCTTAGAAGAGTGTACACAAGTTAGGAAAATAAAACATGCACAAATTAAGCCATCATTTAGTTTCTAACACCTATTGTGTACAAGGCAGTGTGATAGAGAAATCACCTCCGTTATCTCATTGAATCTTTGCAATAACATTTTGGAGTATTTTTAATCGTTGCCATTTTAAAGATTAACAAGGTTAAGACTAACTTTGTAAGATCACAAGACCGATAATTAGCGGATTAGTTTTTTAAGCCCATTTGTGTCAAGTGCCTGAGCTCTCTTTAGAAGACTACACAGTTCTCCCTTGCCGATTAAGCAATAAACGTCACGGAAATTATAGAAAAGGAAAGGACAATCCTTCCAATAGTAGATGATTCAACTCATCTTACACATGGGTTCTATTTACGTATATGTCTAAGGACAGGATTGTTGCTGGGTGTTCATGAAGTTTCCTTTCATTTCTATAGAATTTAGTAATTCTACAGTTCTATGGTCCTCACATAGACCAGATTGAGTGACATTTTATTTCTTAAAGAAGCAAGAGCCAAGATGATTCTTGAAGGGAGGGGAGTACTAGGACTGAGTGAGGAAAGACCATGGCATTCTTTTGTGGTTTGGGGGAGAGAGAGGATCCAAGTTCGGCCACTGAAGGCACGGGAAAGAGGCACATACACCTTGATCGGCATGTACGTGTCAGAGCAGAAGTTGATACAGTCGGCTAGGTAATGTTCAGTCACACTTAAGAAAGGTTTGGAAGCAAGAATGAGGGGTCCTAAGAGCAAACAAAAAATGTGAGTAAGGTGTTTGGCATTCATGTGATCAATAGATATTACAGTCCTCATAGTGAAATGGAGAAGATTTGAGACAATTATTCCTCAGTCAAGTAGAAGGAAGAAGAGGAATCAATATAAGGCCCTTAGATTTCATGTACAGAAATTAGTAGTGACTCAAAGTTATACCTCAGAACTCTGTGCTCTGCATTCTGTTGTACTTGTGTTTTTATGTTTTGCTCAATTTAATAATCATATATATATAGCATAAAATATAACTAGCCTTCCTCCAAAATTCTGTTTCTGATATTTTTTTCATCTAAGTTGGGTGCAACCTCTAACCTGTATTTATTGTTCATTTCCCCCCATTGCTGCAGATCACTGTTCAAGTTTTCAACAGTGACTTTCACTGTGGAGGCTGCCTTTTCCTCAGCCTTCTTCACACATCTTCAGGTGATTTGTAAACTTAACTCATCCTCAGTACTAATGAAAATTCTAACCACTGGTGTTTCACAACTGCCTTCTCTAAATCATGTTTTGTTCTATGTCCCCATTGACAGAGATCCTTGAATAAACAGTTGTGATTGTAACTCTGCTTAATCATATACCATCCTAACAGCTGTGTCATTTCAAACTGATAAATGCTGATGTCATCATAAGAGGCAACTGAGCATTTTCCTATGCCAAGATAAATGGATGTCACGTATTAACCATAGCTTATATACAATGACCTCACATCTAAATACAGTTGTTTGAGAACTGCTTCGTATATTAAATTTGACAATTCACAACTTGTATTTCACTTGTATTTAGGAAAAATAGTTGTTGAATGAAATTTTGTATTTTATGTGCACTTAAGAAAAATATTTTAGTAACTACCAAAATATTTGACATGGTATCTCGCTTTGCACAAATGAATTTCATTTAGACTATGTTTTTCATTATTTTCCTAGATTTTTCAAGTAGGCTTTTAGGGTTCTCAGATAATGACAATAGCCTGTCACTCTCAATAAACTACTCTTAAAGCAGATGAGTTCTCTCTTTTATCTTGAGATACTCAGAGCATAAAGCAGAAGGTGTCAGAAATAATTAAAATTAATGACTTTTTATCCAATCAAATAAAATTTATCTTTTGACATTTTTCTTATGCTGTTCATGATTCTAATAAGAGCAAATCAATTGTACATCTTCTCAACAGGAGTGGAAAGAATCTTAGATATGACAGTTTAGAGTAATTAGTTGCTAAAATAATGTAGGGGTTTCAAATCCTTAACAGCCCCTGTGTAGCAGCTGTTACGCAAACAAGGTTAAAGTTTATGGCCCTAGATATTGGCAGTTAGATAATTTTACTAAATGGAAAAAATTTTCTGTCACTTTTATGAGCACAACACTAAATTCCTCTGAAAAGTAATGTTGTTGAGAAGCAAAAAAAAAAAAAAAAAGTTTTATAATTTAAATTATGTGCTACAGCTATCTACTTGTTGAGGAAATCATACATATGTGTAGTACCTTCAGTCAAAATGATCTAGGTACTTCCAGAGAATAAGTCACTTCATTGACTGGAATAAGTTTATTATCAATATTTTATTGATTGATACGTTTTCTGAAAATGGTTCCCCCTAACTACAGTTTCCAAATATTTAATTTAGCTGTATCATTTACTCATTCATTCAATACTCCAAAAAAATCAGTTGGTATACATAGCAACATTACTTCAAAGCGTATGTGTTGATATGTATTTAATACAGGATAACCATTTCAAAGTTACCAAGATGGTAATTTTTTTACCCATTCTCAAGATACATCACTAATGCCTTACTGTACTGAGAATTTTAAAATTCTTTTAAAATTGAAAAGCTTGCATGTTCATGTAAGTATTCTAAAGCTGTGTTATCACTCTAATTTGATGTTATCCAGCCCTCTACAAGGTCTAACAATATGCCCTCAGGGAAAAATCTGAATCCTGAGAAGGGGCTACTTTCCAGCAAATAGTGAAGGCAGCCAAATTGTTCTCTGGTTTTCTGAATTTTATTTCAAATGATCTCAGGTGTCATGTACAGAAATTACTTTTCCAGTTTCAAGGAAAAAATATTGAGTTTTTATCAGCATAGAAAATTGCACCCTATCTGAGTACCCACCACATTTAGGCAGAATTTGACATGGAGCCCCTGATTCATTTCCCCCAGACTGGTGGCACATCTCTAATTAGATACATGTGTTTATCAAACACCGTTAAACTATGTAATGTATGTATATAATTAGTAGAGCCTAGTCAGAGGAAATATCTAGAGAAGGACTTGACAGGATGGGGAATACACTCTTGCAGCTGCTTTTTGAAATCACACCAAGTCTTCATTTTTAAAAATGTTACAATAGTGCGGGTTTGAGCCACTATTACAATACAGAGAATTTAAATGATGTTAGTAGCATGACTGGTGGTGCTGAGTAACTGAATTTCACTTCCTGGATTTCAGTGTGAAATGATGTAACATATCATAGCGTTGTATAAAAAACACTCTCATGAAAATACATTGATTCTTCATCACAGCAAGTATTTTAACAATTAGCAATAGGTACACTGCAGAGTTTGGTATCAGACTTGAAATCAATGCCAGCTACTACCTAGTTATGTGACCATAGGAAACAGTTATTCTCTTTTCTTGTTTCATTGGTTAAATAGTAACTATGTCAAAGTGATATAAGGATTACATGACTTAATGCTTTACAGTGATCTAGCACAATGCTGGCCACTTCTGAACCACTCAGCAAATCTTAGCTAGGATTATACATATTTGGTCTTGTTCCTCAAAATTCATTTGCAAGGCTCCTGTTTTCTGACCTATAATTTTCTATTCATGATACATATGACTTCAAATTTCTGTTACTTTTAGGGCAGCAGGATTTTGTTATCAAATTTACCACAAGAGTGTTACAATGAAGATATAATCAAACTCATCTCTTTTACTGGACAGGGATGTACAACATATTAACAAAAAAAAAATTGGTCTAGAATAGTGGTCAGCATACTTTTTCTTTAAAGGTCCTTCCTTATAGTGAATATATTCAGTTTGGGGAGTGGGGTCATGCAGTCTGTGTCACAACTATGCACATCTGACATTGCAATTCAAGTGTAACCATAGACAATGTGCCCATGAAGGAATACGGCCATAGTGAGCCTACAGGCAGTCATCTGCATACCCCTGGGCTAGAAATAATCTGAGAAATGGAAAAAATATATATTAAAATTGAGTAAAGAATCCAAATACATTATAAATAAGATGTTTCCAACAACAGTTACAATAACAAAACAAGATAAAATAGCCCAAACCTTCAATTTTTTTAAAATGACTTTACCACCAATCAGACATTTTTTCAGGAAAATAAAATACATTCTCAGTATTTCAAACAGGAAGGGATTTAATACAGGGAGAAAGAGATTTTGAAAGGGTTTGGGAAGTGAAAGTCAAAGTAAAAGGCCCCTGACTTTCCAATAATCCGGGAACGACAGAATCATAAAAGATAATGGTTCCTAATCTCAGCTGCATGCAGCATCTAAGTAGCCTGATTTACAGGGGGATACCTGGGCCAGTGCACAACCTCTTGTCTGCTTTCTGCTGAAATGCATGTATTTGCTTAATTCCTTTCTGCTGCCACCTTCCACATTTTAAGAAAAAGCCTTTCATTAGTAGAATCCAAGCCAGATATCTGCTGCTGAGAGAATATGAGAAATGCAGTTTCCATGATTCTTACTCCTGATGTACGGAGATGATCTTAGAAGGATAAAAATGTTATGAAGTAGGGATAGGTAATAGCTAGCCCAATATTAATCACAGGTAAAAGGAAGACAACGGGTTTTGAAGGTAACGGATGCTTTGAAACTGATAAAATAATGGCTTGAGAATTTGAAGCTGGAATGTGTAAACATTAAAAGTCATTTCAGGGCTTCCCTGGTGGCGCAGTGGTTGAGAATCTGCCTGCCAATGCAGGGGACACGGGTTCGAGCCCTGGTCTGGGAAGATCCCACATGCCGCGGAGCAACTAAGCCCGTGAGCCACAACTACTGAGCCTGCGCGTCTGGAGCCTGTGCTCAGCAGCAAGAGAGGCCGCGACAGTGAGAGGCCCGCGCACGACGATGAGGAGTGGCCCCCACTTGCCGCAACTAGAGAAAGCCCTCGCACAGAAACGAAGACCCAATACAGCCATAAATGAATGAATAAATAAATAAATGAATAAATAAAAAAAAAATGTCATTTCAAGTTAGATAATCGGAAGATGAAATTATAGCTGAGAACAATGCACTTATTTTTTCTGAAAACAAGGAATATATTTGTCATCACCAAGTGGAACCAAAATCCTTTGTTTTTGTATTTAAAATGGCCATGGTTATGAGAAAAATAGATAAAAATATTTAAAGGAATTGTTTCATCTTATAGACAAAAAGAGTTTTCCAAAGTTAAAAAAAAAAAAAGATAGATTAAGAGGTCAATAAATTAAAGAGTGTTCTGGGGGGGAAAAGATATGAGATTAATAGTTTATTTGGAGATGATCCCAGAAAGCTAATGTGAGAAAGCTGGAAAAGTGAATCAGAGGAGGACAAGTAAGCAATACAAGAGTGCATTTTAAATTTCCCTGCTGTGGGCAACAGGGCAGGACTCAGTCAAAATGTCCTGAAAAGTACAGTGTGCTTTGCAGACTGTCTGCTTGAAAGACTACATAATCCATCAGTTCCCACCTCCTACTGGTCTAAGACACCCCCAAGGGCAGTAACTCCAGAATCCCCAGGTTCAAGTGCATTTGGGCCAAGTAGGAGAAGGGCCAGAGGCAGAAAGACCAGTGCCTGAGGTGTCATGCTGTGAATTCTGGATAAGCCTGCCTTATCTGACTTGCACAGGGCCGTCCACCCTGGCTACTGTTGAAGTCAGAGGTCCACCAAGGAGATTTGTCCCAGAGACATAGAGAGGATTGTACCATTTACCCCTCACACTGCTCAAATTCACTCATGGGGGAACGTTTACTGTACATACTAGAGGTAGCCAGTTTCTGGATCTGAAAACTGGTGTAGATCTGAAAATTGACTGAAGAATCACAATTTTACACTATGGTATCTGACATCAGTTAATTTTTATCAATATAATACATGAGAAGTAATATCTCAGTGCCGTTTACATCTTATTTCTCTTATTATGAATATAATCTAGAATAAAGGTTAATTTTATATCTGTTCCTGTGAATTTTTGTTTGTAGCTTTTGCCTGTATTTTAAAATAGACTTTGGATTCTTTTTGCCAGCAAATCATGAGGATTTTTTTTTTTTTTTATGTTGTAGAGATTGCCACTTTGCCTATGACCTACGTAGCAGATATATTCTCCTAGTTTGTCACCTTTCTTTTGACTGTTTATGGTGTTTTTTGACACAATGCAAACACCTAAAAAATATAAGTAAATTTGTCAGCCTCTTTTTTCATTGCATTTGGACTTTGATGCACAGTTTCCAAGCTTTCCCAATACATTGAATAGTATTTGTACACTTGACCCATCTTGAGCTGAGTAGTTAAAATCTATTGTTAATGTATTTTGTCAGTTTCTCACTGTACTTCCTATATCATCTGTTTATAAGGAGCATTCTTCGTTTGGCCCACAGATCTTCAAAATCATTATATCCACTGTAAAATGGGGCCTTCCACATTCTAAAGTTTCTTTCTTTCTCTTTCATTCATTTTGGCCTCAACTTTACCTTATATGACAATAGGATCACAACCTGTGCTTTTTTTATTGTATCCAGTTGCCTGGATGCCTTTACCCACAGAGCAACATTTCTGGCCTGGATTCCTGTAACAGTATCTTAACTCGTCTTTCATGTGCCAACCTTGGCTCCTACAGTTTGCTTCCAGCACAGCAGCGGAAGCATCCTTGTAAAAGGTAAATCACAGTGTGTCATTTCTCTGTTCAAAAGTTTGCAATGGCTCCCCGTGTCACTCGGAGTAAAATTCAAATTCCTTACAATGGCTTACAATGTCCTAAGTGCTCTTGACTCCAGTACCTGTTGGGCATCTTCTCTTCTCTCCCTCCTCCATCCACACCAGCAATGCTCTCCCCTCAGAGTCTTTTTTTTTTTTTTTTTAAACATCTTTATTGAAGTATAATTGCTTTACAATGGTGTGTTAGCTTCTGCTTTATAACAAAGTGAATCAGTTATACATATACATATGTTCCCATATCTCTTCCCTCTTGCATCTCCCTCCCTCCCACACTCCCTATCCCACCCCTCTCAGTGGTCACAAAGCACCGAGCTGATCTCCCTGTGCTATGCGGCTGCTTCCCACTAGCTATCTACTTCACATTTGGTAGTGTATATATGTCCATGACACTCTCTCACCCTGTCACATCTCACCCCTCCCCCTCCCCATATCCTCAAGTCCATTCTCTAGTAGGTCTGTGTCTTTATTCCCATCTTGCCACTAGGTTCTTCATGACCTTTTTTTTTTTTCCTTAGATTCCATATATATGTGTTAGCATACTGTATTTCTTTTTCTCTTTCTGACTTACTTCACTCTGTATGACAGACTCTAACGCCATCCACCTCATTACAAACACCTCCATTTCCTTTCTTTTTATGGCTGAGTAATATTCCATTGTATATATGTGCCACATCTTCTTAATCCATTCATCCGATGATGGACACCTAGGTTGCTTCCATGTCCTGGCTATTGTAAACAGAGCTGCAATGAATATTTTGGTACATGACTCTTTCTGAATTATGGTTTTCTCAGGGTATATGCCCAGTAGTGGGATTGCTGGGTCGTATGGTAGTTCTATTTTTAGTTTTTTAAGGAACCTCCATACTGTTCTCCATAGTGGTTGAATCAATTTACATTCCCACCAACAGTGCAAGAGTGTTCCCTTTCCTCCACACCCTCTCCAGCATTTATTGTTTCTAGATTTTTTGATGATGGCCATTCTGACCGGTGTGAGATGATACCTCATTGTAGTTTTGATTTGCATTTCTCTAATGATTAATGATGTTGAGCATTCTTTCATGTGTCTGTTGGCAATCTGTATTTCTTCTTTGGAGAAATGTCTATTTAGGTCTTCTGCCCATTTTTGGATTGGGTTGTTTGTTTTTTTTGTTACTGAGCTGCATGAGCTGCTTGTAAATCTTGGAGATTAATCCTTTGTCAGTTGCTTCATTTGCAAATATTTTCTCCCATTATGAGGGTTGTCTTCTGGTCTTGTTTATGGTTTCCTTTGCTGTGCAAAAGCTGTTAAGTTTCATTAGGTCCCATTTGTTTATTTGTGTTTTTGTTTCCATTTCTCTAGGAGCTAGGTCAAAAAGGATCTTGCTGTGATTTATGTCATAGAGTGTTCTGCCTATGTTTTCCTCTAAGAGTTTGATAGTGTCTGGCCTTACACTTAGGTCTTTAATCCATTTTGAGTTTATTTTTGTGTATGGTGTCAGGGAGTGTTCTAATTTCATACTTTTACATGTACCTGTCCAATTTTCCCAGCACCACTTATTGAAGAGGCTGTCTTTTCTCCACTGTATATGCTTGCCTCCTTTATCAAAGATAAGGTGACCATATGTGTGTGGGCTTATCTCTGGGCTTTCTATCCTGTTCCATTGATCTATATTTCTGTTTTGGTGCCAGTACCAAACTGTCTTGATTACTGTAGCTTTGTAATATAGTCTGAAGTCAGGGAGCCTGATTCCTCCAGCTCCATTTTTCGTTCTCAAGATTGCTTTGGCTATTCGGGGTCTTTTGTGTTTCCATACAAATTGTGAAATTTTTTGTTCTAGTTCTGTGAAAAATGCCAGTGGTAGTTTGATAGGGATTGCATTAAATCTGTAGATTGTTTTGGGTAGCAGAGTCATTTTCACAATGTTGATTCTTCCAATCCAAGAACATGGTATATCTCTCCATCTATTTGTATCATCTTTAATTTCTTTCATCAGTGTCCTATAATTTTCTGCATACAGGTCTTTTGTCTCCTTAGGTAGGTTTATTCCTAGATATTTTATTCTTTTTGTTGCAATGGTAACCGGGAGTGTTTTCTTAATTTCACTTTCAGATTTTTCATCATTAGTATACAGGAATGCAAGAGATTTCTGTGCATTAATTTTGTATCCTGCTACTTTACCAAATTCATTGATTAGCTCTAATAGTTTTCTGGTAGCATCTTTTGGATTCTCTATGTATAGTATCATGTCATCTGCAAACAGTGACAGCTTTACTTCTTCTTTTGCGATTTGGATTCCTTTTATTTTTTCTTCTCTGATTGCTGTGGCTAACACTTCCAATACTATGTTGAATAATAGTGGTGAGAGTGGGCAACCTTGTCTTGTTCCTGATCTTAGTGGAAACGGTTTCAGTTTTTCACCATTGAGGACAATGTTGGCTGTGGGTTTGTCATATACGGCCTTTATTATGTTGAGGAAAGTTCCCTCTATGCCTACTTTCTGCAGGACTTTTATCATAAATGGGTGTTGAATTTTGTCGAAAGCTTTCTCTGCATCTATTGAGATGATCATATGGTTTTTCTCCTTCAATTTGTTAATATGATATATCACGTTGAATGATTTGCGTATATTGAAGAATCCTTGCATTCCTGGGATAAACCCCACTTGATCATGGTGTATAATCCTTTTAATGTGCTGTTGGATTCTGTTTGCTAGTATTTTGTTGAGGATTTTTGCATCTACGTTCATCAGTGATATTGGCCTGTCGTTTTCTTTCTTTGTGACATCTTTGTCTGGTTTTAGTATCAGGGTGATGGTGGCCTCGTAGAATGAGTTGGGGAGTGTTCCTCCCTCTGCAATATTTTGGAAGAGTTTGAGAAGGATAGGTGTTAGCTCTTCTCTAAATGTTTGATAGAATTCGCCTGTGAAGCCGTCTGTTCCTGGGCTTTTGTGTGTTGGAAGATTTTTAATCACAGTTTCAATTTCAGTGCTTGTGATTGGTCTGTTCATATTTTCTATTTCTTCCTGGTTCAGTCTTGGCAGGTTGTGCATTTCTAAGAATCTGTCCATTTCTTCCAGGTTGTCCATTTTATTGGCATAGAGTTGCTTGTAGTAATCTCTCATGATCCTTTGTATTTCTGCAGTGTCAGTGGTTACTTCTCCTTTTTCATTTCTAATTCTATTAATTTGAGTCTTCTCCCTTTTTCTCTTGATGAGTCTGGCTAATGGTTTATCAATTTTGTTTATCTTCTCAAAGAACCAGCTTTTAGTTTCATTGATTTTTGCTATTGTTTCCTTCATTTCTTTTTCATTTATTTCTGATCTGATCTTTATGATTTCTTTCCTTCTGCTAGCTTTGGGGTTTTTTTGTTCTTCTTTCTCTAATTGCTTTAGGTGCAAGGTTAGGTTGTTTATTCGAGATGTTTCCTGTTTCTTGATGTAGGCTTGTATTGCTATAAACTTCCCTCTTAGAACTGCTTTTGCTGCATCCCATAGGTTTTGGATCGTCGTGTCTCCATTGTCATTTGTTTCTAGGTATTTTTTGATTTCCCCTTTGATTTCTTCAGTGATCACTTCGTTATTAAGTAGTGTATTGTGTAGCCTCCATGTGTTTGTATTTTTTACAGATCTTTTCCTGTAATTGATATCTAGTCTCATAGCGTTGTGGTCGGAAAAGATACTTGATATGATTTCAATATTTTTAAATTTACCAAGGCTTGATTTGTGACCCAAGATATGATCTATCCTGGAGAATGTTCCATGAGCACTTGAGAAAAATGTGTATTCTGTTGTTTTTGGGTGGAATGTCCTATAAATATCAATTAAGTCCATCTTGTTTAATGTATCATTTAAAGCTTGTGTTTCCTTATTTATTTTCATTTTGGATGATCTGTCCATTGGTGAAAGTGGGGTGTTAAAGTCCCCTACTATGATTGTGTTACTGTCGATTTCCCCTTTTATGGCTGTTAGTAATTGCCTTATGTATTGAGGTGCTCCTATGTTGGGTGCATAAATATTTACAATTGTTATACTTTCCTCTTGGATCGATCCCTTGATCATTATATAGTGTCCTTCTTTGTCTCTTGTAATAGTCTTTATTTTAAAGTCTATTTTGTCTGATATGAGAATTGCTACTCCAGCTTTCTTTTGATTTCCATTTGCATGGAATATCTTTTTCTATCCCCTCAGTTTCAGTCTGTATGTGTCTCTAGGTCTGAAGTGGGTCTCTTGTAGACAGCATATATATGGGTCTTGTTTTTGTATCCATTCAGCCAGTCTGTGTCTTTTGGTGGGAGCATTTAATCCATTTACATTTAAGATAATTATCGATATGTATGTTCCTATTCCCATTTTCTTAAATGTTTTGGGTTTGTTATTGTAGGTGTTTTCCTTCTCTTGTGTTTCTTGCCTAGAGAAGTTCCTTTAGCATTTGTTGTAAAGCTGGTTTGGTGGTGCTGAACTCTCTCAGCTTTTGCTTGTCTGTAAAGGTTTTAATTTCTCCATCAAATCTGAATGAGATCCTTGCTGGGTAGAGTAATCTTGGTTGTAGGTTTTTCTCCTTCATCACTTTAAGTATATCCTGCCACTCCCTTCTGGCTTGCAGAGTTTCTGCTGAAAGATCAGCTGTTAACCTTATGGGGATGCCCTTGTGTGTTATTTGTTGTTTTTCCCTTGCTGCTTTTAATATGTTTTCTTTATATTTAATTTTTGATAGTTTGATTAATATGTGTCTTGGTGTGTTTCTCCTTGGATTTATCCTGTATGGGACTCTCTGTGCTTCCAGGACTTGATTAACTATTTCCTTTCCCATATTAGGGAAGTTTTCAACTATAATCTCTTCAAATATTTTCTCAGTCCCTTTCTTTTTCTCTTCTTCTTCTGGGACCCCTATAATTCGAATGTTGGTGCGTTTAATGTTGTCCCAGAGGTCTCTGAGACTGTCCTCAGTTCTTTTCATTCTTTTTTCTTTATTCTGCTCTGCAGTAGTTATTTCCACCATTTTATCTTCCAGGTCACTTATCCGTTCTTCTGCCTCAGTTATTCTGCTATTAATCCCATCTAGAGTATTTTTAATTTCATTTATTGTGCTTTTCATCGTTGCTTGGTTCCTCTTTAGTTCTTCTACGTCCTTGTTAAATGTTTCTTGCATTTTGTCTATTCTATTTCCAAGATTTTGGATCATCCTTACTATCATTATTCTGAATTCTTTTTCAGGTAGACTACCTATTTCCTCTTCATTTGTTAGGTCTGGTGTGTTTTGACCCTGCTCCTTCATCTGCTGTGTGTTTTTCTGTCTTCTCATTTTGCTTATCTTACTGTGTTTGGGGTCTCCTTTTCACAGGCTGCAGGTTCGTAGTTCCCGTTGTTTTTGGTATCTGTCCCCAGTGGCTAAGGTTGGTTCAGTGGGTTGTGTAGGCTTCCTGGTGGAGGGAACTAGTGCCTGTGTTCTGGTGGATGAGGCTAGATGTTGTCTTTCTGGTGGGCTCGTCCACATCTGGTGGTGTGTTTTGGGGTGTCTGTGGCCTTATTATGATTTTAGGCAGCCTCTCTGTTAATGGATGGGGCTGTGTTCCTGTCTTGCTAGTTGTTTGGCATGGGGTGTCCAGCACTGTAGCTTGCTGGTCGTTGAATGAAGCTGGGTCTTGATGTTGAGATGGAGATCTCTGAGAGATTTTCGCCGTTTGGTATTACGTGGAACTGGGAGGTCTCTTGTGGACCAGTGTCCTGAAGTTGGCTCTCCCACCTCAGAGGCACAGCCCTGATGCCTGGCTGGAGCACCAAGAGCCTTTCATCCACACGGCTCAGAATAAAAGGGAGAAAAAATGGAAAGAAAGAAAGAAAGAGGATAAAATAAAATAAAATAAAGCAATTATAATAAAAAATAAGAAAAAAAATTATTAAGAATAAATTTATTAAGAAAAAAATTTTAATTTTTAAAAATAGATTTATTAATTTTTTATACTAAAAATAAGAAAAAAATTATTAAGAAAAAAATTTTTTAATTTTTAAAAATAAAAAATATGAAAAAACTTATTAAAAAAATTTTTTTTAATTTTTTAAAAATAGAAAATAAGGAAAAAATTATGAAGAAAACATTTATTAGGGAAAAAAATTTTTTTAAGCAAAAAAAAAAAAAAAAAAAAAACGGACAGACCTAATCCTAGGACTAACGGTGAGAGCAAAGCTATACAGACAAAATCTCACCCAGAAGCATACACATATACACACAAAAAAAGGAAAAGGGGAAAAGTTAATATATCCTGCTCCCAAAGTCCACCTCCTAAATTTGGGATGATTCGTTGTCTATTCAGCTATTCAACAGATGCAGGCACATCAAGTTGTTTGTGGAGCTTTAATCCGCTGCTTCTGAGGCTGCTGGGAGAGATTTCCCTTTCTCTTCTTTGTTCGTACAGCTCCCGGGGTTCAGCTTTGGATTTGGACCCGCCTCTGCATGTAGGTCGCCTGAGGGCGTCTGTTCCCCGCCCAGACAGAACGGGGTTAAAGGAGCAGCTGATTCGGGGGCTCTGGCTCAGTCAGGCCGGGGGGAGGGAGCGGTACGGAGGAGGCGGGGCGAGCCTGCGGCGGCAGAAGCCGGCGTGACGTTGCAGCAGCCTGAGGCGCGCCGTGCGCTCTCCCGGGGAAGTTGTCCCCAGATTACGGGAGCCTGGCCGTGGCGGGCTGCACAGGCTCCCGGCAGGGGCGGTGTGGAGAATGACCTGTGCTCGCCCACAGGCTTTTTGGTGGCGGCAGCAGCAGCCTTAGCGTCTCATGCCCGTCTCTGGGGTCCGCGCTGATAGCCGCGGCTCGCGCCCGTCTCTGGAGTTCGTTTAAGTGGCGCTCTGAATCCCCTCTCCTTGCACGCCGTGAAACAAAGAGGTAAGAAAAAGTCTCCTGCCTCTTCGGCAGCTGCAGACTTTTTCTCGGGCACCCTCCCGGCTAGTTGTGGTGCGCTAGCCCCTTCAGGCTGTGTTCACGCCGCCAACCCCAGTCCTCTCCCTGCGATCCGACCGAAGCCCGAGCCTCAGCTCCCAGCCCCCACCCGCCCTGGCGGGTGAGCAGACAAGCCTCTCGGGCTGGTGAGTGCTGCTCGGCGCCGCTCCTCTGTGCGGGAATCTCTCCGTTTTTCCCTCTGCGCCCCTGTTGCTGTGGGATCCGCGCTGATAGCCGCGGCTCGCGCCCGTCTCTGGAGCTCGTTTAGGCGGCGCTCTGAGTCCCCTCTCCTTGCGCGCCGCGAAACAAAGAGGCAAGAAAAAGTCTCTTGCCTCTTTGGCAGCTGCAGTCTTTTTCCTGGACTCCCTCCCGGCCAGCACCGAAGCCCGAGCCCCAGCTCCCAGGCCCCGCCCGCCCCGGCGGCTGAGCAGACAAGCCTCTCGGGCTGGTGAGTGCTGGTCGGCACCGCTCCTCTGTGCGGGAATCTCCGCTTTGCCCTCCGCAGCACTGTGGCTGCGCTCTCCTCCGTGGCTCCGAAGCTTCCCCCCTCTGCTACCCGCAGTCTCTGCCCACGAAGGGGCTTCCTAGTGTGTGGAAACCTTTCCTCCTTCACAGCTCCCTCCCACTGGTGCAGGTCCCATCCCTATTCTTTTGTCTCTGTTATTTCTTTTTTCTTTTTCCCTACCCAAGTACGTGGGGATTTTCTTGCCTTTTGGGAGGTCTGACGTCTTCTGCCAGCGTTCAGTGGGTGTTCTGTAGGAGCAGTTCCACGTGTAGATGTATTTCTCATGTATCTGTGGGGAGGAAGGTGATCTCCACGTGTTACTCTTCCGCCATCTTGCCCGCTACCCACCTCAGAGTCTTTACACAAGTTATTCCTCCCAGCTGAGATGTCTCTCAAATATCTAAATGGCTAACATCCTTGATAACTCAAGTTCTTTGCCGCAGTATGAAATTGGAATCCTTCCCTGGGGACACCAGTTTAGATTACAACATAACCCTCAAGCTCTCTTACCCTGCTCTACACTCTCTCATTTATTATGTTTATTGTTAGTGTGCCTTTCCTTACCAGAATGATAGCACCATGAAAACAGGGATCTGGTGTGTCCTAAGAACCTAGGATGATGCCAGCACACAGTATGGCCTTCAAATATTGTTGAACAAAGGTCTTTGTCGTTCTCTCTCTAATCTTGCATCATACAAATACATTCTCTTCAATAGCTCCAGAGAGATCTTTCAAAATATAATCAAACCACCCTATACGCTTTGCTTAAAGCCTTTTTAGTGACTTCTCATCTCCTTCAAAATGAAACTTAAACTCCTCTCCCCCCAGAAGCAAGGCTCTTCATGCTTTCTTCCCAGACTCTCTAATCTTTCACAGTTCCCCTCTCACATCCTGAATTTCAGCAGAGATAAATCTCTTACATTTCGCCAGATATGCTATGGTCACATCTCTGTGTCCCTGCCCTTAGGTAGGGTGGCTATATAATTTATCGTCCAAACCAGAGCACTTCTGAGAGTTAAAGGGGATATTATTAATAGGTGTAAAATGAGACCGTCCCTGAGAAACAGGAATGAATGGTCAGTCACTTTATCCTTAGGCTTTCTGCCTGAAATGCCCTGCCTAATTTCCTGCCTGATTCTTTCAAAACATCTTTCATGTTTCAGTCGCTAATGAAATCCCCAAGTAGACCTTGTCTTATCCCTGGTCCAGACCAGTTCTCCTTCCTTCATACCTGATGATACCAATCACACCTTTATCCTCATCACCGTACCTCTCCGGGTGCCCGAGACTGTGAGGGTGCTCATTGAAGCAAGAACCTTACTAGTTACGCCTCTATCCCTGGCACTGGGTACACTGTATCCAAATAATAGTTAACAGTCGCATAATATTGCAAGATGGTAAACTTAGGAGTTGAGTTTTGGGCTGTAGAGCCAAACTAGTGGGTTTAGATTGTGGCTTTATCAAATACCAGCTGTGTAATCTTAGGCGATTGTGGAGATCAAATGAGTTAGTCCTGAAATGAGACGTCAAAATAATGTAAGGACTCAGTCAACCTTAAATAGTCCAGCAGTAATTCAATAAAAAATTCACTGTATGAGGGACTTCCCTGGTGGCTCAATGGTTAAGAATCCGCCTGCCAATGCAGGAGACACGGGTTCAAGCCCTGGTCCCGGAAGATCTCACATGCCACGGGCAACTAAGCCCATGCACCGCAACTACTGAGCCTGTGCTCTAGAGCCCGCAAGCCACAACTACTGAGCCTGCTCTCCACAACTACTGAGCCTGCTCTCCACAACTACTGAAGCCTGCACGCCTAGAGCCCATGCTTTGCAACAAGAGAAACCACCGTAATGAGCAGCTCCACACCACAATGAAGAGTAGCCTCCGCTCGCCGCAACTAAAGAAAACCTGCACGCAGCAACGAAGACCCAACACAGCCAACAATAAATAAATTTATAAAAAAGAAAAATTCACTGTATGAATAACTGGCTTACCAAAATAAACATGAATCATACTAATATTATAACTAATATTCTCCCTGGACTCTAAGGTATAAAAATACACATAGCATTTTACTTGATTCCTCCCTCCAAGAAACCCATCAGGAAGAAATAGCATATATGTCTCATTGTTCTCAACTTAGAATGAGGAAACTTGTTCACAGGGTTGAATGAGCTGCCCAGAAATGGGAATTTCTATGTGAATTAGATGCAACTCACTCATATGTCTCCACATTTGACCACATGCTCTCTCTGCTGAAAATCTTCTCCCCATCCTCCTGCCAGTCTCCACAATGCTTCATATGAGACACCACCTCCTCCAGACCTTCTTTGCCAGTCTGCCCCTGCCTCGTCTATAGCCCAGTCAGGTGTCCCTCCCCTGGCAACTCGGTAAGGGGGTTGATTACTTTGCATCACACTCTGCTGGTCTACCTGCTCACCTCTTTACCTGTTAGGACTATGAGCCTCTCCAGGCCAGGAATTCTGTCTTAACAGGATGTGACTTTAGGAACTAAAGTAGGAGCGCACCACCATGCCTGATATATAGCAGCTGCTCAAAAATATTCCTCTATCCCAAACACAACCCTAAATCTAGTGACTTTCCAATATTCTCAGTGGCTTTTGAAAATCAGCCTTAGAAATTTTTGCTACAAATTAAAACAAAGAAAAAAAAATCATGTTGAAACAAAAGCGAACTAGGTTTTAATGAAGAAACATTAATTTGAAAGCTCATACTGGCATTTATTACTTGCTTGTTCTGTACCAAGCACTGTGCTAAGGACACCATATCAGATGATTTTCCATTTCTGACTAACAGTAACCCTATGGGCTAAGTTCTGTTATAATTCCCATTTTACACAGGAAGAAAATATATTTAGACCATTCTTCATATTTTGTGTGTTGTGTACCTACAAAACTTTAGATCTAAATAATAGAAAATACAAAAAAATGCAGTCCTTATATATATATCTTATAATTATATCTTATATATTTATCTCAGTAAAGTCAACTGATGATACATATAGGAGAATATCAGAATGAAATACAAATCCGTGTTATTCCTAGTTTCTTATTTACATAATGAAAAGGTTTATTTTCTACATAGCACATTACAAAATAAATTCCTCCTCAAATTATTTTATATAGATGGTTCACGCATATAGTTTTGTTCTCCAAAATTATTTTTTAATATACATTTCCCTGATAGCTAGTATCGAATACACAAGTTTTCTTTTCAAAGGCATTGCTTTGATCTTTCCATGATTCTTAGTCTACTCTTATAAATAGTTTTATTCTTCTAAGATTTCAAACACCAAATTAAGTTTTCCTCTTTTTTTACAATATAAAACATCTGAGTTCCTGAAAATAGAAACATTATTAATTATATATTAATTGAACATTTATTTTCACAGACATTTCAGCATGGTCCACCTAATACTCTTGGCATGCACAACTTCATGTCTGTTTGTAAGATTCTATGAAATGTGTACATGCCTCAGAACACCCTTAACATGTTTGCCTTCGGCTCACGTGAAATTTGAATCTGCTTAGATAAAGCCATATGGGTTGCTGCCAGCAGATACAGAAGGCTGTAGTAATCATCTTTGCTGAGTACCATGACTATTACTATTACAAGAACCAACTTTTCTTGCATTGCAATGAGTTAAAAATGCTTCCGGAATTTAGTTTGAACTTGACATCTGACTGTTCTTTCTTATATGGATTCAAATTACTTGGAGAGTCTTCCTGGGGCAACAAGTCAGCCTCATAATTTCCTCCTTGGTTTGCTGTGGTTCTCTCTAGCCTTTCCCCGCCACCCCCCCACCCCTTCAATACTGTGAATAAGTTTGGGGCTTCCAGGAAAAGGGAAAATTATATACTAGCATTTCCTATGGCCTCTGTCTCTGTGTCTTTGGTCTCTTAGTTCTTATATTACAGCAATTTGATTGTTTAACGATATTTAGAAAACATAAATTAATTTTGAAAATCCAAAGCATTGTCATGGCTTTATAAATCCTTCAGAAATCCAGGACTAATGCTGTAGCCACTGCTGCTGCAAGAACTTCTGACAATTAGAAAATGAGAAAAACAAAGAGGAAAACAACCCTTTGTTCCAAAACATAAGAGTGAAGACAGGAAATTCTGTTTTGGTGGCTCTTGAATTTTATGTACTGTGGTTTAGGTACAAATTTATTAAGAAGTTGTAGAAGTTATTAGATATATATATATATTAAAACCTACAAGTGTCAATTAACTGACATGCTATATGAAATCTCACAAAAGCATAAATACAAATTATGTGAACATTAATTAAATAGATTTAAAAAGTGTCATTTTTAATCCTTTGAGCACATGTGCATGCCCTTATGTTAGGAAAGACTTAAACCTGTGAAGCTATGTGTGTGTGTGTGTGTGTGTGTGTATAATTAATTTTGATTTGTTATTCTAAAGGTCCATCTCTGGTCATTGTTTAGTAATTAGAAAGTTATGTTGATTATTATTTCTTACTCGGGAGAGGGATTTATTTAAAGGTCCCATCTTCTTATATTTCAGGGAAGAATACTTATAAGAGCATATTTAAATATTTACAAAATGCCAAAACCCTATAAAATAAAAGTTATTGCATCTCTATTTGACAGTAATAATATTTAAGTCATACTAAAACTGACTTTCTAACTGTGTATGTGTATGCTACCAGTTTAACTGCCTTATTTTCACTCTTCTATTAAGCAAACAATTGTTCAATTCTGTTAACTGGCTTTTAAAATGTCTTTATAAAATTCCACCAGTGGGATTATTGAAATGTTCAATGGCTGAGAAAACTTGGTAAAACAATTTTTGTAGCATCACTATACAGTATGATCTCATACTGTATAATAAATTCAGTAGATGAAACTTTCAATGCACATTTCAAAATAATTTTAAGAAACAAAAGAAAGTTAGATTTATCTAGCCAGAAAATGGCAACCATAGAGAAAAACATAATGAGTTTTTTTTTTTTTTATGAGATGGAACCTGCACTTAAAGTGGAGGTTTTGAATATTTCACTCATTCCACAAATGTTAATTAATTATAATCATATTGTTATCATAGTAAAATATTTATTAATGACCCATAGAATAATTTCTTTAATACAAACTGTCTTAGGTAAAAGACCAATCTATAGTTCAGATAAAAGCTGGGTGAGTGAAAGGTGGACTGAAGTGGCCCTACATTATAGGGAGTTTCCTCATTCCCAGACACAACTGCACAAAACTCCAAAAAGTCAAAATTTTTAAATCACATGTGAGTCAATGTTATTGACCATTGATAAGATCACAGATATTTTCAGTTTTAAATATTAAAAAATGTATAGTCCAAATATGATACAACGTAGACTCCCTTTGACTTGATGTGCAATTTTATACACCTCCTTTCTCTCCAGTAAAATATATTAAAATAGTGCATCATTTAAAATATAAGCATCATTTATTTATCCATCTATCAGGAACTAATCATTTTTAATTAAAGTTAAAACATTTTAAGTGTAAACCTGAATAAATTTGTATTATCAAACACACTCAAATTGTATACAAACTTTTATAGAAACTCACTGTAAAATATTTACTTTTCTGTCGCTTATAAGTGAAAACAATGTAGATAATTACGTATAGAAAGATATCACCTTTCTGAGACACAATATTGAGATCACCTGGCATAAATTTAAAAAATATTACAAGTCAATAACTGATTGGCATATATTAAAAAAAATTTCATAGTGCAATATTTCCTTGACCACACCTAGATGGATTTGTTCCATAAATATAAAATATTTATTTTTGATATTGCTATTATTTTTGATATTGCTGTTTTCATGAGGAAATCTATAATACTATCACATTTAATTTTGCAGGCCTATGAATTTCAAGTTTGTGCTGTTGGAAATGGCAAAAGGAAGAGACCTCTGGCTAATTCTGATTTGAATTTATATTAAAAAATATTTCTAATTGCATATTTACTGTCATTTTTTTGTGAGATAGAACCTCTCGAGTGTCACTGGAGAAAGTAAGCTATATTCTTGGGGGTTTTCAATAGTTCTAAGAAAGAAAAGAAAGGATAAGAGAAGAGAAGGGCTTCCATTCTAGGAAAGAGACAGCAGAGGAAAGAAAGAAAGGGCACAGAAAAAGAAAGAATGATATAACATTAAGGATGTTTCTGCCTTGCCTCAGATCCCAGGTATATTCAATCCCCTGGGATGCACAGGATTAGAACCTTCTTGAAGCATTTGAACATGATCATCAACTTTATGTGAAAAAAGGAAACATTTTTTATAAATAAAAAAATGTAAAGTACAATCCCATTAGGAAAAAAAAATGTCTGACTAATAAACCACATACGAAGTACACAGGAAAAAGTTAAAATGTAGAGAACTCTTCTTCATGGACTAAGATACAGAGAAAGGAACAGTAAAAAAAACTCAGTGTGAAATTCTTAATTTCCTTTAAAGATGAATGAAAATGTACACTAGTAGGTGTTGGTGGATTGTTAAGTATTAATTCAATGATTTATTTTAATCTTAATGAAATATTATTTTAAGCCACTTGGATTGGCAATGCTTTTTAAAAGTCAGATAATATTAACATCGGTGAGTAAATATAGCAGTGGGGAATCTCATACACTGCTAGAGGGAGACTAAATTGATACAACTACTTTGGACAATTTTATGTTATTCTGTAAAGCTCAAAATGAACATACTCAAGATATAACACTAGTAGGTATACATTCAAACAATACGATGGTACAAGTATACCAAAAGCCCTTTAAAAGATATATATTCACAGGTTTTGAAAATAAAAGTTGTTTGTAATGAACCCCAAGATTAAAAAAAGAGATAATTAAGCAATCTACAAATAGTAGAATGAAAAAACACTTAATGTCAATATTCATACAAGGGGATTTTATACCATAGTGAATATGAAATATGGCTTTATGCCTTACTATGGATGAAGTTCAAAGTGAAAAATCCAATGTACACCATGTACACAGAGCTCAAAAATAGAAAATAACCTAGTTTTAAAGTGTTTATTTATATACACTTTTATGTCCTAATACTCTATTTAAAATTAAGGAAAGGGTAAACACAAAATACAGAATAGTATTTACACTTGTTGGAGGAGGGAAAGGATGATATTGGAGAAGGGTCTACAGGTGTTGTGAACACTCTGTATCTGAAGCTGGATGTTAAGTACAAAGAAGTTCACTTTATATTTTTACCACAAAACATGTTATGCATTTGAATTTGTTCAGTACTTCACAATAAGAACAGACTTTTAAGAGGAACATATTATTTTTTTTTAAAAAATTTTATTGGAGTATAATTGCTTTACAATGTTATGTTAGTTTGTTTTTTTAAAAGTACAGGCATTGAGGAAGCCCAGCTCAATATCTTTCAGTATTTGTATGTTTTGAGGAACGAAAGGTGTGGTTGGACCAGGCTGAGTTAGCAGTCAGCCACTCTGGTGGCTGAAGTTCCTCATCCTAATGGCTCATCCCAATGGTCCAAGGAGCTTTAGGAAGTGCAGACTGTAGGCTCCACTCCAGCCTACTACATCCTGCACTTCAGAGATAGCCCCAGGGCCAGTATTTCTCAGAAGCTCCCCAAATGATGCATGTCAGCAGTCAGATCTGTAAACTGCTTATTTTTACTACCAAGGTACTGCTTTTACATCTTTAAGTTTTACTTGTATGAATCTGAAATGTGTATAACAGCGTGTTAAATACTACAAAGGATAGTAGGATGACTTTAGAGTAACACCTTTGTTTGGAAACAAAGGACCCAAAGACAAGTATGAATGTATTCAGGAGTGTTAATGAGTGAGAATAGGATTATTCTTTTTTTTTTTAAGTTTAAACTGTATTATTAACATTTTTTAAAAATTTTTATTTATTTATTTATTTTATTTATGGCTGTGTTGGGTCTTCGCTTCTGTGCGAGGGCTTTCTCTAGTTGCGGCAAGCGGGGGCCACTCTTCATCGCGGTGCGTGGGCCTCTCACTATCGCGGCCTCTCTTGTTGCGGAGCACAGGCTCCAGACGCGCAGGCTCAGTAATTGTGGCTCACGGACCTAGTTGCTCCGCGGCAATGTGGGATCTTCCCAGATCAGGGCTCGAACCCGTGTCCCCTGCATTGGCAGGCAGATTCTCAACCACTGCGCCACCAGGGAAGCCCTGTATTATTAACATTTGCCACAGCAATTTCTATTTTTTTTGAGGTCAAGTTGGTATATAACACTACATTAGTTTCAGGTGTACAACATAATAACCACAATAAGTCTAGTTGCTGTCTGTCACCAAACAACTGACCCCTTTCACCCATTTTGCCCACTCTCCAAGCCCCTTAACCTCTGATAACCACCAATTTGTTCTCTGTATCTAGGAGTTTTGTTTTGTTTTGTTTTGTTTTTTGTTTATTGACTTGTTTGGCTTTTTAGATTCCACCTTTAAATGAAATCATATGATATTTATCTTTCTCTGACTTATTTCACTTAGCATTATACCCTCAAGTTCCATCTATGTTGTCCCAAATGGCAATATTTCTTTCTTTTTTATGACTGAGTAGTATTCCATTGTGGTATATATATATATATATGTATATATATATGTATATATATATATATATATATATATATATATATATATATATATATATATACATATATATATATGTCACATCTTCTTCACCTATTCATCAATCAGTGGGTACTTAGGTTGTTTCCATATCTTGGCTATTGTAAATAATGCTGCAATGAACATAGCTGTGCATATATCTTTTCAAGTTAGTATTTTTATTTTCTTTGGAAAAATACCAAGTGGAATTGCTGGATAATATGGTAGTTCTCTTTCAAATTTTTAAGGAATCTCCACACTGTTTTCCATAGTTGATGCAGGAACTTACATTCCCACCAACAGTATATGAGGGTTTCCTATTCTCCACACCCTTGCCAACACTTGTTATTTCTTGTCTTTTGATAATAACCATTCTAACAAGTGTGAGGTGACATTTCATTGTGATTTTGATTTGTTTTTCCCTGATTAGTGATGTTGGACATCTTTTCATGTGCCTGTCGGCCATCTGTATGTCTTCTTTGAAAAATGTCTATTTCAAACTTCTGCCCATTTTTTAGTAAGTTTTTTTTTTTGCTATTGATTTATTTGTATCTTTACATAATTTGTATATCATCCCCTTATCAGATATATAATTCACAAATATTTTCCCCCATTAAGCAGGATGGCTTTTCATTTGTTGGTGGTTTGGTTTGCTATGCAGAAGCTTTTTATTTTTATGTAGTCCAACTGGTTTATTTTTGCTTTAGTTGTGTTTGCTTTGGGGGTCAGATCCAAAAGTTCCACATCAACACCAATGTCAAGGAACTTACTGCTTATTTTTCTTCTAAAAGTTTTATGGTTTCAGGTCTTACATCCAAGTCTTTAATTCATTTTGAGTTAATTTATGCATATGGTGTAAGATAGGGATCCAGTTTCATTCTTTTGCACATGACTATACAGTTTTTCCAATACCCTTTATTAAAGTATCTATTATCTATCCTTTCCCCTTTGTATACTCTTGGTTCTTTGTCATAAATTAATTGACCATATATGTGTGGGTTTATTTCTGGGCTCTCTATTCTGTTTTGTTGATCTATGTGTCTGTTTGTATGCCAGTATCATATTGTTTTGACTACCGTAGTTTTGTAGTATAATTTGAAATCAGGGAGCATGATTCCTCCAGCTTTGTTCTTCTTTCTCAAGATTGCTTTGGCTATTCAGGGTCTTTTGTGGTTCCATACAAATTTTACAATTATTTGTCCTAGTTCTGTGAAATATGCCATTGATATTTTGGTATGGATTGCATGAAATCTGTAGATTTCTTTGGCTAGTATGAACATTTTAACAATATTAATTGTAATCTATGAGTACAGAATATCCTTTCATATATCTGTGTCTTATTCAATTTCCTTTACCAATGTTTTATAGTTTTCAGTATACAGGTCTTCTACCTCCTTGGTTAAAATTATTTCTAGATATTTTATTCTTTTTGATGAAATTGTAAATGAGATTTTTTTCTTAATTTCTCTTTTGATATTTCATTATTAGTATATAGAAATTAAACAGATTTCTGTATGTTTATTTTGTATCCTGCAACTTCACTAAATTCATTTATTAGTTTTAGCAGTTTTTTGGTGACATCTTTAAGGTTTTCTACATATTGTATGATGCTATATGCAAATAGTGACAGTTTTCTTTTTTCCTTTCCAATTTGGATGGCCTTTCTTTCTTTCTTCCTTCTTTCCTTCCTCCTTCCCTCCTTCCTTCCTTCTTTTCTTTCTTTCTTCCTTCCTTCCTTTCTTCCTTCCTTCCTTCCTTCCTTCCTTCCTTCCTTCCTTCCTTCCTTCCTTCCTTCCTTCCTTCCTTCCTTCCTTTCTTTCTTTCTTTCTTTCTTTCTTCCTTTCTTTCTTTCTTGTTTAATTTTTGTGGTCCGGATTTCCAATACTATGTTGATTAAAAGTGGTGACAGTGGACATTCTTGTTTTTTTTTTTTTTTTTTCCCTGATATTAGAGGAAAAACTGTCAGATTTTCATTGTTAAATATGATGTTAGCTGTAGCTTTGTCATATATGACTTTTATTGCGTTGAGGTATGTTCCTTCTATGCTCACTTTGTTGAGAGTTTTTATCATAAACGAGATGATCATATGATTTTTTTTTTTTAAACATCTTTATTGAAGTATAATTGCTTTACAATGGTGTGCTAGCTTCTGCTTTACAACAAAGTGAATCAGTTACACATATACATATGTTGCCATATCTCTTCCCTCTTGCATCTCCCTCCCTCCCACCCTCCCTATCCCACCCCTCTAGGTGGTCACAAAGCACCGAGCTGATCTCCCTGTGCTATGCGGCTGCTTCCCACTAGTTATCTATTTTACATTTGGTAGTGTATATATGTCCATGACACTCTCTCACCCTGTCACATCTCACCCCTCCCCCTCCCCATATCCTCAAGTCCATTCTCTAGTAGGTCTGTGTCTTTATTCCCATCTTGCCACTAGGTTCTTCATGACCTCTTTTTTTTTTTTTTTCCCCTTAGATTCCATATATATGTGTTAGCATACTGTATTTGTTTTTCTCTTTCTGACTTACTTCACTCTGTATGACAGACTCTAACTCCATCCACCTCATTACAAACACCTCCATTTCATTTCTTTTTATGGCTGAGTAATATTCCATTGTATATATGTGCCACATCTTCTTTATCCATTCATCCGATGATGGACACCTAGGTTGCTTCCATGTCCTGGCTATTGTAAACAGAGCTGCAATGAATATTTTGGTACATGACTCTTTCTGAATTATGGTTTTCTCAGGGTATATGCCCAGTAGTGGGATTGCTGGGTCATATGGTAGTTCTATTTTTAGTTTTTTAAGGAACCTCCATACTGTTCTCCATAGTGGCTGTATCAATTTACATTCCCACCAACAGTGCAAGAGTGTTCCCTTTTCTCCACACCCTCTCCAGCATTTATTGTTTCTAGATTTTTTGATGATGGCCATTCTGACCGGTGTGAGATGATACCTCATTGTAGTTTTGATTTGCATTTCTCTAATGATTAATGATGTTGAGCATTCTTTCATGTGTCTGTTGGCAATCTGTATCTCTTCTTTGGAGAAATGTCTATTTAGGTCTTCTGCCCATTTTTGGATTGGGTTGTTTGTTTTTTTGTTATTGAGCTGCATGAGCTGCTTGTAAATCTTGGAGATTAATCCTTTGTCCGTTGCTTCATTTGCAAATATTTTCTCCCATTCTGAGGGTTGTCTTTTGGTCTTGTTTATGGTTTCCTTTGCTGTGCAAAAGCTTTTAAGTTTCATTAGGTCCCATTTGTTTATTTGTGTTTTTATTTCCATTTCTCTAGGACCTGGGTCAAAAAGGATCTTGCTGTGACTTATGTCATACAGTGTTCTGCCTATGTTTTCCTCTAAGAGTTTGATAGTGTCTGGCCTTACACTTAGGTCTTTAATCCATTTTGAGTTTATTTTTGTGTATGGTGTTAGGGAGTGTTCTAATTTCATACTTTTACATGTACCTGTCCAATTTTCCCAGCACCACTTATTGAAGAGGCTGTCTTTTCTCCACTGTATATGCTTGCCTCCTTTATCAAAGATAAGGTGACCATATGTGCGTGGGCTTATCTCTGGGCTTTCTATCCTGTTCCATTGATCTATATTTCTGTTTTTGTGCCAGTACCAAACTGTCTTGATTACTGTAGCTTTGTAATATAGTCTGAAGTCAGGGAGCCTGATTCCTCCAGCTCCATTTTTCGTTCTCAAGATTGCTTTGGCTATTCGGGGTCTTTTGTGTTTCCATACAAATTGTGAAATTTTTTGTTCTAGTTCTGTGAAAAATGCCAGTGGTAGTTTGATAGGGATTGCATTGAATCTGTAGATTGCTTTGGGTAGCAGAGTCATTTTCACAATGTTGATTCTTCCAATCCAAGAACATGGTATATCTCTCCATCTATTTGTATCATCTTTAATTTCTTTCATCAGTGTCCTATAATTTTCTGCATACAGGTCTTTTGTCTCCTTAGGTAGGTTTATTACTAGATATTTTATTCTTTTTGTTGCAATGGTAAACGGGAGTGTTTTCTTAATTTCACTTTCAGATTTTTCATCATTAGTATACAGGAATGCAAGAGATTTCTGTGCATTAATTTTGTATCCTGCTACTTTACCAAATTCATTGATTAGCTCTAGTAGTTTTCTGGTAGCATCTTTTGGATTCTCTATGTATAGTATCATGTCATCTGCAAACAGTGACAGCTTTACTTCTTCTTTTCCGATTTGGATTCCTTTTATTTCTTTTTCATCTCTGATTGCTGTGGCTAACACTTCCAAAACTATGTTGAATAATAGTGGTGAGAGTGGGCAACCTTGTCTTGTTCCTGATCTTAGTGGAAATGGTTTCAGTTTTTCACCATTGAGGACAATGTTGGCTGTGGGTTTGTCATATACGGCCTTTATTATGTTGAGGAAAGTTCCCTCTATGCCTACTTTCTGCAGGACTTTTATCATAAATGGGTGTTGAATTTTGTCGAAAGCTTTCTCTGCATCTATTGAGATGATCATATGGTTTTTCTCCTTCAATTTGTTAATATGATGTATCACGTTGATTGATTTGCGTATATTGAAGAATCCTTGCATTCCTGGAATAAACCCCACTTGATCATGGTGTATGATCCTTTTAATGTGCTGTTGGAGATCATATGATTTTAATCTTTCATTTTGTTAATGTGGTGTATCACATTGATTGATTTATTGATGTTGAACCATCCTTGTATCCCTGGGTTATATATCTCACTTGATCATGGCATTTTATCCTTTTGGTATACTGTTGGATTCAATCTGCTAATATTTTGTTGAGGATTTCTGCATCTATTTTCATCAGGTATATTGACCTGTAATTTCCTTTTTTGTGGTGTTCTTGTCTGGTTTTGATAATAGGTTAATGCTGGCCTTATAAAATGAATTTGGAAGTGTTCCCTCCTCTTCAATTTTTTGGTAGAGTTTGAGAAATATAGCTATTAGATCTTCTTTGAATATTAGTAAACTTCACCAGGGAAGCCATCTGTTCCGGGACTTTCATTTGTTGGGAAGTTTTTGGTTCAATATCCTTACCAGTAATTGGTCTATTTAGATTTTCTACTCTATCATGATTCAGTCTTAGAAAATCATATGTCTCTAGGAATGTATCCCTTTCTTTTAAGTTGTCCTATTTGTTGGTGTATGATTGTTCACAGTAGTCTCTTATGATCCTTTGTTTTTCTGTCATGTTAGGTGTAATTTTTTTTTTTTCCTTTCAATTTTGATTTTATTTGAGCCCTTTCTTTTTTTCTTGGTGAGTCTCACTAAAGGTTTTTCCAATTTTGGTTGTCTTTCCGATGAACCAATTCTTAGAGTCACTGATCTTTTCTATTGTTTTTTTTCAGTCCCTATCTCATTTATTTCTATTTTGATCTTTATTATTTCCTTCCTTCTACTAACTTTGGGTTTTGTTTTTTGTTTGTTTCTTTGTTTTTTCTAGTTCCTTTAGGTGTAATGTTAGATTGCTTATTTGAGATTTTTCTTATTTCTTGAGGTAGGGCTGTATTACTATAAACTTTCCTCTTAGAACTGCTTTTACTACATCCCATAGATTTTGGAATGTTTTGTTTCTATTTTCATTTGTCTCAAGGTATTTTACAACAGCAGGAATGTTTTCTTTCTCTTCTTGATGGACGGTGGGCACCAGACTGCCAGAAAAGCTTCATCTCACACTCTCTTGAGGACTCATTGTGTGAGGGCAGAGCACCCCAGGTTTTTTACAGCAATGATCACCTGGCTATGGCTAAACCCTGGGGGTCGTGATGGGAATCAGCTTCTTCTCCTTAGTTTCTCCATTGCATCTTTATCATCCCTAAAATCAAGCCCTGGATGATGGGAGTGTTGGTATCCTGGGGTTGCACTTCAGGACACCACTTTGCACAAATATCTGTAAATGATGCCAAACTTTTAAGACAAAAGCAACTAAGAATACATTTGTTTACAGATAGGATAGGGGACATAATCTGTCATCATATTCTTGTCCAGCTGTATCCATAAACCCAGATTCACCAGTTTTCCATCTGTTATAACTTTTCCAGAATCATTGTCAAAAAGAGTGGGGATATATTCTCCAGGAAATGCACTGGTTGTGTAACTGATCAGTAGGCAAGTCTTACCTGCAGCTCCAGCCTCCGACCTCCACACACTTCACGGCCTCCCTCGGGGCTGTGGTGGTTGCTGCAGTGCTTGGATGCTGAGGTGAGAAGTGGCAGGCCCTGATGCCGGGACCACTGTCCATGCCACCTCCCTCTCCAGCTGACATCAGAAAGCCTAAGCTCAGCAGCCGCCACCAATCAAATATGGGTAGAATTGTTCTTTAACTGTGAACAGATAGGTTGCTTATTCAACTAAATAATGAGACTAGCTGTGATCATGGGAGTCACTTAACCTCCCTGAACCTATCTTTCTTCTTATTTAAATGCATGTATTTTGCTCTATCATTTTTATATTCTAAGATAAAAGCCATATGGTTAAGCAACAGAAGTAAATATAAAGTTCATAGGTTATTGTTCATTTAAATTCCTTATCTTTGTGAAATTTATGGATCTAATTATGACTTTCTAATCTACACTTTCAGAATATTTAGTCTTATTTTTGAAACAAGGTTGTCTAGGAACTGTGTCTTTTTATTTTCTTTAAAAATGGCAAATCTTGAGTAGGTTATATATTATTCTGAATAACCACAGTAGACTAAAACACGTCATTTCACAATTCACCCAAACACCATATCCTTTGTACTGAGGATTGCTGGAGTTGCTTTTCCAAAAGTTTTAGGATTTTCCAGTCATTTCCATGACAGTATATTCAGTGAAGACAAACCACAGCCCAAAGATCAAATACATTCAGCCATTAATTTTTGTGAATCAAGTTTTATTGGAACTTACCCATGCCCATTCATTTGGGTAGTGCCTATGGTTGCCCTACAGTGGCAGAGTTGATTAGTTAAGATGGAATCTATCTGACATGCCAAGACTAAAATATATGTGGCCTTCTACAGAAAAATTTTGCTAATCCTGGAATTATCACTGTTCTCATAAACTGATCTGTCAAAAGGTAGTCAGGATTCTCAATCAAATTCTATTACAATTAATAGTGCATTAAACTAAATAAAAACCAGGTACTTAAAAAAGGAGTCTGGGGCTTCCCTGGTGGCGCAGTGGTTGAGAATCTGCCTACTAATGCAGGGGACACGGGCTCGAGCCCTGGTTTGGGAAGATCCCACATGCCGCGGAGCAACTAGGCCCGTGAGCCACAACTACTGAGCCTGAGCGTCTGGAGCCTGCGCTCCGCAGCAAGAGAGGCCACGATAGTGAGAGGCCCGCGCACCGCAATGAAGAGTGGCCCCCGCTTGCCGCAACTAGAGGAAGCCGTTGCACAGAAACGAAGACCCAACACAGCCAAAAAAAAAATTATAAATAAATAAATAATAATTAAAGAAAAAAAAATGTACGCACATCTGTATGATCAACATTTAAAAAAAAAAGGAGTCTGCAAAATGCAATATTTATGATACAATGTGTGAATAATCATCATGTGATCTTCGTGGAGCCTACTTAAAAACGTAAATGTAATTTTATATGTTGAAATACCTAAATGATTGAAAAATGTAATTATCTTTGCTTATTCTTAAATATTTTAGATTTTTTAATTAGGATCTTGATTAAAAGATGTTGATTGATGATTTCAAGGACAGAGAAAATAAGTTGAAAATTTTTAATTATTTGAAAAGTTAGAGTGATTTTTATTGGTAGTAGAGACATAAAAAGATCAAAACACTTTCTCCTTTACAATAGTATTTAAATTTTTGAACATTTTATTAAATTTAACATGTATATAGAAAAGTGCATGGATCAATAAGGTGAATGAATTTTTACAAACTGAACACACCAATGTAACTAACATCCATATTAAAAGCAATTTTTTTTGTTTCCCAGTGTATATAAAGTTATGTTTACTTTATACTATACTGTATTAAGTGTGCAATAACATTGTGTCTAAAAAAATCCAATGTACATACCTTAAAAAATCCTTTATTGCTAAGAAATCCTAACCATCATCTGAGCATTCAACAAGTTGTAATCATTTTGCTGGTGGAGAGTCTTGCCGCCATGCTGAGGTCTGCTGATTGATTAGGGTGGTGGTTGCTTCAGGTTGTTGTGGCTGCAGCAATTTCTTAAAATAAGACAACAAAGAAGTTTCCTGCATCAATTGACTCTTCACTTGAACACTTAGAGGCCATTGCAGAGTTATTAATTGGCCTGATTTCAATATTGCTGTGTCTCAGGGAATAAGAAGGCCTGAGGATAGGGAGAGAGATGGGAAACCACCAGTTGGTGGAGCAGTCAGAACACACAACATTTATCAATTTAAGTTCACCATTTTATATACGTGTGATTTGTGGCATTCCCAAACAATTACAATAGTCACATCAAGATCACTGAATCACAGATCACCGTAACAAATATAATAATAATGAAAAGTTTGTAATATTATGAGAATCACCAAAAGGTGACAGGGAGACAAGAAGTGAGCAAATGTTTTTGGATAAATGACCCTGATAGACTTGTTCAATGCAGAACTGCCATAAATCTTTAATTTTTATAAAACACAATTCTGCAAAGAGTGACAAGGCACAAATTGCAAGATTTCACATTTATGTGAATGTTCACCCTAACCAACAGTCTAACATATAATCAATGTTTCCATCATGCATATGCAGTGATCTTTATTTTTCCACCTAGGACAGAAATAAAAACTAAATTCACTTGCCTTTAAATATATTACAAAATTTTTACTTTTACTCTTAAAAGTCAATTTCTACTTTTTTAACTACCCTTGTTTTATGGCTGAATCAAGTGATAGGGTTGCAATCGCATACATTCTGAGAACTTTACACTGACATATTTATAAGCACGCAATAAGCCTCTCATTCAGTAGATCCAGCAATAATTTTGTAAAAATTATTAGTTAAAAGTAGAGACTCAACCTAGAACACTTACATAATTTTCCCTAACTAAATCAACCCTATGTTATTGGTTGGATTAGTTTAGCACCATTTAAAAAGTGAATAAACAAACAAACAAACAAACTCCCAGTGAGTGGTAAGTAGAATAATCTCTTGGCTAGGTTTATGTTGGTAAAGAAAAATAAAAATAAGAAAAATGTATCCAAATAATTCAGCAAAAAAATTAAAATAAAATAAAGAATCCATTTAGGTCTGAATAGTTATGCAAATATTTCCTAGGAATTCTAAGGAATACCTGGTTTAATGTAAAGGTATTTCAATACCTGCTTACATCTTGCTGTACTTTGAACTTGACCTTGCACATAACCTCAGACATCACACCAGAGCCAAGGCTCCCCTATGGACAAGATACTACACTGCATACTGAGGTTCAGACATACTACAGGCAGTGGCAGAGTAATCCTGTCTTTGTCTTAAAGAAAACATTAAATGAATTTCTGGTAACCCTAAAGTAACATGTTCCAAAGATGCTCATTCAGAGAAACAAGTCCACTGGTGTTGGGAAAGGTATTATGAATTCCAGGACACAATTTATACAATTATAGGTGAAGAACAATTATTTATACAATAGGGAAACTTCAAAAAAATTGCCTTGCGTGATTCAAATAATATAATACATAGACTACTGAGACTCAAATGGGAAGGTTTTTTATTTTATTTATTTTATTATTTTATTTTATATTTTAATTGAAGTATTGTTGATTTATAATGTTGTATTTGTTTTAGGTATACAGCAAAGTGATTCAGTTTCATATATATTATTCCATTATAGGTTATTACAAGATATTGAATATAGTTCCCTATGCTGTACAGTAGGTCCTTACTGTTTATTTTATACATAGTAGTGTGTATAGGTTAATCCCAAACTCCTAATTTATCCCCTTCCCACCTTTCCTTTTTGGTAAACATAAGTTTATTTTCTATGTCTGTAAGTCTATTTCTGTTTTGTAAATAAATTCATTTGTACCACTTTTTTAAGATTTCATGTTTATGTGATATCATATGATATTTTCTTTCTCCATCTGAATTACTTAACTTAGTATGATAATCTCTAGGACCATCCATGTTGATGCAAATGGCATTATTTCATTCTTTTTTATGGATGAGTAATATTCCATTGTATATATGTACCACACCCTCTTTATCCATTCATCTCTAGATGGACATTTAAGTTGCTTCCATGTCTTCGCTATTGTAAATAGTGCTGCTATGAACATTGAGGTGTATGTATCTTTTCAAATAAAAGTTTTTTTCTTTTCCAGATATATACCCAGGAGTGGGATTGTTGGATCATATGGTAATTCTATGTTTAGCTTTTTCTAGGAACCTCCTAGTGTTCTCCATCATGGCTGTACCAATTTACATTCCCACCAACACTGTAGGAGGGTTGCCTTTTCTCCACATCTTCTCCAGCATTTATTATTTATAGACTTTTTGATGATGGCCATTCTGACTGGTTGAGGTGATACCTCATTGTAGTTTTGATTTTCATTTCTCTAATAATTAGTAATGTGGAGCATCTTTTTATGTGTCTGTTGGCCATCTGTATGTCCTATTTGGAGAAATGTATTTAAGTCCTCTGCCCATTTTTTTGATTCAGTTGTTTGTTTTTTTTGATATTGAGCTGTATGTGCTGTTTGTATATTTTGGAGATTAATCTCTTATTGCTCACATTGTTTGCAAGTATTTTCTCCCATTCTGTAGGTTGTCTTTTCATTTTGTTTATGGTTCTTTGCTGTGCAAAAGCTCTTAAGTTTAATTAGGTTGCATCAAATGGGAAGTTTTTTAAGAGTACTATTTCAGCATTTCTGAAATGACTGTAGGGAAGTAAACTAGATCTTTATAGTTACTAAAAGAAAGTTTAAATTTTTAAATGTTGCAGAATACTGACCTCCCCCTTGCCATCTAATTTCTGGATAATTTGTAAACATATCAAAGCAATCAATCAATAGCATTCCAACTAGTCACAGATTAGACATTTGAAAAATCAATATTTTCTGTTATGGTTTTTCAGTGACCATAATTAAATTGCTAATTATGTACAAGAGGATGACAAGAGATTAGAAAAAACAAGAATTAAATATGACAATAGATTTTATGAAACATATAATGTAAAGCATATTTAAACTCAAACATGTAAACAGTAATCTTTTCATTTTTTGAAATTTTGGGTCATATTGATTCCCTAAAATCAGGGAAAGCACAACAATTGTGTTAAGTGAGATGGAGGAATAAACTCTTCTGGAGGCAACAATTCCCAATACCAGTTGAGTTTTTGTCTTGAGCTGAAGTCATCTTTCTACCTGCCATTCTCTTCAGAGTTCCATGAATTTCTCCTCATAGCAAGACCTGAAAGGGTCACTTTAAACAAGAAATAAAGTCAGACCCAGGGTGAATTTTCCAACTATATAAAAGCCTAGTGTTTTTCCTGATGAAGATATTTTGAAACAATCAAGATCTTATTTAAGTATTTTTGAAGTTAAATATTAATTTCCATGGGTTTACTCAGCTATGGTAATTGAAAATATCAAAGTTTTTTAAATTAAGAGGTTCATGACCAAGAAAACTATATCCAGAATTTGTTTAAACAAGATAAGACTTGAGATAACTAATAGATCTTACAATCATTTTTATGAACTCAACTTGCAAAAATTGAACTAAAGAAGCACAAAGTTAAAGAAACTGGAGAGTGGAGAAAACAAGGGTATTGCTTTATAAGAACTAAGGAGAAAACAAAGAAGTTGGCTGTTCACTACTCATTCAGATTCTCAAAGGATATTGCTGTCATCTGAGACAAAAGAGATAATTCACACCACACATACTTTTAGAGAACTTTCAGAAAAATTCTGCATTGGAGTTACTATCTGGGTCACAGAAACAGGAAATAAATTGAAAGTTCAGAATATTAAGCTGAATGGCATACAGAGGTTATCACAAATACATGCTGAAAGCAATGATGTCTCAACCTAGAAGCTTTATTAAGAAAAAAGTAACTACAGAAAATGTCTCCAGATAACTCTTTCTCTGTTTGTTAGTTTGGATCTCTGTGGTGTTACCCTGCCTGGAACTCTGCGTGTGTGTGTGTGTGTGTGTGTGTGTGTGTGTGCGTGCATGCATGCACACACATGTACCTGGGCACAGTGCTAACTTATTACATTCATGTGCTAATGCAATTTCATATTATAGAAAATAATGTCTGTCTAATCAAGATCTTTCACGCATTTCACTTTATATTTATTATTCTGATTTTTTTTCTTAAATATCTCAGGCCACCCCTTCCCACCCTCTGTGCAGTGAGTTCTTTACATTTTTCAGTATAACTGCTCTTCTGGTGCTGACACTTACTATGGTACCTTAAAGAGACTAGTGAAAGAGACCCATAAAATGGGAATCTTTGATAGATTTAGCTCAAATCAACTTTGGCCTTTGAAATGTACCTTAGGACATGTCTGCTTATATGAATCTCATCCACAGCCAGCAGCTGAATGTCACCTCACCTGATCACACCTGACCAGAATAATCAGAGAGGGTGGCATGGTTGCCATGTAAGGGTTCCTGACTTATCAAAATTTCTCTAGGCAGAAGTTTTCTCTTTTACCCCTCGATTTGTTGAAGGTAATATATAACAATATACCAAGCTCTCAAACAGCACTTACAAACATCTGAAGTTGTATCAAGCCCTGAGTATATTAACACAATTTAAGTCAACAAATTGTTTTGTTTTGGGAAAGAAAAAGTTTAATCTAATAATATATGAATCTCACTGGCTAGATGCAAATAAAAATCTCAACGTGTTTTTGGGCACTGCTGCCTACACATAACCAAAACTAACATAAAAAAATGTTCTAAGATGAAAGTGCTTGGAAATATGTAAAACAATTAATTAATTGACAAGTAAAAACTACTTTTGAAGATAAAAAAGGTAACAAACATCAGGTTAATTTGTTTAATTTTTCTATTTTAGGCATAATTTATTGTAATAGGGTATCTGGTGTGTGGTGCTATTATATTATAATATTTGATTCTGTACCATATTTTAGATTTTTTAATTAGTAGTCTTTATTTTTTAGAGAAGTTTTACATTTATGAAAAATTGAGCAGAGTACAGAAAGTTCCAATATAATCCCTGACCCTCACACACACATAGTTTCTCCTATTATTAACATTTTGTATTAGTGTAATATATCTGTTAAAGTTGGTGAGCTGATATTGATACAGTATTATTAACTAAAGTCCATAATTTACATTAGCATTCACTCTTTGTGTTGTACATTCTACTAGTTATAACCAAAATACAATGATATGTATTTATCATTACAGTATCATACAGAATAGTTTCACTGTCCTAAAAATACCCTGTGCTCTGCCAATTCATCCCCACTTCCTTTTCCCCAAGCCCCTGGAAACTGCTGCTCTTTTTATTGTCTCTCTAGTTTTGCCTTTTCCAACATTCCATACAGTTGAATCAGACAGCATGTATCCTTTGCAGATTGGCTTTTTTTCATTTAGCAATATGCATTTAAATGTCCTTTGTGACTTTTTGTGGCTTGATACATGGCTCATTTCTTTTTAGCTGAATAATATTCCATTGTATGGATGTACCTCAATTTGTCCACTCACCAATAAAGGACATCTTGGTTGCTTCCAAATTTTGGCAATTATAGATAAAACTTCTATAAACACTTGCGTGCAGGTCTTTGTGTGGGCAGTTGCTTTCAATTCATTAAATACCTGAAGTACAGCTGCTGGATCATATAGGTTTAGTTTTGTAAGACTATGTAAGACTATGTTTAGTTTTGTAAGAAACTGCCGAAGTGCCTTACAAAGTGACCATCCCATTTTGCATTCCCACCAGCAATGAATGAGAGTTCTTATTGCTCCATATCCTTGCCAACATTTGGTATTGTTTGTGTTTTGGATTTTAGCCATTGTAATAATTGTTATGGTATCTCCCTGTTTTAATTTGCATTTCCCTAATGACATGTGATGTTGACCATCTTTTCATATGTGTGTCAACCATGTGTATATGTTCTTCGGTGAGATGTCTGTTGAGATCTTTGGCCCACTTTTAAATTCAGATGTTTGCTTTCTCATTGTTGAGTTTTAGGAGTTCTTTGTATATTTGGTCCCAGTCCTTTATCAGCTATGTATTTAGCAAATATTGTCTCACAGTCTGTGGTCTCACAGTCTTTGCATTCTTCTAACAGTGTTTTTGCAGAGCAAAAGTTTTTAATTTTATTTAAGTCCAACTTACATTTTTTTTTTTCTTTCATGGGTTGTACTTTTGGTGTTGTATCTAAGAAGACATTGCCAAACCCAAGGTCACCTAAATTTTCCGCTGTGTTATCTTCTAGGAGTTTTATAGTTTTGTGTTTTACACTTAGGTCTATGACACATTTTGAGTTGATTTTTGTGAAGGATGTAAGGTCTATGTTTAGATTCATTTTTACATGTGAGTATACACTTGTTCCAGCACAGTTTGTTGAAAAGACTCTCCTTTCTTCATTGTGTTGCCTTTGTTCCTTGTCAAAGATCAGTTGACTATATTTATGTGGGTTGGTTTCTGGACTGTCTATTCTGTTCCATTGACTTGTAGCATATTTTAGCTGTTATTATTATTTTTTTTTAATTTCTGGTTCATTGTATAACGTTGTACTATGACAAGCAAAATTTTTCTTTTAAAATTATTTATAGAATATTATATGCATTCTTATATAATTAGTCAGAAATCAAGAACTTCATTTTATTCTTTTTAAATTAAAAACTAATGGGTTTCTTGGGAAAATAATATTTGCTAAACACAAATTGGCTTTATAGAAAATCTTGGAATTGTCTAATCCAAGGACATGGCTATAGATTAAGATATTTATTTGCAGGTACATAGACAGTACTATAAAATAATTCAGAATAATGAAAAAAGATTTTAATTAATAGTAGTAATAACAGTAAAGTTTTCAAAATATTATTAGGTATATAAAATTTTTCTAAGATATTTCTTTTTTTAATCCCTTAAGAATGCTCTTTAGTTAATGGGTTTTCAACATTTAGAGTCACAGACATTTGATAATAAATAAAAAATCTCTCTTTATATGAAAACATTGAAATTCATTCAAATTCTCTATAAAATTTGAGGAGTTGCTGTTTCTTTTGAAACACATCCATGGATCCTAGGATCAGAAACAATCAGACCAAGCACTCATAAAGTATATTCTCAGAATTCAACAAAATATTAGTAAGCATTAAGTGATTTTTCTGGTTTCTGTAGTCAAATAAATTTTGAAAATTTCAAAATTAATAAAATTCAGCAAAGTTGAGACTTTTCTAAGGTAGTACCTCTCAGATCCTTAAATATACTAAGGTACATCATGGCTATTCAAGGGGGGCATAAAGTACATAGCACTTGAAACTAAATTGAAAATGGAATTTTCTCCCTTTCTTTCTTTCCTCAGAGCATCTTGCAGGAATAGTGTCACCGAGAATACTCTAGAAAGACTGAACTAGTCTAATGTTCTGTAACGTCTCTGATGAAAGCTTTGTGTAAAATTACATGATGTGCAATCATCCTATTTGTATTTCTTCTTCCTATAGTCCTTTAGCATTTCTAGAACTACTTTAAGTTCTAATGTATATTAGGGCAATGTGGCATTTGAATTTGATAACCAGGGTTCCAGTGTACCCTGGAGCTGGTGATCCTAAGGATGAGAGAGAAGTTTCCAGTCCTAATGCAATACCACTGAGGTAACCTAGAGTGTGCCCAATACCTCAAAACATTGACTTAGTATCCTTTCCTTACATCCTCAATTCTTATATATGAAAGATAAGCTATCTTATATATGAAATCTTCTCCTGATTCCCCAACATGTACCTCTTCCAACAATCCTTGAATAATTGAGAGTGAATTCATTTTTTTCCTGTCCTCTATGGACTTCTGTCATTTTTCTCAAGTTGTCCCTTATGGCATATTTTTTCTGTTCTTCTGCATAATATCAATTTAGACACAAAATTAAGTTTTCATTCATTCAATTGTCACTTGACTTTATTTCATTCAGCATCAGTGTTTCAGTTCTGAGATTTTGAGATCCTAGGCAGAAAGTGTCATAACAATTTAGCTTGATTTTTAGAGCAGTCAATATTTCAACACACATATTTAAATAATTTATTATGCAAATTATTTTAAAAATCGATGATGCATGTCATGACCCCCCCAAAATATTACATGAGCTATTAAATTTATTTAGATATCTTTCAATCATTATGGCTAGAAATTATGCTAAGATGATTTTTAAGTTCACAGGGTAGGCACTTGAGAAGTCTTATTTTAAGACCACTTTTTTGAGGGGGTTAGTTTTATATAGGAAATTATTTGGGAAGCTAAGAGGTGGGTCCAACATTTTACCTGGTGGTAAAATAAAGAGGTGGGAAGAAAAGTTTGTGACAACAGTTTGAGAATATTAGGAGAAATAAAGACCCATTCCTCCTTCCTACTCTGTATTACATCATCAGGAATACATCAATGTAGCTTAACATGTTTATCTTTTAAAATACACTTAATGCCTGAGAGAGAGAAAGAGATTTGTTTTTCATGTGTTTAATGTCTGTTCCTGTTGGTTTACCTGCTTATCTCATCCAATAACTGAACATTCCTTGATGTGTCTTTTGAATCTTTGACTATAAATAACTCAATGCATGCACTGAACAAATGTTTCATGAATGAATGAATCCCTGCCAGCTAGTTGAAAGGAAGGTTATTTGAGAATATAAATATGGAGAAGTAGGATAATTTTGACTTGGTTGATATGTAGCAATGTGAAGCATGAAGGCACTGAAGTCCTCCCCTACCGCACAAAAAAAGCAAGCTATTGCCCTGTCACAGTGGCTTGGACTATTAGCCACTTGGTAAAGCTCAATAAATGTCTTTTAGACTATTTGAGTAGACATGGAAATCTCAAGTTGCTCATATTAAGTTAATAAAGATAATTATGGATAGAATAAAATGTAATAGATATGAGGGTCCAAAGGAAACAATGGAAAATTTGTGGGGAGAAGAATTTTAAAAACATAAATTGGTTTTGTTTTAAGAGCTTTTGGAGACTTCTGACAGCCTATCATTATGTGAGGGGAGCAGGTGTTTTCGTTGTTTCTCTAGCTCTTGCCTTTAGTCATCTTTCAAACTTTAAAAGTGAATTACTTCACTTTAAGGTGTGTAATAAAAACTCCCATTTGAATGATTAAATAATTAGAAAGAAATATATAATTGGGCAGATCTTGAAAGATACATTCTGAAATGGCTCTTAAATTGTACAAAATAATGTCTATAAATGATAAATGCTTTAAAAATGTCTTCAGTATATAAGCAAGTTTCTGGTGATTCCACTAAGGCATCTTGTCAGTCCTCTCAATTTGAACATATTCCAAAAAACAGTTGGGAAATTAAATCAGGTAGATGCAAAATCAGTATATGAACACAGCTATAAAGGAGCAAAGTGGTTGGTGTCTGTCCAAGAAGTTCATCACTCTAAAATTATTCCTTTGTTGAAATTACTCAAAACACTAAACCATGGGCTATTAAGTATATTCTGTAGGGTGCTATATAAAAGGCATTCTTACAGTAGGGATAATGCTACCCACAACATACCAGTCTATAAATTCCAACCAAGTTAGAAAACTACTATGTGACTTGGGAAACATGAATTCATGCTGCAATGAATGAGTTATCTCTTTTTTACACTCTTGCCTCGGAAGGAGCAAGTGAAATATTTGACCATAAGTAAGCAAGTTCAGGACGACGTCATTGAATGAGATGTGCCAGATTTTCTGAGGAATAGAAAATTGATAATGTAACAAACCAATAAATTCCCTGTAGAGCTTTGTTACATTTTTGTTTTTATAATTTAAGGACAGTTATTTCAATAATTTAGACTTTTGTTGAACCTAGAGCTTTTATTCTGGTAATAATTTTTAAAGCATATAAAATAAGTTTATCGCACCTATGTTCAAATGTACCTGGATATTTCATATAAACACCTTTCTCCTTGTAACATAAATTATAAATTTTTTTCTGGTTTGACCACTGGTTTTAAACTTAATTACATGGTAAAGATGTATAAAATGGATTCCAGAATTAGCTGAGTAGACATGGAAAACATATCCTTGTCCCAGTGTTTAATTATTTCACAAATAATCACTAGTATTTAGCATTTTTTTGTACCTTTTTGAATAGACATTTTGTAAAGTTTTTTTTTTTTTTTTAATTTTTCACTGAGCTACATTTTTGTTTTATTTCCTGATTTGGAAAAAAAGAAAAAAAGAAAAATGTATTCTTGCAAAGTCTTAAAGCATGAGTTTCCAAAAAGAAAATTCAATCAAAATCTTTGACCAAGGGGCTTCCCTGGTGGCGCAGTGGTTGAGAATCTGCCTGCCAATGCAGGGGACACGGGTTCGAGCCCTGGTCTGGGAAGATCCCACATGCCGCGGAGCAGCTAGGCCCGTGAGCCACAACTACTGAGCCTGCGCGTCTGGAGCCCGTGCTCCGCAACAAGAGAGGCCGCGATTGTGAGAGGCCCGCGCACCGCGATGAAGAATGGCCCCCGCTTGCCGCAACTGGAGAAAGCCCTCGCACAGAAACGAAGACCCAACACAGCTAAAAATAAATAAATAAATAAATAAATTTATAAAAAAAAAATCTTTGACCATAAGAATCATTAGTAAAAATGGTATAATTTTATATTTAACCCCTTTATAGCCTGTTTCAAGCTAAAAAACAGTAAAAAATAAAGCAACCCCCCCGGTTTTTTCTTTTCTTGTTTGTATCTTCTGGCACACCATCTGCTCTTTCCAATCTCCTAGCCTACCGAAAATAGACCAAGATTTTTTGTGTCACATATTCCACATCTATAACATCAGGCATATAGAAGAAATTTTTTTAACTGTGGTTGAAGGTCAAGAGAAGATTCACGTTCAGTACACCTATAATATAGTATCACTATACATATAACTGATGGTATCCAAAGGACAAAAGTTTGTCCTTCTCAGTGTCATAAACCTGGGACAATGTCCACTAATGTCAAGTATGCTGTGATGTCTCAAAATATCTAGACCTTCACCTTTGGATTGGTTTCCACATCACATTAAAAACACAAGAAACAGAATCTTATCATTTTAAATATAATTTGTCTATAATATTATTACGTATTTTGACATCACCTCAATACAAGTATTACTTTTGAAAAATGTTTGCTTCGTGGCAAAAGTTAAATCCAGCCCCAAAGAATGAAGAGTTTCTATCTAAAAGCAATTCAGATATATCTTAAACAAAAGTAGTATCAGTGGTTTAAGTAGCTACTTTGACTAATACCCTTTTTAATAAATAAATTCTAATTTGTTTAAAATAAGCCACCTTAAAGATCACTCTCAGAGATTATATTTTTGAATGTAAAATAAAACCAAAGGGAAAAAGACATAGGTTTGGGAAATAAAAAAGGAAGTCTCATAAATATGTGATCAAATAATTTACATCATTCTTTTGAAAAGTGATCTTTTGTAAAGATCTGAGAAGCAACAGAGTCCAGTGGCTGGGAGAGCAGAGTGAGGCCAGGCTACCTGTGTTTGAATGTGGGCTCTGATAGGTAGTAACTCTATGACCTTGGACAAGTTACCCAAACTATGTGCCTCAGTTTCCTGATCTGTAGTAAAATGGATGTACTGATAGCACCTATTTTGTTGTCAGAAAGATTAAATAAGTTAATAATTAAAGTATTTATATATGCTCATATAAGAGCAATTCCTAGCATAAGAGAAATTCTTCCTTTTTCTTTTCCATTATAGTTTATTATAAGATATTGAATATAGTTCCCTGTGATATACAGCAAAACTTTGTTCTTTATATATTTTATATATAGTAGTGTGCATCTGTTAATCCCACACTCCCAATTTATCTCTCCCCCCCACTTCTCCTTTGGTAACCATAAGTTTGTTTTCTATGTCTATGAGTCTGTTTCTGTTTTGTAAATAAGTCCTTTTGTACTATTTTTTAGATTCCACATATAACTGATATCATAATATTTGTCTTTCTCTGTCTGACTTACTTCACTTAGTATTATAATCTCTAGGTCCATCATAAGGGCAATTCTTAGCATGTATTAAGTACTTAATAAATAAACAAAATAGACTTGAACTCATGCTCAGATGCTGATTATCATAGCCAGATACATAATTTCTCCATCAGTTTGCATGCCTGTTATATGAGGAGATATGATTTGTTGAATCCTATTCCAATTAACCATCTTAAGATTCTTAAAATGTTCATTGAAATGAGATTAGAAAGCAAGGAATCAGGACACAGAAAATAAGGACTGGTTTTTATATGCAAGAACTTCAGAAAGAGAATGAAACCCATTATTCAAGGAAAAGATATTTCTTACTACTCCTGAGTAAATACAGGAGAACAACCCCTAAAAAGAGAAAATAGATTAGGACTTTATTTTTAAATTACCAAATGAGAACTATAACAAGCTCATAGGAAGAAAACTGTATGAATTACCATGAGTCAATGTACACTAGTATCCTTTCTGCTAAGCTACACATGTTGAATTTCTAGGTATAACTACATTCAGGAAAATGATCCTTAATATAAATACCTAAGTTACAGCACTGTGTATTTTTTTCCTATTAACTGTATCACTATATTAAATGTTATGACCATTAGGAATTGAGGTAATAATGTCATCTATGTTTCTTAGTATAACTCTTTTATTTATTATTGGCAATAAACACTAGACACTTGATTTATTATCTCTTATATTAATCCACATATTTGGTTGCAAAATGTAAAAGCCAACCTTGGTTAACATAAGCAGAAGAGAAATTCAAAGAATGTATGCTGGGTAACCCATCAAAGTGATGGGGAAGTGAGTAGAGAACAGCTTAGACAACCAGACACTGAAAAATCAGAGCAACAAAGGGAGGAGGAGAAGCAGAAGCCTGGACACTCACCGCCCCTGCTACTCAGGGGCCACCATAGACCTTCAGACTCTGGATGGCAGTGCCTGCCACTGCCACAGAGGTAAATTCTGAACTTCCCTTGCTTCTTGTGATATTCAGAGAAGATTAGAAGCTGATGGGCCAAATCTAGGTCATGGACCCTGATCTTGTTGTCAAGGGTTATGAAGAACAAGTGTCTGAACTTTCCAGCATCCACTGTGCAAGGCAGAACAATACTGTTATTGTATTCTGGAAACATATGTTTAAATGCAGGGTGACCAAAACCAGTAAATATCCACTACACCTGTCATGCTGAGCTGGACAAAAGAGCATGTATTCTGACATAGCCAGGCTGGGTTTGCATTCCAAATGGGAAATTACTACCTGTGAGGTAGTCCACAGCGTACTAACATCTTAAGGCTGTTATTTTTGCCACATATAGACCCCCACGTAAACGATATTGCACACCATATGAAAGTTTGTTGTGAGAATTAAATGAGATAATTTATCTAAAGGTGAAAGATTCAAAGAAGTTACGTAATGTGTACTATTTAACACCCCCAATCCACTTCCTTTTGTTTTTACCAAAAAATTAAAATAAAAAAAGTTCTTGATATTGAGAACTCTACATCTGCAACTGGTATGGAAACTTTCTGCTTTACATAAAGCACTTCAAGCTAGTGTGGGTGGATATTCCTTCCTGTTGGATAGAGAACAAAACCTTCAACAGGGAGCAGGTGCAGACAAACACTGGAGAGAAGAAAAGCAGAAAGTGTGGCAAGGCTTAATCATTTAAATCACAAATTAAGTCAACATAATAGCAGAGAAAATGCAGAGTTTTAAAATGTGTGACTAAGTGGAAAAAGCTCACGGGGTCTTTTCATTGAGATCAACAGAGGAAATGAACTAAATGAACACAATTTCATATCTCCTGAGAAAAAATAAAGAAAAGGATTCATAAGTAAATGGTTTATTTTACACTATAAATTTATTAAAATTTTCTTTACATGCAAGCCCTTATACAACAGAATACAAGCATTAACTGCATGAAAAACCAATAATAAGTAATAAAAGCTATTAACTACTAAACTTTCTTGAGATCTCACCATGTACACATCCAAATTAATCCAATTTATAAAAGGCCCTTTTCCCCCCATCATTGAAAAACTAAAGTAGAAAACAAAAGCTGAAAGCTTTAAGGAAGGTGATATTTTCCTCGAAGAATACAATAGTGGGCAAGAAAGCAGGGACCATCATACATCATTTTATACAACTGGGAAGTGGATTGAAGACAATCTTTTGAAACTGAGTTTTTCAAATGCCACCGATTCTGATGTACCAAAAATATAGTAAGTTTACTTCTCAGCTGGTGCTACCACAGGCTAATACTACTTTAAAGTTTTCAAGTTAATTGTTCAAAGGATCACAAGCTCTCCATCTGTCAACGTGAAGTCAAGCTGCCTACGGTGATGAATATCTGATACCTTGCTGATATAAAAGTTTCATCTGAGACTCTTTCTCGCTGGTTAATTAATGCGGTAGGGAATGGAGAGGGCTCTGGAGAGAAACCTTCGCTGTGCATTACAGGAGGGGGTCATCTCTACTTCAAATGAATCAGCCCCTCAGTATTTTTAAAATTTTATTTATGAATGTATGAATGTATGTATGTATTAATTCTTTATTTCCTCCTTTTTTCTAGGAATGATATACTACCCTTGCTTACAGGGCAATGTGATTGAGGGTTTCACTGAAGACAGTCCATTCTGCCACTGTGAAGATATTTTTAAGAGTGAATAGTTATCATTTTCACACCTGTTATAAGCCAAGAGTAATGGAAGTTCCAAGTGATAGATCATTTTATTTTTCAACTTAAGACAAGGATAGAATGAAGTTATTTTTGTTTATGTTGTTTCACAGCTTCAACTGAGGCAACACTTCAAAATACTTAAGCTCCTAGAAGATCTGAATCTGTGGCATATTTGGAACACCAGGAGTAAACTTCCTGAGAGCATCATCAACCCCACTATTTGGTTTGAATGGAAACATACAGTACATGTTAAAGGAGAAGTTAAGTGTGCAGTTTTGTCTGTGCCTCTTGGACTCCAAAGTTCTGAGCAGAATGCTCAATAAATAGTGCCCAGGACAGGCCTGTAGATTACTTTGTCCTTGAACTAAAACCTCAAAACCAGAGACCTAATGACTCTCAATTTACACTCCAGACTTCATTTTCTTGTATCTGGAAGTCAATGACATGGTTCACCTGACTTTCTACCTCTTTTCTCGACTGCAGCCTCAGGCTGTCCAGATAGGTTGGAAGAAGACAGACACATGCATCTTGGGCACAGTGTTGGATGTATTTATCACTTCTTAGGTACTTAACATATTGAGCAGATATTAACTGAAAATTTATCAGCTAAAAATCTGATGTATCTGGAGAGGATAAATCATGGAGTAATTTAACAAAGGTTAATATTTATTAACAACATTTTCTGTCAACTTTCTATAAACTCTCTTCTTTATTAAAGTTAAACTTCAGAAGGAACAACACTTTCAATATCATTTTATGAAGCACTATTAACATCGAAGACAAACATTGTAATAGTTGTACTCCAAAAATAATGCAAACAAATCTCACGTATGAAAATAACACATCATGAACCAGATTTATTCTATGAAGCCACATGCAGTTGAATATTAAAAAATCAATTATTATAATGTATCATATTAATAGACCTAAGGAAAAAATTACACAATCATATCCAAAATTACTCAAAAACTTTTTGAAAAAAATTTATCAAAACCTTGATTTAAAAATTAAATATACATTTATTGTTATTAAAATAACATGCAAAATAGGTATATGTGCTTGTGTACTTAGTCCTAAATTCAGCATATTACATAAGAGAACTTTTACGGTCATTTCCACCAATGCCAGGAAAAAGACAAGTTTGACCACTATAGCTAGCATTGTATTGAACATATCTGCAAATGTAATTAAATAAAGCAAATAGAATCATAAAAATTAGAAAAGAAGTAAGATTATTTCTAGGAAAAAATGTAAGACAGACTTTAAAAATAACAATAAGATAATTTAGAAAAATAATAGGATATAAAATATTAATAGCTGTCATAAGAACAAATAATAACCAGCTAGATCATATCGTGGATATAAAGATACCATTTAAATAATGCAAAATATTTTAAAAATTCTAACACATAAACCTAAAAAGAAATGTAAAATAGTTACTGAAAAACAACAACAAAAAATAGATTTGAACAAATTGAAAGACATACCAACCTCATGGATAAAACATAATTAAACATCCAAAAGCTGCCAATGCTTTCTAAGTTAATTAGAAATTCAATACAATTGCTCTACAAACAAAAGTAAAGTCCTTTACTCAGTAAGTATAAAATGTTATTTAAAAGTTTCTATGGAATAAAAGAATAAAAAAACAAAAAAATTCTCAATAAACATTGATCTAAGAAAAGCAAAATGTGTGTGTGTGTTTATGTGTGGGTGATAAGGAGGTGACGGTGGAGCTAGTGTGTCAGATACTTAAGCATATTAAGTCTCCATAATTAAATGAACATAGTATTGATGCATGAATGTGTACACAGACCAATAAAACTGAACAGAAATTACAGAAATAAATCCATGTATATAATGAAATTCCGTATATGATGAAAATGGCATCTAAAATCTGTAGAGAAAGGATACACTTGCTAACAAATTAGATACTTGAAGAAAAAAGATAAAATTAGATTTGTACTTATGGAATATATTCTATATATCCCAATATAAAAATATTAGTACTCTAAATAGTAAAGAAAAATAAGAAAATAAATAATCTATAAGAGCATTATAGTGCTAATAAAAAATAGAGGAACGTTTGTTTAAAACCTGAGAGTAGGGAGAACATTCCTTTAATAGTTTTTAGTTTTGTAGGATTGCTGGAACAACCTTATCACAAACTGGGTAGCTTAAAAAATAGAAGTGTATTATCTTTCATTTCTGGAGGTGAGAAGTCCAAAATCAAGGTGTTGGCAAGACTGGTTCCTTCTCAGGGCTGCGAGGAACCACCAGCTCCAGGCTTCTCTCCTTTGATGGCCATCTTCTCCCTGTGTCTCTTCACATCACCTTCTCTCTAGGTGTGTGTCTGTGCTGAAATTTCCCCTTTTGATAAAGGCACCAGTCATACTGGAGTAGGGCCCATCCTAATGACCTCATTTCAACTTGATTACTTCCGTAAAGCCTGTCTCCAAACAGGGTCACATTCTGGGGTCCTGTGGCTTCCTACTCTAACATATCTTATTTGGGGGAGTCAATTAAATCTAAAACAATTCCTAAGAATAACTCAGAAATCCAAAACCATAAAAGAAATACACAATAAAGACTACATAAACTATAAAAATTCCATGTTTAAACGGTTGTAAAGCAGAGAAGAAATTCCATAGCAAATGGCACATGACAATCAGGAAAATAATCACTAATAAAAGAAAATGATGGTCCTTAAGAAATGAAAAGAAAAAGATACAACATTGGAAAAATAGCCAAGAATATGGTGAGACAGATTACAGAAGAAAAAGAAAAGGCTCTTAAGAATATGAGCAGTTAATAATAACTTTTAAAATGTTCTATCATTTCTCACTTATTAAATTTGTCAAAAGCTTGACAGCATTCTTCATGGATGAGGTTGTGGAGAGAAAGGTCACTTTTTACCTTGAATGAGCAAAATGAAAAAGTCAAAGGGATATGGCAGAATAGGTAACCACTCTGTATATCCATTTATCCATTGAGCCAGCAATCACACTTCTAGAAATCTAGCCCCAAAACACAGGGGAAAATATGAAAATTTTTATGCACAAGATTGTTAGTTGTGGCATTATTTGTTAGCAAAAGAATGGAAAGAACCCTAGTATCCATCAGAAATATGTTATAAAAACAAATTTAATTAGAAGGAAATTGTGAATTCTACTGAGTAGTCTTATTGGTGAAAATATGGCAAGAAGCTTCACCCCAGCTGCCAGCCTCCTGCCTCAAGTGTAAGTCCACACCTTAGGTCTTCTCCTAAGCAGAATGACTGCAAAACCATCACATCACACTGCCTGGAAGCAATCGTGTGAGTGAGTGTTAAAATCACCAGAAGCAAGCCTCAACTGGAACCCATATCAGGAACCCATGGATAAATGCCTCAGTGACCCCATATTTCAATATCATATTGAGTGCATTCTGTACTTTTCAGATGTCCTGCAGAATCCAGCTCCTTTGCCCACAGCAGCAACGCTGATAATGGCCCTTATTTTGGCTTTTCCTCCTTGCTTATCTCACTTTCCCTTTTTCCTTCACTCCTATTCCCTTAGATTACCTCCCAAATAAACTACCAGAACCCAAGTCATTGTCTCAGATTCTGAACTGGAGCTAACCCAAACTAAGATAATAGGAAAATTTACAATGGAGGGATCAGGCTACGACCGCCTGAATATACTTACCGTATTTCCCGTCACTAAATGTGAGATGGTCAAATACCAAATATGTGTGATACAATATTCATTTCACAGCAATATCAGTAAGGATTCCTGCCCAATCCACCCCTCCCAAACAAATTACACTTAAGCCTGTAGAGCCGCGGTCTGCAACCTTTTTGGCACCAGGGACCGGTTTCGTGGAAGACAATTTTTCCCCAGATGGTGGGGGGGAATGTGAGCGATGGGGAGTGGAGCGATGGGGGGCAGCAGATGAAGCTTCTCTCGCTTGCCCGCTGTTCACCTCCTGCTGTGCGGCCCTGTTCCTAACACGGACAGGTACCAGTCTGTGTCCTGGGGGTTGGGGACTCCTGTGTTAGAGGTTATTTCCATATTAGAACAACACAAACAAGACCACAGTGCAAGAAGCCAACAGCTTAATAAGGTGAGACATTCTATAAGACAGCTGGCCTGACTTCTTCAAAGTCATGAAAAAAAGTGAAGACAGACTGCCCTAGATCGAAACAAATTTTAGAGATAAGATAACAAAATTCAATGAGTGAATCATTTCGATTCTCATTCAAACAGCCTACAATAAAAAGACATTTTTGAAATAAGGGATGTCTTTGTTCCAAATGCTATAACAAAATACCACAGACTGGCTAGTTTATAAACGACAGAAACTTATTTCTCACAGTTCTAACAATATAAACAATGGTCCTCTCTTCAAAGAACTTGTATGTGACCAAAATAATAAGAATTTCAAGGAGTTATAAGGGCCAAGAAATAAATTAAATAAGAAACATTATAAAGAGTAAATAAGGTGGAGCAGGCAGCTGGTAGATTTCATCCAGGCTGACCAAGCAAAGGCACTTTGAGGAGTTGTAATTTGTATGAGATACAAGAGGTGATAAAACAATCAGGAGAAAATTTGGTGAGAGAATATTCCGAAGAGACAACAACTAAAAAGAAAAAGGAAAGTTTCTGAAATGGAAGTAAGTTTAGTCTGTTCTAGAAATATGCTGTCCACTAGAAATAATAGAATATGCAAAATAATAGAAATAATGTGACACATAATTTTAAATTTTCTAGAAGCCACATTTAAAAAGTAAAAATAAGGCAGTTAATTACATTATTTAATTTTGCTTTAGTTTATCTAATATATCCAAAATAATAGCATTATGAATATTAGCAATGACAAAATTAATGAGATATTATACATTAATTTTTATACTGCCTTTGAAATATGGTATGTATTTTACACTTACAGAACAAATGCATTTAGATTAGAATATGGTAAATATGGTATCATATTTTAAGTGATTGGTAGTCACGTGTGACTGGTAGCTACCATACTGGACAATGCAGTTCTAGAGACTGAAGGGTGACCACTGTCTCTGAAGGTGCCTAAGGAAGAGAATGGATCAAGGTGAATTTAGAGAGAGAGATAATATACAGATCAAATAATGCTTTCTAGACAGTGGCAGGAAATTTGGACCATATCCCAACTACATTAGGAGTCACTGGGGGGTTTTCAGCAGACTGAGATGATGTGATCACTGCTTGTTCTAGTCTAGCTGGGCTGTTATATCAAAACACCACAGAGTGGGTGGCTTATAAACAACAGAAATTTATCCCCACAGTCTGAAGCTGAAGCCCACGATCATGGTGCCAGCATGGTCAGGTGAGGGCTCTCTTCCCAGTCACAGACATCTCATTGTATCCTCACGTGAGGGAAGAGGGTAGGGAGCTCCATGGGATCACTTGTTAGAAAAGCACTAATCCCATCAGGAGGGCTCCACCCGCATGACCTAGTGACTTCCCAAAGGCCCCACCTACTACCATCACCTTTGAAGGTTAGCATTTTAACATGAATTTTGGAAGGACACAAACATTCAGACCACAGCAGAGAGAAAATTTGAATAATATCTAGACACTGTTAGGTAGGTTACCAGCATTGTGGTTATATAAGAAAATGTTCATGGGCTTTGAAGACATTGAAATGTCCATATGTCTCAAAGATGTATACTGAAGTGCATAGGGTATAGTTCTGTGTCTTGGATTTGTTTCAAAATACTTCAGCAAGGTTAAAAACAAACAAGCTAGTAATGAAAGTGTGAGATAGATAAATCAAATATGGCAAAATATTGATCTATCCTGGAACATGGGTGATGAGGATAAGGAGTTATATTGTTCTCCTTAATTTTACATTCATTTGAAAATTTTTCATAATAAGGTAAATAAATAAGTGACGTGCTTGCTTCTGAGAAAGAATAGCCAAGCAGAGATGGGCAGACAACATGAATGGAAAGAAGTCCTACACACCAAGAAGGAAGACCTGCCTTTTCACGTGTACAAGACATGCCAAGAGTGAAGAATAAAAGGAAACTACAGGACTGGTCCAGCAGGAGGGCACCAATACACTGTGAGTCCTCCTAATGGAGGGCCAGAGGTGAAAGCTGTGCTGCAGGGGATTGAAGCTGACAATTTAGAGGAAAAGCAATTTAGAAAATAATAATTCTAATAAATTAGAATGAGAATGCAGTAGGCTGGTTGGTAGCCAGAGTGAGAGGAAAGGACCAAAGAAACGTCTTTTAAAAAATGATAATAAGGCTTCCCTGGTGGCGCAGTGGTTGAGAATCTGCCTGCCAATGCAGGGGACACGGGTTCGAGCCCTGGTCTGGGAAGATCCCACATGCCGCGGAGCGACTAGGCCCGTGAGCCACAGTTGCTGAGCCTGCGTGTCTGGAGCCTGTGCTCCACAACAAGAGCGACCGCGATAGTGAGAGGCCCGCGCACCGCGATGAAGAGTGGCCCCCACTTGCTGCAACTAGAGGAAGCCCTTGCACAGAAACGAAGACCCAACACAGCCATAAATAAATAAATAAATAAATAAAATTAAAAAAAAAAGATAATAATACCCATTTCATAGTATTTGAGACATTGAGGACTATATTTACCTTTTTAAAATTCCATAAAATATACTAAAATATCTCTATTTTATATATCTATATATCTACACTGTATATTTATATCTATATACTAGTGTGTTTTTATATACATATATGTATGATTCTATATATAGTATATGTCTAGGCTATAAATACCCTGAGACAAATTTTTTTATCCTACCCCTGTCATTTATCATGTTCTCCATAAAGCAGAGACACATATATGCCTTAGTGAGAAGCACCAGGCTGTGAGCTATGAAAACCGGAGGTTTAAATCAACCAAGAGACCTTAGGCAAATTAATCTTTTTGAGCAGTGATCTTTTTCACTTATAAAATAGACTGGTAGGTATAGACAAGATATAGACGTAAAGATGTTGTGTCAATTGTACAGAAATTTCCCTGAAATACAGAAAGTATACAAACAACCCATAGCATCTAAATTTCATCATTACATTATGGATCAGGTAAGGGTAATAAGAATAATAATAAAACTAGTGGTAACAGGTACAATATTCTGAGTAACTTTACATAGATATTTTAATTTGCCATCTAATATACTTTATAACAGCTTGATAAGATGGTACTAAGCTGCCGATGGACATTAGTACATTATCATGCTCATAGCATAGCTACTTATGAAATAACTTACCAAATCACCTTGGTACAGCATCTTGTGCAGATGAGTTTTGGCCATCACTTTATTGGTGAATGTAGAGAACATAAGCTGCATTCGCTGAAAGCTGTGCTGAAGATAGTCAGGGTATTGTTCAGGGAAAGTATGTAAATATGTAGGTCTGTATACCTTCAAAGAAACTAGGTCAGACTATCGAGTAATTCTTCCTTTTGAATTTATGATCACCCTATTGAGTTTGAGAAATGTAGATAAGCACTTTAGGAGATATTGTTATCACTTGTTTATTTACAACAACGCAGAACAACATGTTAATTTCTGAAACATTGTCACATTGATGAAATTAACTTAAAAATTCTGCTTCTAAGAATTTATTATAGGCAAATAATCATTCTTATACAAACACAGAGATGCAAGAGAGTGAATGGTTGTATTCTTTACATTGGGGGAAATGCAAACATATAAATATCTATTATTAATAAGTAATAAGGAACACAAGTTTAAAGATTAGTCCACTTGGGTTCAACTATTGGCTCTGACAATTGCTAGCTAAATGATTTTTGACAATATGTGTGATCTTTCTGTGCCTCAGAATCCTCATTATAAAAAGAGAAATGTGTGCTTTATATCATAGGGTTGTTGTGAGTATTTGAAAAGTGTTTGGATAATAGAAAGTATTCAGTAAAGACAGTCTCTCATTATTATTCCTTACCACAGAGGGCCATGACATGGAAATAATGAAGACATTAAAAATAAGCTTGTACATGACAACTAAATGCAAGGTGGAACTTCAGATTTGACTTTGGAACGGAAAAGAATGTTAGTGAGAAAAACTGGTAAAATCTAAAAAAAGCCTGTTGTTTACTTAATGGTATTGGTCAAGATTAATTCATTAGTATCAATAATTTTACTGTAGCTATACATGATGTTAACATTGAGGAAGTATATATGGGAATTTTCTGTACTACTTTTGCAAATTTTCAGTAAGACAAATATTAGTTAAAAATAAAAATTTCTTAAAATCTTATAGAAAAATATATAATGATATGGAAATATGCTCATGATATAGATTTTTAAATGAATTGGGCAGGTTATAGAATATATATATATGATTATGCTGTATTTGTTTAAAAAAAAAATCTATGTTTTAAAAAGCCAGAAATAAACAGAATAATAGGTTCACAATAGTTCTCTTGATAGCATGGGAGTGTGAGTGATTTTTTTAATCCCTCTTTTTGTCTGTATTTTCAAGGTTTTCTACAATATTTTTCCTTTATAATAAGTAAAAAGTTGTAACTATAAGTAATTATTTTAACTGATGAGATATCCCTTTCATGAATTTAGTATAATCATTTGGTTTCAATTTTGTTCCATTCAGATTACATTTGTTTATATGCATAATATTTTTTTTTAACATCTTTGTTGGAGTATAATTGCTTTACAATGGTGTGTTAGTTTCTGCTTTAAAACAAAGTGAATCAGCTATACATATACATATGTCCCCATACCTCTTCCCTCTTGCATCTCCATCCCTCCCACCCTCCCTATCCCACCCCTCTAGATGGTCACAAACCACAGAGCTGATCTCCCTGTACTATGCGGCTGCTTCCCACTAGCTATCTATTTTACGTTTGGTAGTGTATATATGTCCATGCCACTCTTTCACTTTGTCCCCGCTTACCCTTCCTCCTCCCCGTATCCTCAACTGCATTCTCTAGTAGGTCTGCATCTTTATTCCCATCTTGCCCCTAGGTTCTTCATGACCACTTTTTTTTTTTTTTAGATTCCATATATATGTGTTAGTATACAGTATATGTTTTTCTCTTTCTGACTTACTTCACTCTGTATGACAGTCTCTAGTTTCATCCACCTCACTACAAATAACTCAGTTTCGTTCCTTTTTATGGCTGAGTAATATTCCATTGGATATATGTGCTACATCTTCTTTATCCATTCATCTGTTGATGGACACTTAGGTTGCTTCCATGTCCTGGCTATTGTAAATAGAGCTGTAATGAACATTTTGGTACATGACTCTTTTTGAATTATGGTTTTCCCAGGGTATATGCCCAGTAGTGGGATTGCTGGGTTGTATGGTAGTTCTATTTTTAGTTTTTTAAGGAACCTCCATACTGTTTTCCATAGTTGCTGTATCAATCTACATTCCCACCAACAGTGCAAGAGTGTTCCCTTTTCTCCACACCCTCTCCAGCATTTATTGTTTGTAGATTTTAATGATGACCATTCTGACTGGTGTGAGATGATATCTCATTGCAGTTTTGATTTGATGATTAATGACGTTGAGCATTCTTTCATGTGTCTGTTGGCAATTTGTATATCTTCTTTGGAGAAATGTCTATTTAGGTCTTCTGCCCATTTTTGGACTGGGTTGTTTGTTTGTTTAATATTGATCTGCATGAGCTGCTTATAAATTTTGGAGATTAATCCTTTGTCAGTTGCTTCATTTGCAAATATTTTCTCCCATTCTGAGGATTGTCTTTTCGTCTTGTTTATGGTTTCCTTTGCTGTGCAAAAGCTTTTAGGTTTCATTAGATCCCATTTGTTTATTCTTGTTTTTATTTCCATTTCTCTAGGAGGTGGGTCAAAAAGGATCTCGCTGTGATTTATCTCATAGAGTGTTCTGCCTATGTTTTCCTCTAAGAGTTTGATAGTGTCTGGCCTTACATTTTAGTCTTTAATCCATTTTGATTTTATTTTTGTGTATGGTGTTAGGGAGTGTTCTAATTTCATTCTTTTACATGTACCTGTCCAGTTTTCCCAGCACCACTTATTGGAGAGGCTGTCGTTTCTCCACTGTATATTCTTGCTTCCTTTATCAAAGACAAGGTAACCATATGTGCGTGGGTTTATCTCTGGGTTTCTATCCTGTTCCATTGATCTGTATTTCTCTTTCTGTGCCAGTACCATACTGTCTTGATTACTGTAGCTTTGTAGCATAGTCTGAAGTCAGGGAGCCTAATTCCTCCAGATCTGTTCTTCTTACTCAAGATTGCTTTGGCTATTCAGGGTCTTTTGTGTTTCCATACAAATTGTGACATTTTTTGTTCTAGTTCTGTGAAAAATGCCAGTGGTACTTTGATAGGGATTGCATTGAATCTGTAGATTGCTTTGGGTAGTAGAGTCATTTTCACAATGTTGATTCTTCCAATCCAAGAACATGGTATATCTCTCCATCTATTTGCATTATCTTTAATTTCTTTCATCAGTGTCTTATAATTTTCTGCATACAGGTCTTTTGTCTCCTTAGGTAGGTTTATTCCTAGATATTTTATTCTTTTTGTTGCAATGGTAAATGGGAGTGTTTTCTTAATTTCACTTTCAGATTTTTCATCATTGGTGTATAGGAATGCAAGAGATTTCTGTGCATTAATTTTGTATCCTGCTACTTTACCAAGTTCATTGATTAGCTCTAGTAGTTTTCTGGCAGCATCTTTAGGATTCTCTATGTATAGTATCATGTCATCTGCAAACAGTGACAGCTTTACTTCTTTTCCAATTTGGAGTCCTTTTATTTCTTTTTCTTCTCTTATTGTTGTGGCTAAAACTTCCAAAACTACGTTGAATAATAGTGGTGAGAGTGGGCAACCTTGTCCTTTACTGATCTTAGTGGAAATGGTTTCAGTGTTTCACCATTGAGGATGGTGTTGGCTGTGGGTTTGTCATATATGGCCTTTTTTATGTTGTGGAAAGTTCCCTCTATGACTACCTTCTGGAGGGTTTTTATCATAAATGGGTGTTGAATTTTGTTGAAAGCTTTCTCTGAATCTATTGAGTTGATCATATTGTTTTTCTCCTTCAATTTGTTAATATGGTGTATCACGTTCATTGATTCGCGTATATTGAAGAAGCCTTGCATTACCTGGATAAACCCCACTTGATCATAGTGTATGATCCTTTTAATGCGCTATTGGATTCTGTTTCCTAGTATTTTGTTGAGGATTTTTGCATCTAGTTCATCAGTGATATTGGCCTGTAGTTTTCTTTCTTTGTGACATCTTTGTCTGGTTTTGGTATCAGAGTGATGGTGGCTCATAGAATGAGTTCGGGAGTGTCCCTCCTTGTGCTATATTTTGGAAGAGTTTGAGAAGGATAGGTGTTAGCTCTTCTCTAAATGTTGGAGAGAATTTGCCTGTGATGCCACCTGGTCCTGGCGTTTTGTTTGTTGGAAGATTTTAAATCACAGTTTCAATTTCACTGCTTATGATTGGTCTGTTCATATTTTCTATTTATTCCTTGTTCAGTCTCAGAAGGTTGTGCATTTCTAAGAATTTGTCCATTTCTTCCAGGTTGTTGATTTTATTGGCATAGAGTTGCTTGTAGTAATCTCTCATGATAGTTTGTATTTCTGCAGTGTCAGTTGTTACTTTTCCTTTTTCATTTCTAATTCTATTGATTTGAGTCTTCTCCCTTTTTTTCTTGATGAGTCTGACTAATGGTTTATCAATTTTGTTTATCTTCTCAAAGAACCAGCGTTTAGTTTTATTGATCTTTGCTATAGTTTCCTTCATTTCTTTTTCATTTATTTCTGATCTGATCTTTATGGTTTCTTTCCTTCTGCTAACTTTGGCGTTTTTTTGTTCTTCTTTCTCGAATTGCTTGAGGTGTAAGGTTAAGTTGTTTATTCGATATGTTTCTTGTTCCTTAAGGTAGGAATTTATTGCTATAAACTTCCCTCTTAGAACTGCTTTTGCTACATCCCATAGGTTTTGGGTCGTCGTGTTTTCATTGTTATTTTTTTCTAGGTATTTTTTGATTTCCTCTTTGATTCCTTCAGTGATCTCTTGGTTATTAAGTAGTGCATTGTTTAGCCTCCATTTATTTGCATTTCTTACAGAATTTTTCCTGTAATTGGTATCTAGTCTCAGAGTGTTGTGGTCGGAAAAGATACTTGATACAATTTCAAATTTCTTAAATTTACCAAGGCTTGATTTGTGACCCAAGATATGATCTATCCAGGAGAATGTTCCATGAGCCCTTGAGAAGAATGTGTATTCTGTTGTTTTTGGATGGAATGTCCTATAAATATCAATTAAGTCCATCTTGTTTAATGTATAATTTAAAGCTTGTGTTTCTTTATTTATTTTCATTTTGGATGATCTGTCCAGTGGTGAAAGTGGGGTGTTAAAGTCCCCTACTATGATTGTGTTACAGTTGATTTCCCCTTTTATGGCTGTTAGTATTTGCCTTATGTATTAGGTGCTCCTATGTTGGGTACATAAATATTTACAATTGTTATATCTTCTTCTTGGATTGATCCCTTGATCATTATGTAGTATCCTTCTTTGTCATTTATAATAGTCTTTATTTTAAAGTCTATTTTTTCTGATATGAGAATTGCTACTCCAGCTTTCTTTTGATTTCCATTTGCATGGAATATCTTTTTCCATCCCCTCACTTTCAGTATGTATGTATCCCTACGTCTGAAGTGGGTCTCTTGTAGACAGCATATATACGGGTCTTGTTTTTGTACCCATTCAGCCAATCTATGTCTTTTGGTTGGAGCATTTAATCCATTTATATTTAAGGTAATTATCTATATGTATGTTCCTATTCCCATTTTCTTAATTTTGGGGGGTTTATTATTGTAGGTTTTTTCCTTCTCTTGTATTTCCTGCCTAGAGAAGTTCCTTTAGCATTTGTTGTAAAGCTGGTTTTGTGGTGCTGAATTCTCTTAGCTTTTTCTTGTCTGTAAAGGTCTTAATTTCTCCATCAAATCTGAATGAGATCGTTGCTGGGTAGAGTAATCTTGCTTGTAGGTTTTTCTCCTTCATCACTTTAAATATGTCCTGCCACTCCTTTCTGGCCTGCAGAGTTTCTGCTGAAAGATCAGCTGTTAACCTTATGGGGATTCCCTTATGTGTTATTTGTTGTTTTTCCCTTGCTGCTTTTAATATTTGTTCTTTGTATTTAATTTTTGATAGTTTGATTAATATGTGTCTTGGCGTTTTTCTCCTTGGATTTATCCTATATGTGACTCTCTGTGCCTCCTGGACTTGATTAAGTATTTCCTTTCCCATATTAGGGAATTTTCAACTATAATCTCTTCAAATATTTTCTCAATCCCTTTCTTTTTCTCTTCTTCTTCTGGGACCCCTGTAATTCGAATGTTGGTGCGTTTAATGTTATCCCAGAGGTCTCTGAGACTGTCCTCAATTATTTTCATTCTTTCTTCTTTATTCTGCTCTGCAGTAGTTATTTCCACTATTTTATCTTCCAGGTCACTTATCCATTCTTCTGCCTCAGTTATTCCACTATTGATCCCTTCTAGAGAATTTTTAATTTCATTTATTCTGTTGTTCATCACTGTTTGTTTGCTCTTTATTTCTTCTAGGTCCTTTTTAAACGTTTCTTGTATTTTCTTTATTCTATTTCCAAGTTTTGGACCATCTTTACTATCATTTTTCTGAATTCTTTTTCAGGTAGACTGCCTATTTCCTCTTCATTTGTTAGGTCTGGTGTATTTTTACCCTGCTCCTCCATCTGCTGTGTGTTTCTCTGTCTTCTCATTCTGCTTAACTTACTGTGTTTGGGGTCTCCTTTTCACAGGCTGCAGGTTTGTAGTTCCTGTTGTTTTTGGTGTCTGTACCCAGTGGCTAAGGTTGGTTCAGTGGGTTGTGTAGGCTTCCTGGTGGAGGGAACTAGTGCCTGTGTTCTGGTGGATGAGGCTGGATCTTGTCTTTCTGGTGGGCAGGTCCACGTCTGTTGGTATATTTTGTGGTGTCTGTTGCCTTATTATGATTTTAGGCAGCCTCTGTGCTAATGGATGGGGTTGTGTTCCTGTCTTGCTAGTTGTTTGGAATAGGGTTACCAACACAGTAGCTTGCTGGTCGTTGAGTGGAGCTGGGTCTTGACGTTGAGATGCAGATCTCTGGGACTTTTTTGCCGTTTGATATTATGTGGAGCTGGGAGGTCTCTTGCAGACCAGTGTCCTTAACTTGACTCTCCCACCTCAGTGGTACAGCCCTGATGCCTGGCTGGAACACCAAGAGCCTGTCCTCCACACCGCTCAGAATAAAGAGAGGAAAAAAAGAAAGAAAGAAAGAAGAAGATAAAATAAAATAAAATCAAGTTATTAAAATAAAAAATAAAAAGTAATTATTAAGAAAAAAATTTTTAAGTAATAAAAAATAAGGGACAGACAGCATCCTAGGACAAATGGTAAAAGCAAAGCTATACAGACAAAATCACACACAGAAGCATACACAGACACACTCACAAAAAGAGAAAAAGGGAAAAATATATATATATATATCGTTGCTCCCAAAGTCCACCTCCTCAATTTGGGAGGATTCATTGTCTATTCAGGTATTCCACAGATGCAAGTACATCAAGTTGATTGTGGAGATTTAATCCGCTACTCCTGCGGCTGCTGGGAATGATTTCCCTTTCTCTTCTTTGTTCACACAGCTCCCGGGGTTCAGCTTTGGATGTGGCCCCGCCTCTGTGTGTAGGTCGCCTGAGGGCATCTGTTCTTCGCTCAGACAGGACGGGGTTAAAGGAGCAGCTGCTTCGGGGGCTCTGGCTCACTCAGGCCAGGGGGAGGGAGGGGTACGGATGCGGGGCGAGCCTGCGGCGGCAGAGGCCGGCGTGACGTTGCACCAGCCCGAGGCGCGCCGTGCGTTCTCCCGGGGAAGTTGTCCCTGGATCACGGGAGCCTGGCCGTGGCGGGCTGCACAGGCTCCCGGGAGGGGCGGTGTGGAGAGTGACCTGTGCTCGCACACAGGCTTCTTAGTGGTGGCAGCAGCAGCCTTAGCGTCTCATGCCCGTCTCTGGGGTCCGCGCTGATAGCCGCGGCTCGCGCCCGTCTCTGGGGTCCGCGCTGATAGCCGTGGCCTGCGCCCGTCTCTGTAGCTCCTTTAGGCGGCGCTCTGAATCCCCTCTCCTCGCACACCAGGAAACAAAGAGGCAAGAAAAAGTCTCTTGCCTGTTCAGCAGCTCCAGACCTTTTCCTGGACTCCCTCCTGGCTGGCTGTGGTGCGCTAACCCCTTCAGGCTGTGTTCACGCCGCCAACACCAGTCCTCTCCCTGTGATCCGACCGAAGCCCGCGCCTCAGCTCCCAGCCCCCGCCCACCCCGGCGGGTGAGCAGACAAGCCTCTTGGGCTGGTGAGTGTGGTCGGCACCGATCCTCTGTGCGGGAATCTCTCCGCTCTGCCCTCCGCATCCCTGTGGCTGCGCTCTCCTCCGTGACTCTGAAGCTCACCGCATCCACCCCCCGCAGTCTCCGCCCATGAAGGGGCTTCCTAGTGTGTGGAAACCTTTCCTCCTTCACAGCTCCCTCCCACTGGTGCAGGTCCTGTCCCTATTCTTTTGTCTCTGTTATTTCTTTTTTCTTTTGCCCTACCCAGGTACGTGGGGAGTTTCTTGCCTTTTGGGGGGTCTGAGGTCTTCTGCCAGCGTTCAGTAGGTGTTCTGTAGGAGTTGTTCCACATGTAGATGTATTTCTGATGTATTTGTGGGGAGGAAGGTGATCTCCGTGTCTTACTCTTCCGCCATCTTGAAGCTCCTCTCTATGCATAATATTTTGAACTAAAACTAAAAATTACTGAGTATAGTTTTGTCATTTTATTTCAACTCACGTGTTTTATTTTTTAAAAATTGAGTTATTGCTTAAAATGCTGAAAAATTAAAAAACATATGAATGTCTAAACTACGTACAAGTTTCAGTGTTCATTAAGGTCTAAGAAATAAAAAGGGATCAAGATTCAAGTTATTATTTTAAAATATTGAATATAATTATATAGTTGATTTTGCTCTAAAGTTTAAAGTCTAAATAAGTCCCTTAATAAAAACAATATATTTTGAATCAGTGATAAGCAGTAACCTTTTTGTTTTTTTAATTTTTTTAAATTTTATTATTATTTTTTTTGGCTGTGCTGGGTCTTTGTTGCTGCCCACGGGCTTTCTCTATTGGCGGCAAGCATGGGCTACTCTTTGTTGTGGTGCATGGGCTTCTCATTGTCGTGGCTTCTCTTGTTGTGGAGCACGGGCTCTAGGATTCAGTAGTTTCAGAAAGTGGGCTCAGTAATTTCAGCTTGCAGCTCTAGAGTGTGGGCTAATTGTTGTGGCACACGGGCTTAGTTGCCCGTGGCATGTGGGATCTTCCCAGACCAGGGATCCAACCTGTGTCCCCTGCATTGGCAGGTGGATTCTTAACCACTGGACCACCAGGAAAGTCCAGCAATAACATTTTTATACTACATTTTCTCCTAGAAGAAATTATTCAAAAATGAATAAAATTGATTCCTACTTAAAATAACTCTAATAAAATATATTTCCATGTAAATGAAGAATTAGAAAAGAGGCAAGTGGTGGTAAGAAATGATTCATTTTCCCAGTGTTGTAGGGGGATCAGAAAGAATTTCACAAGGCTCTTGACAACTGAGTTGAATTTTAAAGTATAGATGAAATTTCTTAGGAAAGACAAATAGAATTGCATCCTAGGCAGAGAGCATTACACCCATAAATTCACAGACACAATGGTGCATGAATCATTTAGAAGTCCTTTCAGCTACAAATAACAGAAAGTCTGACTAACAGAAATTTAAATCATGTGGTCATTCATTGTTTGCATAAAGAAGTATAAGCAGTTGTACAGTTGGTTCAGCAACTCCATAAATTTATGGTGTTGGATTAGTATATTTATTGTTATTTTTGTGTTCCTCTCTTGGTTGTAAGATGGCTACCGTAGCCCCAGACACCATATCCAATTCTTCCCATGAACCTTTGTCTCTTACTAGGAAGTAAACATCTTTCACATAAGCCTCAGTAAAGTTCCAATTAAGAGTGCAAGATGTATCAGGAGGATATTGTTATTTTTAGGTTCAAAGGAATTTAGGAATAAAAATAACTTTTTTTCAGCCTCTAACTAATGATAGTCAGGGAGAAAGAGAAAGATGTTCGTATCATTTCAGAGAGTCTCCCAACAATGCATTAAGGAAAATTAAATAAATCAGTACTGCTGGGCAATAAACTATGAAGTGGAGAGTATCAGAGGGTGATGTTGGAGAGCTCAATGAATTTCAGTGTTTGAAATTTTCTCAAATGGGGATATCCAAGAAGGAACTTAAAATTATACCATCATATATAAATTTTCAGAGGCACACTGAGATATTAGTGTGAAGAATGAAAACAGAGAAATCAAAGATATTTTAAATAAATGGAGAGCTATTCCATGTTCATGGATAGGAAGAACTAACAATATCATTAAGACATCATTCTTCCCAACTTGATCTGTAGATTCAATGCAACTTCAATCAAAATCTCAGCAAATTACTGTTGATACAGTTTATATGGAAAGGCAAAAGATCCAAAATAGCCAACATGATACTAAAGAAGAACAGTCAGAGGACTGACACTACCTGATTCCAAGGCTTACTATAAAGCTACAGTAATTCAGACAGTCAGTGTGGTTACTAGTGAAAGAATAGATCTATGGAACAGAATAAAGAGCACAGAAATAGACCCACACAAATATCTCCAACTGATTTTTGACAAGGAAAGGCAATAAAATGGAAAATGATACTTTTCAAAAAATGTTGCTGGAACAATTGGGCATCCACATGCAAAAAAATCGAGACACTGACCATATGCCTTTCATGATAATTAACTACAAATGGATCATAAAATTTGCTGTAAAATGCAAAACTCTGAAACTTCTAGAATATAACGGTTTGGCAACATTGGGTTTGGCAATTTTTTTTTTTTAAACACACCAATGACAAGATCCATATAAGAAACAATTGATAAATGGAACATCACTAAACTGAAAAAGTCTGCTCTATAAAAGACACTGTCAAGAGAATGAAAAGACCAGTCACAAACTGTGAATAAATATTTGGAATATTTGGTATATCTGATAAAAGGCTTGTATCCAAAATATATAAAGAACACCTAAAACTCAAAATAAGCAAACAAACAAAAAGTGGATAAAGTCTTAACAAATCTCACCAAAGAAGGTATACAGATAGTCGGTGAACATACGAAATGATACTCAATGTCATACCTCATTAGGGAATCACAAATTAAAACAATAAGGAGATATTAATACACTGTAATGGCTAATATCCAAAACACTGACAACATGAAATGCTGATGAGGATGTAGTATATTCATTGCTGGAGGGAATGCAAAATTGGACAGCCAATTTGGAAGACAGCTTGGCAGTTTCTTAACAAACTCAACTTACTATTACCACAGGATCTAACAATCACACTCTAGGTATTTACACAAACTAGCTGAAAGCTTACATTCAAGTAAAGCCTGCACTCAAGCATTTATAGCAGCTTCAATCATAATTGCCAAAACTTGGAAGCAACCAACATGTCCTTCATTGGTGGATGGACAAACAAATAATGGTACATCTGTACAATGGAATATTATTCAGTGCTATAAAGAAAGAAGCTATCAAGTCACAAAAATACATGGAGGAACCTTAAAATGCAAATTGATGGGTCAAAGAAGCCAATCTGAAAAAGCTACATACTGTATGATTTCAACTATATAACATTGTAGAAAAAGCAAAACCATAAAGATAGTAAAAACATCAGTGGTTGCCAGGGGCTGGGAAGGGAGAGAGGGAGGGATGAATAAATAGAGCACAGAGGATTTTTAGGGCAGTGAAAATACTCATTAGGACACTGTAATGGAGGATACATGACATTGTGCATTTGTCAAAACCCCAAAACCCAAAAAACTTTTCAACACAAAGAGTGAGCACTAATGTTAACTATGGAGTTTAGTTAATAATAATATGTCAGTATTGGTTCATCAGTTGTATCAAATATGACACAGCAATGCAAGATGTAACCAACAGAGGAAACAGGCCTGGGAGGATTATATGAGAACTCTGTACTTTTTGCTAAATTTTTTTTTTTTTTTTTTTGTGAATCTAAGGCCCCCAAAACAAAGTTTATTAGTAGAAAAAAACTAGAATGTTGGCAAGATTGAAGGACACGATAGCAGTTGGAAGTACTAATGTAAATCAATAATAAAGTGCAAACTAGGACAAAGGTAATGAAAATGGAAAAAGGGGAATGACTTGGAAGATACTTAAATGTAGAGTCAATTTCACTTAGGGTTAGATTGGATCATAGGGTTTGGGGACAATGAGGGAAAGGGAAGAATCTAGACTAACTTTCACAAGTTTGAGTTGGGTGCCTGGGTTATGTCAATCATGGTCTGGAATAGCATATTATTGTGGAGATCAAGTCCTGATTTCATCTTTGACTTCTTGAGTTTTACATGATAGTGGCAAATGATAAAGGAGTTGTCCTATAAAAAATAATATGACTGAAAATTTAAAACTTAAAGATGCTCTCTTGTCAAAGGTTTGGAGGTGCTGTGTTTTTAGAATAGACTTTCTCTCTTTACTAACGTCTATAACTCTGTAAGCCAGTTTTAGAATGGAATGAGAAGAGAAGATTTTAAAACCTGCTTAGACCATGCTAATGAGTGCAAAAGTTAAAGGGGGCTGAATAGAAAGAGTCAGATACTGTGAAAGAGCAAGTACTAAGAATTATTTCCAAATTATTAGGCAATCCATTTTTGCATGACATCTACTGTGGAGGGAAGCTGACTTAGATATGAAAACACTACAAACCACTTAGCATGAGCGGTTTCAACTGTGTCTCTGAAAATGTTTTGATTTCTTTGTGTAAGTGCTTCTGCATATCATTGCCTCTAACTACACACTTACTCTGAAAACTGAGCTGGTAATTTAGATAGCATACCACAACAAGTGTTGCAAAGCAGGAGAATATTAAGTGGGTATGCAAATTGACTCATGAATATGAATAGCATCTGAAGTGACAGATACTGTCATAGCATCATAAAATTAAAAATAGGATTTTATTATAAAGACTCAGGTTCTGTAGAATAAATTACAAGTGCCTCACTTTCCTTAGGATTCTTAGTTTCTTGAAAGGCAGACAGCATTCTCCTACGCCGTTTTTTTTTTTTTGTAAATAAGAAAACGAAGAGTATGCTAAACGCTGATAGAGCTGTCTGAGGTAGAATATAGAGTACTTACTTGGTTTGTAATATCTAATATTAGTGTTAATATCTTTATTAGTAATAATATCTAATATTTTTGATAATCTATGTTTTTTCCCCAAGAACTTTCATAGAAATGTGTCATGGGCTACTTGCATTGTAAGTAGAGCAGCTAGTAATCTGTTTATTTATAGAGAAGTAAACTGTGGCTCAGAGAATTTAAGAAAGTTGTTCCAATCAAAAGCTACATTGAGTTCCAAGTCTGGTGACCAAAATCCAGGACATTTTATATCAGATGAGTTTCTTAGAGTCTGCCAGAGTTGAAACACGTGGTTGTCATTTTGGTTTTGTTTATTTTTGTTTCACTGTACGTGAGGAAATCTCTCTAGTGATCTGGAAGAGGGCAAACCACTTTGGAGTCTGAAGTCTCTTCTTTCTGAAGGGGAAGTGTAGGCATCCTTGAGGTATTGAGGAGAGCTGCCTAAGGAGAAGTGAGTGGATCTGAACTCATGGGTTGCAATACTTTTTGGGTGCAGAACATGTCAAAGGAGAAGCAGGTCCAGTTTCTAGTATGTGCTATGAGTGAGCTCAGTGCCAGCCCCAGCAGAGCATGCTGGAGGTGGTCCACACCAAGCAGGATTTACACAAATAAGTGAAAAGTTTTGTTCTCACAGAAATGTTTAGTGGCATCAACATAGGACATCCCTGTCCCTTCACAAAAACAGAATTTACAGCCAGCAAGTGATCGAAGGATCATACCATTCCCTAACTCATTTGAGTTATTTAAAATGATTCATGATTATTTTATGAATTTGTTATTTCATTATTAAGAAAATGATTTATCCATAATCACATGTAATTCTAATGTAAATATATGTGAATTCACATATTCTATTTGTTTCTTTTATGCCAGAGTAAACTTAGATTTCTTTCTCAATTTTTAGCCATAGAAATGGGTAAGATTTATCTCAAGTAATTTTTGAAATTGTTTTCAATTATCTCAATAAGTTTGTTTCGCCAGCCAACTAAGAATTTGACTTTCTGGAGGCTTCTATTTGAAATGAATTGGCTTACCAATGCCTAAGCCTGAAAGATAATACATCAAACCAGATATTTTTTTCAAGTTAATGTGGGAAAAAATGACTGCTTCAGCAACAGCAGACAATGAACTTGACAACAGGCAAACTCCTTTATTCCATGGTACAAATTCAATAAACATTTACTGAATAAAAAAGGGCCAAGCCCAGGCAGGTAGGTAATAGCAATACAAGGATTCCTGACATAGTATCTGAACACCAATGAAAATATTGACATTCTCTTCAGCAAGTACAGAATTCTTTATTCCAAGTCTCACGGAGAGGACCCATTGATTTATATTGTGGAGTTGAGATACAACTAAACATGAAGAAGGTTTGAACATACTCTGTGGCTAAGAGATATTGTAATTATAACAAAAGCAATAAAATCTATTACAGTTGGCCCTAATGATGTCACTGAAACAGCTTTTGTTATTCGTGTTATTAAAGGTAATGCATAGTATTATTCTCCTATTGTGTTAGATCTCCTTGCAGCGTGTAATGTGTTTACCACCTTATCTACCTCAAAACACAGTTTAACCTTCACACGCACTGCCTCCATTTACATTTCTCATTGTCTCCTCACAGCCTAACTTAGAGGCTCCCCTTCTTCTACTAATAGAGCAGCACATCTTTGTGTGTTGTGGAGTCCAGAATTCAACAGCCTAGGCCTTACACTTCTAGAGTTGCACCCCTTACCACAAGGCAAGGGATGGCAGGAGGGCGAGGGTGGAGTGGGAGATTGAAGAAATAAGAATGACCACCCGGAGCCCATGGCCTCCTTCTAAAACAAATCCCCATAAAGACTCTAGGCAAAACCAATGGATTTCAGGGGCCTCCCATGTATGGGTTATGCTGCTGTGGTTCTGAGAGGTGGCCAAGGAACAGCTGTTTGGGGTAAAGGGAGATGAACAGACCACATCATTGCAGTCACAGGTGATATCAACACAAAGCAGGGGTAGGAAGGATGTAGACAGAAGTAGAGGACAGATGGGCCATGGGCTTGCTCTCCATCCATACACTTACCTCTGGAATGCACAAGAAACTGGTGAAAGTGGATGCTTCTGAGGAGCTAAATCTATTCACACACACAAGAAGTAAAACAGACAGACAAAGGCCCAGATGATTTCAATAGCAAATTGTACCAAAATTTCAAGAAAAACATAATCACTGTCTTATGACTTTTCCAGAAAATAAGAAAGAGTAGATCATTTATTATTATTATTATTATTTATTATTTATTGACTTATTAAACCAATTAATCTATTAGGGCTATTTTACCTTGATACTAAACCAAACCATTGAAAGTGGAGAAAAATATTACATGCCATTTTCTTTGTGACAAAAAGCCTAAAGCAAATAAAAGTAAACTTGAATCAGCCCTATTTTTTAAATTACCACAACCTGATAAAATAGACAGGTTTCCAAAATTGTAATAATTGTTACTATTTGCAAGTCTAGTAAAAGAATAAAGAAGGAAGAGTGAGCATCCATAAATAGAAGAAAGATGAGACATGCAGGAAAAAATGACTGGAGAGACTTTGTTTTTTTAGAGGAGAGTCAATCAACAGATGTGGAAATCCATGAAGAATTATATAATGCTAGATTTTATGACATACACTGTTTTTTTATTGAAATGTAACACATAAAATCTTCGAGAAGACTCTTACTATTACTACTGCTAATGCACACACACACACACACACACACAATCAACTTGTGTAATTTTACATTAAACATTTAATAAGCAAAAAGAATTGAAAAAAAGAAAGGCAGAAAGGGAGGAAGGGAGGAAGAAGCAAGAGAGGGAAAAAGAGAAAAAAGTGAGGCAGACTGGAAGGAAAGACAAAGTAAAAATGACAGAGACTCAAAGGACAACATTTAGAATGAATTAATAAAATAGTTTAGCAAGATTGTTGATCTATATTAGTATTCAACGGTCAATAGAATCCCTATACAGCAGGAACAATACGTTTGAAAATAAAATTTTAAATTATTTTATTCCCATCCCATCAAAGTAGCAAAAATTAAATCCAGTATAAGAAAGGCAAGACTGTTAAGAAAAAAATATATATATTTTGAACAAAATTAATGAGAACACCAATAAAAAACAAAGTAAACATTATAATTTATGGGGAAATGTCCCATGATTTATACAAAAATTCAATGAAATTACAACCAAAATTCCACCTAAGTCTTCAAATAATTTGATAAGTTAATTCTCAATTCATAAGAAAGTATAAGAATGAAGAAGAATCAAGATAATTCTGAAGAAAAATACCAGGGGGAACTTAACCTACAAGATACTAAGCCCTGCAGTTAAGCTACATTCAGTTAAACATTATTAACTAAAACAAACAGTCATGGAACTGAAAAGCGGAACATAAATCCAACTCATGAGTATTTAGGGATCTTGGTGTGTAACATTTTTGGGGTTGTTTTGATTGTGTACTCATGCAGAGTTTACACGTGCTTCTCTGTTCTTTGTATTTGACAGCTTGATACAGAGGCTTGAAGGAACTCAGGTTCAACCCCTTTTGCAAGACTTTGGGTAGTTTTATGTTCATTTATCAGGAGACATTTATAATATCTGGTTTTATTCTTTTTTGGAGAACAACAAGAGATGCTCAATGTCTGTCTATTCATTGTGGAGAGGGGAGGTAAAATGGTAATACTCTAACTGTATCTTTTTGCTTTCATTTATTGGTTGGAATAATTTTATGGCATGTTCCTTTTCATCTATATTTCTATAAGATTTAGTTCATATAGGGAAGGTAGGATAAATGCTTACTTCTATTCTTTGACTTTCAATATGATGAATTAGTTCCCTCTCATCTCTCAAAGTAACCAATTGATAATTATGAACTCATATATTTAAATATATTTGTTGCCTTTTATCTATACTAGCAAAATTTTTATCCATTTTGAAGCTTAAAATGCCACATCATTGGCAAGCGGGAACCCCTTCAAGTTGGCTCCTGTGTCCTTTACTCATGACCCTGTTGACTGTAATAGCTTTATTTTTCTATCTAGTATGTCAAGAAGTTTCTGGCTTATCTTGTACATTTCTGCAACAGACCTGAGTCAACAATTTCTCTGAAAAGACCTAATAATATATTTTGATAGGAAATTATATTGCATGACCACAATTTGGGTTCTATGAATGTTCATTGTCCTGTTACTCATTAGTTCTAGAACTTTTCAGTAGACAAATCTGAGGAGATTATACACATATAAAATATATAGATTATAACATATAAAACTCATGTATATATATATATATATATTTATATTTTCTAATGAGTTTTAGGCTGATGTTCAAATCCAGGAACATGTAGTTTTTACTTAACCTCTTCTATAATGTACCTCTATCTCCTTTCTGCCACAAAGATTTCCACAGAAAATACCGCAGAACTTCCAATGATAGAAGAAATAATGAAAAAGAGAATATCTCTGACTATTCACTTGTTTAATCAGAATTTTTATTTTTTTTTATTCCAAGACCATATCTTGGAATAAAAATACAATACTAGTACCACCACCACCAGTTACAAAAAAATCTTTAATTTTTTTGCATTGGCTGCATTTATTCTAACCCCTTAATTTTTATGTATGTTTGTATACATTACAATAAAGATTATATCTATATTTTTGGATCATATATTTTTCTCACAATTTCATAACATTATCTCCTCTCTTTACAAACCATTTTATTTACATATTCCATGAGTCTTTACCATATATTTAATGCTCAACACCAGTCCTTATGTTGGTGTCTCTCTACTCATTTTGGTCATCTGAAATTTTCTCTCTAGTAAATTTTTAGAATGATCTCATAGGAAAGATATTGCCTGATAATACACAGGGAATATATTTGACAACAGTTTGTACCATTAATAACTGAATGTTGATTCCATTTCATTTGCTGCATAGAAGATAGATAGATGATAGATAGGTAGATGATAGATAGATAGATAAAACAAGACAAACTTTCATTAAACAATATTTATCTTTCTGATATGTGGTAGAAATTTACATTATTTATTCCATATTCTATTTTGAAATTTTAAAATGCTTGTGAAATGAACTAAATTGATTTCACTATCTACTACTGGGTTAGATTCTGAAAAACACCACATCAAGAAATGAGGTAAATAGGATAACCTTTCTGGACCTGAGAAATCAAGCATACCATGGAAACAAATACTGGTACCCTATCTCTCATCCAATCTACTCCTCTCCCACTGTTCTCTTCCATTCCCACTTCCCTATTCCCATCGCCACTCATAGGCTCCTCTTCCCACTCCGCCAGCACACACACCACTGCCTTGTATTCCCACATGGCGTTCCGTGAAAGATAATGTGTTAGGAGACTTAACTCACAGTAAGTACACCCATATCTTCGCTTATGACTACAGCAGGCACTTTTCAGGGAAATACTGGAAGACAGCCAGAGAGGGCACAGAGCCTCGAATCTGTTGCTGCAGAATGACCTAAAGCTTCTGTGGCTCAGCCTCACATCCTATTTTCCGGTTAAGAGAACATCATATGAACATTATATAAACCCTTACAAGATTTCTAAGGTTAAGTTCAGTATGTAGATAATTATTTAATATAATCAAAGTAATTAGAGTTTGCTTATATTCAAAACGGGTTGCAAAATGCATCCTAGGAGACAGAATTAACAATGAGAACGTAAAATTTTCATCTCCTAACTTTCAAGGATTTAAAGTATCAAGGTTAATATCGCATTTTAAAAGGTTTTGCATTTATACATGGTAGAATGCCAAAATATATAACCTGTTAACACAGCAATCAGTGTACCTCCTTAAACATGTCATTAGGCCACTGAAGCCATTAAAATGTGTAGACTAAGTACTAAAACTAAAGCCTCTCTTGGTCCTTTTCATGATCTCACTGGATTTCTATGTACCATTTTCTTGCATTTTAGAAACATCTAACCGTGTTCTAAAAGAGTAATAATTGTAAACTTTTTCACCTCAGATTTTCACATATTCTCTGCAAGTTGTCATTACTACAAACTTGCGTTTTCATAGCATTTTCGTTTCACATACTTCATAGTGTAACTTCTAGGAGTTAATAACTTTTATGCCCTGTAACTGAAAACTTTCTGATAAAAGACATCAGCGTGTTGGGGACTTCCCTGGTGGTCTGGTGGTTAGGATTCCACACTTCCACTGCAGGAGGCACAGGTTCGATCCCTGGTAGGGGAACTATGATCCCACACGCTGCGAGGCAGGGCCAAAAAAAAAAAAAATTGACGAGCTTGTTCATACTGTCCCAAAAATGCATCCCAATTATCTTCCCTATGACATATAATCAGGGAAAATCAAAAGAACAGTTTTCTTCAGGCAGTGGACAGAGGGGAATAGATCTCAAAATCACTATGAAATAGTCAAGGGTCACTTACTTGTACTGACCTAGTCTAGCTGCTTCTGTTGTTTCAATGATAAGATGATAAAGATTTTTAGTTTATAAGAAAAACATCTTATACAAAAATATACCTATTTTTTTAGAAAAGGGTTGAAAAACATGTACTACATAAAATATATGCATAAGAAAACATTATGTTTATATTCATATCAGACAAATTAGACATCAAGAAAAGAGTAATATCAAAAATAAAAAGGACATTTCATAATTATGCAATACTTTATCAAGAAGCTGCAGCTAAAGAAGTTGTAAAATGGACATTTATCCCATTTTTTATGTTATATTAGGAAAAGTAAAAGGTGTAAAATCAACGACATTTTCCTACATGAAAATGTTAGAAAAAAAAAAAAGAAAATTAAAACCAACAGAAGTAGAAGACAGGAAATATAAAAATAAAAGCTAAACTATTTGAAATAGTATTGTAAATGGGCAAACAATAGAGAATATCAACAAAATTAAAAAGTAGCTTTCAAAAATATTGATGAAATTGATAAACACATAAGAAAATGAATCAAGAAAAAAGGGAGACATAAATTGCCAGTATTAAGAATAGCAAAGGAGATTTTGCTGCATAACCTATAGATACTAAATTAATAATAGCAGCATATAATTAATATGGTAGCCAACTTGAAACTTAGATGAAATAGAATATTTATGACACAAGATTTAAAAAATAACAAAAAAATTAAAAACTTGAAAATCCCTAAATCTATTAAATATAGTAAAATTCATTAAAAATCTTAACCCCCCACACACATAACACATGCCCCCCATTCACACACACAAACACACACACTTTCACTGACTCCAGACCCAGATAGCTTGCTGGTAATTATTTCAATCATTTATTGAAGAAATAATGTCAATATTTTTCAACCTCTTTCAAAAAAAAGAGTAGTAAACAATTCTAACTCATTTTATGAGGTCAGCAGAACCCTGATACCAAACCAGAAAAACACATCACTCTCACTCAAAAAAAAGTTAACATGCCTATAAAAATAAGTGCAAAATATTTAAGCAATATTAGCAAATTGAATTCCCCAACATGTTGAAGAAATAATGCTTCATGACTAAGTACAATAAACTTCACCAAAATTAACAACTTATGCTGACCATCATTATTAAGATAAAGAATAGAGAAGCCACAGTCTAGGAGAATATATTTGTAATAATAGAGCTGACAAGGATACTTTACCCCTTAAAATCTGAATATTTAAACCTATCTATGTATCTATCCATGTATTTATCCTCTTCAGCAATTTCAATACTAAAAGACAAGAAAGCATACAAAAATCTGGGCAAAAGACTTGCACAGACATTTCACAAAGAATGACATTCAAATGGCCAATAAGCACATGAAAAGATGAAACAAACCAAAATCTATTATTTCATGTCAACCAATGGAGTAAGAAAAAAATAAGTGTATTTCCTTTTGCTAGGATCATTCTTCTAGTGAGGTCATATAATAATATCAAATCATATTATATATAAGAGCATATGACTAACTCATATTAGTTATCAAAAAAATGAAAATAAACCCCACAAAATATCACTATTTCTCTCAGAAAGACTTGAAAAAACCTAACAACACAAAAGGTTGCCAAGGAAATGATGTAGACTTCAAAAAATTGTTTAGTGGTTTCTTTCAAATTAAGCACATACATACTATTGGCCCCCCAAAATGTAATCCTACTTATTTATCCAGAGAAATAAACATAAAAACCTGTATCCATGAAAAAGAGAATCAAACAAGCAAACAAAACATATACCATGAATAATCACAGAAGCTTTATGCATTGTAGCTCGGAATTGAAAACAACCTAAATTTCCATCAATAGGTAAATGATCAAACAGATTTTGGTAATCATTGGAATACTATACAACAAAGGAAAGGAAGTAACTAATAATACTACAACATGTAAGAATCTCAAAAATATTTTGTTGAGTAAAGTCACAAAAGAGTACATATTGTGTGACAGTTTTTGTGTAAATGTCCACCTTAAGCAATGATACAAATGATATCAGAAATCAAAACAGTAAATGGTTGACCGTGGTTAAGGTACTGCTCAAGAGTTGACAGGGAAAGGGCACTAGAGAAGTATTTGGGGCAATGAGAATATTCTACAGTGTGACAGGGATGTGGGTCACCTGCCTGTATACATTTTTTTCAAAACTCATTTGATTTACATGTAAGCTCTGAACATACATTCTATACAAATTGTCTCAAAAATGGAAATATATGAACATTATTTATTTATCATTTTTTTGACTGTATGAGCATTGTTTACTGCATAACCATTTACCTACTTCATTCTACTGCACTGAGAAGACTCGATGATGATGATTTTGGTCTCCTCAATTATCCCTGCCTAGAACTACTATCAGTACATGTCACTAAATTAATCCTCTCTCTCTCTTACTTTTTTCATATCATCCAGCCTTTGCCCTACATTATGAGGCACACTGTCACTTTATCTTAACTCTTATGCTTTAAATTACTAATGCCAATGATTATATTTTCAATTCATAGCATATTTTATATCATTTTCTTTTTATAGTAACTTATTCTTATCTTGTGGTTGAACTATCTTCTTGAATTTCTCTGTGAACACTTATAGTAAATCTTTTGGCTTCCTACTGACCCACTGTTCTTGTTATTTGGTTTGTTTTGTTTAACTTGATTGTTCTCTTTCATGCTAGTCTTCCTCATATATCTGTAGATCTTGAGCCTCTTTTCATACTTAAGAAAGAAGGACTACATGGCTTTTTCTCATTTCTTGATTAAGAGTCCTCTGCTATTGCTCTGTTTTATGCTTGGATTTCCACCTGAAAAGAAATGGTGACTGGAATTCTGAGTGGAATTGGTAAGTTTGCCAGATTTGTCACATTATAAACTTCACTTTATCATCACTGTTCAGAGAAGGCCCATCTGACTTGAAGCCAACAAAATGTCAGAATAAGGGGAGCCACAGTCCCATTAAATAACATGGTTAATAAAAGAACTCCAAGTAATTTTGATTTTGTTTTATTCTTGGTTATAAGTATCAGATTGCTTAGCTCTCTTGGAGGGATGAGAGACAACTGGGAAAACTTCTCTGGAGATAAACTTTCAGTAACTTTATTGCTTTTCTCATGCTTCTCACCAGCTCTTAAACTGTCCCCTTCCCTGATTTCCATCAGGAAGATCAGCTCCAAATTATACTGCAGCCCCTCCTCTTCACAATGCAAACTACACGTTTCTCTGCTCTACGTATCTGTGTATCTGTAGTTTTGTTTTCCGTTACTTTCTCACTACTAGAAAACTGCCAACATAGATTTATCTCTTGTCTCATTTTCTTGTGATTCACCACACTATCATCCCAGTGAAGGATGTTGAGAAAAACATATGTGTCCTGTCCACAGTTTTCAAGAAAAAATAAAAAGCCTAGCCTACAGGATTTAACAAACTGTGTAATTTTACTTACTATCTTCAGAGTTCACGTCACTGCAATAGTGAAAACAATTTTTCTATAATGAAATTGCATCAAAATTTATTGAAATTACACTTTTAGATAAATTATTTCATTTATCTTGGCCAATTTTCATATCTCCTATAGTAGGTAGAAATCATAGTACTTACTTCATAGAGAGGCTGATAAGATTAGATTAAATGAGACATATGAAGAAATTTAGCATTCTGCCTGGCACTTACTAAGATTTCAATAAGTTTTAAGCATGAATGTTATTACCCCTTACCTCCCTCATCCCTTTTCAAATTCTGTGGGATGCAGCACACTTTGAAATGCACACTTGGCCTATTCCTCAATGACTTCCTTATCCCAATGTATGTATGTGGGCAATAATTCATTGATAATCATGTTGTTGTTTATCACCCATTCATCTATTCTAAACTTGAAGTCAATAATCCACTTTAAGGATAGTCCCAATTTAGCAGTGATTCACTGTTTTGCACTGCTCAGCTACTTTGTAATGATTTATCTAATTTGTTATTTCTGGCTTCCGACTGAATTTCAAAAATTGAAGTGAAACATCTTATTATATAACATTGAATTCTCCAAGTACCTCCCATTTGTCCCATCCTAAATACACCCCAAACTTCCTGCTACATAATAAGAATAACTTCCCATGTCATATGCATCATAAGAATAATTTTGTCAATGGTGATTGACTCTCGATTGACAGTCATACTTAAGCTATAATTGAAAACATTCTCCACACTACAATTTGGTTAATTTGTTTGTTCCTGAGTATAATTTATAATTCTTGCTGTATTCTGCTCTTGAATTATAATCAAGAGGCAAATCTGTTTCCAGTTACTGTAACAAATAGAAGGAATTAAATCAATGTTAAATGGCAAGGATTATGCTAAGTTTTGTGATGAAAATTGTTCTAATATCTGAAATACAAATGTCATGTCTTCAGTATTTCATAACCTAAACACTGAGCTACCCAAACTACTGCCATCTGAGAACTAACATAAGGCTTGAACTAAAAAATACCCTAGAGATTTTCTAATGGGATTTCATTTTTCTTTTTGAATATAATATATACCTGTTAAATATAACATTGAAAAGCAAAGTGAAATCACTTGTAATTCGTTACTGAAAGCAAAAAATTCAAATGAATCAAGTGAAAAAGAAAATAAACTTAATAAAGGTCAATGTAGCATTCCTACTATAACCAATTAGAGACAGACTAGACAAAAAGATTCAATTCACAATAGATGGAAACCCATAAATAATCTAGCCACAAGAGTATAAATATATAGGACCTTCATGAAAAGAAACAATAATGATTTAATGCACTGAAAGCCATTACAACTTGCTGAATAGAGAATCTTGCCACTCACTTTCATGTTTTTTTATTCTGGCAAAGTGTCAGAAAAAGTTTAAATAATGGTGGTAGTAGCCACCCACATTTTGTTTTGATTTCAATAAGAGTTCATCTAAAATTTCTTGTTCTATGTTTGATAACTTTTTGCATGAAAAAACATTTTAACTAATGTTAAGGGACTTATGCGGTTTTTTCTTTAAAAAAAAAAAATATTTGCTGGTGTTCTTGTTGGTTTGCTTTTATTTTAGAAATAGTGTGGTAGAGTGTATTATGGTTCCCAGGTATATTCTCTACTTCCTGTTGGAGGATTTGTCCAGGCTCCGCACCACATGATATTCAGTGCTCTTGTGGGAAGGGTACACTGTCCCGTTAATGATACTTATGGATTTGTGATGTACCAGATCAATGGTATCTGAGAAAACATGGTGTATGCTACTTATGGGCAAAGCTTTAAAAAAAATCACAAATTTCCAACAGTTCTTTCTCGCTCTCTTTTTTTTTTTTCCCCCTCTGCCAAGAGAATGTCCCAAATAGGGCTGCTTCTCCAGCCTGGGTTCTGGGAAAGGGAGACCCAAGGAGCAGATCTGAGCAACCTCTAGTTGTTGACATAAAACATGAAAAGAACAGAGATATTTGTTGTCAGCCCCTAAGATTTTGGAGTGGTTAGTCATCACAGCAGTATGGTATTCATCTTAAGCCTCTTACCAACCATGAATATGAAAATAAACTTGTATCTTTTCTGAACAATGACTAGCATGATAGTCATCATTTCCTAAATCAAACCACCTTCACATTCCAAGGTTAAATGATAATTTGGCATAATAAAATATTCTTAAACGTCAATATTGTTGACTTCAATTTGTTAGTAGTGAGTTTTATTTAGACTCTCCTCACCCCCATAGGTTTTTAATCTGAGTCTATTACTTTTTTTTAAAATAATTATTTATGTTTACAATTAATTGCCAGACTTTCCATATTCTTCTCTGTTCCAAGGGAGTTTATACATCTTAATATTGTGCATTAATTAAACTTTAAAAGAGGTATCCCTGAAAATTATCTTTGCCTTCACTATAGTTAATTTTTCTTAAACTGTTGATAATTCAAAAGTTTGTGTTAGTGATTTTTAAAACTCTTTATAAAAATATACTTTCTAATTTTTAGTGTAGTAGCCTCATAAAATTGTAACCTTATACTCATCTTCTGGTGCAAAACTACGCTTCTCATTGGCACCCTCCTCTGCAGGTCCTTGTCATTTAACTTTCTTTGTCTACCATTTCCTTCAGGTGTTTCTCATGGCATAAAAATCTGTTTATATCCCCTATCTGCCATTGTCCCTTCTCTAATTCTCCTTAGTTATTTTTGTTAGGGGTGGTATATATTTCATCCATTCTTTTCTTATAATTTTACCAAGTATATAAGTGGGATTAAAAATGGTTACACATGTATCAATTTGCCACATTTACTAACGTTCCTTTCATAAGTTTCTATTCCTCCCTTTCAAGGCTCAGCTTAAATGACACATTTTCTGTGTCAGATCCCTTGAAATTCCAAAGTAGAACAATTACTCCTCCCTCTGTGCTCTTCTAGAACTTTGTTCATCGTGTTAATATAGCAATAATTATATTTCAGCTACATTTGGACATATTTACCCTTTTTATAAACTGTTTTACTTTGTAGCATTTTATTCATTACAGAAAACCATCTGGCATATGGCGGATGCTCAGTCAATTTTTGCTGAATTTAATTGAAATTCAAGAAATTGGCATCCATCATATTCATCCTCCCTAAATTACTAGGTATGAGTTGGCTCCATTTGAAACTCACATGAGTAGAGGGGGTAGGAGAACTTTTGTCAAATTTCCAAGAGTTATTTTTTTTCTTTGCATTGAAGTGAAGATGTGAATTAATATTTAAGAGCAATGGTTCCCTCTGCTTGGATTTCTGGTTATATAAATGTAAAGCAGATGTCCTATACCAGAATGCAAACTATTAAATAAAGAAAAGTTCTTTGTTTTAAATAATAAAATAGTTCTGCCTACAATCTTAAGAGTGTTTATACTGTGAAGGACTTACATTTCTGAGACCGTGATTCCAATATGTGAAGGTGGAGAAAGAATTGGAGAATCCCAGACCTTATCCAGGCCCTTTTCCTGGGGTGAAGAGGGAGGTGAGCAAGTTGTCCTTGGTAACATGTCTCCAGGCTTAATTAGGAAGGGTTACTGCAAAGGACCTTATGCTATGTACTTTTGGGGTAGTCATATATATTATGCCTTTCCCCGTTTCTGCATTGTTTTTCCCTACTGTTAACCCCATGCCTTCTGTAAAGCTTGGTTAAATGTCACTTGGCTTGGGAAATGAATGTATACAGTAAGACCCCAGGGGAATAGGGACAGTGGCAGCCATCTGGAGATGACTGTAAGATATCATTCATTTAATCAATCAATCAAAAATATTTATCTAGCACCTCATATGAGCCAGGCAATGGAGATAGGGCAGTGAAGCAGACAGACATGATTCCTATTTACAATATACTGCAACAAACAGAAATTAAACATGTCGGGTCAATATCTAATATTTTTTCCAATTTTTAAGGTTTTCTTTTCCTAATTCAACTCATGAGTCAGTATGCTGCTGTTATTGGGATTGCTATAACTTTAGTACAGAAATTGTCATAAAATACAGAATTGAATTCTAAAATAAGATACCTTGCCAAACTCCTGTAACCCTAGATTTATGCAACACTTAAAATAAATACGTATCAATGAAATTAATCATTTTACTTCCTTTTGGGACCAGCTTTTATATTGGAGGTATTCTCTTGATGGTTATGGCACACACCTTCTGACTTTGCACTTTACTACGATCATCTGCCCAAGACCTGAATGTGCCTCAGTGACAGCCCTTCAGAAATTAGGGAGCTAACCACTTACCAACACTCAGCAAATATTAAAACTAGCACTTGAAATAAGTGAGAGAATACAATATAAAAGACAAATTTCTGAGAAGATAAGTAATTTCCCATGAGGTTTATCATACAAAGAAGGAGAAAGAGACAGAGAAAAAGGACAGAAGAGGGAGGTATGAGCAATATTAAATACAACTACAAATGTATAACTTGGAATCTAAGGAAACCATTGCAAATCAAAATAAAGGGAAAATAATGTTTGCTGTTGTTTGTTTTGCATTTTTCACATATAAAACTTCCAAATGTGAAAGCTGACATTATTAGTTTACCAAAAATGTACTAACATCACACTTATGACTGTTCCTCTATTCCATAGACAAGTACACATGTAGTTCAATGGAATTACTCACTGTTATGTTTTTAATCTTAATCCCTGATAATATATTTCTTCTTTGAGCTTCATGTTTACCACTGTCTGACTCATCACCATGTTGAAACTTCAAGTTCTTTCCAACTTAATTAAAATGAAAACAGTGAGGAAATTTGTATAACTCCATGAGATTACTGATTCAACACCTGGTATTCTGCCCTAGGTAACAGAGACTAAAAATGGAGATTATCCAGAGGGACAGAATGACTCAGGAGAGCACCTCTCACTTCTGTGTCAGTAGTTAAAATCCAGTGCAAAGCTGTAGTGACTAAACTGCTTCCACCTGGGTGCCCACAGAAGCCGGTAAGAAAATGAGGGAAGGGGCTTCCCAAGGTTTGATAACACTTGTTGACTGGTAAGTCCCCCTGGCAGTCCCTGACAGGACGGTTGATGCAGGAGCTACACAGGGGAGACTGATGAGGTGAGACTAGCCTTCCTCCATGCGGCTCTTCCTTCCAGATGTGGAGAAATCTTTTCCATGTTTTTTAATACCTGATATAAGAATTGTCTCAATGTTATTTGGCAAGATTAAAATTGTTTTGTACTTTCAAAAAGAGAAAGTATTTTAGAATCTCCTTCAGATATAGTTCAAATGATGAGAGTCAAGGAAAGCCCAATGGATGTTAGTTGAGTTTACATTGTACACAATCTATAAAACACAGATAACGATGAAGTAAGATGTTTAGTTTCTTCCATTTGGAAGTCAATGAGTGAACCCATTCTGTACATCTGAAATATCTTTATAAATAGGATATCTCTCATTATTTAAAATTAAATGGATAATTCAGAACTGTTCTCTTACATTTATATTCTTAAGTAAAAGGTAATCCAGTAAACCAGTATTTTTTTTTTTTTTAATAAAGAACATGAGATACAGGGAATAAAAAGGGTTTTTCCTAGTCATATTTTACTTGAATTTTATAACCTTTGTATTTTTAAATTTTAATTTATTTTCTACAAAATCTTATTATAGTAAATTCAAATGGGAGAACATGACACACTCCTGTGATCATTGCCACTTCAACTATATGTATATAACATACACATATACATACATACATTAAATAGTGAATGTAAATAAATAAATGCAGTTTTCTAAGCTGTATTTTTGACACAGCCCTTTAAGCAATCAGCATCTCCAATTATTGTTGATTCTTAATAATCTGCCTTTTTAATAAGTGCTCTTAGAGTATGTGAGAGAAGTAAGAAATAACCAAGATCACCTCAGTTTTCAAATGAGAAAGTTAAATGTCAGATGGCTTCAGTGAGGTTCTCAAAAGCAGATAGGTGGGTAGATAACTGATAGAAGATAGATGATAGATAGATAGATAGGTAGATAGATAGATAGATAGATAGATAGATAGATAGATAGATAGATAATAGATAGATAGATAGGTCGATAGATGTAGAGATATTTCTTCTGAATCCAACTTATGTGTATTTTTGCCACACAAGGTTGTGTGGTTGTGTTTGCTAAGGTTCTTCTGGTTGACACTCACTCTAGAAGGCATAAGCAAAATAAACTTATTGAAAGTTTCCTTGGGAAACCCGGAGAAAGAAGCAAAGTAAAACATGTAGTTCTTGGTCAGATCAAGAGCCAGAGCAGGACTGAGACCTCAGCCGCGAGAGTTTACAGGAATTATCTCTAAGGTGTTAACTTATCTCTAAGGTCTTAGATCCCAAGAGTCCCAATCCTTCCATCGCTGGTCAAGTTTCAAATTCTGGAAAAGAAAATCTGATTTGCCTAAACCGGATCGGGTTATATTCCCTTGGTTGGAAACCATGGCCAAGGAAATAGGTCTTAGAGCATAGCTATAGCCCCTGGAGAAACGTATGTGTATTGAAACCTTTTCCAACAAAGGAGGAATTATTTTGAGTGGTGACACCCAATGCTAATATTGTGGACAGAATTTTGGATCTTCAAGGACAATTGAGATAGAATATCCCACCTTAGGGGCCAATATAGAACAATCCAATAATGAGATTAAGTCAGAAATACTTAGAGAACAGATATGATATAGCTGAACAGAAAGAACCAAATCCAAAATTCTTTGTACAAAAACAAAGGATAGAGGTGAGGTCAAATGTGCCACAAATTCAAGCTTCAGGATCTGAACTAAAATGGAAGGGCAGTGAGACATGACATAGGATAGAGGATATGGGATGATTGTTGTAGGTGGAATGAAAGTATCTTAGGTTTGATCTATTGGATGTAACTGCCCTATGCCTGAATGGCTCCTGCTGGTTTAAGTGTGTTTGCAGAACAAGATTTCTTAACAACTTAGATTGTAAGAAAGTTGTTAGCCCCAGTGATGACTAGAGTTTTTATCCCAGAGAATATGCATGAAGAATATCAAAAAAATCTTGCAGTCTCACTTCCTGCTAAAGCTTCAGATTTTCATTTCCCTTTGTTATCTCATGACACTACTGATTCTATTAAACCGGGAACTAAAACATTTTCTCCAAAATGTTCTCTTTTCCTTCTCACATTCATATTTCACAGTTCATTAATAGCATCACACTATTTGTCACCTAGGGGTTCAAATATATATCAAATTGATTGTATCAGAAATGCTTCTACATGCAAGTTCATCTCACCAGCATCCTACACAGGTAATCTGGGGCTTTTCTTTCCAGTTTATCATTGTAATTCAGACAGTCTTGCTCTTAGTCTTTGTCTTGATTACTAAACTTTATAGAAATAGTCAAGTTCTCACTACAGTTAATATTTCATCTGGCCTGTTGCCCAGCTCACTTCTTTGACTGTTGCATGTGCCTTAGAGCTTGCATTTTATATGCTCCACTCTGAGGAATCTCTCTTATATTTTACACCAAACAAACCCTGTGCTCTCTCCCTCTCTTTGATCATGTACAACTGTGTACTCTCAGAAAGTATGTGACAAATTAAATCTACTTAAAAACATTTTTGCTTTAGGATAGATATTAATTCTTCCCCAAAAATCCAAGTCCCATTAAATACAATTGTGGCAGGCAATAAGACTATTTTTAAACTTGTTTCTGAGTCTTTGGATGAAAAACATCAAGAGACAGAATTATAGAAGTGGAATGCCTTTTATAGATTATTTACCATTCATTTTTGCAAATAAGCAAGCAAAACCTAGGGCAGTCATTTGATTTTCCCAAAGACACACTATTAGCTGATACCAGAACTGGAATGTTTTTCTTCAGGTTTCCAGTGTATTGTTGTTTTTGTTGTTGTTTTTTACTATATTGCAACTCACATCAATCTGTGCAAACTTAATAAGTGCTTAATTTAATTATTAATAGTTGTTAATATTATCACATACTTTGCACATATAATGGATTAATGAGGTCTTATAGCAATTGATCAATCTTTCCTCTAAAATAAAAGTAGATTGTGCAAAAGTCTTAGTCTGAAAATTATTTTCTTAGGCTATATTTGGAAATGAAGTGGAAAAGTCAAACAATTTTAACACCTTAAGAAATTTCGTTCATATTACCCATTTTCTTTCTAATACAGTATCAATGTACTCTTGCATAATAATTTTATTAGAGAGATATTCTTACCAAACCAAGGTCAACACTGAGTATTATTATTTTTTTAATCTTTGCTAATTTTATGAGAGAACAATGAGGTATTATTTCAATAAAATAAGATTGTGCTGAACAATATGGTAACCACTAGCCATAAGACCATATAAATTTAAATGAAATGAAGTTAAGAATTCAGTTCTTCGGTAGCACTAGTCACACCTAAAGTATTCAATAATCACATCTGCATACTGACTACTGTATCAGACAGGGCTGATACAGAATATTTCCAACATCACAGAAAGTTGTATTGAGCAATGACATTCTAAGGTATTATTAACCCTAATTTACAGAGGAAGAAACTGGGGCTTAGCCACACATCTATCCTCCTATATGTAATAAGTGGAGAAGTCACATTTTGAATAAAGCATCTAATTCTGTATAACTTTTGTGTTTAATATATTTACCCTTGAAGAATAATTTTTTTTACTGCTAGTGAAGGTAAACAGACTTTTATTCAGTCATTCGTATTTCCTGTGTTTTAAATTGTTCATTTGCATTCAATAGTCTACTGAGTAATTGAACACCCCTTAGAAATTTCTATCATCATTTTAGTAGTCTTTGTATTTTGTTTTTAGACTAATTCTACATTATTTCAAAACAAATACAGCATCATATAAAATTGGATAAAATTATATTAACATTGTCCCTACTGTTTTCTCTTCCATTATCCACTAAGGAGGATTTCGTGTTGACCCATTCATTTCTTCTCTTCTGTAAGGTTCTTCCCTGCCAGACTAGTCTTTCATCTTCTGGGAAAAAAAAAAAAAAAGATAATAGAGAAGTAATATGAGAGATGATAATGAAAAGAAGACATCAGAGGTGTTTGTTCCAAAGTTCACAATAAAATGTGCACAGAATCAGCAGAAGAGCTATAGTGTTTAAAGATACTTGAAGAGGGATAAAATTTGAAGGGTTTAAAAGAATTGCTGTAGCTTAGGTTTACCTTCACATTGTCCTTTAAAAATAGGTGGTGAAAAATTGAGTGACACTGAATGCCAGTTTTGGGGTTTTGGGTGCTGAATTGTGCTTGACTACAGTTTGAGACTGGTTACTTTGGATAATGGTGTTTTAATTTCTAAGCATGGTGATATACTTTGACAATGGAAAATTTACAAAAAATACTATACTGCCACATATATGCCACACTTAACTGAAAGAGCAAGGAAGTATGATGTGAAATACTTTCTTTCATTAGTGTTAGTGTCTTAGTGTTTTTATTAACAGGAGCATTTTTTTTTTTCTTTTTTGGTCACGCTGCGTGGCATGTGGGATCTTAATTCCCTGACCAGAGATCGAACCCGCATCCCCTGCATTGGAAGAACGGAGTCTTAACCACTGGACTGTCAGGGAAGTCCAACAGGAGCATTTTTTTTTCTTTTTCATTTCTAAGAAATCCATGTATCTGAGGGATTTAGGACTCCACAGACTCATATTTTTCTTTTTAGAAAACCACAAATATTGTTAGTGATTAATAATATTTGTGCAATAAAAGATATATCTAGATAGATAGATAAATAGGTAGTAACCATTAGGAATTTGTCAAAAGAATGGTAGATTAGAACTCTCTGATTAAGAATATATATGTGTGCGTGTGTAAAGATACTCTCCTTCTAACTTAAATGAGTGATTTCACATTATAACAGTGACAGCAAATACAAGCAAGTTTCTTAAATAAAACTTTATTTTAATTAAAATTTAAAAGTCCCATTTTGGGACTCCCCTCGTGGCGCAGTGGTTAAGAATCCGCCTGCCAATGCAGGGTACACAGGTTCCATCCCTGGTCTGGGAAGATCCCACATGCCGCGGAGAAACAAAGCCCATGCGTCACAGCTACTGAAGCCTGCACACCTAGAGCCTGTGTTCTGCAGCCCCAAAATGAAGAGCAGCCCCCTGCTCACCACAACTAGAGAAAGCCCACGCACAGCAACAAAACCCAATGCAGCCAAAAAAAAAAAAAAAAAAAGAAGCCCCATTTTAAAATAAAAATTCTCAGTGACTATTTTCATGAGATACATTATACCCTTTCGCTTCCTTTCCCATATTTTAGTTGGCTGTGCTTGGAGCTCTATGGTAGCCTTGACAAGATAATTATCCAGGGAGTAACTTCTAAATGTCATTAATTATATTAAAATGACACAACAAAAGGTTGTTAAACATCAAGAGGTTCTTGGCGTCTTGCTTCTTCTGCTTAATGTTTACTTCTTAACAAATGGAAATAGAGTCTTTTTATCTCATAAAGTTCCATTCTTTTCCCGCATGCCTCCTTCCCAGCACAGATTTTATATTTAAATTCATTAAAACAGAATTTATAGGAATTTGAAAAGTTAGAAGAAGCTCAAGGCAAAGTTGCCGGAAATGTTGTTGTTAATTTAGTCCTGAAACAAGGCCGTGTTGCACATGTGTATTTCTGTACCCTGTAAAAATTTATGGTTTTGTTTGAACAGAAGAGTAGATACACAAAAGTGTACAATCCTCCTTTGCAGACAATTTACTGAAAATCTCTTTTGACTTGCATAGTTGATGCATACTTAGGGCAGGTATACTTCCAAGTTGAAATCCTCCAGAGATTAACAGCTAACAACTGCCTCGAGGTGTTCCTGGTTCCATTTCACCACTTCGCCATCTGGGTAGACATATGAGGATCAGTTCAGCAGATTTTGGAAATGATTATCATGGAATTTATTCTTTTTAGCAGATGATTTTTTGTTTTGACGCTCCCACATAAATGTGAAACAGGAACTATGTTCTCAGCAGAGACAAATATGAAGCATGCATATTTCAACTTTCCTCTCCATCAGATAAAACCACTGCAAACTGAGCTTGACAATTTCCAGCTGCCTGAAGGGTAAATTTGAAACTGAGTGTGCATTAATGTGATATATTGTTCTTTTTGCCCCCCAAATAAATTACCTTCTTTCAAGATAAATGTAAATATGAGAACAAGCTGTAATGTGACTTGATAATTTAATTCTCCTTCAGTGTATCCTTGAAACTTGTAACAAAGCAGTACAATGTTTTAGAAGGAATTAAAGCATAAAGTATCAAAGTACTCAAAGATTCCAAAAGGTTTTCAAAATTAGACAAGCATTCATTCTAAAACATTTTTAAGTTAATGTTCTTTGTTAACATTTCCTTTGTGCATGGAAGTAACACTATGCAATATGCAGATGTCTCTAGCCTTTAAAATTCTAATACAGAGTGTGAACTTTATTGTTATATAGTTTATACCCTTCTTTGCAGATTATTAATCACTACACAGTTATTGCAGACTTCTCATGAATTTAAGTAGAATTTTCAAAGTATAAGAATATGGTAATTGCTTTGATCTTACCCTTCTATACAGATTTTATTAAATAAATCATCATACTTCTCAAGTTGGACTCTGGCCATAGAAGAAAAAATATATTTAAACAATATAGCAAAATATAAAATTGAAATTATATTACATGTTTACAAAAGATCTGTGTATGCCTAATCAGAGTTTCCGCAAGTTTCTTTTATTGGATTATTTCCTCTAAGCAGTGGTTCTTAGCTCGAGGCATTTTATCCCCCATGGAACATTTGGCAATGTCTGGGGAAGTATTTAGTTTTCACAACTAAGAGGTTGGCTACAACTGGTATCTACGGGTAGAGTCCAGGATGTGGCTAAACATCCCCACAACAAAGATTTATGTAGTCCACAATATTGAGGACCCTGCACCAAAGCATAGGTAAAGATCTACATACTACCAAAATTTGACAAGTAAATGCAATAAATTATGTACAGATAAATATTGTAGACTCTCAAAATCTTAGGAAAATGGGCCATCTGCTATGACTGGTTTGCACACACACACACAATCATGACATGCATACATTGTACATATGTATCATATGTATTTATATGTGTGTGTACATATATATAGTCAAACACACATATGTCAACTGGTGCTCAAATTATGTTTGTCTCTGAATAATGCTTTGGAACAATTGCTCTTTTCCTTAGTTACTAAGTTGCTATCCAGTCTAGATTCTTTATGTATCAAGTGATCAAAGACACAGTTTTGAGTAGGCATAGACTTTCTCCTCCTGGCTGTTACTGCAACTATATAGGAGCAGGGCTTTTCTACTGTGGGGCTCATATTTAGAAAACCATCTCTTTTTGTGTCTATCCAATCTCTGGTTTGTTGATGTCCAGCTTCTCTGACAGATTCATCTTCTAAGTTAGACATTTTTCATCTTCAAGATGAAATGTTATGTTCAATCACTTACTAAAATATGATTGTTGCTCTTGATATAACTCAATATATATTCAATCTGATTATCTAAACTGTGACTAAGAGACTGAGCTATCATGATTTTGGAGAGGGAAGAGAATTATGGTCCCTGTCTTCTTCTTCACTCCAATTCCTGCCTCTACACAGAAAAGAGGCAAAACTCCATAGCTCAGTTCCTGCATTTGGAAGGAAGCAAATATACCCTGAACACTAGTCAGCCAGTCAAAAAAAATTTCCTAATTGAAGACTGAAAATAATTCAATTTCTATCTTGAAGATCCTCTGAAAATTCTCACTGGTGGGTAGCACCTAGACACCTGGAGGGAAATGCAAGGAGATTCCTCTCCCATTTACATAATGCAAAGTGCGTTATACTTAGCTGCTGAAGCTAAGGAAGTACAATAGACTAAGATTGGTCCTTAGTCGCGGAGCAACTAAGCCCGTGCGCCACAACAACTGAGCCTGCGCTCTAGAACCCACGAGCCACAGCTTCTGAGCGCGTGTGCCACAACTACTGAAGCCTGCGCGCCTAGAGCCCGTGCTCCGCAACAAGAGAAGCCACTGCAATGAGAAGCCCGCGCACGCAGCGAAGAGTAGCCCCTGCTCGCCACAACTACAGAAAGCCGGCACTCAGCAACGAACACCCAACGCAGCCAAAAATAAATAAATTCTAAAATAAATAAATTATGCCTGTTAGCATAAGGATTATTTTAGGCTGATTATTTTTAAAAGTAGCAGACATGAGAGAAGTTCTGAAAGCCAAGTCGAAGTTACCTTTTTATAAAAAAAAATTGCTTTTGCAAGAAAAATCTCCATTTTTAAGGATGTCTCCCTCTCTGTACCAGGAAGAGAAGGATGACTCTAAAGCTCTAGAAATTCTTATCAATGGAGAAGACAGTGACTTAAAGCTGCATAACGATCTCACCGTTGTCTACCCTTGTGCATTTCCTGGCAACCTCCAGTAACTGCCTCCCAACCCCTCCCCCCCACTATCGCCAAACAGCTTTTGTCTTTATCTGGAGATGTTATTTAGGTGGTAGTGAGGCAGGAGATATACAGCCAGCCTCCTGTGTATAATTCCAGATAAAAATAACAACAGGAGCAGGGTAAAGAGCTGGACTTTGCCTTCAGTGGACACTTTAAGATAACAGTAATGGCAGAGAGGAGCTGACTCCTGCTCAGACAAAAGATAAAGAGACCACACATTCCTCATTCTCAAGGTCAAGGAGACCTCCCCGACTACACATGTGCAGAAAGGCTCCTCGGCTGTCAAAAGGGAGGGGGGCACCACTCCATAGTAGGTGATGTCAACCTACCCTTAGGCCTCTTTGCTAGGATCCATCTTGGCTAAGAGATGCATGCATACACAAGGGAGGACCCTGAGTAAACCAAATACGGACTCAGAACCAGGCAAAGCAAGGTGATTGGCCAAAGGAAACCTGGAAGAAATGCCCCATAAAAGTGATTCAAACTACCACAAGGGCACGACTCTCTCCCTGAGTCCACCTATTGTCTATCCACATGGACTCTTTTTTCCTACTAACAAACACTTTAGTTGTTTCACTACTTTCCTTCTCTTTGCGGGAATTCATTTCTCCAAAGCTAATGGGCCAGGGCCTTGTCACTGACCACTGTTCTAGTGGCTAAGATTCAGTGCTCACATTGCTGCGGCCTGACTTCAGTCTCTGGCCAGGGAACCCAAATCCTGCTTCAAGCCGCTGCAGGCTGAGGCCATCCGAGAGCAGTAGTCTGGGCCATTTTGGGGAGATACTCAGTTTTCCTGATCTCTCCCATGTATACAGGAGGTATACATGTTATTAAACTTGTTTGTTTTTCTCCTGTTAATCTGTCTTTTTTATTATAGGAGTGTCTCAGCCAAGAACCCAAAAAAGAGGAGGGTGTAAAAAATTTAATAAACAGAAACCTCAGTTAGACTTGGGAAACCAGAAGGGGGCGCTCTCACACCCTGTGATGATATAAGAGCCCAACAGGAAGGAGAAAGACTCCTATTCTTTCATGGTAAGGACTCAGCCAAGGAAAAGCCATGGACTCCTTCCTCACTAAAGGCCCCCCTGCCCCCAACTTCCTCTTCCCCTCTATAAAGGTGTTCTTCCTTTGTCATGTGAGAACTTACACATGGCTCACCATGATGGTAGACCCTAAATTTCAATTTCTGAATAAATTCATCTTTGCTGGGGAAATATCTGACAGTGTATTTGTTTTAGGTCAACATTTTGGTGGTCTGTGTGGAGACCAGAGAGGTCCTGGAAGGCTCTGGGGCTGGTGAGCAAACAGGTGCTGCACCCAAAATTGAGCCCATTGTCACTCACTTGAATTATTACAATAAAATATTATTGAATGATATAAAACTAGATCTGAAAAAATTAAGAAACATGACCTATTCCTGGAATGTAACACTCTCAAAATTAATATATAAATTGATTAAATTTTAATGGGCTTTCCAGGGTGATGAAGATAAAATCATAGCAAAGTTCATATGGATATACAAATCACTGACAATAGCCAATAAAATTTGGAACCTTACAAAAGAAAAAAAAAAAAAAAATGGGAAGGAGAATTTGTCAGCCAGATAATAAAATACATTATAAAGCCTCTTTAATTAAATGATTAAAACACAACCCTAGAAAGAGAAAATATACCAATGAATATTGAATTCCAAACTATGTTTTAGTATATATGTAAATGTAGTATACTGCAACAGAGTCATTTTATTCAATTTGGAAAAGGGTAGTTAATTTAATAGATGATGCCAGCACAAATAACTAGCCAATGAGGAATAAAATGAGGCCAGAACCCTATCTTCACTATATATAAAAATAAGTTTCAAGTAGATTAAATGTTTAAATATAATTGTTGCTGTTGATAACTCAATATGTATTAAATCTGATTGACAGATCTGATAAAAAAATAAATTTAAAATGTATAATATAATTTTGGGGACCACAGGTATACTCTTAAGGTTCAGATGCATCAGTTTTAGTAAAGGGAAATTGAAGATACTATTATGGGGAAGATTGGCAGAGCTGGCTCTTTACAAATGAAAACTGCTCAGTCAAGATATCAGAAAGTCAAGAGAATACATTAAATATACATATATATTTATATATATAAATGACAAATTGTAAAAACCAAAATAAATACAGAATTTCTTTAGAAAGATGATAAAATATATTATTGGATATTTTTTAAAAAATCTACATCTTTTAATATCCAATAATATAATTAGGAAGAGAAAACAAAATAAAAAATCAATAGGCCTAATCAGCGTTTTTAAAAAATGGATTGTGGAATTGGGCAAAAGATGTAATTAAAAAGGCAGCTAAATGAGATTTGCATGGACATGTATGAAGAACAGTGTTTTCTCAAAGTCACATGTACGTGTTGAAGAGAAAGTAAAAACACAGAAGTTTTTGGATAGCAAGGGAAGTAGGAAAGCAATGATTCTTAAGATTTACTGTGCATCAGACTCCCCTGGAGGTTGTACAGGAAAATACAGATTGCTGGGCCCTGTCCCCAGAGTTTCAGATTCAGGGGGTTTGGGATGGGCCTATGTGCATTTCTAAAAATGACCTTCAATCCTGCTGCATACTAGAGTCATATGAGGAGATATTTAAGAATACTAATGCCTGGCCACTATGTCAGACCCATCTCCACAGATAAACTAGAGTTGGGATTTTTTTCAGTCTTCCCATGTCATTCTAATGAGCACACAAAGTTGAGAACTATTGTAGTAAAGAAAACCTCAAGCGGAATGGCACTGGTTATTCAATAAGGACTATATGAAGGTATCTGCTGGGGGAAAAGAGGGCTTGAGGTCACACTGAAGTTGTTTAACATTTCAGCATGACTTGAGACTCCTACTAACTTTTGCAATCTCATGTATAGGATTGGTTCTTTAGAATAGCTAGAGTCCAATAGAAATTTCTGCATTGATGAAAATCTTCCACATTTGTGCTGTCCAGTGCAATAGCCACTAGTCACACGAAGCTCTTGAGCACTTGAAATGTGGCTAGTGCAAGTGCGGAAATGAATTTTTAATTTTACTTCATTTTAATTAATTTAAATAGCCACACATAACTAGTAACTGTATATTGAACTGTGCAGCTTTAAAATTTCAGCAAATACCGAGCTGATCTCCCTGTGCCATGTGGCTGCTTCCCATCAGCACGGTGCTTTGTGACCACCTAGAGGGGTGGGATAGGGAGGGTGGGAGGGAGATGCAAGAGAGAGGAGATATGGGGATATATGTATATGCATAGCTGATTCACTTTGTTATAAAGCAGAAACCAACACACCATTTTAAAGCAATTATACTGCAATAAAGATGTTAAAAAATTTTTTTCAGCAAATAACTTAGCCACAAACTATCTTCCAAGGGAAGTAACTGAAAACAACACAGAAGCCTAGTTGTCCTGATGTACTGCTGCCTAGACAGACAAAATACAGAAGATTGGTTCCACTGCAAATTAACATCCAGAACAGAGACTGAATACTTCTCTCTGACCTGAAGTATTTGGTTGTCCTGACATGACTGCACAGTGCAATTGTGGCTTCTTTGTTTTTCCTAGATTGGCATTTTTCCTCAACTAATTCTGGAAGAGAACTCTCCCTCCTCCAGCATGTTTCCTAAGACACAAGAAGTTTTTCTAATCCAGTTCCTTTCTCTAACCAAATCTGAAACTGTGTACCCTTCCTGCTTAACTGACTGAGATATTGCTGTTCTCAAATTTTATTTTCTCCAACTGGATTTGAAGGAGTACACATTTCTTAACTTTTTATGTAACTTAAGTTCTTATACTACTGAAACAAACTCCTAAGTAATTTTTCCCCTGAATTTGAACCAGCATCTTTCATAACTTTCTTTGCTTAATTTCCAGTAGAGCAATACTTAGGTCCATATTTCTCTACAACTAGTATTCTTGTAGAGATACAACCAGTATCTCTAGAATTATAGAATATAATTGGTATTCTAAATTAATTTTTGAATAATATATTAAAATGTCTCAAAAATTAGAAATTATGAAAAGAAATGATAGATCATCAATGTTCCACTCCCATTGCTAGATCCTATACAACTAGTACAACCCAACAGGTATGAGTTTTATTTGTATCATTCTTGCTTTAAATATGTTTAATATTTAAATATAAATAGACACAGGAAAATGTATATGCACATTATATTTTACACTTAACAGGATATATAAAAAATATTTAAATTAGCAATAAAATTTCAGTTGGAATTGTATCCACTATGTAGATAAACTTGGGGAAAGTTGACATCTTAATACTATTGAAACTTCCAACGTATAAGTATAGCATCTTTCTCCATTTCCTAAGGTCTCATTTTAATTTCCCTTAGCTATCTTTTGTAGTTTCCATTGTAAAGGCTCTCCACCTCTTTTGTTCAATGTTTTTCTAAGTAATCGATTGGTTTCACATGATCATATGCTGTTTATTTTTATTGTGATCAATAATTGTACACCATAAAATCCACCCTTTGAAAAATTGTTAGTGTGAAGTACAGTATTGTTAACTATACCTGCACTGTTGCCCAGCAGGTATCTAGAACTTTTTCATCTTGCCTGAGTGAAAGCCTATGCCCACTTGCACTGCAATCCTCTGTTGCCCCCTCCCCACAAGCCCTAGCAACCACCATTCTACTTTCCACCTCTGTAATTTTGGCTACTTTAGATAGCTAAACTAGATATCTGTAACTTCTGTAACTAGTTTATTTCACTTAGTATAATGTCCTCAAGACTCATCCATGTAGTAGCATATGGCAGGACTTCCTTCCTTTTTAAAAACAAATAATATTCCATTTTATGTGTATAACACATTTTCTTTATTCATTCACCTGTTGATGGACATATAGATTGTTTCTAACTCTTGGCTCTTGTGAACAATGATGCAATAAACATGGGAGTCGAAATATCTCCTATTCTTTTAGATAAATACTCAGAAATGGGATTGCTGACTCTTTTGATAGTTCTATTTATAATTTTGGTGGGAATCTCCATACTGTTCTCCACAGCAGCTTCACAAATTTACATTCCCACCAACAGTGCACAAGTGTTCCAATTTCTCCACATCTTCACCAACACTTGTTATCTCTTGTCTTTTTGATGATAGCCATCATAACAGGTGTGAAGTTATATTTCATTGTAGTTTTCATTTGCATTTTGGGATGATTAGTGATGTTGAGCATCCTTTCATAGGCCTGTTGTCCAATTGCCATTTGTATATCTTCTTTGGAGAGAGGTCTACTCAAGTCCTTAGCTCATTTTTAAACCAAGTTATATGTTGCCATTGTTTTTGTTTGTTATTGAGTTGTTATAATTTCTTATATATTTTGAATATTTGCCCCTTGTAAGAATTATGATATGCAAACATTCTCTACAATTCCATAGGTTGCCTTTTCACTCTGTTCATTTTTTCCTTTCCTACATAAAGCTTTTTCATTTGATGCAGTTCCATGTTTCTATTTTTGCTTTAGTTGATGGTATATCTGATGTCATATCCAAGAAATAATTGTCAAAACAAATGTCCTGAAGAAATTCCTCTATGTTTTCTTCTAAGAGTTTTATAGTTTCAGGTCTTATGTTTAAGTTTTTAATCCACTTGTGTTGATTTTTGTGTGTGGTATAAGATAAGGATCCAATGTAATTCTTTTGCATTTGAATATCTAGTTTTACCAACACATTTGTTGAAGGAACAATCCTTTCACCTTTGTGTGGTCTTGGCACCCTTGTCAAGATCATTTGACCATATATGGCAGGATTTATTTCTGGGCTTTATCACTGTTCCATTGGACAATGTGCTTGTCTTTATTCCGGGACCATACTGTTTTGATTACTGTACTATGGTGATATGTCTTCAAGTCAAGAAGTGTGAGGTTGTGCTTTGTTCTTCTTTCTCAAGATTGTTTTGGTTATTTAGGGTCCTTTATTTATTCCATATAAATATTAGATTTTTTTCTGTTTCTGCAAAAATTATCATTAAAATTTTGACAGGCATTGCATTGAATCTGAAGATTACTTTGGGTAATATAGACATCTTAATAATATTAAGTTTTCTAATTCAGGGACATGAGATATCTTGTCATGTATTTCTGTCTTCTTTCTTTTCTTTCAGCAATGTTTTGTAGTTTTCAGTGTATAAGTCTTTCATCATCTTGGTTAAGTTTATCCCCTAGTATTTTTTTTTTTTTTTTTTGATGGTATTGTAACTGGGATAACTTTCCTAATGTCTTTTTCAGATTGTTTGTTGTTAGTGTATAGAAAGGCAACTGATATATTTATGTTGATTTTGTGTCCTGCATCTTTGCTGAATTTGTTTATTAGTTCTAAAAGTCATGTGTGCATGTGTTTGTGTGTGTGCATGTGTGTGTGTATAATATTTTCAGATTTTGTATAATATTTCTATGTATAAGATTATGTCATCCTCCACAAACAGAGATAATTTCACATCTTCCTTTCCAATTTGGGTGCCTTCTTTTTCTCTTTTTTTTTGCCTGATTGCTAGGCTAAGACTTTCAGTACCATGTTGACTAGGAGTGGCAAGAGAGGACATCCATCCCTTGTTCCAGGTGTTAGTGGAAAAACTTTCAGTTTTTCACCATTAAGGATGCAGATAGCTGTGAGCTTTTTATATATGAACTTTATTATGAGTGGGTCTCTTTTAGACGATATATAGTTGGATATTGTTTATTGATCCATTCAGTCATTTCATGTCCTTCAATTAGAGAGTTTAATCCATTTACCTCCAAAGTAATTACCAATAGGTAAAGACATACTATTGCCATTTTCTTCATTATTTTTCCAGCTTATAGCTTTTTTGTCTTTCTTTTCCTTTCTTGCTGTCTTTCTTTTTGTTGTATTGTTTTTGTTTTGTTTTGTTTTATTTTTTTAATGACATGCTTTAATTCCTTTCTCTTTTATTCTGTGTGTATCTTCTATAGGTATTTTCTTTATTGTTACCACATGGGTTACTTAAAATTTATTATATATATAACCTTCTATTTTTAATTGATAACTTTATTTCATTTGGACACAAAAACCTACTCTTTTACTACTCCTTGCACACATACTTTATATTATTGATGCAAAAAATACATCATTTTATATTTATATTTCATATACCCTTTTATATTTATATATCTTTAATGTTTATATTATAATAATATACTTTATACTTATAGTTATTTTTAATACTCTGTCTTTTAAATTCTATATTAGAGTTAAAGTGATTTATGTACCACTATTACAGTGTTACACTATTCTGTATTTGTCTATACATTTACATATATCAGTCAGCTTTATACTTTCATATGGTTTTGTTTTGCTATCTAGTGTCCTTTTATTTCAACTTGAAGGACTCACTTTCACATTTCTTCTAAGGCAGGTCTAATGGTGATGAACTCCATGAGCTTTTTTTAATCTAGGAAAGTCTTTTTCTCCATTTTGAAGGACATTTTTGCTAGATATAGTATTCTTCATTAGCAGTATTGCTTGTTTGTTTGTTTTTTCTTTCAGCACAGGTGTTTTATTTGTGGTTGCTATAAGGCCTCCATAAAACATCTTATAAATATTACATTCTATTTTAAGCTATTAACAACTTAACTTGAATTGCATACAAACACTCTACACTTTAACTTCTCCTCTCCACACATTTTTGTTATATGGGTTATGTCACAATTTATATCTTTTATATAGGTTGTATCTATTAATACATTGTAGCTATAGTTATTTTAATACTTCTGTCTTTTAACTTTTATACCAGAGTTAAAAGTGATTTACATACCACCAGTACAGTATTAAAGTATTCTGAATTTGACAATATTCTCACCTTTACAGTGAGTTTTATACTTTTATAAGTTTTCAAATTATTTCAACTTGAAGAACTCTCTTTTGCATTTCTTGTAAGGCATGTCTAGTGGTTACAAACTCCCATTGCTCTTTTTTTTTTTTTTTCCTCAGAAAAGTGTTAATCTCTTCTTCATTTCTGAAGAACATCCTTGTGGAGCAAATTATTATTGGTTGGCAAGATTGGTTTTTTTTGTTTGTTTTGTTTATTTGTTTGTTTTGTTTTGTTTTGTTTTCCCCAGCATTTTGGATATATCAAATATATTATCTTACTCTTTCCTTGCCTGTAAGGATTTTGCTGAGAAATCTGTTGATAAACTTACGGTGCTCCCTTTTATGTGAGGAATTATTTTATCTTGCTACTTTTAAATATTTATTTTTGTCTTTGATTTTAGACAGTTTTAATGCATCATGAAGAAGATCCTTTTAGATCGAATATTTTGGGAGATATATGAGCTTCATAAACTTAAATTTCTAGATCTTTTCTTATATTTGGGAAGTTCTTAACCATTATGTATTTAAATAAGCTTTCTGCCCCTCTTTCCCTCTCTTTTCCTCTGGGGGATCCAATAATGCATAAATTATTTCTCTTAATTCACATAGGTTTTCTTCATTGTTTTTCTTTTTTTCCTTTTTTTTTTTTTTTGTTGTTGTTATTGATCCTCTGGATATTAAATGACCTATTTATGAGCTCACTGTTTCTGTTTTTCTTTGAGTCTATTGTTGAAGTTCTCTACTGAATTATTCAGTTCAATCGTTGTGTTCTTCAATTCTAGAATTTCTATTTCTTGTTTTTTATGGTCTCTTGGCCCATGGAGACAAGACTGGAGCCTGAGTCCACTGGAGAAGGCCTGGGTTTTGAATCCGTGGGTGGGCCTGGTACTTGAGTCCAAGGTGGTGGACCTGGAACCAGAGTCTGCAAGGGCAGGCCTAGATCCTGTGTCACTGGGGGCTGACCAGATACCAGGTACTCCTGGGGTAAACCTGGTTACTGGGTCTTTAGAGGCCAGCATGGCACTGGGTTGGTCCAGCCTGGAGTCGGGAGTCTAACCTGATACAGGGATGGGCCAGGAGACTGGGTCCATGGGAGCCCACCTGGAGCCTGAGCCACAGAGGTTAGCCTGGCACTGGTGCAGCTCTGTGCTGAAGTCTGCAATAACATTGGTTGCTCACTTTACTCTGCCCCGCCCACAGAGAAAGCATCTCTCTCCACACAGGGGGTGGGAAGAAAGTGGATAATATGAAACTGTCTTTCCTACCCTCTTCAAAGTGTCTTCTCTTATTTCTGTGCTTCTCCCTGCAATCATTTACCAGGAATTCATAGCTTTTGTGAAGGTATTTTTGTACATGGATAGTTGTTCAAATTGATGTTTCCTCAAGGGGATGATCACTAGAAACTCCTATTCTACCAACTTGCTGAAGTTACTTGCCTCTCCATCCTTAAAAACTACATGCAATATAATATAAATACAGTAAACACATAGGTCATTATTATATTAACCAATCAAAAAATAATTGTTTCAAATTTTAATCTGTTTATTAACCATTCCAATCACAGCTATGTGTTATAGAACAGAGAAAGTCCTACAGTAATTTATCTGATCAGTTTTATTCTTCCTATATGAATGTTGGGATGTGGCATTCTTCTTTTACTGGGTTACAATGAGTATACTAGAAATAAATAATTTATTTAGAAAGAGAAAAATTAGTTGAAAGATACTAAAAATTGGGGGGGATTACATTAAAAATAATCTGGACCAGTTTATAAGTTTAGCATGACATCCGGCCAGCAGTCCGTGATACAAATGCTCTAACTTCATATAAAATGTCTTTATAGACAGCAAAGAAGATATAAACATAATTATTTAAAATTAAGTTATTAATCTATAATTTTCCTTATACTGATGGAATATTTGTTAACTATATTTTATCTAGAACATCTCGGGTTTGAATTGTGTGGGTCCACTTATAGATAGATTTTTTTTCCCAAAGTAAATACTACAGCACTACATGATTCACTGTTGGTTGAATCATGGATGTGAAACCTCCCATATGGAGGAACTGCATATTTGGAGGGCTGACTATAAGTTATGCAGATTTTCAGCTGTAGAGGGTCAGTGCCCCACGCTTCATATTGCTCAAAGTTCAAATGTACAATGAGAAAGACAATGGTTGGCTTATCCATATATATCAATTACCAATTATCAATTTATTGCCCCTCAAAATTCACCTTTCAGCATCTGGTCTCTAAAAATGTACTGGACTCCTTAAGCACTTCTTCTTTACAGTGAGCACAGTGCTAAGCTTTATCTACAGAGTGTACTAGAAGGATATAGTAGAAGGAAGGGTGTTTTTATTGCTCATTATGGTGTGTTGTGGGGTTTTTTAATTAATTAATTTTCTACTCCTGCTGCACAGTCAGAGGTGCAGTTATGTGGAGACATCTAGTGGTGACCTGTCCCAGCTGCATGCCCAAAGCACACAGTCCCGCAACAATAGACCACTCAAATCTGGATTCAATGACCACCTTCCCAAGTCTTCCCCAAGCAGACACTGCCAACTCCAGTCCTCTCGTATGAAACAGTGCCCCAGTTCATTTTAGGCAACGGCACACCAGCCTTGGCTTGCCTGTACCCTAGAAGGTTATTTCCTACTTGACTGACTATAGTAGACCAGCGCTGGCTCATGAAACCCAGAAAATATCTATGCTATCCAGTCACTGCACCACACCTTCTCCAATGAGGTTCTAAGTCAAGCTTTGAGAAGAGAAGGCTTCCCTTTTTCAGATTTTTCTCCCTCAGGTATGCTCCCTCAGATGTAGTGTGGATTTTAGATATAAATTTGATATCTTAATAGTTAATCTCCTCTTTAACATAATCATTCTTTATATCCCTTTGAAATAACTCTGTAGTTTGTCTCCTGATTAGACTCAGGCTTATACATCATGCATTTCTTTTTGAAAGAAGAGGTTGACCCATTTCAAAAAAGATAGTTTTTATTTTTGTTTTTGGGTTTTTTTAACCAAACTGACTCAGGTTCCAAGCCAGATAAGAATAGAAATTAGGCCACACCCCTGACCCTGCTGACACCATTTTTGATGAAGGAAAATTTGTGTGATAAGAATAATAATCTTTCTTCACCCTACTATTGTTTTATATTTTTATTTAAATTTCCAGAGGAGTGGGGTAGAAAATGAGACTAGATAAGTGTTAAAATGTCATGGTATATTGTGAAAATTGTAATCCATGCTAGTAAACTGTAAAATAATTAGACAAACAAAGACAATATATAGTGCAAGAAAGACATTTGTCCCAAGGATGTATAAGACCAAATTGAGAACAAAGATTTTGGCTTAGGAATTACTTAAACTTTGATACACCTCCTTATTCCTCTTATCTGGAGAATAGAGCAGGAAAAGTATGTATTTAGAAAAGGACATACAACTCACTTCTGATTCTTGACTTTATCTCTGATGAAGAAAAAAGCTTGTTTACTCAAAGGGTTTAGGGAACTTTGGATGAGATTTATGAGTCTTTGAAAAGATATATCACAGACAATCTATGACACATGGATTTCTGTGGTAAAGGTGGTCATTAATTGCTACATTTTAGTGTGGCTTGCTTCATGTATTGATCTACTCATTTGGATATAGCCTTGATTTTCAGAGATACAAGAAGTATAGATCCTCTGCTCTAACCCATCTCTTAGGATGGACATTTCCACCCATCAACTTAGATACCTGGGTTCCCTGCTTTGATAAATTATTTTTCTTAGAATCATAGATTTTACTATATATATAAACTATATCTGAGCCCCCAACTTACATTTACAAGTTTTATATAAAATCATCTTCTGTGCTATAATCTTAGGCTCTCTAGACTTATAAAATTATACTACATGTGTTTTCACTAACACTATAAAACTGGTAGGGTTTGTGTTGGGGTTGTCACAAACCTTCAGTTTGTAAAAATGCAATATCTGCAAAGTGCAATAAAGTGGAATGCAATAAAATGAGGCATGTACAGGTATGCCTGTACACTCTTAGGCTGAAAATTATATCTTTAGAGGTTCTAGACAGAAAATATAAGAAGAGCAGAAGAGTGTGCGAGTCCTCTAAAACTTGAGAAATTTCCCTCATCCCATTTCTATTACATTTGAAATTTTTAATTTTAACGTACTAAATCCTTTCTGAGTATCTATTAAACAGTGGAGGAAGAAAAAAGTGTAACCTCTCCAACAGGGACTGCTCTAGATCAAGGGTTGGTAAACTATGGTGTATGAGCCAAATCTGGCCTATTGCCTGGTTTTGTAAACAAAGTTTCATTGGAACAGAATCATGTGTATTTATGTACATTTACATGTTGTCTATTTGCTTACATATTGATGTCACTGAATTTTAGAGTTGGAGAGGACCATAAAGATCATTCATTTTTATTCTCCCATTTTATAGATGAAGAACCTGAGGTTTAGGGGAGTTATGTGACCAGTCCAGAATAATACCAGTAGCCAATTATGTAACAAGAGCCATAAATAATCCACAGCTTTTTTCACTTTGTTGCTACATCTGCTACCTTTATTTTCTAGCACAGGGGTCCCCAACCCCCGGGCCATGGACCGGTACTGGTCCACAGCCTGTTAAGAACTGGGCCGCACAGCACGACGTGAGCAGTGAGCGAGTGAGTGAAGCTTCATCTGTATTTACAGATGCTCCCCTTTGCTCGCATTACCACCTGAGCTTCTCCTCCTGTGAGATCAGTGGCGGCATTAGATTCTCATAGGAGCGCGAACCCTACCGTGAACTGCACATGCGAGGGATCTAGGTTGCATGCTCCTTATGAGAATCTAATGCCTGATGATCTGAGGTGGAGCTGATGTGGTGATGCTAGCACTGGGGAGCAGCTGCAAATACAGATTATCATTAGCAGAGAGGTTTGACTGTACAGAGACCACAATAAATCAATTGCTTGCAGACTCATATCAAAACCTTATCAGTGAGTAGCAAGTGAAAACAAGCTCAGGGTCCCCAGTGATTCTTCATTATGGTGAGTTGTATAAATATTTCATTATATATTACAATGTAATAATAATAGAAATAAAGTGCACAACAAATGTAATGTGCTTGAATCATCCTGAAACCATCCCCCCACCCCCCCAGTCAGTGGAAAATTGTTTTCCATGAAACCGGTCGCTAGTGCCAAAAAGGTTGGGGACCACTGTTCTGTCACACTTAGAGGTAGGCTAGGGCATTGTTAGCTTGGGCCACTGGTCTGTCTTGATACTGACATGTGTCACTCCAAGGGAAGCAGAAAATACTCCATCTGTCTTTTTCCCTGTTATTGTGACCAGGGAGGCCATATAGTATACTAGGAGCCTCCAACATCCTTGGTCCCTGAATGTCTCCATATAGTAGAACTCCAGTTGACTGGTTGGGGAATATGGCATGAATTTGAAATAAACTGTACTTTGAGGAGTGGTCAAAGATGGTGATGTAGGAAATCTCTGAGTTTACCTCCTCCAACAGAGACAATGAATCTATACCTACATATAGAGTGATTTCTCTTGAAGACCTGAGGGCTGATTGTACAGGTAGTGTACATGGAAGGACCACATAGAAAAGATGGAAAAACAGTATCCATGTTAACCCCGTCCTCTATGTGGCAATCTGTGGTAGGAAGGGATATTGCTGAGGGTCATGAACACAGACTTGCCCACCCAAGGTCACAATGAAAAATCAGTAGTTTAAAGGGCACCAACACTATACAAGAAGTGAATTCATTTACTAACTCTAGGGATTCTGCCAAACAGGCAGAGAACTGCTGGAGTTCTCTCCAGGGTCAGAGGCACCAGCAAGCACCATTGTTTGAGTTCCCCTTGGACACCTCCTGGCCCATGACTGCCTCAGCCCCAGCCAGATCACCAAGTTGGCCTTGGCCCAGGAACTGACCCCAGCCAGGGTCTGCTATAGCCCCAGCCAGGCTGCCAAAGTTTCCAGGTGCAAGCACTCTACCCACTGCCACTCCATCAAGACCATGAGAAATAACTATTTAACCTAATTCATAACAAAAAGTTAAACAAAATGAGGAGACAGATGAATATGATCCAAATGAAAAGTAAATAAAACCCCAGGAAACAAGCCTTAATCAAATGACAATAAGTAATTTACTGGACAGAATTCAAAGAAACAGTCATAAGGAAGCTCACTGAACTTGGGAGATGAATGGAGAAACTCAGCAAGCATTTCAGCAAAGACTTAGAGAATATAAAAAATAACCAGTCAGAAAAATACAAAATATGATATAAAAAGTACAATAGAAGGAATCAACAGCAGATTAGATGATACAGAAGAATGAATAAGCAATCTGGAAGATAGACTAGTGGAAATCATCAATTCAGAGCAGCAAAAAGCAAAAAAATTAAAATAAAGATAGTTTAAGGGACTGCTAGATCAAGCATACTAACATTTGCACTATAGGGGTCCCAGAACAATGAGAGAGAAAAAGAAACAGAAAACTTATTTGAAAAAACAGTGACAAGAAACTTCTCTAACCTGGAAAAGGAAACCAGGCCTACAGGTCCAGGAAACACATAGAGTCCCAAACAAGATGAATCCCCAAATATCTACACTTAGACATATAATAAGTACAATAGCAAAAGTTAAATATAAAGAGAGAATCTTTAAGTCAACAAGAGAAAAACAACTAGTCACATACAAAATGAAACCTCATAAGACTATCAGCTGATTTTCAGCAGAAACTTTACAGGACAAAAGGGATTGGCAAGATACATCTAAAGAGCTGAAAGGAAAAAAAAAAAAAAAAGTACAGCCTAGAATATTTTATTAGGCAAGATTATCATTTAGAATTGTAGGAGAGGTAAAGAGTTTTCCATGAAAGCAAAAACTAAAGGAATTCATCACCACTAGACTGACCTTACAAGAAATGTTAATGATTCTTCTTTAAGCCAAAAAGAAAATGACACAACTGGAAACAAGAAAATATATGAAAGGAAAAATCTCACTAATAAAGGCAAATATATAGTAAAGACAGTGGATCAGCCACTTAAAAAGTTAGTATGAAAGTTAAAAGAAAAAAGTAAGAAAATAAACTATACAGTAAGTAGTTAAAGGGATACAAAAAATAAAACTGTAAAATACAACAACAAAAACATAAAGCATGGGGGATTAAAAGTATAGTGCTTTTAGAATGCCTTTGGACTTATGCAACTATCAGCTTCAAAAGAATATATATATGTACATATGTGTATATATATATATACCTCATGATAACCAAAACCATCATCAAACCACAGGGAAGAAACCAAGAGAAAAAGACAAGAACAGAAAAGAACTACAAAACAACCAGAAAACAATCAAAAAAATGGCAATAAGTACATATCTGCCAATAATTATTTTAAATGTAAATGGACTAAATGCTCTAATCAAAAGACATAGGGTAAACAAATGGATTAAAAAAGAGACCCCATCTATATGCTGCCTATAAGTGACTTACCTCAGATCTAAAGATATGCATCCTGAAAGTGAAGGGATGGAAAAGAAATATTCCACACAAATGGAAAAGAAAGAAAAGTTGTGGTAGCAATACTCATATCAGACAAAATAAACTTTAAAACAAAGACCATAAGAAAAGACAAGGAAGGGCATTATGCAATGATAAAGGGGTCAATCCAACAAAAAAATGTAATATTTGTAAATATTTATGCACACAACATAGGAGCACCTAAATATATAAAGCAAATATTAACAGAAATAAAAGGAGGAATAGCAATACAATTAATAGTAAGAGACGTTAATAGCCCAATTACAATACCAGATAGATTTATCCAGACAGAAAATCCATAAGGAAACACAGGCCTTAAGCAACACATTATATCAGATAGTTGTAATACATATATACAGAATATTCCATCCAAAAGCAGCAGAATATATATTCTTTTCAAGTGCACAGGGAACATTCTCCAGGATAGATCACAAGTTAGGCCACAGAACATATCTAAATAAATGTAAGAAGATTGAAATATTATTAAGCATCTTTTATGACCACAATGGTATGAAACAAGTATTCAACTACAAGAAGAAAACTGGAAAGACACCAACATGTAGAGACTAAACAGCATACTACAAAACAACCAATAAGTCAACAAAGAAATCATAGAGGAAAATCGAAAACTACCTGAGATAAATAAAAATGAAACACAACTCTTCAAAATCTATGAGACACAGCAAAAGCAGTTCTAAGTGGAAAGTTCATGCCAATACCGGCCTACCTTAAGAAATAAGGAAACTCTCAAATAAACAATTTAAATGTACATTTAAAGAAACTATGAAAAGAAAAACAAACAAAGCCAAAAGTTAGTAGAAGGAAGGAAATAATAAAAATCAGAGCAGAAATAAATGAAATAGAGAAAAAAAAAAGCAATAGAAAAGATCAGTGAAACTAAGAGTTGCTTCATTGAAAAGGTAAGCAAAATTGATAAACTTGTACCCAGACTCATCAGTAAAAAGAGGGAGCCCAAATAAATAAAGTTAGAGATGAAAGAGGAGGAATTACAACCAATACCACAGAATAAAAATGATCATAAAAGAATATTAAACCACCAACATATTAGACCACCTAGAAAATTAATAAATTCTTATAAAGATACAATCTGCCAAGACTGAGTATGGAAAAATAGAAAATCTGAATAGACCCATTACTTGTAACAAAATTCTAAGAACTCCCCAAAACAAAAGTCCATGTTCAGATGGCTTCACAGGTAAATTCTACCAAACGTTTAAAAAGACTTATTCCAAAAAATTGAAAAGAGGGAAACACTTCTAAATTCATTTTATAAGGCCAGCATATCCTCAATACCAAAAAAACATTTTAAAAAGAAGAAAATTACAGGCCAATATCCTTGATAACATAGAAGCAGAAATCCTTAACAAAATATTAGCAAACTGAATTCAACAATACATTAAAAGGATCATACACCATTATCAACTGGGTTTCATTCCACGGTTGCAAGGATGAATTAACATCCATAAATCAATCAATGTGATATGCTACATTAACAAATTGAAGGATGAACATCATATAATCATATCAGTAGAGGCAGAGAAAGCTTTTGACAAAATTCAACATCCATTTATGATAAAAACTCTCACCACAGTGGGCACAGAGGGAAGATACCACAAAATAATAAAGGCCATGTATGACAAACCCACAGTTAACATCATACTCAATGGTGAAATGCTGAAAGCTTTTCCTCTAAGATCAGTAACAAGGCAAGCATGCCTACTCTCCCCACTTTATTATACATATTTTCAAAAGTCCTAGCCACAGCAATTAGACAAGAAAAATAAATAAAATACATCCAAATTGGAAAGGAAGATATAAAACTGTCACTATTTGCAGATGACATAAAACAATATATCTCTCCTTATATATAGAAAACATAAAGACTCCACCAAAAACTTATTAGAACTAGTAAATTAATTCAATAACTTTGCAGGATAAAAATTTAGTATGGTGCTGGGAAAACTGGACAGGTACATGTAAAAGTATGAAATTAGAACACTCCCTGACACCATACACAAAAATAAACTCAAAATGGATTAAAGACCTAAGTGTAAGGCCAGACACTATCAAACTCTTAGAGGAAAACATAGGCAGAACACTCTATGACATAAATCACAGCAAGATCCTTTTTGACCCAGGTCCTAGAGAAATGGAAATAAAAACACAAATAAACAAATGGGACCTAATGAAACTTAAAAGCTTTTGCACAGCAAAGGAAACCATAAACAAGACCAAAAGACAACCCTCAGAATGGGAGAAAATATTTGCAAATGAAGCAACGGACAAAGGATTAATCTCCAAGATTTACAAGCAGCTCATGCAGCTCAATAACAAAAAAACAAACAACCCAATCCAAAAATGGGCAGAAGACCTAAATAGACATTTCTCCAAAGAAGATATACAGATTGCCAACAGACACATGAAAGAATGCTCAACATCATTAATCATTAGAGAAATGCAAATCAAAACTACAATGAGGTATCATCTCACACCGGTCAGAATGGCCATCATCAAAAAATCTAGAAACAATAAATGCTGGAGAGGGTGTGGAGGAAAGGGAACACTCTTGCACTGTTGGTGGGAATGTAAATTGATACAGCCACTATGGAGAACAGTATGGAGGTTCCTTAAAAAACTAAAAATAGAACTACCATATGACCCAGCAATCCCACTACTGGGCATATACCCTGAGAAAACCATAATTCAGAAAGAGTCATGTACCAAAATATTCATTGCAGCTCTGTTTACGATAGCCAGGACATGGAAGCAACCTAGGTGTCCATCATCGGATGAATGGATTAAGAAGATGTGGCACATATATACAATGGAATATTACTCAGCCATAAAAAGAAATGAAATGGAGGTGTTTGTAATGAGGTGGATGGAGTTAGAGTCTGTCATACAGAGTGAAGTAAGTCAGAAAGAGAAAAACAAATACAGTATGCTAACACATATATATGGAATCTAAGGGAAAAAAAAAAAAAGGTCATGAAGAACCTAGTGGCAAGATGGGAATAAAGATACAGACCTACTAGAGAATGGACTTGAGGATATGGGGAAGGGGAGGGGTGAGATGTGACAGGGTGAGAGAGTGTCATGGACATATATACACTACCAAATGTAAAATAGATAGCTAGTGGGAAGCAGCTGCATAGCACAGGGAGATCAGTTCGGTGCTTTGTGACCACCTAGAGGGGTGGGATAGGGAGGGTGGGAGGGAGGGAGATGCAAGAGGGAAGAGATATGGGAACATATGTATATGTATAACTGATTCACTTTGTTATAAAGCAGAAGCTAACACACCATTGTAAAGCAATTATACTTCAATAAAGATGTTTAAAAAATAAAAAAAATAAAAAAAATTTAATATACAGAAATAAGTTGCATTTCTATACATTAATACAGAAATATCAGAAAAAGAAACAAAGAAGACAATCTCATCTACAATTGCATCAAAAAGAATAAAATACCTAGGCATAAATTTAACTAAGGAGATGAAAAACTGGTACTCTGAAATCTGTAAGGCACTGATGCAAGAAATTGAAGATGACACTAATAAATTGAAAGTTATTCTGTGCTCACGGATTGGAAGAATCAATATCATTAAAATATTCTTATTACATGTAGCAATCTACAGATTCAATGCAATCTCTATCAAAATACAAATTTTTCTTTGAACTAGTACAAATAATTCTAAAATTTGTTTGGAAGCACAAAAGACCCCAAATAGCCAAAGCAATGTTGAGGAAAAGAATACAGCAGGAGACAACATGCCCCCAGACTTGGAATTATACTACGAAGCTATAATTTACATATACAAAGTAATCAAAACCAGTATGGTACAGAGAAAAATCAGACACACAGATTAATAGAACAGAATAAAAGTCCAGAAATAAACCCATGCTCATGTGGTCAATTAATCTAAAAGCAAAGAGAAAGAATATAGAACAGGGAAAAGACAGTTTCTTCAAAAAATCATGTTGGGAAAAATGGATAGTTATATGCAAAAGAATCAAACTGGACCACCTTCTTTGACCATATACAAAAATAAGCTTAAAATGGATTGAAAACTTACATGTAAGACCTGAAACCATAAAACTCCTAGAAGAAAACCAAGGCAGTATGCTCTTTGACATACGTCTTAGCAATATTTTTTTGGACATGTCTCCTCAGGCAGAAGCAACAAAAGCAAAAATAAACAAATGGGAGTATATCAAACTAAAAACTTTTGCACAGGGAAGAAAACTATCAATGAAATGAAAAGGCAACCTACTGAATAGGAAAAGATATTAGCAAATTATACATCTGATAAGGGAGTGAAATCCAAAATATATAAAGAACTCATGCAACTCAGTATCAAAAAACCAAACATTTCAATTAAGAAGTGGGCAAAGGCCCTGAATAGACTTTTCTTTTCCCAAATGAGACATACAGATGGCCAATAGGCACATAAAAAGGTGCTCAACATCACTAATAATTAGGGAAATGCAAATCAAAATCACAGTGATATACTAACTCACACTTGTTAGAATGGCTATTATCAAAAAGATAAGAAATAAGTTTGTCAAAGATGTGAACAAAAGGGAGCTCTCATGTACTATAGGTGGAAATATAAATTGGTGTACCCATAATGGAAAACAGTATGAAGTTTTTTCAAAGAACCATAAATAGAACTACTATAACAGCCTTAACCCTAAGCCTAACCCTAACCCTGACATATATATATACACACATACATATATGGAATATTGCTCACCCATTAAAAATAATGAAATCTTGTCATTTGCAGCAATATGGATGGACCTGGAGTGTATTATGCTAAGTGAGATAAGTCAGACAGAGAAAAACAAATAATGTAAGATTTCACTTATATGTAGAATCTAAAAAACAAAACAAATGAACAAGCAAAACAAAACAGAAGCAGAATCACAGATACAGAGAACAAACAGGTGGCTGCCAGAAGGGAGGAGTGTGGGGAGATGGATGAAATAGGTGAGGGGAATTAAGAGGAAAAAATAATCACGGGGATAAAATGTCCACATAGGGACTGTAGCCAGTAATATTGTAACAACTATGTGTGGTGATGGAAGGTAACTGGTCTTATTGCAGTGATCATGTCATAATGTATAAAAATGTCAAATCACTATGCTATACATCTGAAACTAAAACAATATTGAGTTAATTATAACTCAATGAAAAAACATAAAAGACATTTCTGGGATATTTAAGATTACTATTATTTGGCAATTAACAACATAGATAAAACAAATATCATTAATGCATTGTCGTATACAAATACCCACTCCCTGCCAAAAAAAAAAAAAATTACCTTATATTAAGCCACCAAGATTTAGGGAGTTTTCCTACATCAAATATTGTCTATCATGATCAATACACTGTCTTTCCAAGACTATGAATTCTAGACTGGTAAATATTTTCAAATATGAAATTAATTCTAACATTTGAAATTAAAATGGTTTGCTATAATATATAGAATTCACTGTAGCATATTATTCCACATAGAATTCTGCCTTTTTTAATATTATTGCATGTATTTAATATTGATCATAGCTTTATAATAGGTATCTTCTGATGGCATGTCTATTCAGGTTGGAGAGAATTTACATAGGATATATTAAAGGTGACATAAATAAAACACTTTGTAAAGCTGGAAGTAAAAGGACCATTTGTAATTTAAATCCTTTATATACAACTTCTTGTTTAAAAGACCAAGTCCACTGAAGCAATTATGCAGTGCAATGCTTGTGAACCATTAACACGCTCTATAACAAAGTCCCATAAATTGAAGCCATACATTTTAACCTGTTTTGAACTTCCTTTGAACTATTTAGTTCATTTTTCTTGTATTTTTTACTTTTATGCTATTTTGGTTTACATAACTTGATGTTATCAACTTAAAATGTATACTATGATTTTTGTTTATGCATTGCCTGCATCTAGAAATTTTATGGTGGACACAATTTTAACACTTTTAAAATAAATTAATATCTTTAAATAGAGATATTTTTCAGTGAGAGCTCATCAACTTCCTTGTAAATGTTTCTATTAAAACTTTCTATCAGCTTTACTTTTCTCTATAAACATGCATGAAGAGTGGCATACAAATGAATAAAAGTTGAATTACATAAATACTGAAAAGGCCCTCAGTTTTATTAGATATAACTATCATCTTCATTTCATTTGTGTTATTGTTTTAATTTGCTATTAAAATTAAATGTCCATGTTCTTTACTGATTTGTATTTCTTAGAGTGTTTGATTATTCTCTTTTGTCCTCAAGTTAATCTTATTGTCTCATGGTCTTAATTATTGTGTCCATTGCCTTACATGTATACCTTATTTTGTTTACCTCTATTTAATGTATAACTAATTTGACTTAAATAATAGGATTTGTAATTATATGAATCACTTTATTGAATTTTCTTAATAAAGAAAATTCTTAGATTTTCTTAATAAATAAAATTCTTAGATTATTACTTTTATTTCCCAGCCATTGGGAAATACAGATTTTAATCAGATAAATATAGATTTATTTTAAATTTTAATATTTAAAATTTTAATCAGAATATTTATTAAAAGACCTATATAAGATTACAAATTATAATTAGGAATGCTTATCTATCCTCATTTAATCTGATTTTCACCTATAATTAAGATGCCCAGACATCAAAATTTTGCTTGGGATAGGCCCCATTTATACCTATTACCCTGGCATTATGGTTGCTAACATTTTCCTTTCATTGTCAAGTGTTGGGAATTGTACCATGAATTATATGATCACCCTACCAATAATCATTTTGACAACATTTTTCTTCCCAACACTACATGTAGTAGAATAAATAATAAAACCATCTTCTAGCCCTGACATCCCATTTTTGAAAGGAATTTAAGGAGAGATAGGCATCAGGATGGTCATATTAGAAATCATCATCTCCAGAATTTCTATGGATAAGAAAATGTCCTAGAATGAAAGTGTTTTGAATCCTATCTACAGCTTCTCACTGGCTTTTTCTCATATTCTCATGATCTTACCAATTTCCACCTAATGCGAAAATACAGTTCCACAATTTAAAGGAGAAGACTCTGAAAGATTCTGCAAGAGTTGCCATCAATAGTAAGGACTGATTTTTCTATAATTTACTGTAAACTCTTACAACATAGTGAGATGCACAGATGTGTATAAATTAGCTGGAATTTATGTCCTAGAAGCAGACAGTTAACATTTAAATTAGCACAATCCAGGAATATTATGTAGTATTTTAATGAACTTAATCAAAAATCTACCATGGAAAGGAGGATTCCACAACCTTCAAATATTGCTATCTAAAGGTACACTATAAGCTCTGTTAGTTAAAATAAAAATGATAGAAAAACTGATGAAATATGTGTCAATATGTGTAGGTTATCTAGCTAGATTGTGTAGACACCTTCAACTTGGCCTAAATGTTACATTATAATCACATGAACCCATGAGCTAGTGCCCTTCCAAGTGATTTCTAGGCTGTGACTCAATTTCTGTGTCCTGTTTCTCACTTAAGGATCCCATCATATGACATGACCAGATGTTTAGCTGATTCTAACATTAGACTTATCCTATCTGACTGAAATATACTTTGCATGCAATGAATTCACGAAAAGAGTTTGTATAACTATTCTGTCTGTTTGTGGATAAATATTCGAGAGAAATTTCAATTATTTTAATTAAAACATGAGTCCTGGCAACAAGGTTTTTGGTAAGAAGCTCATAGCCCTCCTCTACCTTTAACTATTGGACCTAGCTTTATGAAAGGCCAAATTGGATGAGGATGATAACACACACCTATATGGTTGTTGTTGTTTTCATGGTCAATGCAACAAGAGATTCCTTTCTTTCAAGAGTCATGCCTGTTGTCTCTGAGTAGGACTTGAAAGCCATGGCTGTTTGTACAAAGCATCAAGTCAGTTGGCCATTAATTACTTACCTATGTTTTCACAATGCTAATAAGCAGGGAACTGTACAACCCTAGGGTAGCAAGGAGACAAACAAACAGGCTAACTTATAAAATTGAGTAATCAGTTCCTAGATAACCAGGTTACTACACAGATTTCATTTTGGACTGGTACTGTTTTCTAATTTTCTCTTTAGTGCAAATTTTGTTAAGCCCTTTCATTCTCTGGCCTTTCAAAATCTATTTTACAATAAATACTTCTCCTCTCCTTGAGACTCAGTTTAAATGAGTTGCCTGACAGATCATTTAGCACCGTTTCCACTGCTTTGTCAAACCTTTCAAGTAGAGAGGTTACCTCACATTGATTCAGTTATTTTATTATCAACTCAGTCTCTAGCAATTCCCAATCTGAATTTAGGAGGGAACTGCTCTAATATGATTCTCTTCCTATTCAAAGAATCTCACTGGGTTCACATTGAAAGGAACTAGACAAACCTCCACTTCCAAATTTTCATGGGAAACAAAGGAATGCCTAAGGCTAATATAGTTTTTTCTAAGCCACAATTAACTGTGAGCACAAAAGTGTAGACATCAATGTACCCTAATTCAATATAACTAATTTGCTGTAGCTGAGTGCTATCGAGTATAAAAGAATTACCCCATTGGCCATCTAGATCCACTCATAAAAACCAGAAAGGTATTGCTAGTGGTTAGGGCATACCATTAATGATGAAACGAATTCTCTCCTACTCTGTAGATTTATGCAGATGGCAGGGTGAATGTCCAGGTACATCTGCCTTCTCAAGCTCTTTCTCTCCAACCTGCTTCATGCGAAAAGAAAATGCTGTATGTGCCACTTCATACTCATATTTTCAATTGTTGAGATATGCACATTCTGAAAAACCTCTGTATTAACTGTAACAGTCCCAGAGCTGTCAGTCCCACGGCTTAGAAACTCCATGGGTCAAGGGTAAAGGACGTTTAATTCATTTCACTGTGTGTTGTTAGAAATAGTAAATATATAAGAATTGTACTGATACTTTGCCTAATATGAATATTTCTATTACAGTATTTTAGTTTGATAACTTAGGGAAATTGAGCTTTATAAGTTTTTATAGTTTTATGAAGATTTTGTTATACATTTCCGACATTAAAAACATAATTTATTGGGCTTCCCTGGTGGCGCAGTAGTTGAGAGTCCGCCTGCCAATGCAGGGGACACGGGTTCGAGCCCTGGTCTGGGAAGATCCCACATGCCGCGGAGCGGCTGGGCCCGTGAGCCACAATTGCTGAGCCTGCGCGTCTGGAGCCTGTGCTCCGCAACAAGAGAGGCCGCGACAGTGAGAGGCCCGCGCACCGCGATGAGGAGTGGCCCCCACTTGCCGCAACTAGAGAAAACCCTCGCACAGCAACGAAGACCCAACACAGCCAAAGATAAACAAATAAATAAATAAATTTATAAACACTTGATCATCTGTTTCTTGTACCATTTAAAAAAAAAAACATAATTTATTGAGGTGAAATTCACATAACATAAAATTAACCATTATAATGTGAACAAGTCAGTGGCATTTGGTGACTTCACAATGTTGTGCAACCACGACCTCTATCTAGTTCCAAGACATCACCCTCACTCCAAAGCAAAACCTCTTACTAACTAAGCAATTTCTATCCATTCCCTCCTTCTAGCCCCTGGCAACTTCCAATCTGCATCCTATCTGTATGCATTTATCTATTCTGGATGTTTCTTATTAATGGAATCATACAGTATATGGTCTTTTGTGTCTGCCTTCTTTCACACAGAAGGATGTTTTGGAGGTTCATCCTTGTTGTAGCGTGCATCAGTACTTCATTCCTTTTGTAGTTGGGTAATGTTTCATTGCATGTATATACCACAATTTGTTTACACATTTATCACATGATGGACATTTGGGCTATCTCCACCTTTTGGCTACTGTGAATTTTGTTGCTATGAACATGCATGTACATGTACTTGTTTGAGTACTTGTTTTCAGTTACTTTGAGTACACAGTTGACACTTGAACAACAAGAGGGTTAGGGATGTTGATCCTCTACAAAGTTGAAAATTCACGTATAACTTTAGAGTCCACCCTTAGTATCTGTCACATCCACAGATTCAACCAACTGTGGATCTTGTAGTACTGTATTTACCATTGAAAAAATCCACATATAAGTGGACTTGCACAGTTCAAATCCATGTTGTTCAAGGGTCAACTGTACATCTAGGAGTGGAACTTCTGGGTCATATGGTAATTCTATGTTTAAATTATGGAGAACTGTCAAACTTTTTCCTATAGCTTCTGAAACATTTTGTATTCTCACCAGTAATGTACAGGGTCCCCATTTCTCCACATCCTCATCAGCATTTATTATTTTTTATATGCATCCTAATAGATATGAAGTAGAATATAACTGGGGTTTTGATTTGTTTGCACTTCTATTCCTAGTTCTCTGAGTGTTTTTTACCATGAAAGTGTGCTAGAATTTGTTAAATTCTTTTTTTCTGGGTTAATTGAGATGACCATTTTTCTCCCTTTTTTTTATTGATGTGCTGTATTACATAGGTTGATTTTATCAATTAACCACCCTTGCATTTGGAGTAAATAACACTTTTCATACTGTATAATCCTTTTAGTTTGCTGTTAGATTCAGCTTACAAGTATATTGTTGAGGATTTTAGCATTTACATATAAGGGGTAATGAACTGTAATTTTCTTTTTCCGTGATGTCCTTATCTACCTTTGGTATTAGTGTACGTTAGCATCATGGAATGAGTTAGGAAATGCCCCTGCCATTTCTATTATTTTTAAAATGAGTTTGAGATGAATCGGGGTTTATTCTTTAAGGTTTGGTAGAATTTATGAGTGAAGTTATCTGGTCCTGGGCTTTTCTTTGTTAGGAAGTTTATTATTCTTATATTACTACTGTTTCATTTTTTACTTGTTAAGAGTCCTTGTAGGTTATCTATTCCTTTGGAGTAATTTTTAATACTTGCATGTTTCTAGGAATTTTTCCATTTCATGTAATTTATTTAATTTTTTGGCATACAAATTCAATTTGTTCATAGTAGTCCCTTCTAAGCCTTTTAATTTCTCTATGGTAGGAATTAATATCCCCACTTTCATTTTTAATTTTAGGTATTTTGTCTGTTCTCTCATTTTTCCTTGTCAGTTTTGTTAAACATTTCTCAATTTTGTTAATATTTTCAAAGAACAAATATTTTGTTTCATTGAATTTCTCTATTGATTTTCTTTTCTCTATTTCATTTACCTCTATTCAAATCTTTATAATTTCTTCTGTTTTGCCAGTTTTGTGGGGTTTTTTTTAACATCTTTATTGGAGTATAATTGCTTTTCAATTGTGTGTTAGTTTCTGCTTTATAACAAAGTGAATCAGCTACACATATACATATATCCCCATACCTCTCCCTCTTGCGTGTCCCTCCCACCTTCCCTATCCCACCTCTCTTGGTGGTCACAAAGCACAGAGCTGATCTCCCTGTGCTATATGGCTGCTTCCCACTAACTATCTATTTTACATTTGGTAGTGTATATATTAGTCCATGTCACTCTCTCACTTCGTCCCACCTTACACTTCACCCCTCCCCGTGTCCTCAAGTGCATTCGTCTGCATCTTTATTCCTGTCCTGCCCCTAGGTTCTTCAGAACTATTTTTTTTTTTTTTTTTTTTAGATTCCATATATATGTGTTAGCATACGGTTTTTGTTTTTCTCTTTCTGACTTACTTCACTCTGTATGAAAGACTCTAGGTCCATCCACCTCACTACAAATAACTCAATTTCCTTTCTTTTTATGGCTGAGTAATATTCCATTGTATATATGGGCCACATCTTCTTTATCCATTCATCTCTCGATGGACACTTGGGTTGCTTCTATGTCCTGGTTATTGTAAACAGAGCTGCAATGAACATTGTGGCACATGACTCTTTTTGAACTATGGCTTTCTCAGGGTATATGTCCAGTAGTGGGATTGCTGGGTCATATGGTAGTCCTATTTTTAGTTTGTAAGGAACCTCCGTACTGTTCTCCATAGTGGCAGTATCAACTTACATTCCCACGAACAGTGCAAGAGGGTTCCCTTTTCTCCACACCCTCTCCAGCAATTATTATTTGTAGAATTTTTGATGATGGCCATTCTGACCAGTGTGAGGTGATACCTCGTTGTACTTTTGATTTGCATTTTTCTAATGATTAGTGATGTTGCGCATCCTTTCATGTGTTTGTTGGCAATCTGTATATCTCTTTGGAGAAATGTCTATTTAGGTGTTCTGCCTATTTTTGGATTGGGTTGTTTGTTTTTTTGATATTGAGCTGCATGAGCTGCTTGTAAATTTTGAAGTTTAGTCCTTTGTCAGTTGCTTCATTTGCAAATATTTTCTCCCATTCTGAGGGTTGTCTTTTCATATTTTCATCTTGTTTATGTTTTCCTTTGCTATGCAAAAGCTTTTAAGTTTCATTAGATCCCATTTGTTTTTATTTCCATTTCTCTAGGAGGTGGGTCAAAAAGGATCTTGCTGTGATTTATGTCAAAGAGTGTTCTGCCTATGTTTTCCTCTAAGAGTTTTATAGTGTCTGGCCTTACATTTAGGTCTTTAATCCATTTTGAGTTTATTTTTTTGTATGGTGTTATGGAGTGTTCTAATTTCACTCTTTTACATGTAGCTGTTCAGGTTTTCCAGCACCACTTATTGAAGAGGCTGTCGTTCCTCCATTGTATATTCTTGCCTCCTTTATCAAAGATAAGGTGACCATATGTGCATGGGTTCATCTCTGGGTTTTCTATCCTGTTCCATTGATCTATATTTCTGATTTTGTGCCAGTACCATACTGTCTTCATTACTGTATATTTGTAGTATAGTCTGACGTCAGGGAGCCTGATTCCCCCAGCTCCGTTTTTCTTTCTCAAGATTGCTTTGGCTATTCGGGTTCTTTTGTGCTTCCATACAAATTGTGAAAATTTTTGTTCTAGTTCTGTGAAAAATGCCAGTGGTAGTTTGATAGGGATTTCATTGAATCTGTAGATTGCTTTGGGTAGTATAGTCATTTTCACAATATTGATTCTTCCAATCCAAGAACATGGTATATCTCTCCATCTGTTTGTATTATCTTTAATTTCTTTCATCAGTGTCTCATAGTTTTCTGCATACAGTTCTTTTGTCTCCTTAGGTAGGTTTATTCCTATATTCCATGCAAATGGAAATCAAAAGAGAGCTGGAGTAGCAATTCTCATATCAGACAAAATGGACTTTAAAATAAAGACTATTACAAGAGACCAAGAGGACACTACATAATGATCAAGGGATCAATCCAAGAAGATATAAAAATTGTAAATATTTATGCACCCAACATAGGAGCACCTCAATACATACGGCAAATGCTAACAGCCATAAAACGGGAAATCGACAGTAACACAATCATTGTACGGGACTTTAACACCCCACTTTCACCAATGGACAGATCCTCCAAAATGAAAGTAAATAAGGAAACACAGCTTTAAGTGACACATTAAACAAGATGGACTTAATTAATATTTATAGAACATTCCATCCCAAAACAACAGAACACACTTTCTTCTCAAGTGCTCATGGAACATTCTCCAGGATAGATCATATCTTGGGTCACAAATCAAGCCTTGATAAATTTAAGAAAATTGAAGTCGTATCAAGTGTCTTTTCTGACCACAACGCTATGAGACTAGATACCAATTACAGGGAAAATTCTGTAAAAAATACAAATAATTGGAGGCTAAACAATACACTACTTAATAACCAAGAGATCACTGAAGAAATCAAAGAGGAGATCAAAAAATACCTAGAAACAAATGAAAGTGAAAACACGACAACCCAGAGTCTATGGGATGCAGCAAAAGCAGTTCTAAGAGGGAAGTTTGTAGCAATACAACCCTACCTCAAGAAACAAGAAAAATCTCAAATAAACAACCTAACTTTACACCTAAAGCAATTAGAGAAAGAAGAACAAAAAAACCCCAAAGTTAGCAGAAGGATAGGAATCATAAAAATCAGATCAGAAATAAATGAAAAAGAAATGAAGAAAACAATAGCAAAGATCAATCAAACTAAAAGCTGGTTCTTTGAGAAGATAAAGAAAATTGATAAACCATTAGCCAGACTCATCAAGAAAAAAAGGGAGAAGACTCAGATCAATAGAATTAGAAATGAAAAAGGAGAAGTAACAACTGACAGAAATACAAAGGATAATGAGAGATTACTACAAGCAACTATATGTCAGTAAAATGGACAACCTGGAAGAAATGGACAAATTCTTAGAAAAGCACAACTTTCTGAGACTGAACCAGGAAGAAATAGAAAATATAAACAGACCAATCACAAGCACTGAAATTGAGAATGTGATTAAAAACCTTCCAACAAACAAAAGCCCAGGACCAGATGGCTTCACAGGCGAATTCTATCAAACATATAGAGAAGAGTTAACACCTATCTTTCTCAACATTTTCCAAAATATAGCAGAGGGAGGAACACTCCTAAACTCTTTCTAATAGGCCACCATCACCCTGATAACGAAAACCAGACAAAGATGTCACAAAGAAAGAAAACTACAGGCCAATATCACTGATGAACATAGATGCAAAAATCCTCAACAGTTTTGTGTTTTGATTGCTCTTCCTTTTCTAGTTCCTTAAGGTGTATTGTTAATTTGAGCTCTTTATCCTTTTTCAATATAGACATTTACTGCTACAAATTTTCTGCTTAGTACTGCTTTTACTGTGTCCCATAAGTTTTGGAATGTTGTGTTTTTGTACTCATTTGTCTCAGAGAGCTTTTAGTTTCTCTTGTGGTTTCTTTTTTGTCTCATTAGCTAAGAGTTTGTTAACTAATATATATTTGTAAATTTTCCAGTTTCTCCTCTTTTATTAATTTCCAGTTTCTTTCCAATATAGTTGGAGGAGATATTTTGTATGATAGCAACATTTTCAAATTCATTGAGACTTGTTTTTTGGCACTAACACATCGTCTACCCTGCAGAATGTTCCATACGCCCTTGAGAAGAATATGTATTCTGCTATTGTTGGCTGGAGTATTTTATATATATTAGATCTGATGTTTACTTTTGTAGTTACCTTTACCAGAGATCTTTCCTTCTTTGTACAACCTTGAGTTACTGTCTAGTGTCTTCTTTTGTAATGATAAATTATTAATTACTTAGGCGACATATGTATGTTTAATGTATTTAATGACAAATATGTGTAAACTTAAAATTATGAACAAATTATAATATTCATATAACTAGGAATTCAAAATATTTTTGTAAGGATAAAGACTGCAAATTAATAACATTCAAATCAATGGACTATAATGTTTCTGATATATATATGTAATGTTGAATTTTTTAGAGCAGATTTAGGTTCCCAGCAAAATTGATTGAGTGGAAGGTACAGAGAGTGTTCATATACCCCATGACCCCACATGTGAATACTCTACATCATTATCAACATCCCCCAACACAGTGGTATATTTGTTAAAATTGTTGAGCTTACATTGACACATCATAATCACTCACAGTCCAGAGTTTATATTAGAGTTAACCCGTGCTTTTTTATATTCTAGAGCTTGGTATAAATATTTAATGATATTTGTCCATCATCATATCATACAGAGTATTTTCACTGCCCTAATAAACCTCTGTGCTCTGTCTCTTCATTGCCCCCACCAAACCCTTGACAACCACTGATCTTTCTCAGCCTCCATAATTTTGTCTTTTCCAGGGTGTCATATAGTTGGAATAGTACAGTATGTGGCCTTTTCAGATTGGCTTATTTCACTTCGTATTATGCATTTAAAGTTCCTTCATATATTTTCATGGCTTTATGGTTCATTTTGTTTTAGCACAGAATAATATTCCATTGTCTGAATGTACCACAGTTTATTTGTCCATTCACCTACTGAAGGACAACTTGGTTGCTTCCAAGTTTTGGCAATAATGAATAAAGTTGCTAAAGACATCTATATACAAACTTTTGTGTGGACGTAAGTTTTCAGTTTCTGTCGGTAGATACCAAGGAGTGCAATTGCAGGATCATACGATAAGAATACCTTTACTTTTTTAAGAAACCACCAAACTGTCTTCCAAAGTGGTTGTACCATTCTGCATTCCCATCAGTAATAAATGAGAGTTCCTGGTGTTCCACATTCTTGTCAGCATTTGGTGTTGTCACTGTTCTGGGTTTTGGCCATTATAATAGATGTGTATTGTTGTTTTAATTTGCATTTCCCTGATGAGATATGTGAAACATCTTTTCTTATACTTATTTGCCATCTGTATATCTTGTCTGATGAGGTATCTGTTATGGTCATTGGCCCAGTTTTTAAATTGGGTTGTTTGTTTTCTTATTTTTTGAGTTCAATAGTTCTTTCTATATTTTCTGTAACAGTCTTTTATCAGATGTGTCTTTTGCACATATTTTCTCCCAGTCTGTTGCTTGTCTTCTATTGACATTGTTTTTACAATTTTTTTTTAAATTTTAATGAAGTCCAGCTTATCAATTATTTCTTTCATGTATCTAAATTTCATCACCATACCCAAGGTCATACAGGTGGTCTCCCATATTATTTTCTGGGACTTTTATAGGTTTGTATTTTACATTTTGGTCTACAATTCATTATGAGTCAATTTTTGTGAAGAATAAAAGGTCTGTGTCTAGATTTATTTATTTTGCATGTGGACATCCAGTTATTCCGGGACCATTTGTTGTAAAGACTGCTTTTGCTCCATTGTACTGCCTTTGCTCTTTTGTCAAAGGTTAGTTGACTATATTTATGTGGGTCTATTTCTGGGCTCTCTGTTTTGTTTCATTGAGCTATTTGTTTATTCCTTTGCCAGTACTACACTGTCTTGACTACTGTAGCTTTATAGTAAATCTTGATGTCAGTCCTACAACTTTGTTCTTCTTCAATATTGTGTTGGCTATTCTGGGTCTTGTGCCTCTTCATTTAAAGTTATTATCTCAGTACTCTGATCTATCACCTCAGCAAAGTAGAACTAAAATGACTGGCGAGTTCTGTCTTCCATGATACTAAAACTTTAATATTTCCTATCATACTTGTGGTCAACTGTTATGTGCAGTTAACAATATAAAGATTCTAATTGTTAAGAACAGACTTGTATACACACTTATTAAATTACTCAGCATACCTTTCATTGGATTCTCTATTCCTTTAGAATAAAATCTGTAGATTCTGTGCACACCCCCATAATCTTAACTATTTTATCTCTTTCAACTAACCTTGTGTCATCAGTTCTGTCATATTGCAATAATTGTTACCATTTGCAAATTGTGTGGCTTTGGACTAACTACCTCTTGGCTCAAACTGATAGCCCCTCCTTATTTTTATGCCTACCTCCTCCTTAACATTCATCAACGTGAAACTTCACCTCAGTCAGGGAGTCTCTGCAAACTGAATTAGCTTCCCCCTCATTTGATTCTACACAACATCCCAAACTGAACTCAGTCATAATGTTCATTCCATTTTATTCCACTGGTTTATTTGGTTAATTATTAAGAGGATAGACTGTGGTGCTAAACTTCCTGGATTGGAATTCTGACTTTACCACTCACTAGCATTGGAAACTTAATCTCTCTGTGCTTCAGTTCTCTCAACCATAAAATAGTCAATAATACTAGTACCCACCTTATATATTTTTAAGAAGATAAAATTAGTTAATATATATTAGAGACTATAGAGATGTCATCTAAAATAATATGGTAATATTATATGTGTTAAATATCAATAATAATAACCACAATGGCATATCATAATCATCATCGTCGTCATCATCATCATATTGAGAGATCCTTGAGGAAAAATATGATGTTTTTCATCTCTGTAGATTTGGAACCAAGCCAAAAGTCATTCATAAAGTAATTTCTCAATAAATATCATGAGAGTGCTAAACAATTGAATTTTAAGTTGTACCCTAAAACCCTAAAGTGACCTTCACTCATTTCTGAATCAATTATTCACACAAACACCAATTCTTCACATTAAATATGGACAAAATTTATGGAAATTGTACAGACAACCTCTTTTTCTTAAGCAGCATATTTAAGTAGTGTTGAGTCCTGAGAAACCACACCTACTTTTGCTTCAAACCTATTCTATTATTCTTATCTTGAATTGGAAGAATATGACCTCTTGGACCAAAGATTTCCTCACTATGTGGATCTTTGTACACTCTTCTCTTTTACTCTGTCTCCAGTCTTGTTCTGATTTATGTGTCTTCCACACATCTACAACCTATATATTCTAAAATCTTCCCAACTTAATGGAATTATGTACCCTTCTTCTGTGATGCTTTGGCTCCCTTGTTGTTCTACTACACTTATTACACTGTGAGAATTTATCTGTGCATAAGTTTTACTAGTCAGTGAACTTCTTGAGAAAATAGATAGATAATAGATAGATAAATGACAGATATTGAAATAAATATTATTCATCTCTATTTTACCGTAATTGTGCATTGGCTTGACCTAAAGTAGGTGCAAAATACATGGTTACTGAGTTGAAGTGTTAAGACATGAACCAATGTCCCTCTTGACGATGAGTCAGTAATTTCTAGCTCTGTTCAACTACATGCTACTGTAGAACTTAAAATTCTATGTTGTATATGATATTGTCTATTACTTATCATTTTCCAGTTTGCAAGGAAAATAGTAAACAGATGCTCATCATGGTGCATTATATTATTTTGAACTGTTATTCTCTTGACTTTCTGCCTTAGCTATGATTATCATAAAGTGGAAAATGAAATATTAATAAATATGATATATTTGGGCTTTTTGAAAAAAAATTAGTGTTCCTTTAAATACCATTTTATTCTAATACCAGTGGAACCTTGCCCACAAGATAGTTTTTTGAGATACCTATTCTTTTTTTTTTTTTTTTTGATACCTATTCTTACAGAATATATCTCTTAGAGGAATAACAAGCACAGTTCACAAACATTATAGGTCATATTTATAAAATTTATGGCTGCATTTTTAAATACTCTCTTGTAATTTTAACACCTCCGTACTATATTGAACTGTTAAAAAGAGAACAGACAGTACAAATCTGTGAGATTCTATCACGTTTTACATTCCTTGCATAAGAAAATAAATTTAACCAGTAGGATTCCGGTATGTTCTTCTTAAATGGTTATCAGATAGATATTGAAATATAGGCTTAAAATATATAAATATAAGCTTAAAGCTTATATAAGCTTTTATATAAAAATATAAGCTTGTACTTAGAAGCATATTTAAAACAGTAATTTTAACTAATAATAATTTCATTTATTACAAGAAAATGACCCTTCATTTCTTACCCTCTATTTTATAAGTAATACACCCATTTTAGAAAATAGCTTCAATCTATTTTTGCTAAGAACTTTCTCCAAGAAATGTTTTTAATATAGCCATGTGTTTTACTTAAAAGTTAATTGTTTTGAAAGTCATAGCTCCTTGAGGCTACCATTTAAAGGTTAGAAATATATATTCTTAACATAAGAAATAACATATTCTTAACATACAAAAACAGCAAAGTTTTTTTTAGTGGGTGAGACCTAAGTAGCCACTATCTTTTTTATTTTAATTAATTAATTAATTTATTTATTTATGGCTGTGTTGGGTCTTCGTTTCTGTGCGAGGGCTTTCTCTAGTTGCAGCAAGTGGGGGCCACTCTTCATCGCGGTGCGCTGGCCTCTCATTATCGCGGCCTCTCTTGTTGCGGAGCACAGGCTCCAGACGCTCAGGCTCAGTAATTGTGGCTCACGGGCCTAGTTGCTCCACGGCATGTGGGATCTTCCCAGACCAGGGCACGAACCTGTGTCCCCTGCATTAGCAGGCAGACTCTCAACCACTGTGCCACCAGAGAAGCCCCGCCACTACCTTTTAATAGGACCCATTTTACAAGGTTTTACAAGGTGTTGACAAAAAACAACAAAAAAAAGGAATTTAAATTTATTTGACTCTAAAAGTGGTTAGCTTTTATTGAATTTTTCACCATATTTTTAAAAAGAAAAAACAATTACTTGTCATCTCAAGCAAACATATATTTAATGGAGAAAATCTCAATAATTCTACTTATTTATGTAGTGGTTTGGTTGGAGAAAAAAAAAGTGATGAAGGTGAGTTACTTAAGATGTCCTCATCATAATTTCCACCACTCAGAATATTCTATGGACCTTCTAAAAAAAAAAAAAGATGAAGGAGGTAAGTATTTTTACTCTTATTAACACCTTTAATATCTGGAAACTCTATTAAAATAAACAAAAATACTGTCGAAAATTTATCTTCAATAAACAATTATAATTACTAAAAAAAATGAATTATCTTCCAATATAGTGAAATTTAAACCAAAACATTGAAAGATATAGAGAACATGAACAAACATCCTTAAATCTTGGGAAAGCTGTATATTTCTCTGAAAGTTTAAGACTCATGAAATGTCCATTGACAAATCCCTTAAATAGACTTAATCTAGGGATTTGGGTGATTTAAATGAGAATAAACAATGTTCTTATTTGGACCCGGACCCATGTCACAAGGTAGAGAAGTTGGAGCTAAAGGAAAAATTATGTAAATGTGCCATCTTCATCACCTGTGACATACCTCTAATCTGAAGGAAATTGCCAAAGGTGAGCTGTGGCACATGGTGAGCATGAGTGAAGAGAGACATTCACATGATCAACAAAGCTGTACAAAGATGTAAAGGCTGACAATAGAGTGGAACAGGGCAGGACACCAGAGAATACAGTAGTATTGCTAGCAAGATCTTAAGGTGAAAAACTAGAACTGAAAATGCTGGCTGCTCCATCTTATCTCCTCCAACCCCGCCCTCATTTTCAAAATAAGACAAAATAAAAAACAAACAAACAAGCAAAACAAAAGCAGCAACAAAAAAACCCAACAAGGTAGAATAACCCTCACTTAAAATTGAATAACAACTACTTATGAATTGACAGGGGATGCTTAGAGTAGGAAGAAATGCTAGTGTCTATATCTGTTAATCTCCCAAATAAGAAGTAAAAATTTATTATATAAAATTCAAATACTAGATAAAATGGGTTTTTTAATTTTAAAAACTTTTTTTTTTTTGTAGCAGCAGCAGCAATTTAGGTTAACAACAAAACTGAGGTAAAGATACAGAGAGTTTTCCCATAATCTCCCTGCCCCAACACATGCATAACTTCTCTTATAATCAACATTTCCAACAAAGTGGTACATTTTTTACCAAGGATAAATCTACATTAATATATCATAATCACCCAAGTTCATAGTTTACCTTTAGGGTTTATTCTTGATGTTGTAAATTCTATGGGTTGGCACAAATGTGTAATGACATGTATCCATCATTATAATATATAGAGTGTTTTCACTGCCTTAAAAGACCTCTGTGCTCTACTGCTTCATCTCTCTCCCTACTACCCCGGAAACCACTGATCTGTTTAATTGTATCCATATTTTTGCCTTTTCCAGAATGTCACATAGTTGCAATCATATAGTATGTAGCCTTCTCAGACTGGCTTTCACTTTGTATTAATAATATGAAATTAAGTTTCTCCATGTCTTTTCATGGCTTGAAAAGACATGGAGAAAACTTTTTTTAGCACAGAATATTCTTTGTCTGGATGTATCACAGTTTATTTAACCATGCACCTATTGAAGGATATCTCTGGGGTTTCCAAGTTTTGGCAATTATGAATAAAACTGCTATAAGGAGTTTTTGTGTGGATTAAGTTTTCAACTCCTTTGTGTAAATACCACGGAGAATGATTGTTGGATTAAATGATAAGAGTACATTCAGTTTTGTAAGATAGCTCCAGACAGTCTTCCAAATAGCTGTATCATTTTGTATTCCCACCGGTAATGTATAGAAGTTTCTGTTGCTGAAAGTAAATAGTTTTAACTTAATTTACTTTCTATTAATATTGGTGTGTATGTGTGCTTGTGTGTGTGTGTGACTTTGAGGATGTATAAGGGATATTTTCAAAAATTATCTAAATTCCAACAGTTGTAGTTTTATTTTATCCCCTTCAGGTCCTTTTACCTCTTTCAAAGTCAAGTAAAATTAATTTTTTAAATAAAAATGGCCCCATTGTTTTAATATAATTTATAGTTATCTATCTTTCTCTCTGTATATATGCAAACATAAATTCTTGAGATTATGTTCAGTAGATATATTAATGATTATTATGGAGGTAAAATTTGGAGTGAATTCTTGTTTCTTTACACTTTGTACCCAATCCCCTATTATAATCTTATAAGTGTATAAGAGACAATGCAGTTTCCCTCTGGATTTTACCTTGATGAACCTGTTTTGTTCTTCCCCCATACTGTCTTCATTTTGACAATTTCCCCATCCTTCTGGCATCCAACACTCTTGGTAGTGCTCTCTAATCCTACCAAGTTTTTTTTTGTCATATTTTCTTAGCTCCCTTTACCTCATCACATCACCCAAGGGTTCTGCTCTCTGACAAAACAGTGAAAATTAAAGGACATAAGACATAGACTGGGAACACTGAAGGGCAACCATGTAGCCAAAGAAGAGATTGGAGAGCACAGTGTGAAAGCTCTACTACTGGAGGAGAGACAGAAACACTTGATAGGGCCACACCCTTGAGTCAAAGGCCCACCGTGTACTCTTAAAACTGAGACTTAATCAAAAGATTAGAGAACACACTGCCCAAAGCCTAGAATCAAGTTAATAAACTTTCAGTAATAATAACAGTGGGTTATAGCTCAGGAATCTATGAGAGACAACACAAAGGGAAGCTCCAGAGCTAAAATGGGAGACAAAAGCAAGGTCACCAGACCAATCTGAAGCCTCTGGTGTCCATAGATACAAGAAATGTCAAACACAACCCAGCTCAGTTCCTGACCAGTTTAACATAATCCTCGTACTGAAGCCCAATTTACCTCAATATTCATTATTCTACACGTCTGTGTTTCAACCAAAAATTATAATTATGCCAAAGCACAGTCTCAAGAGATAAAGCAATAATCAGAACACATTTAGATAGGACATAAAATTTGGAATTATCAAAGAATTGTAAATAACTGTAAATAATATATCAAAGTTTCTAGTTAAAAAGGTATACAATATGCACTATATGATACTGGGTATGTATCTGCACAGAAATAAAAACTATATAAAAGAATATATAAAACTACAAAAAAGAATCAAAAGAAAAAGCTATAAATCAAAAGCATAGTAAAAGAAATGAAGAATGCCTTCAAAGGGCTCATCAGTAGACTCAATACAGCCAAGGAAAAATTCAGTGAAAATTTTTTGGAAATAAGTCAATATATAAATTGTCCAAATGGAAGCATAACAAGAAAAAAAAAAAAAAGAATGAAAAAAAAGCCCATATCAGTACATACAAGAACTGTGGAACAGTATCAAATTGTGTAGCTTACATGTAATTGGAAAGTCAACTGGAGAGGAGAAAATGAGACAGAATAAATATTTTGAGTACTAGTGGCTGAGAATTTTCCAACACTAATGAGAAAAACCAGACCACAAATTTAAGAAGCTTAGAGAATACCAAGAAGGATAAATACAACCACACACACACACACACACACTCACAACTAAACTAATAAACAATAACAATAAAAAAGAATGCTTAAGCCTTTCGAACTGCAGAAACAAAAGACAAAGAGAAATTCTTGAAGGCGTCTAAAGGAGGAAATAAAACTGACATCTACAGAGCAACAAGAATAAAAATTTCAGTGAATTTCTCAGAATCCATGCAAACAAGAAGAGAGTGGAGTGAAATATTTAACATCTTTAAAGAGAAAGAAAAGGAAAGGAGAGGAGAGGAAAGGAAAGGAAACCCTTCCCACCCAGAATGCTATACTCAGTGAAAATATTCTTAAAAAAATAATGAGAAATAGAGATTTCTGGCAAATCATCAGTACTGCAACACATTATTACAAACAGTGGCTAAAAAAAGGAATTTATTCTCTTAAATTTCTGATGGTCAGAAGTTTAAAATTGAGTGTCAGCAGGGTTGGATTACTTCTCAAGCCTTGAGGAGAAAATTCATTCCCTTGCCTTTTCCAGTTTCTAGGCACTGCCTGCATTCCTTGGCTTATGGTCTATTTCTCCATCTTCAAAGCCAGCAGCACAACATCTTCTCTCCTCTCTGACTTCCTGCCTCCCTCTTATAAGAACTCTAATGATTACCTTTTGCACACCCAGATAACCCAGGATCATTTCCCCATCTCAACTTGATCACATCTGCTAAATTATTTTCCCATCTAAGGTAACATATTCACGGGTTCTAGGAATTAGGACATAAACATCTTTGGGAAGAACATTTTCCAACCTACCACCCTCAACAAACAAAAACTAAGGGAATTCATTGCCAATAGGCTTGTTGCATAATAAATGTTAAAACAAGTTCTTCAGGCAGAAGGAAAATGATATGTGTCAGAAACTTGAATTTACATAAAGAAATGAAGAGTGTCCAAAAAAGAATAAATAAAGATAATAAATAATTTTTTATTTTTGTAATTAATTGCTCTAAAAGAGTTAAATGTTTGAAAAAAGTAGTACCAATATATTATGTTTGTAATTGATAAAATAAAATTTATACTTTAAGGCAGGGCAAGAAAATTTAAACATAAAATTCTCTCTGTGTCCATTTGGGCCTCCTACCTCCCTCCTTAATGTGCAGTGTACATATGCATCACACATTAACTAGAGCTCCTCAAAGATGGGAGTGCCTGCTCAACTGTAAAGATCAATTTTATTTTCCTTTTTCTGAGGCTAGAAATGTAAGTTCTTAAAAGATTAGCATTCCTTCCAAACTATATAGGGGGTCAGAGTGACTTACTGCTCACTTTGTATGTACTTACCTAGACTATGTATCTTTGGTTAACTTTATGTAAAATATTAGTATGTCATTTTTGATCTTTTGTCTCAAAAATGTATATGACTATGCCTTTGACTTGTAACAGGTGGAACAGTCCTTAGAACTTTCTGAATGTGTATAATCCTCAGTTTTGCTCAAATAACATTCTCTTTTTTCTTCTTGATTGTTAACTAATTTTTCATCTATATAACATATGTAAAAATGAAGTAAATGGCAATATCACAAAGTACAGAAGGGAGGAATAGGGACTATTTTTCCATAAGGCACCTGTACTACAAGTGAAATGTTGTACATTATTTGAAGGTGGACATAGTCTATTTAAAAATGTATATTGTAAACTTGAGGGAAGTCACCTCAAGACTTAAAAGAAAACATAAATGACAAATAAAGAGAGGGCATAAAATAGAATGATTAAAAATGATCACTTAAAACCAGAGATAACAAAAATGGAAAAAAATTAAGCAATGATAAAATGCATGGATATAAAACTGTTAGAAATATAGATGACTTTCACCCAACTATATCAGTAGTTACTTTAAATATGAATGGTCTAAACACACCAGTTAAAAGAGAGAATTTTAGGATGGATTTAAAAAGTAATACTGAACTATATGCAAGAAACTCACTGTAAATATTAAGACTCAGGTAATTTAAAAATAAAGTGATGGAGAAAGATATATCATGAATTACTAATCAAATGAAATTTGTTGTAGCTATATTAATTTCAGACAAAGTCAGCTTTGGAACAAGGAAGAGTAAATGTGATGGTGGAACCTTACATAATAATAAAGTGTTCATTTCTACAAGAAGATGTAATGTCGAGTCACAGAAAACATTAGGGACATTATTATTTCATGTAAAGCCAATATTTGGGAGTAAATCATCATTTTTATGACATCCATAATATCTGTCTATGAAAGATCTGTTGATTGATTCATTGTTTTAATATTTGTTGAGACATTTTTATGGACTTGGTAATATTAATAAGCATTTGGAAAATGTAGTATAGTAATGTGTAGTAGAGTATAAGAGAAAAATAGGAACAAAAACAATGAAAAAACAAAATTTACCTGCAATAATAACAACAGTGTGTCAACTTTCTTTAGGAGTATGTTTTGATTGCATTACATTACTTTTAAACCTTCCTCCAAGGGGTGTCATATCTGTTCTGTTTGATACTTTGCATCTACAATTCTAGAGAACAACAACAACTTCTATATTCTATATTGTTAGTCTCCTTCAGTCCCTCACTGGCTCCTCTGACCTGGGAATGTCCTCATATTTTTGGACTAACAAAATAAAAAAATACAGAATTGTTCTAGATGGTGTCTTTATCATTTACAGTAGAGAGTATTTTCTTTTCCTCAAATTGAGCCATAAATAAAGGTTACTCTGTTTTATGTGCCAAAGCCATACATAGAGGAATAAGTGTTTAATAAAATAGAAATTAGTTTGACTGAGCTGGTGTCAAGTTTCAAAATAAGTATGATTTAGTGATGCATTTTATAGACAGAATTTTTTTTTACTGTTCCATATAAGGCTGTATATAACTTCTATTAAAAAATATATTATACTTTTTAATAGAAATGTCCATCTAATATTCTAGTATTTTTCAAATATTATATTTCATAGAAATAAAAGATAAGATCATTAGATATGAAAATACTATTACTATGAATTTTGTAAACTAAATTTTATATCAATTACCAGTATTTAGGTATGAATTAAGAAATTGTTGAATCATGTGACACTAGCTATTTTCATCTTCTTGTATTTGAAAATAATGTCTTGAGTGTCGCGGTAAATCAAATTCAATTCAGTTAAATTTTATTTTAAAAAATTTTGGATTTCCTACTAAATGCTACTCTTTGGAGATATCTTGTATGCAACACAAACATGTTAACCATTTTCCTGGATGTCATAGGCAGCCTCTAATATGGCTCTTAATCATGTCCCCACCTGGTGTTGATGACTTTGCACAAGTGTCTCTAATTCAGTACAGCCTGAACATAGTGACTCACTTCTAAAGAACAGGATTCAGAAAAGTGATGGAATGTCACTTCTGATAGAGAAGAAGTTGCAAAAAGAATGTGGCTTTTATCTTGGGTGCCCTTTCTTGCCCTCTCTCTGGCTCACTCTGAAAGAAGCCACCTATCATGTTGGGAAATGCCAGAGAGGAACTGAGGCCCTCAGCTGAATGGCTTCTTAGGAATCAAATCCTTCAAACAACCACATGATTGAATTTGGAAAAAGATCCTCTCTACCAGTTGACTTTTCAGATGAGACTGCAGTCCTGGCTAAAAGTCTGAATCCAACATCATGAGAAAACTTTAACCAGAGGCACCCAACTAGGTCCTACCCCACAGAAACTGAGATAATAAATGCTTGTTGTTTTAAGTAGCCACATGTTGAGTTATTTTGTTTTGCAGCAACAGATAGTTAATATAATGGAATGTAAAATCCACAAGAGTAATGAAACATTAAGTAAGCAATATTGCTACAAAGCCAATAGTTTTACCTACCCTGTCCAGTTGTGGAAAGACTCCATAAAATTGACTTTTTTTTTTTTTTTAAGATTTATTGATTGATTGATTGCTATGTTGGGTCTTCATTTCTGTGCTAGGGCTTTCTCTAGTTGCGGCAAGCGGGGACCACTCTTCATCGCGGTGTGCAGGCCTCTCACTATCGTGGCCTCTCTTGTTGCGGAACACAGGCTCCAGACGCACAGGCTCAGTAGTTGTGGCTCACGGGCCTAGTTGCTCTGTGGCATGTGGGATCTTCCCAGACCAGGGCTCGAACCTGTGTCCCCTGCATTAGCAGGCAGATTCTCAACCACTGCGCCACCAGGGAGGCACCATAAAATTGACTTTTAACTTGGATTTTGCAGGAAGAGTATAACATTGGGTCAGAGAACAAGAACTCTTATTTAATAATATGTGCACCTAATGATTAACATAATGGGAAAAATTAGGTGTAATAGTTCTCTTCATTATTTGAAGTTCATAGAGCACAAATGACTGGCATATAGGAAAAAAAAGTTGAAACGAATGGTCTAGTCTAGTCTTTGTCATATTGAGTCCGCTTCTGTCTCAAGCTCTTTGGGGATCAAGTGCCTGGTGGGTGGGGATTAACGATGTGCTCTTTCCAGCATCTACCCTGCTTTCCTCTTCCAGCCTTTCCATAATGGGTCAAGTGTGGGGCGAACTCCCCCCACTCTTTATGTTCTCACCACCTACAAGGCAGGGGCCCCTCCCACCTCAGGGATGTGAGCAGCTTGTCTTTTGGCCTCAAACTTCCATCTCTGTTTGTCTTGTTGCCTGTCCTGGTGCTAAAATTCTACACAAAATTCATTATTTAGAATATATGTATTCTGGGGACTTCCCTGGCAGTCCAGCAGTTAAGACTTCACCTTCCAATGCAGGGGGTGCAGGTTCAATCTCTGGTCGGGGAGCTAAGATCACACATGCTCATGGCCAAAAAAACAAAAACATAGAACAGAAGCAATATTGTAACAAATTCAATAAAGACTTTAAAAATGGTCCATGTCAAAAAAAAAAAAAATCTTAAAAAAAGAATATATATATTCTGAAATAATTTATAGTTAAACCAAATATATTGTGGAGTTTATTGATACATTTAGGCAAGCATTCTGCTTCACAAAACCACTTTTAGAGACAGCTTGGAATATCCTGTATTAGAAAATGTTGTAAGAACTTACATTATTATATTTCCTAAACATGAACAATTGCATTTACTACATAGAGATCTCTTTTTAATAGCTACTATTTATTGAAGGCTTTCTATATCAGAGGTTTCATAAATTTTTCCTTTCCTAGAGGGCGTAACATTGGTACAACCTTGTGTTGACTAAAATAAATGTGTGAGTTGTGAGTTGTTTTATTTGGGGCTTACTGAAGACTGTAGCCTAGGAGACAGCCTCTTAGATAGTTCTGAGGAATTGCTCCAGAGAAGTAGGGAAGGAAGGTCCGTATTACACATGACTAGTGAAAGAGGATACATGCAGTCAACACACATTTTGGCAGAAGGTTGTTGCTAGTCATGAGGAGTAGACATCCCCATTAATGAGTTTAGTGTTTTTATAGACATGAGAAGATGCAAGAAATTGGGCTCATAAAATCTTCTCCTGAACATACCTAACTACCTGAAGGCCTGTTCTGCCAGTTTTTGCCAGAGCACAGAGGGCCTCATTCCTGATCTCCACCCTGAATTCCTTTCAGGGGTGTTGAAGGTCAGCAGCTGCAGTGGCTAATGATTTCATCCTTATAGAACCAGATGGCGAGTGACATTCTTTAGTTTGCAACTGGTACTATTATAATTTTTAAGTTTAAAGAAACTTAGGCTCAGTTTGGTTATTACCTAAAATTACAAATTTATTTGAAGAGGTAGGATTTACACCCAGATCTCTTTTCTCTAAAGCCTGAAATACTTTCTCAGTACCACTGAAAAGAAAATAGAACCAGACAAAATATCATTTAGAGATTCAGTCTATAATGTCAGGATTTGCAATACTATGATTATGTTTTAATATATGAAGAAATTTAGAGAATATAGGAAATGAGAGAGAGAAACTAAGTTATTTTCTCATTTTAAGGATATCTGTGTTTAATTTAAGAAGTTGAACCAATTGTAATGTATTCAGTATTTCCTCTTCATGGATGATTTCTTTGTGATTGTAGACAAGAGGATCATCCCTGAACAAACATGAAGCCTTAAAGGTGAGAGGACTAGTTTGCATGTGTGTGTCACCCTTCCTGGTACCCTGGTGAGGTGGTAGCTGCCACTTCAGAATAAAGGGCCACACCCCTTGGAGAGGAAATGTATCTGACTCATTCAAATGGCTGTTGTTTATGTGACTTGGTCTATTGAATGGAATTTGTGGAGGTTTTGTTTGTTCTTTCCAGAAGTGGAGAGGTGAGAGTTGAGTGGTAGCTAGAGCCCATACATAACCTGCATTTGACCTAAAATTGCATTTCCCAGGAAATTGGACTTTGGATCTAAAACTGTAAAAATTCAGCAGCATAAAGCATAAAACATGCCCAATTTTTAATCAATGTAAATTACACTGCTAGAAGAGATGTATATACACCACCAACAGCCGTATAATTTTTCAGAAAGATACTCTTTGAATAAACTCTTACAGTTAAAATTCAATGAATGAGATTTCAATGCACTTTTCAAATGAAACAGTTGAATGATTTATTAATTTTCTGAGCTTTACGTTTTATTTAATTGAATGACAGACCTGTTACTTTCATTTCATCTGGCCTTGGAAGCTTCTGGGGATATTGCTAACTTTGTCTATTTCAAGCCCTATGAATAAATTTTTATATCAAGAAAAAAAGATGGTATTAAAACCTAATTTTCAAGGCACTAGATCTCAAAATAAATATGATCATGGTAAAAATTGAAATTGTAAGCATAACAACATTTAACCTTTGACAATGTTATTGCTAACTATTGTTGAAATATAGTAATTGTTTGCTTTATCATTATATTATCAAGCTATCATTCTTTGGTCCTAATAATTACTAATTAATAGGTGTTTACTCATAGTTTTATCACTGTTGCTAACCTTCCCTGAATTAATAATAAAATCTTTAAATGCCATAATTCTGGTTCAGTATAATATACTGAAAATAAAGCTGCTTTTATTAGGTTCAGTTACGAGGCACAGTCCTAGAATTTCCTAAAGAGAGAAAAAAGTCTCTTTTACCTAACGAACAGCCTGAAAATAAAAAGCTGCTTCCCATATTTTACTTTTCCACAATCACTAAAACCCTTTCCCACTGTAATTAGAACTGTATCAAGGTCCTGTTATTCCCTTGATATTGCTTTCGCCAATGTGCATTATGTTCATCCTAATCATATAGGCTCTTCAATCAGGGAGAGCTAATGCTAATGTCTAGTTCATGCCATCTCAAAGAAAATGCTCTATAGTTTCTTCCTCATATGCCGATCTAATTAAAATTACTGCAGAAAACAAATGTGATACATGTAGCAGAGCACAGAGGTGTTTACATAGCAGTTTTCAGGTGTATAACAATACTGATTAAAGCACTAGATTGTTTATTTACTCATTATTAAGCAACTGGGCTCAGCTCGATGGAAAGCAAAGATAGAAATTTTGTTTAAATTATTCTTATGGGAGTTAAGTATCATTCAATAATGAACGATGGAAGGAACAACTGAAACAATCCAGCTGCAAATTAAACGATTCAATTATCTTGTACAATGTCTTGGACAAGACCAAATGCTGATGTGATCTAAACATTGCTCTTGTATTTTCCCATTGTCTGGGAATGCAGAAGTGTGCCCCTTGTATGTGATTTTAAAGAAAAGCACACTGATTTTAGTTCATTTATAAACAGGTACTGATACAGGAGGAACTTTTTTTATGTTATTCATCTGCTTATCTAATTATTTTCCTGACTATTTGTCTCTTTCCCTGGCCATGTAATCTAAATGGCACACAATACCAGACCAAATAAACTGAGTATGGAATTAAAAATGCACAAACTGTGGAACAATGCAGTAATTCTAACATTTACATTAACTAGGCTTTGTTATTAGAAAGAGGATAAAGCACATTCATGCGGTCTGAAACTATATCTACATACCAGGTTCCTTGTGGTTGTCCAATAAATATTTACTGGTGACAATGACTAAGCTGGTCTACCCATCCTTGGCGGAGGAAGCAAGCCAGAACACAAGGCATAGCTGTAATATAACATCACTGGGTATCAATCTCCTTTTACAAAATATGAGCCATATTTCATAGTCTTACTTCCCACTCCCTTTAGAATGTGAGAAAATACTTTCATGTAAACATTATACTTCTATTATCTAAGTCTCACCCCCAGTCTTTGCACCTGCTTCTGACTTTAATTCTTACTGACAGTATTTGAATACACTCTTGAAATGAGTAGAAGCATTTTCTAATAAAGCTGTGCTCTACACTGTGACAAACCAACTTAAACAAAATCATGTAAAGACAATTGCATAAAAGCAGTATTTGAGTTGCCTTAAATGTGCACATTAGTTCATTAATATTGATAATACTCAAACTGTTCTTGTCACATTGTGCCATTGGTATGGTAGTCATAGAAAAGCTAAATAAGCCCAGGGAATTATATAATAGACGGTCCACCCAAAAAGGAAAGAATGTGCATTCATCTTGAATCATCGAAATGATTTTTACTTTACATTAGTATATGCCAGTGATAACAAACTCTTGTGTAGTGTATCAATTTTTCTCATTTTCTTAATCATCAGTTAATCAAACAATCAGCAGCTATTTCTTCTCTGTGTGCCATATCCCCTACTGGGATTTTTGGGGATAGAAAGTAACTTATTTCAGTCTCTACTTGCTGAGCTGAGGAGATAAGCTATTTCAGGCTGGAAAAAGTAATATCATTACCAGGTAACACATAACAGAAGTGAGAGAAGTATCACTCATTTATCACCTGAATAAATGCTCAGGAAAATTGGAAGCACAGGGTAACAAACCAGAAACTTAAGACAAATGTTTCTTACAATGTTTTCAGGTCGGTTTAAAGAAACACAGGTAGAAAAAAAAAAGTGTCAAAAGTGTGAGGTGGGCAAATTCAATAGCTTTCTTCTGTGTCACTTGTTTCATTTTCCTATGGCACTCATCAAAATTCACATGCGATCCAGGTGCAGCCAAGATGTCTTGGCAAGGTTTCTGAGGGAGAGTGACTTTGATAATCAAGTTCAAGAGTATTTCAAGACTGGAGACAGACCTACAGAAATGCTACTGGTACAGATGCTCTTTATTTAGCTGCCTGCGGTGTCTCTAGCACCTACCCTGGGTCTCCTTGGGCTGCGAGTTAATCACCAATTCTGTATAATGCCTTTGGTCTTTTTCTCCCAAGAGTAATAATGTAGCTGTGGTATTTTTGAAATAGAGATGGAAAAATGTGGAGACTGTATTCACAGCCTGCCCCTAGCACTCCAAGGTTACACATATATTTCAGCACAGCTTTTGTTTTCAGTGGAGTCTTTGTCTATTGCCCTGTGAGCTACTCATAACGATCAAGCGTGAAAACATCTTGACTGACACCTGCCTGGAGCTCCATTTAATGGATGCCTTCAGTCCTCAGATACAAGGAATACATTAAAATGTGTACTTTGCGTGAAAACTTTCTGAGCATTTTTTTTTTCCTTCTGAATTGGTTGATTGAAAAAAAAAAACAGCAGTTTGGAATAAGAATGTACAGTGACAAGAACAGACAACTGTGAAAATGAAGGAGGGGGAAAAAAACTCAGGAAGGTTAATGTTTACATAAGATAAGGGCTGTCCCAGGCTTGGTTGGCACTGTGAATGAGATATCTTTTTGCTAAAATTGTTAGGAAGAACACATATTCCTCAAAAAGACCCTTTACAAAGGCAAGCAAACCTAAACACCAATAAACTCTAATTGGATGGGAATAAAAGTTAGTAGATTAACCTTTAATTGCTTTACATCCATTATAACTTTGCTAATGTAAATTCTTCATGCTTAACTATACATCAGTTAATGGCTTATCATTTTTTAAAAAATCATCTGTTTGTGGTTTTCTCTGAACTATAAAAGTACTCAGCTTTTGTAGAAAATTTGGAAAAAATATAACCAAAATGTCAATAATTCCATCAACCTAAAATAGCTAATTTACAAGATTGTTATATTACTTTCAAACATACACACACACACACAATGACTATGTTGTGTGTGTCTGGGTGTGTGTGTAAAATTATGTACATATAATAATTGATTTCTATTTTAGAATTTTCAAAATTCAACCCATTGGGCATCAAAAGCTGGTTACATATTCAAAATATTTCCTCTCTGACACATATGTCAGGGACTTGTGTATATATATATAAGGCATATGTGTACGGGTGTATATATATGACTTTTTTTTTTTTAGCATCTTTATTGGAGTATAATTGTTTTACAGTGGTGTGTTAGTTTCTGATTTATAACAAAGTGAATCAGCTATACGTATACATATATCCCCATATCTCCTACCTCTTACATCTCCCTCCCACCCTCCCTATCCCACCCCTCTAGGTGGTCACAAAGCACCGAGCTGATCTTCTTGTGCTATGTGGCTGCTTCCCACTAGCTATCTATTTTACATTTGGTAGTGTATATATGTCCATAGCACTCTCTCACTTCGTCCCAGCTTACCCTTCCCCCTCCCCATGTCCTCAGGTCCATTCTCTACGTCTGCGTCTTTATTCATGTCCTGCCCCTAGGTTCTTCAGAACATTTTTTTTTTTTTTAGATTCCATATATATGTGTTAGCGTACGGTATTTGTTTTTCTCTTTCTGACTTACTTCACTCTGTATGACAGACTCTAGGTCCATCTACCTCACTACAAATAACTCAGTTTCCTTTCTTTTTATGGATGAATAATATTCCATTGTATATATGTGCCACATCTTCTTTATCCATTCATCTGTTGATGGATACTTGGGTTGCTTCTATGTCCTGGTTATTGTAAATAGAGCTGCAATGAACATTGTGGTACATGACTCTTTTTGAATTATGGTTTTCTCAGGGTATATGCCCAGTAGTGGGATTGCTGGGTCGTATGGTAGTTCTATTTTTAGTTTTGTAAGGAACCTCCATACTGTTCTCCATAGTGGTTGTATCAATTTACATTCCCACCAACAGTGCAAGAGGGTTCTCTTTTCTCCACACCCTCTCCAGCAATTATTGTTTGTAGACTTTTTGATGATGGCCATTGTGACTGGTGTGAGGTGATACCTCACTGTATTTTTGATTTGCATTTCTCTAATGATTAATGATGTTGAGCATCCTTTCATGTGTTTGTTGGCAATCTGTATATCTTCTTTGGAGAAATGTCTATTTAGGTCCTCTGCCCATTTTTGGATTGGGTCGTTTGTTTTCTTGATATTGAGCTGCATGAACTGCTTGTAAATTTTGGAGATTAATCCTTTGTCAGTTGCTTTGTTGGCAAATATTTTCTCCCATTCCTAAGGTTGTCTTTTCATCTTGTTTATGTTTTCCTTTGCTTTGCAAAAGCTTTTAAGTTTCATTAGGTCCCATTTGTTTATTTTTGTTTTTATTTCCATTTCTCGAGGAGGTGGGTCAAAAAGGATCTTGCTGTGATTTATGTCATAGAGTGTTCTGCCTATGTTTTCCTCTAAGAGTTTTATAGTGTCTGGCCTTACATTTAGGTCTTTAATCCATTTTGAGTGTATTTTTGTGTATGGTGTTAGGGAGTATTCTAATTTCATTCTTTTACATGTAGCTGTATGACTTTTATTTATAGTATTTTTTGACATTTGTACATTTAAAACTTTTTGTGCTACTCTGTCAGCATTTTTCTTTGTATTTTCTTCCTTTGCATTTCAATTATAAAGTTGATTATTGCTTCTGCCATATCACTTTGTTTTTCCTTAGGTGTATGTAACTTCTTAAAATATATGTTTTCATGTTGCACCATACAGAATTAATGATTTCTCACATTGCTCTCATTATTACATTAATCTCAACTACATTATTGGAGATACTCTTAATTACTGATTTAAGTTTTTAGAATCAAATCTGGTTCTTTCTACATCCAATATAAGCTCCGATCTTATCTCGTTACTATTAAATTCCTTCTTATGTCATATACCTCTTTTTTAATCTCAGTCCATTTTATTCTTGTGATTTTTAGCTCATTATTATTTTTTACTTTTCTTGAGGATGCTAAGAAATTCTCTGTCATTCTCTACTTCAGCCTTGAGGAGATTGTTTTCAGAAGTATGCCTTCTTCAGAAACACTCAGATACATCCCCATCCTCTTGTTTCACAGTAACTGTGTGGATACCAAGATGATTTAAAAAAGTATTTGCTTGCACTCACATGAATCAAGATATAATTAAATGCTGTATTTTTCAACATTTAAGTTCCACATATTATTTGTAACTCCTTGTTCACCTGGGAGATATTTCAGATCTTTCATATATTCAGGTCCAGGACAAGTTAAAGTACATATCTCTTAGCCAGAAGAATCCTGAGAAAATTTTCCTCAATCCAACTTAATAAACCATATGCAAGTGATCATTCTTCCAAGATTCTGGTGTAACTGGAGATGAGAGACGCTGAATTTCACTTGATATTTCTTATAACTAATCTAAGACTTTCCAGAAGTACTTGAGATGCTTCCCAGTTTGTAGGATCATGGTCACATCCTGTTTCTAATGCACCCAGGACAAGTGAGATACAGGAAAAGAATTTCAACAATAGAATATAAGTTAGAAATTACAACACAGGAGAACTTTGAAAAGCATTACTGAGACTCTTTCTTAATACAAAAGACTGGAGTTTGCAACCAAATTTACAATAGAAAAAAATTGTTCTTATCTAAAAAAGCTCTTCTTTTCTATCATTAACATTGGTGGGGAAAACAACAAGAATAACAACAAGAGTGATATGAGAAAGAACATAGAAGAGAATATCTGTGGCTATCCTCTAGTTTGCATAATAGATAAAAAAGTAGAAAATGTATGAGTAGATTAAGCATATGGTGTGGAAAATTCCAAATATGATGTGATTTTATCTGGGGATTTTGGTTTAATCCCCAGATCTCAGCTTCCCTGTTACTGGAATTAGAACTTAACTGAAAATATAAGAATATTAATGTATATTCTTTAAAGTGCTTAGCAGATACAACAATAGTACAATATAATTTTTAAAAATGCTGTTCCTCAAAGTGCATATCAACTTTAAAAATACTTATTTTCCCCTGATAGAGAAAAGTCTCGAAATTTACTGAAACTTGAAACTTTAGGTTTCAAATATGGTAACTCTCTGAAAGCAACAGGGTGTCTATGAATGCAAAATGGAAGTTATTAACGATGAAAAAGTACCCCTTGAATTAAGCACTTACTCTAGTCAAATCTAGATTTTGAAATTTAATTTTTTAAGGTTGATTGACCTGATTAAACATTATTGGGTCACATATTAACTGAGATATTTTATACCTCCAACTCCTTTTCATCACTTTTACCAAATTATTTCAGCAAAAACTTCATATACATTAAACTTGATGAATATCCAAGATGTTTTGAAAACATGAGACTATCATCTGATATCATAACTGGTACTACTACTACTGTTAAAGGCATTCTTGTTTGATCTACTTCTTTTCAACATTTGTGTGAATCAGGGCTGCTTAAATCTTGCAGGTTTATTCAATATTTTCATTCACTAAAGCTATGCTCAAGAATTTAAGAACCAATCATAACTCAGTTTTACATGCTGTCTCTGGCTCAATGGGGAACTCTCCCAATTCAATAAGCTGTGATTCTGACCTAATTTACAGTACTGGGAATCAGCATATGCCAGTTGGCATTACCCTGAAAAGTATAATGTCAGGTAAGCCAAACTAAAATATTGTAACTGCATTCCTAAATTCTTTATTAACTAACATATTTTGAACCTACATATGTATATGGCTAAGGCAAAGGTGTTTTTATTACCAAATCAAAAACAAATCAAAGTAAAACACTGAGATAACACTACACACTTATTAGAAAGGCCAAACTCCAGAATACAGACAACACCAAACACTGGTGAGGATGTGGAACATTTACTGCTGGTGGAATGCATACTGGTGCAGTCACTCTGGAAAACAGTTTGAGACTTTCTTACAACACTAAACATATTTTTACCATACAATCTAGCAACTGCATGCCTTGGTATCTACCCAAAGGAATTGAAAACTTATGTCCACACAAGAGCTTGTATACAAACATTTTTAGCAGCTTTATTCATAATTGCCAAAACTTGAAAGCAACCAAGTTGTCCTTCAGAGGGTGACTAGATAAATAAACTAGGTAGTTCCAGACAATAGAATATTATTTGACATTAAAAAGAAATGAGCTGGGGGACTTCCCTGGAGGTCCAGTGGTTAAGACTCTGCCTTCCAATGCAGGGAGTGCGTGTTCGATCCCTGGTTGGAGAGCTAAGATTCCACGTGCCTTGTGGCCGAAAAACTAAAACATAAGACAGAAGCAATATTGTAACAAATTCAGTAAAGACTTTAAAAATGGTCCACATCAAAACAATTAAAAAAACAAAAAAATAAGAGCTACTAAGCTGTAAAAAAGCCCACCTGAAAAGGCTACACTCTGTATGATTCCAACTGTATAACATTCTGGAGAAGACAGGACTATGGAGGCAGTAAAAAATCTGTCCTTGCCAGGGGTTGGGGGAGGGATGAACGGGTAGAGCACAAAGGCTTTTTTTTTTTTTTAAACATCTTTATTGGAGTATAATTGCTTTACATTTTTGTGTTAGTTTCTGCTGTGTAACAAAGTGAATCAGCTATACATATACCTATATCCCCATATCTCTTCCCTCTTGTGTCTCCCTCCCACCCTCCCTATCCCACTCCTCTAGGTGGTCACAAAGCACCGAGCTGATCTCCCTGTGCTATGCAGCTGCTTCCCACTAGCTATCTATTCTACATTTGGTAGTGTATATATGTCCATGCCAATCTCTCACTTCGTCCCAGCTTACCCTTCCCCCTCCCCGCATCCTCAAGTCCATTCTCTACATCTGTGCCTTTATTCCTGTCCTGCCCCTAGGTTCCTCAGAACCTTTTTTTTTTTTTTTTTAGATTCCATATATATGTGTTAGCATACGGTATTTGTTTTTCTCTTTCTGACTTACTTCACTCTGTATGACAGACTCTAGGTCCATCCACCTCTCTACAAACAACTCATTTCACTTCTTTTTATGGCTGAGGAATAGTCCATTGTATATATGTGCCACATCTTCTTTATCCATTCATCTATCAGTGGACACTTAGGTTGATTCCATGTCCTGGCTAGCACAAAGGCTTTTAAGGGCAGTTAAAATACTCTGTATAATTCTGTAAATGTGGATACATATCATTATACAGTTTTTCAAACCCATAGAATGTACAACACCAAGAGTGAACCCTAATGCAAACTATGGACTTTGGTAACAGATGTACCACTCTGGAAGGGATGTTGATAATAGGGACTATGCATTTCTGGGGCACATGGGAAATCCCTGTATATTCCTCTCAGTTTTGCTGTGAGCCTGAAACTACTCTGAGAAAACGTAGTCTTTAAAAATAAAAAAAAAAAAAGAGGCAAACTGAGATCAGTTCAAAATGATAAGAAAATCCAATCACAAGGATGTTCATGACCTTTGCTTAGAAGGCAAGGTGAAACCTATGTGACATTTAATCACTAACAGTGTCAAGGATCACAATCAGTAGCTTACTTAATTACTACAAAAAACGTACATTATATTAAAGTGTATGTTACAAGTTGATTTTGTTATTATCCCCAATTCATTGATCATTATTTGGGACTCAGAACAGTAAAGTGACTTACCCAGGATCACATAGACTTAACTAACGTGACATCTGGTAGAGTTGTAACTGAAACCTATCTTTCACCTTAAATTCGTGTATCCTTTTTTTTCTTTTATGCCTTCTACTCAATGGAGAGACTATGGAATTGAGAGCCAGTTACCTGGGTTTTAGCTCTGAATCTGGCAGTCTGAACAAGTGTAATAGTCTGTTTTATTAAAATGACTAGAGAAACTTATAGACACTTCCTCAGAATTGTAGTTCGTTCTTAGTGTACAGTAACCCACCTATGCTTGCTGCCACACAGTTCTTCCCCAGTTAGAAAAAGAAAAGCGAATTTTATATGAATTAGTCCACAGTTATGGAAAATACAATGAGTGCAAAGAGACAGCATGGAGGATGAATTTAATTTCTTTATCAGCTATGTACTTTTAGTATAAGAGCAGCCCGACCAGATGGAGAGAAACCAGAGAAGGCCTTTTAGGGAAATTATACTAGGCAGAGACAGACTAGTAGAATGCAAGCTGCATAAGGGGAACACCAGGAGCAATGCTGGAACACAGCTGGTGCTAAACACATATGTGTAGGATGTACCAATGTCCAAACCGCAGACTTAACTCTTTATTCAGTCTTAAAAAATTGAGTCTTTAGCTGGATTTTGTGCCATATTTTTGGTGTGATAGCACTGTCAGCTTGAGATACATGTACTTACATAAACACAGATGCATACATACACAAACATACACATACACACAGGATATTTTCAATTCCTTAGAATATATGTTAGGACTGCATCAAAACAAGTAGGCAAAAACAATACATCTGAATAATTCTAAGGACATGCAATTCTAATGTGTGTTCCTTCTTCTACCTCTTAAAGCTTTCCTCCAACAGAAATTTTCATTGGACAAGAGAGATTATGCATTGTTGAACCCACACTAGGGTTTATAAAACCTGAGATAAAATAAACTTATAGAAAGGTGAAAACCTGTCATTTCCTCTTACGCTCATAAATTTCAACCTTACTTCTTGAAAAATTCAGGTTTTTCTGCCAGACAATTCTAGCTGAGGCTCTGCTGTGGAGAGCATGTCAAAACCCTTTGAGCTAAAAACTGCATCTTGCCTGATAAACAGAGTTGTATTTTTTTTCAGTAAATATTATGCATTTGCCCAAGTTGGCATTTTTAAAGAAGTGTCCAAGGCCTGTTATTGCAAAAAAAGGCAAATTCATTTTCTATATCAAAATGTTTTTAAAAATAGATCTTTATGCATATATTATTTGTGTTGAAGTCTTAAAATCCTTATATATATATATATATATATATATATATATATATATATATATACACACACACACAAAGGCAATGGCATATAAAAGGAACATTGGTCTTTCAAGTACTGTGTTTCTCATCTGATTAGTTAGCAATTTGTACAATTACACCTAAATGGATGCAATGCTAATATCACTGCTTATTTTATTATAGCTGTAAAACAAGTACAGTGCTATCTGCCCTGCTTGTTCGTAATATTACTTACAAACAATTTTGTGTACACTCTATTTCAATTTCCCAGCTTGATTAGCTAACAATCTGCACTAAAACATTCAAGGTAAAATGGAAAACTAATTGCATAGAGATTTTTAAACTCATTTTCACGCAGCAGGATTTATTAGTGTCAATGAAGGTAAAAAGCAGTAGGAATTCTCTCATACCTTCACTAACTCCCTCTGCTAATTCAAAATATCCACAGAGAACTTAAATGGGATAGGATGCAGCAGTAGCATTTTTGGTAAGAGCAGTATTTGAAGAGGAGAAAATATTCCTTGGGTCTATGTATAGATTATGAATTGCTTTTATTCTGGATTGTTGCCTGAATTTTAGAATGTTGCATCAAATGATGGAGAAAAAGACAAAGCTGCTTTCTATTAAGGGCTGATTTCCACTCATTGCATTCTCTCACAATTTCCTATTTGGTGCCTTTATCTTATTCCTCTTAACTGGGTGATACCAATTATAGGATGCCACAAAAGGAACCCAGGTGATAAAAGGCTCAAAATATATAACACGGAGTAGTAGCTAAAAATCTGTTCCCCTAGACTGGAAAATAGAAAATCGTAAACTGAAATTGTCTTAAATAGTGTAAAGCAGGCCAAAACTGAATTTTTTAAACCATCAAAGCTTTTCAAAAATGAACATAAAATATAATATTTCAGTCCCAAATACTATTGATTTACAAAATTTTAAAGCTAGCTGTCACAAATATTTATGAACTTAGAGGTTAACAAATTCAAAGAACATTTAAAAGATAAACATTTTCTGGTAGATATTCCATAAGAGGAAGTCTGAAACTTTTGTCAATGATCTAGTTAAAAGTTTGAAAACAAACAAAAACAACAACAATAATAACAAAACCCACCAATATTTATTCTTAGCCTGAATGAAATTAATAATGCCATTGCCTTTAAAATGAAGCATATTTATCAGGTTGTTAAGATGTGATTTTTTATTTACCCTGCTTGTTTGGGTAGAGACAATCATATTACTGCCCTTGCAAACCCTCCTCCTGCATTCATTTTCCCTGTCTCTGGAAGAAATCTCAGTCTTTCTTCATTTTTCAGAAGTAAATAAATTGTCTTTTAGATATATTAGAGAATGCTGACTCCAAGGGTAGCATCAAACCTGCAGACTTTTTTCTAATTAAAGACTCCTCTTCTGCCCTTCTCCAGTCCTCTGGTTTTGCATACCGGTGGGTGGAGTGGGTGCTGTGAGCCTTCAATCTCTACCTCTGTCAAGAGCTGCAGTATTGGCCCGGCAGTGGTTTCTTCTGGGTGTGCAGATCCCAGTGTCTGACTCTGTCCAATGTTGGGGAAGGAAGGGATGTTTCTCTTGCAACTTTCCTCCCATTCCTGCATTGCTACCATCTACAGTTCTTTGATGTAAATCATGCCTGTTCTGACCTCTTGCGATTTCTGACCTCTAGCGATTTCTCTCTCTGCTACCTGATTTGTGAATTTCCTCTCTGGTGAACTCATCTTGCCCCTTCTACTTTCCTCTTGGGCAGAGTTCCATGCCAGGTGGCCTGGTCCAGCTGCTTTCTCAGGGATCACATCATACTTATGTTGTATATGTACGTGACCTTGCATGACCTTTCATTCTGAAAGGGAAGGCATTCACAAATAGGCTTCTCTACTTTGCTGCCCCAGGGCGGCTTGCTAACCACTGACTTTAGACCTCGGATTTTTCAGGATGTGTCAGATACCGGTCCCTCACACTTCCGAGAATATAAACCAAGATCTCCAAGTGATCCTCTTGGATTCCTGAGCTGAGGGTGAATTATTCCCATACCCATCATTTGAAAGTTTGGAAACTGTGCCCAAAAACTATCTTCCTCCAAAGAAAGCCCTACTCTTGGCTCTTCAACTGATAAACTAATACTTTGCCTTCTTTTCTATAGACTCAAGGTCGTGATGGGTTAATGATGACTAAACCAATTTCATAGTCTTTTATCAAGACCAGCCTATATATTCTAGCAAATCATGCCAGGATGTGGGTACCCTGTTCTTACTGTACTCTTCTTTGGAAACTCAGCCCTAACAATATAAGAAAGGTTACATTGTTACATTTGCCTTTCTCTTTCTGTTTCTCTCTCTCTGTTACACAGTCACAAAGTAGACATGATTCATTCATCATTAGGTTCTTATGAATTTGCAAACTTAACAGAAAGGCAATAGGGGCAGAATTGCCACCTTCTACCATTGATTTATAGTTCTAAATCTTTAAAAGATTTTATAATTTATCTTAAAGTTTCTTATAAGATTGCCATCTTCTGCCCTTTTTGTCTTTAAAAGGCTGAAAATCCCTCACACCTATTAATTTATACTAATACAATCACACATAAAATATGCCTATTTGAAATATAAGATGAATTATTCATATATTATAAAATTGGCCAATTGTCCTCTCTGGACAATTACTAAAAGTCTATTGTTAGAAGTGAGGTTAAATTTTGAAGGTATTAGATGGTATTACATTCATGTACATAGAAATGCGATTCCTTTTCTGACAATCTCCCCTTCCCAACCTCCTGCAATTTTCCAAATAAGTCATCTCCATGAAATAAAAAGCTTAGTGGGAAATGAAGCATTACTTCACCACATACTACACAAGTTAAATTTCACAGTACCCCTTTCACAAGTTTGGCTTAGATTCACGTCCTACTGGACCTAATCTAAATCTCGGGAATAATGTTTAAGCATCCTTTTGGGGACTGTGGGGGAGGGAGAGATGAAATGACACAGAGAGAGAGGAGGAGGAGGAGACATACATTAGTTAGTATAGGAGAGATTTTTTTTTATCATAACAAGCATCCACGCAATCTCAGTGACTTAATATGAAGTTTACTTCTTGTTCACTCTACACTTCCAATGTGCATCAGCATGTGGGTTCCTTGTCAATATTCAGGAACTCAAAGCAGAAAAACAGAATGTAGCAAATCGCACATTGTCTCCTAAGCTTGCATACTATCTCCCAGAAAGCAGCACGCACTACTCTGACTGAATGTTATTAGCCAAAGCAAATCGTATATCTAGACGTAACTTCAAAGGGGACGGAGTAATATGACTCTACCTGTGCCTGGATAGAGAAGAGAATCAGAGTATTTGAAAACATCCCTAACGACTTCCACAAGTCCATTAACCCAGCCAGCAGCAAGAATCAAAAGAGATAGATTAATGAGGTCATGTTTTTAAAGAATAATGACTGTGTTCATTTTCAGAGCATGGTCTAATACAGTGGTTCTCAAAGCATGGTCCATGGACTCCTGGGTGTCTCCAAAACCTAAAACATTTTCATAAGAACACTGGCATGTTATTTGCCTTTTTCAGTCCCATTCTCTCATGAGTTTATAGTGGAAATTTCTAGAAGTTATAAGACATGTCATATGGCAACAAATTGAATCCAGCTTCTCCCTATTGAAGCAGAAATTAAAGAAATTTACAAAAATACAAACAAGGTCGCTCTTCTCAAAATCTTTTGTCTTCAAAATATAGTTACTTTTTACAAATTACATAGTTTAACATTAAATGGCTTTATTATTTTTTAAAATTAATAATAAATACCTGAACTAAGGGTCAGAGTTTCCCATAGGATAGGCTGGACCTTTGTTGTTGCTGTATTATAGTTTAATTTCTTCCTCTCCAGACTTCCATCCTTCAATCCCCCAAAGGTGTTTTTTCCAAGAACACTTTCCGCCTCAAAATTCCTGCATCCAGATCTCTGTCTCAGAGTCTGTTTCGCAGACAGTCCATTTAAGACAGTTGGTGCAAGGAATGATTCAAGGAAACTAAAATTGGATTTTTGGGCTCTTCCACCTACTGGCCAGTGAGCAATGAGGACTCCCTCACTGGTGGTAAGTGGAACCCTGATCACACTTGTTAAGAGAAGTAGTAATAGTGCATATGTTAACACTTCCACTCATGGTGAATTGGATGAGATACCAAGAGTGTACTGATGGGTGATGTGTATGACATTTGGAAAGAGTGGGGTAAATAATAATAGGAGAATTAGAGAATTGAATGTCTCTTTCTGGAGCCAATGAATGATATGAAGAAAGAAAATTAAAGATTAAGACTGATTAATTACCAAGTAACCACAAGGGATGAAAGCAAGAGGGCCTGGAAACTTCTAAAGAGAGCCACTTCTTACAGCAGGAAGTCAGAAAAATTTGATCAGCCCTTAGTGTAATCATCAGAGTAGCAGAGCCCTGGAAGAGGTTGAATTTTAGTGTCAGGAGGCTCCTACCTCAATGTCAGGACCCTGAAGGGAAGAAGTGAGATCCTGAGATATTATGAACTTGAAAACCTTGAATCCTTAGATTGTCTTGAACTCTCTTATAGTAACCCAATTGCAGCTGCCTTGCTAGATGTAGAATCTCTTCTAGAGCAAATTAGCACTATCTCAGGAAGATGCCATGTGGCCACTGATCTGACAGAAACATTCTTTTATAATCCTATAAAGAAGGAGGATTAGAAACATTTTACTTGAATTGGAATGGACTACAATGAACCCTTATGGTTTTGCTATATTAACATTCTGTCTAATACAGTTCCTAAGGATTTGGACCATCTGGACATTTCACTGAATATCATATTGATTCATAATACAGATATTAATAGGAATGACTGGGCAAAAATTTGCACAAACCGTAAAAAAGCAAGTTGACAAATTGGAGTTCATCAAAATCTTAAAAGTTTACTTTTTAAACATCAGTGTTTAAAAGACAAGCCACTAACTGTGAGAACATATTTGCAAATCATTTACTTGATAAAGGATTTTGAATCTAGAATATATAAAGAACTCTCAATATCAATAATAAGAAAACACTCATTTTTTAAAATGGGCAAAAATTTGAACAGAAACTTAACCAAGAAGACATAAGGTATGGGGAATAAACAGATGAAAAATATCTTCAACATCATTAGAAATTAGGAAAAACAGAAAAAAGTACAATATGTTACCACTACACACCAATTATCATCTGTGGGTGTACAGACCCAGGGGGAACTCAGTTGCTTATAATGTCCCAGCCAGAAGCAGAAGAACTAAGACTCAAACATAGAATTGTCTGAGTTCAAAAAAGTGACCTCCCCGGTATACTATGTAACACACTATAGGCAACAGAATCGTTCAAAAATGCTCTCATGTTTTGCATGTAGTTGTTTTGGAATTAGCAGCTGTGGCTTCACACACATTCATACACACAAAATCGAACTTCTCTCCCATTTACTTTTTACAAATTAATCGATTCATTAATAATATTTCCCTAGTGGGTCTTTAAGTGCTTTTCAGCGTTTATTGGAGTGATGTGCTTCATTTAAAATTATATGAGGCAGTATTACACAGTGGTGGAGGGTTTAGGACTCAGTTTTCCAACTACAAGTTGAAATAGATTGATGTAAGTAGAATCAAAGAACGTGAGACTTCTCTTTTCTATTCTGGAAGACCCCCACCCCAATCATACATCCACTTCACCCCTGGATGTGAATATACTATATTTCATAAATCATGTCATTATCACATTGGAACATTCAGGAAACAAATTATGTTATGCCCCATCCTTCCCTCAAAGGTACTAAACTGTTTTATTTTTCAGTTTCAATCTGCCCCTCTAGAGCTTATATTTTAACTCCATGTTCATGGTTGCTTCTGAACATAATCCTGCAGACTTTCGGATGAGTAAAGCATACAATTACTTATATATGAACAAAAAAGTAGCTTGAGAAATTTCCTTCAGAATTAGATAACCTTAGAGAAATCCTGTTTGGGCTCACACTATAGGAGTTCAAATCTAGGCACTTACTACCTGTGAGACCTTTGAGCAGACTTCACAATCTCTCTGAACCGTTGTTTGCCTTCTTTTATTTATTTTCTTTTAAGATTTTTTTTTTTGATGTGGACCATCTTTAACGTCTTTATTGAATTTATTACAATATTGTTTCTCATTTATGTTTTGGTTTTTTGGCAGTGAGGCATGTGGGATCTTAGCTCTCAACCAGGATTCAAACCTATACCCCCTGCATTGGAAGGTGAAGTCTTAACCACTGGGCCACCAGGGGAGTCCCTGTTTGCTTTCTTTTAAATGAGAACCCTAGTACCTATATTTTAGGGTATCATGAATTAAATAAATTCAAGATATCAGCATGCAAAACCCAATTTTTTAAAAAAGGTGTAAACATTTTATATGTATCAAAGGAAAACCTTTCTATTTTAAAAGACTGCTTTTTAAAGTATGTGAATCTTTTATAAGAACATTTAAAAAAAAAAGAATGTTGTGGGTCAAGTATTTCAAAGGATTTATGATGTGCAAATGTAGACTTTTTGATGAATTTAGGAACTGGGGCTAGACTGAGTTGAATTGTTCTGCAACATGGGGGGATGGGTGAGGAGAAAAAATTAGAGTTCCCCAAGGCCATCAGGTGGGGAGAGGAGAAGTCAGAGGAGAGAGATGGAGAATAAAAACAAGTCTAGCTACCTAGACTTATTCCAGAAAAGTCGACACTATTATTACAAAGGATAATCCTAGCAGTGAAGTAGCCAAAAAGACTTTTAAAACTAGATGTGTACTGTGTGATTTTTGTTTTGCTCTTTGTAATGAAGGTTATTAAGTATAAGCCTTTAGCCATGAACCTATAGTTTTAAGTAAGTAATGATTTGATGCCTACTGCAGTCCTGTTTTAAAGGATACAGTTGTCCATGGTTTGGGAAGTCAGCTATGAGACTGATAGGAGAAAAGGATGTCGTCACTGTTCGGGTCAAATCTAAGATAAAGATAAAGGATGAGCAGCAATAAGTCATAACAATGAGTCAAAATCAGGTAGAAAATCAGAGGCGATGAATACAATGAGCAGGAAGCCCATCTGGGAATTTTCTGACATCTTGGAGAGGGAATGTGAAATGCTATAAAGATCATATAGATATGGGAACATATGTATATGTATAACTGATTCACTTTGTTATAAAGCAGAAACTAACACACCATTGTAAAGCAATTATACTCCAATAAAGATGTTTAAAAAATTTTAAAAAAAAGATCATATTGACCCCATCTAATATTTGTGATAATACAGTCATATTTGTGTGAGATATGTAGTTATAATATTCATATTTTGTCTATATATTAAGTACCTTTTTACCTTTCTGCCTTGAGGGTTCCTTTTCCATTAAAGACGTTAATATAGAAAGAAAATCTAGGCCATTACAAATAAGGCCTCTTACCTAAATCTGAAAAAATAAAAGCACAATACACCTGATAAGGATATTAAAGTAAAGGATTTCCTAGGCTTCTTATCAAGGTCTTGTGTTATCTTTCTGCAGGACACTTTCCTGTCCCCCAGCTACTTTTTAAATCCCGGTCAGGATGTGATCTCCAAAGCCTCATAGAATATATCTATTCCTATTCTCCTTCACGACAGATAAAACCTTCTGTAGCCATTACAATGTAATACCTTCACATGTAACTCAGCTTTGTTGAAAGAAAGCAATCTTTGTTTCTTTCTACTTTGAGTCCAATAGGGATTTTGTGCATTGGTTCTTTAAACAATGCTTTTACTTCCTTGAGTTTCTTTTGGACTGTGGTCGTTTTATTAGTTCTCAGATGATTTATGTATTTTCAATGTACAAGTGCCTAGAGGCTAAGATAAATAGAGGTATTTTTATAGTAAAATTTGAAAAATAGTTCAAGGCTTGAAAAAAGCAAAGCTTATTAGGTGCTCAAAATTAAAATGAATGCTTTCTCTGTCATGCTATTTTTGCAAGGGACAAAACAAGACATGTGAAGAGAAGGTCTGATAAATACTCTACTTTTTATCTCTATCCACAGCACATCAATGTCTAGGATAAATATTAAGTCATTTACTATAACGTATCTGGATATTTTAGAAGAGAATAATCCTGAAAACTATAGCCCTCTAACTGGGGCACATGGATCCTGGGATATTTAGGCCTCTACTCTTTAAGTGTTGGAAATAATTGCCAGTCAACACACCAATGAGACTATCACACCTAGATTTTCTTACCCCATTCCTTCCTCATGCAGAAATATCAGATTTCTATGGATCCATTGATATATTAACCCATATTAGTAAGGTTGTTATCATTATGTTAAAAATAAATCACACGTTTGTGTACTTCTGTGCTTTGATCAATTATAAGGGGATTTGATAGTTTAATGCTCCAGGGGGGCATCTTCCTGCCCATGGTGGATGGAGAAGCCTTCCCCACATACCATGTACTAATACAAAGAATAGACAAAACCTATTTTCCCTAAAGCTCATTTTTACTGTATTAAAAGATGGTAAATTTTTACTGATATTTCCAAGTTTATGTTTTGTAGCTGTCACATTAGTCTCCCATCAAGCTTAACTAAACACCCCCCAAATTCCTGATTTGATTATGCTCATGAAGATTAATTATTATCTATGTAAGATCACTTGCATGTTGACTTAAGTATATATGAATTATATCTAGTATAAAAATCAAAGTTAAAAGAATTTTGGCATAAAATGTTCCTATTTGGAACAGGTTAAAGAGAATTACTAACTCTATGGGCTGAACTATTCGTAGCTGAAGTTTTTTGACAAAATGAGTACTGAGTAACAATGCATGGAGGAGAAGTGTTCTGGAAAGGATGGAGGTCAAACATGAGTGGCTGATGCACCTTATTACCCTCAGTAATAGATACAGCTTGTAATGTAGGTTCACAACCTGCATGAAGGTGATGAAAATCAACACCAGGCAATCAGCACTGGTTTTGATGAGGCGCTCAGGGGCAGTGAATAGTAGGGGAAAAGGACAGGGTCATGGTTGGGCCCCGGTGAACATGGATATAGAAGAGGTGAGTAGAAAATTAAAAAACCAGTGAAAGTACTGAATGGAAGCCAGAGATGTGGGAAGGAAAAAACAGCAGCATATGTGTAAAGAAAGGAGGGAATGGAAGTTTTCAGAGAAGGCAATGCAGAGACTATGCTGGAGAGGGCAGTTTCTACAGAGTGCTGAGGGCAAAACACAGAACATAGTGCAGGAGGTGATGAAGTGGATGCAGAGCTGATTATTTATTTTGAAAGCTTGTTTTAGGTGACAAAGAAATCACCAAACAGCAGGGAATGTGAGTTAGAAAAAAAGATTTTTTTCTTTTAATATTGAATAATTGCATATGTTTGGGATAAAAATCCAATAAGAAGACAAATGCTGATCATGTAGAAAAGAAAAAGCGTGATGGATGGAGCAAGGCATTTGAGATGCGGGGAGGTTGGAAATCAAAGCCAGCATGCAGGGATCTACTATGTATGGCAGAAAGCACACCCCATCCATGGGTAAGGGAGGGCAGTTGGAAAGTGAATGAATGAACATCTACTCAGGCGTAAAGATCAGGGAAGGTAATATAGAAAACTATTGGTTTCATTGTCTTAATGAGGAAACAAATGAATTTGTCTTGAGGTTGAGCGAGTACCTTGTAGGTAGGGAGTTTGAAAGGAAATTCAAAGTCTGGAAGGGTTGCTTCAGGCAATGAGGGAGGAAGTGTTGCTTCAGGCAATGAGGGAGGAATCTGGAGAAGGGATCTTTTGGAAGATCCATGGACAGTATTGGGATTGCATGTGTCATTAGAGAACAGGAATTTATATTGGCTTTAGTATGCAATGCTGGGACATGTTGTCCAGGCACACTCAGGGACCCAGGGGAAGGAGGGGCTAAGTTGCATGGTTATGTCAATTCAAAGCGGTTACCATGGAACGAAAATGAGGTGAGAGTGTTTAGGATAATAGGGAGAAATGGATTCTATGTTTCATAGTTGGGTGACAATATAATTTATCATCCAAAATGGAACATATTTAAGAATGAAAGAGGACAACTAAATAGGATGCCAGGAAACAGGAGTAAACTGAGTCTGTCACCAGGAGAATGGGGATAAATGACCATCCTGCTCATAGTGATTAAAACTAATTTTTAAAAAGACCATATGGATTGGGGAAAAACTTCTAGTAAATGGTCTAAGTCCAGTTGAGGTTGGAGAAAAGTTAGACTGTGAGTAATAGAGTAAAAGTCCTGGAAGTGTAGAGTACTGTGGCTAAAAGAAAATTGGGCTATAAGCATTTAGATCTCAGAACTTCCATATATATTTGGCTCTGGTTAATGAAACAATGTAGTGACACTGGAGGTAAGGAGACTGCTGGGTTCAGAAAGTCACAGTGGACTAAAGTTAAGGTGTGGATGTATATTATCCCACACATTCTAAAGTTGTCCAGGAAGATAGTGGAATTGATGGTGGAGAGAAAGTTTTTAAGCCAGAGGCCAGAGTCCTCAAAGAATGTGAAGAAATGAGCTTGAGGGATGTCAGTCAGGAACAAGAATGAGGTCTAGGTGACACGAGGTTCAATAAAGATATTTTTATAAGAGGGCACAAGAGCTATTAAGGAAATGAATACATTTGGCATTGCTTCATGTCATCAAGTATTGGAATCACCCTTGATCCATGCTCGTGCCCAAACGTTGATTATAATATTTTTTCCAATGCCTACAGGCAGAGAATTCACTTTTTATGGTAACCAAGATTGTCAAGTTCTACATATCAGTTTTAATACTCATTTTATTTTATTTTATTTTTTTAAACATCTTTATTGGAGTATAATTGCTTTACAATGGTGTGTTAGTTTCTGCTTTATAACACTCATTTAAATGAATAACTTGGACCTCTTGTTTATGTTTTGATTTTGATTAACAAGAATTCATTCATAAAGGGCAATCTATTCTTCCTCTGGCAGTAAAAATAGGATTCATTGCCTATAAACGTCAGACTTTAGACTATAAAGAATATCTGAAATTAAATGACAAAATTTGAGGCTTCTTTGAGATTCTTTATGATGAGATCTCAACTGTTTCCTATAGACCAATTTTTATATATCAATAAAAGTGTAAAATTCAGGGAAAAATATATTCACATTTTTGTTGATATCATAAATACTTGCTATCTTCACTCTTTGTCTCTGATTTCAATACACAAAAATCCTATTGCGTGTGTACAGAAGTTTTATATTTTTTTTCCTTTCTACCATAATTTTTTCTTTACATCTTTATTGGAGTATAACTGCTTTACATTGTTGTGTTAGTTTCTGCTGTACGAGAAAGTGAATCAGCTATACGTATACATATATCCCCATATCCCCACCCTCTTGCATCTCACTCCCACCCTCCTTATCCCACCCCTCTAGTTGGACATAAAGCACCAAGCTGATCTCCCTGTGCGATGCAGCTGCTTCCCACTAGCTAGCTATTTTACATTTGGTAGTGTATATATGTCCATGCCACTCTCTCACTTTGTCCCAGCTTACTCTCCACCCTCCCCATGCCCTCAGGTCCATTCTCTACATCTGCGTCTTTATTCCTGTCCTGCCCCTAGGTTCTTCAGAACAGTTGTTTTTTTTTTTTTTTTTGATTCCATATATATGCGTTATTGTACGGTATTTGTTTTTCTCTTTCTGACTTACTTCACTCTGTATGACAGACTCTAGGTCCATCCACCTCACTACAAATAACTCAATTTCATTTCTTTTTATGGTTGAATAATATTCCACTGTATATATGTGCCACATCTTCTTTATCCATTCATCTGTCAGTAGACATTTAGGTTGATTCCATATCCTGGCTGTTGTATATAGGGCTGCAATGAACAATGGTGGTACATGTCTGTTTTTGAATTATGGTTTTCTCAGGGTATATGACCAGTAGTGGGATTTCTGGGTCGTATGGTAGTTCTGTTTTTAGCTTTTGAAGGAAACTCCATGCTGTTCTCCATACTGGCTGTATCGATTTACATTCCCACCAACAGTGCAAGAGGGTTCCCTTTTCTCCACACCCTCTCCAGCATTTGTAGTTTGTAGATTTTCTAATGATACCCATTCTAACCAGTGTGAAGTGATACCTCATTGTGATTTTGATTTGCATTTCTCTAATGATTAGTGATATTGAGCATGCGTTCATGTATTTTTTGGCAATCTGTATATCTTCTTTAGAGAAATGTCTGTTTAGGTCTTCCACCCGATTTTAGATTTGGTTGTTTGTTTTTTTGATATTGAGCTGCATGAGCTGCTTGTATATTTTGGAGATTAATTCTTTGTCAGTTTCTTCATTAGCAAATATTTTCTCCCATTCTGATGGTTGCCTTTTTGTCTTGTTTAATGTTTCCTTTGCTGTGCAAAAGCTTTTAAATTTCATTAGGTCCCATTTGTTTATCCTTGTTTTATGTCCATTACGTTAAAAAGTGGGTCAAAAAGGACCTTGCTGTGATTTATGTCATAGAGTGTTCTGCCTATTTTTTCCTCTAGGAGTTTTACAGTGTCTGGCCTTACATTTAGGTCTTTAATCCATTTTGAGTTTACTTTTCTGTATGGTGTTAGGGAGTGTTCTAATTTCATTCTTTTTTTGTGTAGCTGTCCAGTTTTCCCAACACCACTTATTGAAGAGGCTGTCTTTTCTCCATTGTATATTCTTACCTCCTTTGTCAAAGATAAGGTGACCATATGTGCATGGTTTTATCTCTGGGCTTTCTATCCTGTTCCATTGATATATATTTCTGTTTTCATGCCAGTACCATACTGTCTTGATTACTGTAGCTTTGTAGTAGAGTCTGAAGTCAGGGAGCCTAATTCCTCCAGCTCCATTTTTCTTTCTCAAGATTGCTTTGGCTATTCAGGGTCTTTTGTGTTTCCATAAAAATTGTGAAATTTTTTGTTCTAGTTCTGTGAAAAATGCCATGGGTAGTTTCATAGGGATTGCACTGAGTCTGTAGATTGCTTTAAGCCATATAGTCATTTTCACAATGTTGATTCTTCCAATCCAAGAACTTGGTGTATCTCTCCATCTGCTTGTATCATCTTTAATTTCTTTCATCAGTGTCTTATAGGTTTCTGCATACAGGTCTTTTGTCTCCTTAAGTAGGTTTATTCCCCGGTATTTTACTCTTTTTGTTGCAGTGGTAAATGGGAGTGTTTCCTTAATTTTTCTTTCAGATTTTTCATTGTTAGTGCATAGGAATACAAGAGATTTCTGTGCATTAATTTTTTATCCTACTACTTTATCAAATTCATTGATTAACTATAGTAGTTTTCTGGTAGCATCTTTAGGATTCTCTATGTATAGTGTCATGTCATCTGCAAACAGTGACAGTTTTACTTCTTTTCTGATTTTGATTCCTTTTATTTCATTTTCTTCTCTTAATGCCATGGCTAAAACTTCCAAAACTATGTTGAATAATAGTGGTAAAAGTGGCCACCCTTGTCTTGTTCCTGTTCTTAGAGGAAATGTTTCAGTTTTTCACCATTGAGAATGATGTTGGCTGTGGGTTTGTCATATATGACCTTTATTATGTTGAGGTAGGTTCCCTCTATGCCCACTTTCTGGAGGGTTTTTATCCTAAATGAGTGTTGAATTTTGTCCAAAGGTTTTTCTGCATCTATTCTGATGATCATATGGTTTTTATCCTTCAGTTGGTTAATATGGTGTATCACATTGATTGATTTTTGTATACTGAAGGATCCTTGCATTACTGAAGTAAACCCCACTTGATCATGGTGTATGATCCTTTTAATGTGCTGTTGGATTCTGTTTTCTAGTATCTTGTTGAGGATTTTTGCATCTATGTTCATCAGTGATATTGGTGTGAAGTTTTCTTTTTTTTTGACATCTTTGTCTGCTTTTGATATCAGGGTGGTCTTGTAGAATGAGTTTGAGAGTGTTCCTCCCTCTGCTATATTTTGGAAGAGTTTGAGAAGGATAGGTGTTAGCTCTTCTCTAAATGTTTGGTAGAACTCGCCTGTGAAGCCATCTGGTCCTGGGCTTTTGTTTGTTGGAAGATTTTTAATCACAGTTTCAATTTCAGTACTTGTGATTGGTCTGTTCATATTTTCTATTTCTTCCTGGTTCAGTCTTGGAAGGTTGTACTTTTGTAAGAAGTTGTCCATTTCTTCCAGGTTGTCCATTTTATTGGCTTACAGTTGCTTGTAGTACTCTCTTATAACCTTTTTTTATTTCTGCATTGTCAGCTGTTACCTCTCCTTTTTCATTTCTAATTCTGTTGATTTGAGTCTTCTCCTTTTTTTCTTGATGATTCTGGCTAATGGTTTATCAATTTTCTTTATCTTCTCAAAGAACTAGCTTTTAGTTTTATTGATCTTTGCTATTGTTTACTTCATTTTTTTTTTCATTTATTTCCGATCTGATCTTTATGATTTTTTTCCTTCTGCTAACTTTGGGGTTTTTTTGTTCTCCTTTCTCTAATTGTTTTAGGTGTAAGTTTAGGTTGTTTATTTGAGATTTTTCTTATTTCTTGAGGTAGGATTATATTGTTATTAACTTCCCTCTTACAACAGCTTTTGCTGCATCCCATAGGTTTTGGGTCATCGTGTTTTCATTGCCATTTGTTTCTAGGTATTTTTTGATTTCCTCTTTGATTTCTTCAGTGATCTCTTGGTTATTAGTAGTGTATTGTTTAGTTTCCAAGTGTTTGTATTTTTTACAGTTTTTTTCCTGTAATTGATGTCTAGTCTCATAGTGTTGTGGTTGGAAAAGTTATTGACAAAATTTCAATTTTCATAAATTTATCAAGGCTTGATTTGTGACCCAAGATATGACCTATTCTGGAGAATGTTCCATGAGCACTTGAGAAGAAAGTGTATTGTGTTGTTTTTGGATGAATGTCCTATAACTATCAATTAAGTCCATCTTATTAATGTGTCATTTAAAGCTTGTGTTTCCTTATTTATTTTCATTTTGGTTGATCTGTCCATTGGTGAAAGTGGGGTTTTAAAGTCTCCTAGTATTATTGTGTTACTGTCTATTTTGCTTTTTATGGCTGTTGGCTTTTGCCTTATGTATTGAAGTGCTCCTATGTTCAATGCATAAATATTTACAATAGTTATATCTTCTTCTTTCATTGATCTCCTGATCATTTTGTAGTGTCTTTCTTTCTCTCTTGTAATAGTCTTTATTTTAAAGTCTATTTTGTCTTTTATGAGTATTGCTGCTCCAGCTTTCTTTTGATTTCCATTTGCATGGAATATCTATTTCCATCCCCTCACTTTCAGTCTATATGTGTCCCTAGGTCTGACGTGGGTCTCCTGTAGACAGCATATATACTGTCTTGTTTTTGTATCCATTCAGCCAGTCTGTGTCTTTTGGTTGGAGCATTTAATCCATTTACATTTAAGGTAATTAGCAATCTGTATGTTCCTATTAACATTTTCTAAATTGTTTTGGGTTTGTTTTTGTGGTTCTTTTCCTTCTCTTGTGTTTCTCACTTAGGGAAGTTCCTTTAGCATTAGTTGTAAAGCTGGTTTGGTGGTGCTGAATTCTGTTAAGTTTTGCTTCTCTGTAAAGGTTTTAAATTCTCCATCAAATCTGAATGAAATCCTTGCTATGTAGAGTAATCTTCATCTTAAATTTTTCCTTTTCTTCACTTTAAATATGTCCTGCCACTCCCTTCTGGATTGTAGAGTTTTTGCTGAAAGTTCAGCTGTTAACCTTATGGGGATTGCCCTGTATATTATTTGTTGCTTTTCCCTTGCTGCTTTTAATATTTTTGTTGTATTTAATTTTTGATAGTTTGATTAATATGTGTCTTGGTGTGTCTCTCCTTGGATTTATCCTGTATGGGACTCTCTGCACTTCCTGGACTTGATTGACTATTTCTTTTCCCATGTTAGGGATGTTTTTTACTATAATCTCTTCAAATAATTTCTCAGACAGTTTCTTTTTCTCTTCTTTTTCTGGAACCCCTATTATTTGAATGTTGGTTCATTTAATGTTGTCCCAAAGGTCTCTGTGACTGTCTCAATTCTTTTCATTGTTTTTTCTTTATTCTGCTCTGTGGCAGTTATTTCCACTATTCTACCTTCCAGGTCACTTATCCATTCTTCTGCCTCAGTTATTCTGCTATTGATTCCTTCTAGAGTATTTTTGATTTCATTTATTGTGTTGTTCATCATTGTTTGTTTGCACTTTAGTTCTTCTATGTCTTTGTTAAATGTATCTTGAATTTTCTCCATTCTGTTTCTGAGATTTTGGATCATCTTTACTATCATCATTCTAAAGTCTTTTTCAGGTAGACTGCTTATTTCCTCTTCATTTGTTTGGTCTGGTGGGTTTTCCCCTTGCTCCTTCATCTGCTGCATATTTCTCTGTCTTCTCATTTTGTTTAACTTACTGTGTTTGGAGTTTCCTTTTCCCAGGCTGCAGGTTTGTAGTTCCTGTTATTTCTGGGGTCTGCACCCAGTTGGTGAGGTTTGTTCAGTGGTTTGTGAAGGCTTTCTGGTGAAGGGGACTGGTGCCTCTTTTCTGGTGGGTGGGGCTGGATCATGTCTTTCTGGTGGGCAGTGTCATGTCTGGCAGTGTGTTTTGGGGTGTCTGTGAACTTAGTATGATTTTAGGCAGTTTCTCTGCTAATGGGTGGAGTAGTGTTCCTGTCTTGCTAGTTGTTTGGCATGGGGCATCCAGCACTGGAGCTTGCTGGCCATTGGGTGGACCTGGGTCTTAGTAGTGAGATGGAGATCTCTGGGAGAGCTCTCGCTGATTAATATTACATGGGGCTGGGAAATCTCTGATGGTCTTATGTCCTTGATTCGGCTCTCCCACCTCAGAGGCTCAGGCCCGGAACTGGCTGGAACACCAAGACCCTGCCAGCCACACGGCACAGAAGAAAAGGAAGAAAAAAGAAAAAAATGAACAGACAGAACCTCAAAACAAGAGGTAAAAGCACAACTAAACAGACAAAATCACACAGAAATATACACACACACAGTCACAAAAAAAGATTAAAAAAAAAGGAAGAAAGCAACCAAACCAATAAACAAACCCACCAATGAAAACAAGCACTAAAAAGTAAACTAAGATAAATATAAAAACAAAAACAAATCAAATGCAGAAAGCAAACCCCAAATCTACATTTACTCCCAAAGTCCATTGCCTCAATTTGGGGAACATTCGTTGTCTATTCAGGTATTCCACAGATGCAGGGTACATCAAGGTGATTGTGGAGATTTAATCCGCTGCTCTTGAGGATGTTGGGAGAGATTTCCCTTTCACTTCTTTGTTCTCACAGCTCCCGGGGTTCAGCCTTGAATTTGGCCCCACCTCTGCACAAAGGTCACCTTCAGGCATCTGTTCCTGCCCAGAAAGTGTGAGTTAAAGTAGCGGCTGATAAGGGCTATTTTGCTCACTGAGGCCAGGGAGAGAGAGGGATATTGTAATCATAATTGGAATGCAGGGCTTGCCTGCAGCAGCAGAGGCTGGTGTGACATTGCAACAGCCTGAGCCATGCCGTGTGTTCTCCTGGGGCAGTTGGCCGTGGATCACAAGACCCTGGCAGTGGCGGGCTGCACAGGATCCCAAGGGGGTGTGGGTAGTGACCTCTGCTTTCACACAGGATTCTTGATGGCAGTGGTGGCAGCAGTAGCCATCTGTGCCCGTATCTGGGGTTTGAGGTGATCGCCGTGGCTCACGCTCGTCTCTGGAGCTCACTAAGACGGTGCTGTGAATCCTCTCTCCTCATGCACCCTGAAGCAATTGTCTCTTGCCTCTACAGCAGGTCCAGACTTTTTCCCAGACTCCCTCCCAGCTAGCTGTGGCACACTAGCCCTCTTCAGGCTGTCTTCATGCAGCCAACCCCAGTCCTCTCCCTGGGATCTGATCTCCGAAGTCCAAACCTCAGCTCCCAGCCCCAACCCGCCCCAGCGGGTGAGCAGACAAGCCTCTCAGGATGGTGAGTGCTGCTCGGCACTGACCGTCTGTGCAGGAATCTCTCCTCTTTGCTTTCTGCACCCCTGTTGCTGCACTCTCCTCTGTGGCTCCAAAGCTTCCCCTACTCACCCCCTGTCTCCGCCAGTGCAGGGGCTTCCTAGTGTGTGGAAACTTTTCCTCCTTCACAGCTCCCTCCCAGAAGTGCAGGTCCCATCCTTGTTCTTTTGTCTCTGTTTTTTCTTTTGCCCTACCCAGGTGTGTGTGTATTTTCTTGCCTTTTGGGAAGTCTGAGGTCTTCTGCCAGCATTCAGTAGGTGTTCTGTAGGAGTTGTGCGACATGTAGATGTATTTCTGATGTATTTGTGGGGGGGAAGGTGACCTCTACGTCTTACTTCTCTGCCATTTTGAAAGTCTCCTCTTTCTACCATTATTAAAAGGAATAACTTCTTGCTAGCATTTATAAAATGTCTCAGCATATCCCAAATAAGCTAAGGCTTTAACAAGAGAAAATTAGACATTAAAATATTACTTGCCTCATTACATTTAAGATATATTTTTTTACCACACTAAAATCATAGCTTGATGTGGGACGTAGGCTTTTTGAAAACTTGGAGAATTTTGCTGACACCAAAATGTAATCACTCAATGACCTGCAAGTAAAGTAATTGTAGTTTATTAGCATAACCAAGATTTTAATTTAAGTTGATTATATAAGATTGTTGAAATTATAGCAAGTTTTCACAGATCAAAAGTAAAAAAATTACCTTAACATTTAAGGAACCTATTAATTGTTGACACAATTGTTATAGCAATTGTTGCATTAATAACATTTTAATTACTGTATATAAAAAATGTTGATACTTAATATGCTAGGTGAGTAAATCTCCCCTTGGCCCTTACTTTTTCTCCTGAGGTAGGCTTATTCATGAAAATGTTGGCTTTCTTCTTTTTCATCTTTTCAGCCTAAGGTCTCTCAGTAGAGATGAAAATTAATTTAATTTTCAACCCCTCTTATGGGAATACTATCAAGCTTCCAAATTTCATCACATTTACATAGTCCCTCTAAACTCATTTCACAGGCCCTGCCAAGCTGTAATCTTCTTCAAATGTAGTCAGCCACATGATTAACAATTTCTAAAGATGATATTGTGTAATCTTAAAGATAAAAGTAAGCTAGCTTTAAATTGTTTGTTCACCAAATTTTGCTAAATATTTTTTTCAATCATATGGCACAAGTCTGTTATCAAATATTTTACCCATATGAACAGAGAGTGTTACAGGAAGCTCCAAAACTTCAAGTAATGAGGACAGCGGTTGTTATATGAATAAGTTCAGGGTTTTCTTAATCATGGAAAAATACAGAGCTAAAAACAGGAATCATAGGATCGAACCAATTTCTCTTCTTTAATGTTAATGAGAAGTTGCAGCTGTCTGTTTGCTGATCCTTTAAATTACTATACTTATTCTGAAAGAGAGCATAACCTTCCCTGTAAAAGCAAGCATGCTCAATATTTCACAGTACAGAAATCTAAAAGAGAGTTGAGAAAGACATAAAAATGGCAGCTCCTAAAAGAAACAAGTCCAGAGGAAAAAGAAAAAACTTTGACATACATTCTACAATGTAATTTAAATATGCTTTATATTTTATTCAACATTTTTCCCAGCTTCAGACCCTGCATGCCTTTCAGTCATAATTTTCTCCTGTTTCCTTTAAACATTCTTTTTTTTCCAAATTCTGGACACCTCTGTGTTGGGTTTAAATGATACACTATGAGTAAATAAGTGAAGGTCAAGACATGTGCATTTTATTATCTTTGGTAAATTAAAATATGTTAATTAGTGGTTCTCAAAGTGTGATCCCTGGGCCATCAACATCTGCATCACCTGGGAAATGCAAATTCCAGGTACCACCCCAGACATACTGAATCACAAACCCTGGGCATCAGACCCAGCAGTCTATGTTTCAACCACCTTTCCAAGTGATTCTGGTGTATGCTAAAATTTGTGTAAAGGAAGATAACGTTATTGGTATTTTAGCATATGGATTTTTTCCTATTCGAAATTACAAAAAAAATTGTTAACAGTTTGTTATCATTGGAGACATAAAGTGGAAAGGAAGAATCATTCCTTCTTTGCTATTAGAATTTTCTAACAAAGTTAGATTATTATTTTTATTTTATCAGGACTTATCTATACATTGGAAGGATAACCCATTTTTTCTTTGCATTTTTATAGTTCCTTACATATCTAAAATACAAATAAAATGTTATTTTTTTTAAGATGTGAATTTAATTCAGTTCTTCTCAGAGCATCTATTCATTCCAGAGATCAATCTTGTTATCTTGTAAGTGTTTGTTTTGTGCCAGAAACTGTGCCAAGACCTTGGGTAAAGAAAATGAATGATGAATAAGACAATTCTTTCTGCCAAGACACTCCAATCTATTTGAGGAGAAAAATGTAGAAACTACTATAGTTTTCCAAAGTTGGGAGGGTTAATCTCTAGTCTTAGGATCTATCATCCATAAAAATGTACATTAAAAATGAAAAGTTCTATCCATTATTTTTCCCAAAAGGACTTGAGTTCTGATATACATAAGTGGTATTAATAAAATAAAATGTCAGAATCATGAAAAAAAGTAAACAAAAATCTCAACCATGTAGATTCATTTTTTTTTTTATTTCAAGAAACATTTTTAAGTGCCTACTTTGTGCCATGTATTATGCCATGCACTGAGAATTCATAGGATGGAATATCTACCTTTAAGGCATTTTTTGTGTGGTAGAAATGATGGAAGCTAAGTCAAATTACAAATAGTAAATCCTCAAAACCCTAAGAATGAAATCTGGACGGATTATAAGGAGGATGGTGTCTAGGTGACAAAAGGGAATGGTCAGCTTTCCTGGGAATAATGTTTTTAAGTTTATCTAATTAATGTTATTCCCTCATTTTCAAAATAATAAATCTCAGTAAGGGACAAAGTAGAAAGAAGAGAACTTTTGCTCTCATAGTTCACAAAAAACCTCTGCAGAACAGTTTTGTATATTTCTTTTGTTCTATTTTCCTACCAATATTCCTTTCCCAGTTGAGTTTATGCTTTACTTAAAAGGTTTTGTGATGATTTTTTCTGCTAATACATGACAAATGTCTAATGATTTTTCATGATATCCTTTTAAAATAGCTAAACAGTATTCTATCATAACTTCTCATATTTATCCACCTCAAAGTTTGGTTTTATAATTCATACTACCATTATAAATCTTATAGAGTGTCTTTTGCTGGTATTCACAGGTGTACATATTTATTCTCTAGATATGAATTTGTGAAATAGAAAAACAAATTTTTTTTAAGGTTCTTGATGCATATAGCTGCATTGCCTTACAAAACAGTGAACACTCTCAAAGAATCTTTTTTTTTTTTTTTTTTTTTGGTTCTGGAAATCTTGCCAAATAAGGAAATAATGATAATATCTATCTCATAATTATAAAATGAAACAAATGTACTAGTTTTTGAGAGTAGAAAAATATTTTCTTAAACTTGATACTAGTATAAATTATCATGTAAAGATTTGTTAAAGAAAATTTGTGTAAAAAACATGGGCAATATCATTGACAACTGTTTTACAGCAACTTAAAATTTAGTTCATGTAGCCATTTCAGTGTAATACTGTGTATCATAATGTGTAGGATCTCGAGTCACGATGCTAGGAATTAAGTCCCAGTTCAGCCACCAACAGGCCGTATTATTTGAGCAAATTATTGAATCTCTCTAAGTCTTAGTTTTTTAACCTCTAAAATGGGGTTAAAATATTTTTTTAAGGTATCTGAGATAATTAACTAAAATAATGTGTATAAGCCCTTAAGCAATAAATGCAAGTGTATAAAGACATCAAGAAAGGTTTATTATTATTATTGATGGCATTTGGTAAATATAGATATTGAGACAAATTTATTTCTCTGTGTCTCAGTTTCTTTGTATAAAGAAAGGTTTGTATCAGCATATGTCTCAAACATAAGGCCGCTTCTGAAATGGTTCCCATTGATCCCTGCTACCTGGTATTCAGGTGTTTGTGTAAATTCCTGCCGTTGAGCATGGGCTGGACCTAATGGCTTTCCTATGACTAGGGGAATATGGCAGAAGTAGAAGGAGGCTTTTGAGATTTGGTTACACAGGTCTGTAATTTCCATCTTTCTTGTGCTCTCATGTGCTGTGGTAGGCTTACGCTGGTGAAGCCAGTTGTCATCTTGTGACTTGTCACTGGGAGAGGTCCACAGGGAGTGAAACTGAGGAACTGAGGTTCTCTGTGCAATAGCCTGTGAGGTACCAAATCCTTCCAACAGCCATTTGAGTGACCTTGGGAGCTGATATTTCCCACTGGAATTAGGAGATGTCCATAGCCCCAGCTGACACCTTGGTATCATGTGAAAGACTATGATCTAAGCCATGCTTGAATTACTGACCTACAGATACGGTGAGTTAACACATATTGTTGCTTTAAACCACTATATTTTGGAGTAACTTGTTCTACAGAAATAGATAACTAATATAATCCCTTAAAGTTTATGAAACTTAGTGATTAAAAACAATCCTTTAGATTTTTATCTTTTCTAAGGCATATGCATTTGTGTATCTTGTAAAAAACTCTTCATTAAAAAAATATGTAATTTTCCATAATAGATGAAAGCTCTAATTTGAAAAGAAACACGCACCCCAATGTTCACTGCAGCACCGTTTACAATAGCCAAGCCATGGAAGCAACCTAAATGTCCATAGACAGCTGAATGGATAAAGAAGATGTGAGATATATATATGCCATGGGATATTACTGAGCCATAAAAAGAATGAAATATTGCCATTGAGGCAACATGGATGGACTTAGAGATTATCATATAAAGTGAAGTAAGTCAGACAGAGAAAGACAGATATATGGTATCACTTATATATGGAATCTAAAAAATAGTACAGATGAACTTATTTACAAAACAGAAACAGACTCACAGACATAGAAAACAAACTTAGGGTTACCAAAAGGGAAGGGGGCGGGTAACTTGGGAATATGTAATTCTTTGAAAGGAATTTTACTAAGCGTTTATCACACAAATGTTTATGTACATTTGTTAAAAACGTTGGAATTATTTCTTCCCATATCAGCTTTAAGGAGGCAGGGCATTTAATTATAACAAGTACCTCCCATCACTACATTAAAAAACTCTCGGGCTTCCCTGGTGGCGCAGTGACTGAGAATCTGCCGCCAATGCAGGGGACACGGGTTCGAGCCCTGGTCTGGGAAGATCCCACATGCCTTGGAGCAACTAGGCCCGTGAGCCACAACTACTGAGCCTGCGCATCTGGAGCTTGTGCTCCGCAACAAGAGAGGCCACGACAGTGAGAGGCCCGCGCACCGCGATGAAGAGTGGCCCCCGCTCACCGCAACTAGAGAAAGCCCTAGCACAGAAACGAAGACCCAACACAGCCAAAAATAAATAAATACATAAATAAATTTTTTAAAAAAATAAAATACTCTCTATTTTATTAGCTCACTAATGTTTGTTAATATATCATCCCAGTACCGATATTTAAATTATTCTGGGACTAAACCTCTAGTTTTCAATTCCTCTGAAAGAATGTTGTAAAATTCAAAAGACTGTTTTAAAATTAATTTACATTCACGTTAATTATAAAAAGAGGGAAAATGAAAGCTCAAAATGAAGGAGGTGAAATTTAAGTTCTTATTGAAAAAGTTATAGATTATTTGAATAATAATTTTAAACTATATATATATTCATTTGATCTCAAAATATATTCTTCTCACTTAACACATAAAAGTCTTAAATATATGTTAGCATTAATTTTAATAATTTATTTGTTATTGTTAGATTATAAATTATCTATTAATTATAACAATGGAAATGTAACATGTTAATGTCTTGATAACATACACATAAATGCTTATTTACTGGATTTTTAAAATTTTTGGTAAGTAAATAAACACAGCTTTCAAAAAGTAGAAAATGGCCTATTCTACAATTTTGTTCCAGGAAAAAGTCCTTCCAAAATCGTAATTTTGGATGAATTTCAATATTATACTAAGTGGAACATATTAATAAACCATTTGGCAAAGAGGAACAAAGGATTTTGTGCTTTACTATGCCTACTACTGCTCCTTTTTGGCTATCCTAACTGAAGGAAAGAAGTTTCAATGGGAATCGTTTAATAATTTAGTGAGAGATAGAGGTATTTTGGAAAGAATATTCAGAACCATAGCATTTAAAGGCCAGTAAGTAACACGGGAATGAGAAGAGCTTGCAGAATGGATACTATAAATAAAAAATAAGAAAGGTTTTTGGACTGCCTCTTAAAACTGAATAAAGGCAAATTCACATAGGGCAGAATTAACTTGATTTATTTTTCTATGGGAAAATTAAAGAGTCAAAAATAAATGAGATCGGTTTCTGCAATACCTAATACTTCATTAGAGATAAGAATAAAAGTTACTTTCTTCATTCTATTCTGTGACTACTCTTATTATTATTGATTTAAATACAAAACTGCTAAAACTACACTTTAGACAGAACTGTTTATTCCAATTGCTAAATCTACCAAGTATAAATATAGGAAGCAGTTACAAACCTGGCTATGCAATAAGCCAACTTTGATATTTTCAAGCCAAATAAACGTACTTTGTGCCCAGAACCATGCAAATGTGTTTGCCACACTGATTTAATTAATCAGATACAGATATTCCCCAAATTAGGAATAGTCATCCTATGGATATCCTGTATATATGAACATGAACTTCTACTATTGGAGAAAATGTGTCATCTCAAGGGACTTAGAGTGCCAGAAGCATCCTCAGGTCAGAGAGACCCCCATTCGGTTAGAATGAATGAGGTAACCACATGCCCAAGCTTCAGCAAGTGACCAGGAAAGGCACAAGAGTCCTGGAACCCACTGGAGCAGTGCCTACCCTGAATTGTATGATAATTGGATTGTATGGGCTTCCCTGGAAGTCAAACTGCCGTTTGTCACATTGTTTATACGGAATAATGTATTTGGGTTCCAAATAACTGATTCTAAGTAAATAAATAAGTTTTGGAAGGGGATCTGTTAGTTGGGAACTGCCTGTAATTGCCAAATCTGTCCTTTGCTCTGAGCTCTGTGAGTGGCAGCCATTGACAAACAATCACCTTATGGTTCCCCTGGGACCTGAGAGAGCAAACACACTCTCTTATCTCTCTATGGTTGATCAACTTCCATGCTAGACAAAGTCTGGCTCAATAAAGTCTTAAAATATAAGGTGATCTGTACATTGAAACCTAAAGTTATTTTCAGTATTATAAATATTTTAAGTATTTTCAATATAATTCTTTAAAAAATACTGAATTCTGAGCTATTGGGTGGGCCAAAATGTTCGTTCAGTTTTTTCCGTAAGATGGCTCTAGCAGCACTTAGTTGTCTTTAACGTCATTCGAAACAATTTTGTTAGATTGTATGTGATAGCTGTCATCAGCGTGCACTTAATAAAAGTCTTATCAAAATTGGTGAATTTCTGTGTAGCCATTTTAATATTGAAGATGGAAGAAAAAAAGCAACATTTTTGGCATATTATGCTTTATTATTTCAAGAAGGGTAAGAACACAATTGAAATGCACAAAAAGATGTGTGCAGTGTATGGAGAAGGTTCTGTGACTGATTGAACTTGTCAAAAGTGGTTTGCAAAGTTTCACGCTGGAGATTTCTCGCTGGACGATGCTTCACGGTCGGGTAGACCAGTTGAAGTTGACAGCGATCAAATCAAAACAATAATTGAGAACAATCAACGTTATACCATGCGGGAGATAGCTGACATACTCAAAATATCCAATCAAGCATTGAAAATTATTTGCACCAGGTTGGTTATGTGAATCGCTTTGATGTTTGGGTTCCACATAAGTCAAGCGAAGAAAACCTCCTTGACCATATTTCCACATGAGGTTCTCTACTGATACATAATGAAAACGTTCCATTTTTAAAACAAATTGTGACGGGCGATGAAAAGTGGATACTGATGAAATGTGGAATGGAAGCGAGCAGGGGGCAAGTGAAATGAACCACCACCAACCACACCAAAGGCCGGTCTTCATTCAAAGAAAGTGATGTTGTGTATATGGTGGGATGGGAAGGGAGTCCTCTATTATGAGCTCTTTCCGGAAAACCAAACAATTCATTCCAACAAGTACTGCTCCCAATTAGACCAATGAAAAGCGGCACTCCACGAAAAGTGTGCAGAATTAGTCAACAGAAAACGCATTATCTTCCATCAGGATAATGCAAGACCGCATGTTTCTTTGATGACCAGGCAAAAACTGTTACAGCTTGGCTGGGAAGTTCTGATTCATCCGCCATATTCACCAGACATTGCATCGTTAGATTTCCATTTATTTCGGTCTTTACAATATTCTCTTAATGGAAAAAATTTCAATTCCCCGGAAGACTGTAAAAGGCACCTGGAACAATTCTTTTCTCAATAAGATAAAAAGTTTTGGGAAGATCGAATTATGAAGTTGCCTGAAAAATGGCAGAAGGTAGTGGAACAAAAGGGTGAATACTTTGTTCAATAAAGTTCTTGGTGAAAATGAAAAATGTGCCTTTTATTTTTACTTAAACAACCGAAGGCACTTTTTGGCCCACCCAATATTATTCTCCCTGCAGATTAAATCCCAGGATTTTTTTTCCTTGATTATAAGCAAGTAAAAAATCCTACAGTGCATTTTATTTCCATTTTGAACAAATTAAAAAGAACTGTTGGGTAAGTCAAGAACAGCTCTGTTCTCTGAAATAAAATGCATGCTTTCAGTGAGCTTTGGTGTTAGGTGCCTAAGACCCATTGGAGCTGTCAAAATGAACAAGTCCTCCAAACAATATTATATACAGAAAATAAATGTATAAACACCTGAAGGACACATTATGTCAGAGTGTATATTTCTGAGTTCGGTTTTTCTAGTTAAATTGGCTAGTGAAAAGCTAAACCTCTGGTTAAAATACTGGCTTCCTCTTTCTCCTACATGTTTTTAAATACCTTTCATCAAAATGAGACAGGTGGATTTCTTTTTACAACTGGCTACTGGTAAGGAGCTATTTATGCCATTTATCCACTTGAACTCTATCCATGGGAAAAGTACATGGAGCATCATTTGACTATGGGGTAAAATTCTCTTTTCAGTAAGTCAATTCTGGTACAACATTTTCCCCCTGTTAAAGTCTATAATACTCTTCTGGACTCTGCTGTCTATAGTTTTACATAGAAATAAATCAACCCCATAGTTTCCATAATTTATTCATCATTCATTTTCCTGTCCTAAGATCAGCATTTATTGAGACTACACTGTACAATGGCATATCAAAGGGTTTCCCATCTCCAAGCCAGATCTATGCAGAGAATTGGAAGGTCAGACAGATGTCCCTTAAAACAAGCAAGAAAGCTGGCTACAGTTAAGTCAAAAAGAATGACATTACTGTAAATCTTCAGCTTTGATGAGATGAGGGAGACTACACCTTGAGAGAGTTTAGGATTGTCCTATGTCAGGACTTTTCTTGAAGATAACTTTGGGGCTACTTTATGAATTTTTATTTCCCCCCAAATGGTCACAGTAAATATAGAGTTAGAAATATATAATCCTGTTGTTTGAAATGCCAGTAATGATTAGCCAAATACATGTAACCCATCTAGATTCAAGATGTGGCCCAAGATTCAATGTAAAGTTTAAAAAGTTCCTTCTGTGATGTTACTTTTTAAATAGTGACCGGATACTAATGTTAGTAGCTAAAATGTTGTGTCACTTTTTCATTTACATTCTTTGATTTGATAAGGTAGTTAATACATTTTAAGAGTATACATACACACAATTTTTTATTGTTTAAATTTCAGGTGTACAGCCTTATAGTTCAACATCTGTATACCTTTCTTTTTTGAGGTGGGGTAAGCGAACTACAGACATCATAGATTTTTTTTTTTTTTTTACTTTATAAGGACTGTGATTCTGTTTTTGATGCATATTAAATACAAAACTCACTGTTCTCATCAAGATAGGGGAAAATCATTCTTCGACATTTCAATTCTCATGCAATGAAAGTGATCACCACAAAGCTGTTTACCACCCATCACCCCTTTAATCCATTTCACACACCCTCAATCTCCCTTCCCCTCTGGTGACCACTATTCTGTTCTCTGTATCTATGAGCTCAGTTTTATTTTTATTATTTATTTACTTGTTTGTTCATATCCCACATTTGAGTGAAATCATACAGTATTTGTCTCTCTCCATAGACATTTCACTTAAAATAATACCCTGCAGGTCCATCTATGTGGCTGCAAATTGAAAGATTTCATTCTATTTTATGGCTGAGTAATATTCCATTATATGTGCATACAATATCTTCTTTACCCCTTCATCCTTTGATGGGCACCTAGGTTGCTTCTATGTCTTAGCTATTGTCAATAATGTTTCAGTAAACAGAAGGGTGCCTTTCTTTTCAAATTAGTGTTTTCGTGTTCTTTGGATAAATACACTGAAGTGAAATAGCTAGGTCATATGGTAGCTCTTCTGTTGATTTTTTGAGAAATCTCCATACTGTTTTCCATACTGGCTGTACCAACTTATATTCCCACCAGCAGTGTAAGAAGTCCCGTTTTCTCCACATCCTCTCCAACATTTGTTATTCCTTGTATTTTTGACAGCCATTCTAACTGGTATTAGGTGATATCTCACTGTGGTTTTGATTTACATTTCCCCAATGATTAGTGATATTGAATATCTTTTTATGTGCTTCTTGGTCATCTGTATGTCATCTTTGGAAAAATGTTTGTCTATCTACTCTGCCCATTTTTTAATCAGCTTGTTTTGTTTTTGTATGGGTTCTTCATATATTTTGGGTATTAAACCTTTATTGGATATATGACTTGAAAATATCTTCTCCTATTCAGTTGGTTGCCTCTTGTTTTGATGTTGGTTTCCTTAGACATATAGAAGCTTTTTAGTTTGATACAGTCTCATTTATTTATTTTTGCCTTTGTTTCCCTTGTCTTTGAAGTCATATTCACATAAAACCTCTTCAAAAAAAGTCAGTTAGGTTACTGCCTATGTTTTCTTGACGGAATTTTATTATTTCATATCTTACATTCAAGTCTCTAATCCCTTTTGAGCTAATTTTTCTATATGGTGTAAGACAGTAGTCTAGTTTCATTATTTTGTCCAGCTTTCCCAACACCATGTATTATAAACACTGTCCTTTCTCCATTATATGTTCTTTTTGCTGCTTTGTCATATATTAATTGTCCATGTTTGTGTGGCTTTATTTCATTGCTCTCAATTCTGTTCCATTGATTTATGTGTCTGTTTTTGTGCCAATACCATGCCGTTTTGATTACCATAGCTTTGTAGTATAGTTTGATCTCTGGGAGCTTGATACCTTCAGTTTTGGTCTTCTTTCTCAAGATCACTTTGATAATTTGTGGTCTTTTTTTGGTTCCATACAAGTTTTGGAGTTCTTTGTTCTAGTTCTGTGAAATATGTCATTGGAATTTTGATAGGAATTGCATTGAATTTGTAGACTGTTTGGGTAGTATGGACATTTTAACAATATAAGTTCTTTTAATCCCTGAGAATGGAATATCTTTTCATTTTTCTATATCATCTTCAATTTCTTTCATCAGTGTCATAGTTTTCAGTGTACGGGTCTTTCACCTTCTTGGTTAAATTTATATCTACGTAGTTTATTCTTTTTAATGCAATTGTAAATTGGACTTTGTTCCTTAATTTCTTTTTGACAGTTTGTTATTAGTGTATAGAAATGTAACAGATTTCTGTAAATTGATTTTTTATCCTTCAATTTTTCTGAGTTTATTTATTAGTTCTAACATTTTTGTGAAGTCTTTGGGGGTTTCTATATATAGTACGATATCATCTACAAATAGTAAGAGTTTTACTCCTTCCTTTCTGATTTGGATGCTTTTTATTTATTTTTCTTGCCTAATTGCTGCAGCTAGGACTCCTAATACTATGTTGAATACAAGTGGTGAGAGTGAGAATCCTTATGTTGTTCCTCATCCTATAGAAAATCTTTCAGCTTTTCACTGTTGAGAATGATATTAGCTGTGAGTTTGTCATATATGGCCTTTTTATGTTGAAGTACATTCTCTCTATAACCAATTTGTTGAGAGCTTTTATTATAAAAGGATGCTGAATTTTGTCAGATACTTTTTCTGCATCTATCAAGATGATCCTATGAGTTTTATCTCACATTTTGTTAATGTGATGCATCACATTGATTGATCTGTTAATGTGGAACCATACTTGCATCCCTGGAATAAACCCCACTTGATTGTGGTACATGATCCTGTTAATGTATTGCTGGATTCTATTTGCTAATATTTTGTTAAGGTCTGTTTCATCTATATTAATCAAGAATATTGACCTGCAATTTTATTTTTTTGTGGTCTCCTTGTCTGGTTTGCATATCAGGGTAATTCTGGCTTCATAAAATGAGTTTGGAAGGTTTCCCTCCTCTTCAATTTTTTGGAAGAGTTTGGGAAGGATAGGTATTAAATCTTTTTTGAATGTTTTGTAGAATTCACCAGTGAAGGTTTCTGGTCCTTTTTTGCTTGTTGGGAGCTTTTTGATTACTGTTTCCATAACCTTATTAGTAATTTGTCCATTCAGATATTCTATGTCTTCATGATTCAGTCTTGGAAGATTGTATGTTTCTAGAAATGTATCCATTTCTTCAAAATTGTCCTCCTATTAGCATATAATTGTTTGTAATAGTTTCTTATGATCCTTTGTATTTCTGTGGTATCGGTTACCTCTTCTCTTTGATTTCTGATTTTAAATATTTGAGCTCTCTTTTTTTTCTCATTTCACCTAGCTAATGTCTGTATATATATTATATATATTATATATAATATATATATACATATATTTTTATTTCCAAAAAACAGCTCTTAGTTTCATTGATTGTTTTTATTGGTTTTTAAGTCTCTCTTTCATTTATTTCCACTCTGATCTTTATAATTTCCTTCCTTCTCTGAATTTTGGGATTTATTTGTTTTTCTTTTAGGTCTAAAGTTAGATTGTTTGTTTGGGATTTTTCTTGTTTCATGATGTTTGCCTGCATTGATATAAATTTTCCTTCCAGAACTGCTTTTGCTGCATCCCATTGATTTTGGTATGTTGTATTTCTATTCTCATTTGCCTCTAGGTATTTTTTAATTTCTCCTTTGATTTCTTTGATCCATTGTTTATTCAGTAGCATGTTCTTTAATCTCCAAGTTTTGTAGGGTATTTTTTCCATTTTTTTCCTTCTGATTGATTTCTAGTTTCATACCATTGTTGTTGGAGAGGATGCTTGATATAATTTCAATATTTTTGAATTTATTAAAATTTATTTTGTGACCTAACAAATGATTTATCCTAGAGAATGTTACATAGTACTTGAAAAGAATGCATATTCTGCTTCTTTTGGATGGAAAGTCTGTATATAGCTATTAACTCTATCTTGTCTCATATGTCATTTAAGGCTGATGTTTCCTTATTTATTTTCTGTCTGGATGACATATACATTGATGTAGGTGAGGTGTTGAAGTCCCCTATTATTATTTTATTGCTTTCCTTTTCTCCATTTAAGTTTGTTTGTATTTACCTTATATGTCTTGGGGCTTTTATGTTGGGTAGGTATATATTTATAAATTTTATATCTTCTTGCTGTATTGGCCCCTTTATCATTATGTATTGTCCTTCTTTGTCTTTTATTAAAATAACTTTGCTTTAAAGTCCATTTTATCTGATATGAGTATAGCTACTCCAGCTTTCTTTTCAGTTCCATTTACATAAACTACATATTTTCATTCCTTCACACACATTCAGTCTGTGTGTGTCCTTACTTTTGAAGTGAGCCTCCTGTAGCTACCATATAGATGGGTCTTGTTTTTTATTCATTCATCCACTGTATTCAGCCACTACATTTTGATTGGTGAATTTAGTTCATTTACATTTAAAATAATTATTCATAGCTATGTACTTGCTGCCATTTTGGGAATTGTTTTCTGTCTGTTTTTGTGGTTTGTCTTGGTTTCTTTCTTCTCTTTCTCTCTTCCCTTGTGACGGTTTTCTTTAGTGTTATGTTTATATTTCTTTCTTCTTTTCTTTTCTGTATTTACTGTAATTTTTTTTCTGTGTGGCTACTGTAAGTTTCACATCTAACATCTTATGTATATAGCAGTCTGTTTTAAGTTGGTAGCAACTTAAATTTAAACAAATTCCAAAGCTTTATTTTTTACTCCTTCCCCAAACCATGCTTGCTTTATAAGTGATTGATTCACTATCTTTATTATATACTTACCTTTTCTGGTGGGATTTTCTTACTTTCATACTTTTTTTATTATTAATTAATGCCATTTCTTTTCAGCTTAAAGAAGTCCCTTAACATTTTTTTGTGGATTGGTTTAGTGGTGGTGAACTCCTTTAGCTTTTACTTATCAGGGAAGCTCTTAACCTCACTTTCAATTCTGAATGATAACCTTTCTTTTGCTGCTCTGTCAAGGTGAGTGTCATTGCTCTGTCTTCAAACTCACTTGCTCTTTCTTCTAGCTCTTTCAATCTGCTGTTGAACCCCCTTAATGTATTTTTTCAGCTCAGTTAAAACTTCTGTTTGGTATTTTCTTATATTTTATGTCTCTTTGTCGAAGTTCTCACTGCATTCGTCCGTTCTTTGCCTGAGTTTGGTAAGCATCTTTTCATGAGATTTTGAGTTGTTCTGTCAGTTGGAAAATATTCCTCTGTCTCCTCATTTTGTCTAATTCTCTGTTTGTTTCTATGTATTAGGTAAATCATCTCTCTCTCCAAGTTGTGAAGGGATGGCTTATGTAAGAGATGTCCTATGTGGTCAAAAACACAGTCCTAACTGGCCACCAGAGCCAAGCACCCAAGGGTGTCCAGCATGTGGTTTGCATGTGATCTTCTGTTGTGGCAGAACCATGGGTGCTGCTGTGGAATACTGGTGGACAGAACCTGCCTTAGGAATGGCTGTGGGACATGGCTACAGCAAATGGCAGGTTCTGGTGATCCCAGTTACCATCTGACCAGCTGTGAGGCCTAGTGGAAGCTCAGGGGTGGGCCAGGCTTTTGGCTAACAGGTTAGATGGAGATTTCCAAAGTGACACCTGCAAGCACAGGCATTAGCAAGGTAAACTGATATTACAAAAATGGCTCTTAACTGTGTCTCTGTCCCCAGGGAGTGTCCCACCTGGTTCTTATCTCTCTGACAGGTGTTTCAAGATTAGTAAGTGGGTTGCCTTCACCTATGGTCCATGTGCTTTTCGATCTGGTGTTTTTGTGCTGGTTTTTGAGTTGGATGAATCTGTGCATGATCTCATTAAGAGCAGGTTTTTCATTCCCTATAATTTTTTTGTTTTTCCTGGATGTATTCCCTATTGGTTTTCAGAGCTGAGTGTTTTGGGGATTTATCTCTCCTGTTCAGGATCTAAGGGTTGGGGTGCCTAAAGTGGAGTTCAAATCCCTCACTCCTCAAGGAAAATAATTATACTTTTGAAATCCTTTCCAATTGTGGATTGCCATGCCTGAGGTATGGTTTTATCCTTGGCATGACCATATCTCTGTTTCTCCTATCTGTCTTGATGCTTTACTTTTACCCTTTGTTGTAGAGACTCCTTATCCAGTTTTTGGGTCCCTTTCAGAGAGAATTACTCCATATGTAGTTGCGCATTTGTTGTGTTCATAGGAGGAGGTGAGTTCAGGATCTTCCTACAGCACCATCTTGAATTCCTCTCCAATGTGTTTCTTTTAGTGTGATAAAAAAAGATTTTTTTTTCTTTTAAAAGTGATTTTCTACTCTGCATCTTATTTTTGAACTTTCTTAATCAACTTTCACACAAAAATGAGATAGGTCAGGGCTTCCCTGGTGGCGCAGTGGTTAAGAATCCGCCTGCCAATGCAGGGGACACGGGTTCAAGCCCTTGTCTGGGAAGATCTCACATGTCGCGGAGCAAATAAGCCCATGCACCACAACTACTGAGCCTGTGCTCTAGAGCCTGTGAGCCACAACAACTGAAGCCCGCACGCCTAGAGCCCATGCTCTGCAACAAGAGAAGCCACCGCAGTGAGAAGCCCGCGCACTGCAATGAAGAGTAGCCCCCGCTCGCCGCAACTAGAGAAAGCCTGCACTCAGCAAAAAAAAAAAGATCCAATGCAGCCAAAAATAAATAAAAATAAAAATAAATAAATTTATTTAAAAAAAAGAGAGATAGCTCATCTCGTCCCCAATCCATTCATTATGTAGTGAAAAATCTACTATATCCAAACACCACTCTTGACCTCTAATTCGGGTCTTGAGGACCAGACATTGAGATGCATATTATTAATAAGAACATGACCTTACTGGGTCAAAATAAATAAACAAATAAAAACAGAGTGGTTATAATGATAGGTACATGCTTGTTGGAAAGAAGTGATCCTAAGAAAAAAAGTTACTTCCCAGACAAGGAAAGCAAACAAAAACTTTCTAGCAGTTGATATGGTAGGAAAAAAATTCACAAAGTCCCAAGGATTTGACACAGTGACAGGAACCATATCTGCAATGTTATAAGATGAGATGAACACACTGGAGGGCTTGGCTAGGACTAAGCAAAAGAAGAGAGTTCATGTGAGCACATTTGAAGAGACACCATGCTACATGTGGAGTCTGATGCACCCTGCTGCTGACTGTGACACAAGCTGAACCAGCTTTCGCAGGTTTGTGGCCAATGGTCAGATCCCACTCAGGGCTAGAGATGTATGGTGCAGCAGTACGGACTCATGTGCAAGAACAGCGGTGAGAATCCATCATGTATCATAGGAATTATAAGGGAAGATTCATTGCAAATAACAGGGGATTGCCACTACTACAAAGCAAGAGTAAGAATGCTCTTAGGGAAGGTGGGAGATAAAAGTACAGAAACGTTATGAATCTTCCATCATATTTCTTTCCCCAAATGAGAAATATGGACATAGGCAAAGAATAAAACTTGGACTCTTAATCTGCACCTTGTCTAAATGAAGGAAAACATAGCTAAAGGAGTAATGAAGATGTGGGACACCTCTAATTTGCGTTTACCTAGTCATTCCAGCAGAACTTTTACTCTTTTAATGCAGCTGGACTCTCTCACATAACATCTCAAAGAACATCTGAGGAAACATCTGCCTTGGGCCTTCACAGAGAGTCACACTCATCTGCTATGGACATTAATTGCACTGCCCCCACCTCCATCTCCTGGTCCTTCAGTCCTTGTGTCAGAATTTTCCTTGTGTAAGAAGCTGTTCCAGGTCTCTTCTCTCCCTGAAGGTTTCTATTCCCTGTCCTCTTTGAGCCTTACCAGGTTGGGATAATCAGGATTCTTGCCCATAAATTGTCATTGGTCCCACTGGTCTCCCCAGAAACCCACTAGCAAAATACGATTTTCCCCTGCCTTACTCTGGCCTCTCAGATCCTTGTACTTTCTTCTTTCATCCATCTGATCTTCCTCCTACTACAAACACACACTCACATAATATTTTATACCAGGGGTTGGTAAACTACAACCCATGGACCAAATCTAGTTTACTACCAGGTCTGGTAAGGCCCATGAGCTAAGGATAGATTCTATGTTTTTAAATGGTTATATAAGTACCAAAACTATATCTTCAGTTTTGCCTCTTGGTCCTCAAACCCTAAAATATTTGCTACCTGCCTGTCTAAGAAAGTTGCTGACCATACATTAGAGCTTATTACTTGCATTGACTATAGGCCCCCTACAGTCTCAACCTCAAACCAGTGATGCTTTGGTCCCCACTTCCAATAATTTCAATTTATCCCGTTTATATCTTACTCCTCAAATCTTTTCACTTCACTGGGACCACCAATCCATTGATGCTACCACCATTTCAAAGTGTCTCACTTGTCTGCTACAAGGTTCATGCTTAACAAATATTTGTTGAGTGAATGATTTGAGTGGGTATACTCACCTCATATTTAAAGATCCAAATGTGAGAGACCTTCAAGATGTCAGAGGATTAAGATGCGGAGATCACCTTCCTCCCCATAAATACATCAAAAATACATCTACATGTGGAACAGCTCCTACAGAACACCTACTGAACTCTGGCAGAAGACTTCAGATGTCCCAAAAGGCAAGAAACACCCCATGTACCTGGGTAGGGCAAAAGAAAAAAGAAAAAACAGACACAAAAGAATAGGGACGGGACCTGCACCAGTGGGAGGGAGCCGTGAAGGAGGAAAGGTTTCCACACACTAGGAAGCCCCTTTGCGGGCGGACACTGTGGGTGGCAGAGGGGGGAAGCTTCAGAGCCACGGAGGAGAGCGCAGCCACAGGGGTGCAGAGGGCAAAGTGGAGAGATTCCCGCACAGAGGATCGGTGCCGACCAGCACTCACCAGCCTGAGAGGATTGTCTGCTCACCCGCCGGGGCGGGCGGGGGCTGGGAGCTGAGGCTCGGGCTTTGGAGGTCAGATCCCAGGGAGAGGAATGGGGTTGGCAGCGTGAACACAGCCTGAAGGGGGCTAGTGCGCCACGGCTAGCCGGGAGGGAGTCCAGGAAAAAGTCTGGACCTGCCTAAGAGGCAAGAGACCATTGTTTCAGGGTGCATGAGGAGAGGGGATTCAGAGCACCGCCTAAATGACCTCTAGAGACGGGCGCGAGCCGCGGCTATCAGCGCGGAGCCAGAGACAGACATGAGACGCTAAGGCTGCTGCTGTCGCCACCAAGAAGCCTGTGTGCAAGCACAGGTCACTCTCCACATCTCCCTTCCCAGAACACTGTGAAGCCCGCCACTGCCGGGGCCCCGTGATCCAGGGACAACTTCCCCGAGAGAATGCACGGCACACCTCAGGCTGCTGCAACGTCACGCCGGCCTCTGCTGCCGCAGGCTCGCCCCGCCTCCTCCGTACCGCTCCCTCCCCCCGGCCTGAGTGAGCCAGAGCCCCCGAAGCAGCTGCTCTTTTAACCCCGTCCTGTCTGAGCGAAGAACAGACACCCTCAGGTGACCTACATGCAGAGGCGGGTCCAAATTGAAAGCTGAACCCCAGGAGCTGTGCAAACAAAGAAGAGAAAGGGAAATCTCTGCCAGCAGCCTCAGGAGTAGCAGATTAAATCTCCACAATCAACATGATATACCCTGAATCTGTGGAATACCTGAATAGACAATGAATCAACCCAAAACTGAGGTGATTGACTTTGTGTGATTTTGTCTGTATAGCTTTGCTTTTACCATTTATCCTAGGGTTCTGTTTGTCCGTTTTTTCTTTTTTAAGTATAGTTTTTGGGTGCTTATTATTATTGGTGGATTTGTTTTTTGCTTTGGTTGCTCTCTTCTTTCTTTCTTTTCTTTTATTACTTTTCAATATTTTTATTTTTCATTTTTAATAATTTTTTATTTTTTTATTTTAATAACTTTATTATATTTTTTTCATTCTTTCTTTCTTATTTTTCTCCTTTTCTTCTGAGCCGTGTGGCTGACAGGTTCTTGGTGCTCCAGCCAGGTGGCAGGTCTGTACCTCTGAGGTGGGAGAGCCGAGTTCAGTATATTGGTCCACCAGAGACCTCTCGGCTCCACATAATATCAAATGGCAAAAGCTCTCCCAGAGATCTCCATCTCAACACTAAGACCCAGATCCACTCAATGACCACCAAGCTACAGTGCTGGACACCCTATGCCAAATAACTAGCAAGACAGGAACACAACACCACCCATTAGCAGACAGGCTGCCAAAAATCATAAAAAAAGTCACAGACACCCCAAAACACACCACCAGACGTGGTCCTACCAAGCAGAAAGACAAGATCCAGCCTCACGCACCAGAACACAGGAACCAGTCCCCTCCACCAGGAAGCCTACACAACCCACTGAACCAAACTCAGCCACCGGGGGCAGACACCAAAAACAATGGGAACTATGAACCTGCAGCCTGCAAAAAGGAGACCCCAAACACAACAAGTTAAGCAAAATGAGAAGACAGACAAACACACAGCAGATGAAGGAACAAGGTAAAAACCCAGCACACCAAAGAAATGAAGAAGAAATAGGCAATCTACCTGAAAAAGAATTCAGAGAAATGGTAGTAAAGATGATCCAAAATCTTGGAAATAGAGTGGGGAAAATACAAGAAACGTTTAACAAGGTCCTAAAGAACTAAAGGGTAAACAAACAATGATGAACAACACAATAAATGAAATTAAAAATTCTCTAGAAGGAATCAATAGCAGAATAACTGAGGCAGAAGAACAGATAAGTGACCTGGAAGATAAAATAGTGGAAATAACTACTGCAGAGCAGAATAAAGAAAAAACAATGAAAAGAATTGAGGACAGTCCCAGAGACATCTGGGACAACATTCAATGCACCAACATTCAAATTAGAGGGATCCCAGAAGAGGCAGAGAAAGAGAAAGGGACTGAGAAAATATTTGAAGAGATTATATTTTAAAACTTCCTTAATATGGGAAAGGAAATAGTCAATCAAGTCTAGGAAGTGCAGAGACTCCCATACAGGATAAATCCAAGGAGAGACACTCCAATACACATATTAATCAAACTCTCAAAAATTAAATACAAAGAAAAAATATTAAAAGCAGCAAGGGAAAAAAAAGAGATAACATACAAGGGTATCCCCATAAGGTTAACAGCTGATCTTTCAGCAGAAACTCTGCAAGCCAGAAGGGAGTGGCAGGACATATTTAAAGTCATGAAAGTGAAACACCTACAACCAAGATTACTCTATCCAGCAAAGATATCATTCAGATTTGATGAAGAAATCAAAACCTTTACAGACAAGCATAAGCTAAGAGGATTCAAAACCACCAAACCAGCTTTACAACAAATGCTAAAGGAACTTCTCTAGGCAAGAAACACAAGAGAAGGGAAAGACATACAATAACAAACCCAAGCAATTTAGAAAGTGGTAATAGGAACATACATATCAATAACTACCTTAAATATAAATGGATTAAATGCTTCAACCAAAAGACATAGACTGCCTGAATGGATACAAACAAGACACGTATATACACTGTCTACAAGAGACCCACGTCAGATCTAGGGACACATACAGACTGAAAGTGAGGGGATGGAAAAAGATACTCCATGCAAATGGAAATCAAAAGAAAGCTGGAGTAGCAATTCTCATATCAGACAAAATAGACTTTAAAATAAAGACTATTACAAGAGACAAAGAAGGACACTACATAATGATCACGGGATCAATCCAAGAAGAAGATATAACAATTGTAAATATTTATGCACCCAACATAGGAGCACCTCAATACGTAAGGCAAATGCTAGCAGCCATAAAAGGGGAAATTGACAGTGACACAATCATAGTAGGGGACTTTAACACCCCACTTTCACCAATGGACAGATCATCCAAAATGAATATAAATAAGGAAACACAAGCTTTAAATGATACATTAAACAAGATGGACTTAATTGGTATTTATAGGACATACTATCTAAAAACAACAGAATACACTTTCTTCTCAAGTGCTCATGGAACATTCTCCAGGATAGATCATATCTTGGGTCACAATTCAAGCCTTGGTAAATTTAATAAAATTGATATTGTATCAAATATCTTTTCTGACCACAAAGCTGTAAGACTAGATATCAATTACAGGGAAAAAACTGTAAGAAATACAAAAAAATTTAGGCTAAATAATAGCTAGTAAATAACCAAGAGAACACTGAAGAAATCAACGAGGAAATCAAAAAATACCTAGAAAGAAATGACAATTAAAACACGACAACCCAATACCTATGGGATGCAGCAAAAGCAGTTCTAAGAGGGAAGTTTATGGCAATACAATCAAGAAACAAGAAACATCTCAAATAAACAACCTAAACTTACACCTAAATCAATTAGAGAAACAATAACAAAAATAACCCAAAGTTAGCAGAAGGAAAGAAATCATAAAGATCATATCAGAAGTAAATGAAAATAGAATGAAGGAAATGATAGCAAAGATCAATAAAACTAAAAGCTGTTTTTTTGAGAAGATAAACAAAATTGATAAACCATTAGTCAGACTCATCAAGAAAAAAAGGAGAAGACTCAAATCAATAGAATTAGAAATGAAAAAGGAGAAGTAACAACTGACACTGCAGAAATACAAAGGATAATGAGAGATAACTACAAGCAACTATATTCCAATAAAATGGACAACCTGGAAGAAATGCACAAATTCTTAGAAAAGCACTACCTTCCGAAGAAATAGAAAATATAAACAGACCAATCACAAGCACTGAAATTGAAACTGTGATTTAAAATCTTCTAACAAACGAAAGCCCAGGACCAGATGGGTTCACAGGCAAATTCTATCAAACAATTAGAGAAGAGCTAACACCTATCCTTCTCAAACTCTTCCAAGACATAACAGCTGGAGGAACACTCCCAAACTCATTCTACGAGGCCACCATCACACTGATACCAAAACCAGACAAAGATGACACAAAGAAAGAAAACTACAGGCCAATATCACTGATGAACATAGATGCAAAAATCCTCAACAAAATACTAACAAACAGAATCCAACAGCACATTAAAAGGATCATACACCATGATCAAATAGGGTTTATTCCAGGAATGCAAAGATTCTTCAAGATACGCAAATCAATCAAAGTCATACACCATATTAACAAATTGAAGGATAAAAACCATATGATCATCTCAATAGATGCAGAAAAAGCTTTCAGCAAAATTTAACACCTCTTTATGATAAAAACCCTCCAGAAAGTAGGCATAGAGGGAACTTACCTCAACATAATAAAGGCCATATATGACAAACCCACAGCCAACATCATTCTCCATTGTGAAAAACTGAAAACATTTCCTCTAAGATCAGGAACAAGACAAGTTTGTCCACTCTCACCACTATTATTTAACATACTTTTGGAAGTTTTAACCACAGCAATCAGAGAAGAAAAAGAAATAAAAGTAATCCAAGTTGGAAAAGAAGTTGTAAAGCTGTCACTGTTTGCAGATGACATGATACTATACATTGAGAATCCTAAAAATGCTACCAGTAAACTACTAGAGCTAATCAATGAATTTGGCAAAGTAGCAGGATACAAAATTAATGTACAGAAATCTTTTGCATTCCTATACACTAATGATGAAAAATCTGAAAGAGAAATTTAGGAAACACGCCCATTTACCATTGCAACAAAAAGAATAAAATACCTAGGAATAAACCTACCTAAAGAGACAAAATGTTCGGAGTTCCCGTTGTTTTGGTTGTCTGCCCCCAGTGGCTAAGGTTGGTTCAGTGGGTTGTGTAGGCTTCCTGGTGGTGAGGACTGGTGTCTGTGTTCTGGGGATGAGGCTGGATCTTGCCTTTCTGGTGGGCAGGTCCGCATCCGATCGTGTGTTTTGAGGTGTCTGTCACCTCATTATGATTTTAGGAGGCCTCTCTGCTAAAGGGTGGGGTTGTGTTCCTGTCTTGCTAGTTGTTTGGCATAGGGTGTACAGCACTGTTGAGTTATTTGTAGTGAGGTGGATGGACCTAGAGTCTGTCATACAGAGTGAAGTAAGTCAGGAAGAGAAAAACAAATACTGTATGCTAACACATATATATGGACTCTAAAACAAAGGTCATAAAGAACCTAAGGGTAGGACAGGAATAAAGACGCAGACCTACTAGAGAATGGACTTGAGGACACGGGGAGGGAGAAGGGTAAGCTCGGACAAAGTGAGACAGTGGCATGTACATATATACACTACCAAACGTAAAACAGATACCTTGTGGGAAGAAGCCGCATAGCACAGAGAGATCAGCTTGGTGCTTTGTGACCACCTAGAGTGGTGGGATAGGGAGGGTGAGAGGGAGGGAGACGTAAGAGGGAAGAGATATGGGGATATATGTATATGTATAACTGATTCACTTTGTTATAAAGCAGAAACTAACACCCCATTGTAAAGCAATTATACTCTAATAAAGATGTTAAAATAAAAAGAGACAAAAGACCTGTATGCAGAAAACTATACGACACTGGAAAGAAATTAAAGATGATACAAACAGATGGAGAGATATACCATGTTCTTGGATTGGAAGAATCAACATTGTGAAAATGACTACACTACCCAAAGCAATCTACAGATTCAATGCAATCCCTATCAAACTACCAATGGCATTTTTCACAGAACTAGAACAAAAAATTTCACAATATGTGTGTAAACACAAAAGACCCTGAATAGTCAAAGCGATCTTGAGAAAGAAAAATGGAGCTGGGGGAATAAGGCTCCCTGACTTCACACTATACTACAAAGCTACAGTAATCAAGAGAGTATGGTACTGGCACAAGAACAGAAATATAGATCAATGGAACAGGATAGAAAGCCCAGAGATAAGCCCATGCACATATGGTCACCTTATTTTTGATAAAGGATGCAAGAATATACAATGGAGAAAAAGCAGCCTATTCCATAAGCTGTGCTGGGAAAACTGGACAACTACATATAAAACAATGAAATTAGAACACTCCTTAAAACCATACACAAAAATAAACTCAAAATGGATTAAAACCTAAATGTAAGGCCAGACACTATAAAATTCTTAGAGGAAAACATAGGCAGAACACTCTATGGCATAAATCACAGCAAGATCCTTTTTGACCCACCTCCTAGAGAAATGGAAATAAAAACAGAAATAAATAAATGAGACCTAATGAAACTTAAAAGCTTTTGCACAGCAAAGGAAAACATAAACAAGATGAAAAGACAACCCTCAGAATGGGAGAAAATATTTACAAATGAATCAACTGACAAAGGATTAATCTCCAAAATTTACAAGCAGCTCATGCAGTTCAATATCAAAAAAACAAACAACCCAATCCAAAAATGGGCAGAAGACCTAAATCGACATTTCTCCAAGTAAGATATACAGATTGCCAACAAAGACATGAAAGGATGCTCAACACCACTAACAATTAGAGAAATGCAAATCAAAGCTACAATGAGGTATTACCTCACACTGGTCAGAATGGCCATCATCAAAAATTCTATAAACAATAAATGCTGGAGAGGGTGTGGAGAAAAGGGAACCCTCTTGCACTGTTGGTGGGAATGTAAATTGATATAGTCACTATGGAGAACAGTATGGAGGTTCCTTAAAAAACTAAAAATAGAACCACCATACGACCCAGCAATCCCACTACTGGGCATATACCCTGAGATAACCATAATTCAAAGAGAGTCATGTACCACAATGTTCATTGCAGCTCTATTTACCATAGCCAGGATATGGAAGCAACCTAAGTGTCCATCATCGGATGAATGGATAAAGAAGATGTGGCACATATATACAATGGAATATTACTCAGCTGTAAAAAGAAATGAAGTTGAGTTATTTGTAGTGAGGTGGATGGACTTAGAGTCTATCATACAGCGTGAAGTAAGTCAGAAAGAGAAAAACAAATACTGCATGCTAACACATATATATGGAATCTAAGAAAAAAAAATGGTTCTGAAGAACCTAGGGAAAGGAAAGGAATAATGATGCAGATGTAGAGAATGGACGGGAAGGGTCACCTGGGATGAACTGAGAGAGTAGCATGGACATATATACACTACCAAATGTAAAATGGATAGCTAGTGGGAAGCAGCCACATAGCAAAGGGAGATCAGCTCGTTGCTATGTGACCACCTAGAGGGGTGGGATAGGGAGGGTGGGAGGGAGACGCAAGAGGGAGGAGATATGGGGATATATGTATATGTATAGCTGATTCACTTTGTTATAGAGCAGAAAATAACACACCATTGTAAAGCAATTACACTCTAATAAAGATGTTAATAAATAAATAAATAAATGAAGCTCTAAATGCTCTCAGGAACCCCATTGTCTGGGGTCTGCCTGATGAGCCATTCACTAGTGTGAACTTTCTCATTGCTACGTCTTTCACCCCTAAGAAGCACACCTCCCCATTTGCTCTTCCTAGATATAAGCAAGTTGTACCTAGGATAAAAAAGCTGAAAAATAAACCTATCCTATAAATAGCAGCTATCAATTTTTGTATAAATATTATGTACCAGGCATTTTAAAACATAATCTTATTTGATCCTCTCCACAACTCTGCAAGATAAGTACTATTCATACTTTAGCGATGAAGAAATTAAACCTCCAAGAGGTTAATTCCTCAAATTCACATAACTTGTATGCCAGAGTTCCATCTAAAGCCTTTAGAGATCCAAATGACATTTTGTTTCCACTGTGGTGTGTAGTGTAAATATCAGTGAATGACTCAAGTGGTGGACCTATCCGTTCATGTTGGGGGTAGAATTAGAGTCCATGTTAGGCTTGGGAAGGGGTTTATATGTCATTAAGGGCAAAGGTTAAAGGGTTTTGCTCTGTGCCTTGAATCACAACACCTAAGAACCCTATAGAATGGTAGATAATCCAGACTCACCCACATTTTCTGTGCCACAGCCTAAGAGTTCTTTTAAATGCAGTAAATGTGCAGGGAATTTCGTTTATTCCAAATATTACTGTATAACAAGAATCTCGGCTGTGTTCCATAACCTTGTAATTTTCTAGATGGAAAAGCAGGAGGGCTTGATGGGAAGATCTTTCGGCTGAACCACAGAGGAGCTCTTCCTTACTTTCTTGCTAAAAATAGAGGGTTGAGCCTATAGGAAAAAAAAAGTCACGTAATATGATAATTCAACTGAGGTTAAAATTATTTTTAATTAATGGCTTAATGAGTTTTCTCACTCTCCCCTCATCAAGAATAATTAACATAGTTCTTCCTTTTGTAGCCTAAGGTTTTCGAATAGGACTAACCAGTTCCAATAAAGAAATTCATATCTGAAATAAAGTAGGCAATTCTGGTGTACAGTTAAAAAAACTACTGAGCATGACCTATAAAATGTATTATTCATATTATTGCTCTTTGTAACGCTGTCTCTTAGGAACAAATCTATGTATTTTTCAGTGCCTCCACAGCATAATCTGTCATGCCTCAACCTTCTTTAAGAGTTTGTAACTTATCCACAAGTGCCTCTCACATCTTGTGCCCCTGACATTCTCTTGGCCCCTTGATCTTTCCTGTGCCCAGCTGAGTATTCAGTCAGTGACCCTGTTTCTTGACTGAATCACACTATCATGTGTTTCTTTGTAGCTCAAAGTTGGACAGTCCAGTACTAATTTCCATTTTTAAAATAAGAACCATTTCTCTGTGTACACTTTCCTAAGTCTTATTCTCATTCAAGCTAACTTTCTTCTGTAAAATTAGAGCAACAAACTCTTTGCAAACATACAATATGCCCTTTGCAGACAGAGGACTGAAGGAATCAGAATTTCCTCAAAAGATCCCTTTTTACATTAAAATACATTGCGTGCTGACTGTGTCACTGTACTTCCCAGGTATTAACTCATTTAATGTTCAAAATAACACCATGATGTAGCATTATTATTTTCTCCCATTTGTACAAATGGAGTAACTAGAGAACAAGAAGGTTGAATAAATTGCTCAAGCTCACACAGATAATATATGTCAGAGATTCAAATTCAGCCAATCTGACATCAAAGCCTGTTCAACCACTAAACTGTATACTGCCTTAGGCATATTAATTGGTGCTAGGCTTCTTCAAGAAGGTTTTTGTCTCGAAACAGAGACAAAATTAGGAGGTTGGGTTAACATATACACACTACTATATATAAAATAGATAACCAACAAGGACTTACTGCATAGCACAGGGAACTCTACTCAATATCTTGTAATAACCTATCATGGAAGAGAATATATAAAAATATGTATGTATATTCAGTTTTATATATGTATGTATATATATATATATATATATATATGTCTATCTATCTATCTGTATATATAGATAGATATCTGAGTCACTTAGCTGTACACCTGAGACTAACACAACATTGTAAGTCAACTATACTTCAATTTAAAAAATAATTTAAAAATAATGAAAAAGAAGGTCTTTGTCACATTTTCTTGGAGTGAGCAGGGTGCGTTCATACAAACTGACTTCATTAAAGTTTAATGTATTTTTCTTCCCCCTGCCTGAATGCATACAGAGTCATCACACGCCTAGAGACCAACTTTCCAATTCACTGGGAAAACTTTTGTTGCTACCCAAAGATTCCTTTCCAACCTTCATACTAATATTTCCATCTGACCTTAGTGCCTTAACTTATGGCTTTGAAATATGCAAAAATATGTACTTCTAAACGAATATCTTTCCCTGTTATATCTCTCAACCTCAATGTCTGGCCCATAGTAAGTAATTATTAATTTAGCCTTCATATGAAAGGAGTGTTTGTGAAGAGATCTTCATAGAGGAAGGGAAATATGATCAATGATTTTTTTAGGTTAATGGGGAGGAGACTAACCTCAACTTCAACACAATGGATGCAGTGAAAATATTTTAAAATGTGTATATTTATACTATTTCTAAAATTGTATATTTTAAAAGTTTAGCGTTAATAAAATTAATTTTTAAATAAATGGATTATACGTCTTATATTTTATATTATGTACTATGCATCTCTGTGTTGACAATACTTCGCCTGTTCCTCTTTGCATAGAGATTTTTGTGGATGACAGTGACCTGTGGAATGTCTTCAACACTTTATGCCTAGTTCAATGTTCCAGTCTTTATACATATTGCAACAAACAAGAAAACATCATTTTTGCAAGTTAAAAGTATCATAATCGTGAAATCACTTAAGGACTGAAATTCAAATTCTATGTCTTCAGAAGGAAAGAGGCCGTCACCCAAATATAGCTATCTCCTAAAAACAAAAACAAAATCATCGCTTCCTTTTGTTCAGGTCTTCGAAATTTCCTCAGCTCTCTTGGCTGAGCAGTACCTGCATCCTTTAGTCCTCAATTATTGATTAAAAAAACAGTCCCACAAAGTGGATGTTTCTGATAATCAGACTGAGTTTACACACGCACACACACACACACACACACACACACACATTCACAAGGAACCTTGGGGAATTGTTTTTATTTTGTGGAAAATACACTTAATTATAATGTAGTTTGCCAAGTGCCATGTCCAATCATTCTCAAAGAAATCTTTCAGCTGCTGCTGGAAAGTGGGTTTGCTTATATAGTTGCTCTTTTATTGCTACTAGCAACAAGCCCAATTTATCTTCTCAATACATAACTACTGTCCCAATACTTGAAATTTCTTATGAAAGAGACAGCCTGATGCCTTGTATACTTGTGAGTGTGTGTGTGTGTGTGTGTGTGACCTACTTTAATTTTTAGGGAAATCAACAAATACTTAAAACATCCAACCAATTTTTTCTATCCAGCTTCTCCCTCTAAAAAATAAAAGTCAGCTGCAGCTGCTTTAATTCTACAAAGTTCTATTTTACTTAAAGTCCATAACTGAATGAACAAATGTATTTCTAGAAAAAGTTAATTTGTTTTCTGGAATATTTGTGCAATAGAGTAGACTGAAATATTGTTCTTTTGCTGTATGCATACATATCTACAAGAGAAAATATTTCATTAGCTTAGATGTTTATGTTTCATATAGGACTTTTTTCTTTAAACCTCACAGAGGGACTGGACCTACATTGACAACATGCCATGTCTACGTAACAGTGGGTGTCTTGATTATATGACCTATACTAATGATTCCCACATCCATAAGGATTACCTAAAACATTTATTTCCTCCAGATTTCCAGATTCTTCTAACTTAGCAAATCAAGACTTAGGTAAATAGACATCTTTAAGAAAGTAATTCTGATTGTCTTCTAAAATAACAGAAGTGGATCCTTATAGATCTTTGGTATATACAAAGTCCACTTTCTTTGGTAAATAACAACCTGAAATGCAAAATTTTTGACTGTGTATATATTTCTTTAAAGGAGATCATGTCTATATTTTTTTTCCAAATTTTCCAAAGGTGTTCTGACCCAAAATATTTAAAATCAAGTCTTACTAGTGAGTAGGCACCTGTGAGAGTAGACATTATATATTATTGCTCTTCTTTACCATTGTATATCTTGGGCCTGAGTGCCTGGTAAATATTTTTTGAAGGAAATAAGAAGAAAGAAAAGGAGGGATGGGGAAAGGAAGAAGATAGGGAAGAGGGTGGGAGGCAGATGGAGAAAGACGTGCTGTTTCTGTTGTGGTTGTTCCTTTCCTAGGTGATTTACAGATAGACACCATGGGGCGGCTACTACAGGTCCAGGACAGACAACACAAGGTTTACAGTTCGAGCTCTCCAGGAAGCAGACCTTGGGTCAGAGTTGGGTGTGCAATTCTTGTTAATGGGAAGTAACACCAATGAAGGAAAGAGGAAGGAATGACTAGATCTGACAAAGGCTCTATTAGCCCAACAGGAAGCTTCAGAGCAAGGCTTACCTGTTGCAAGAGTGCCATCTTGGGTACAAGGTGGGCCCTTGGACCACTACTTTTTCAATGACTGACTGGCAGCCACTCCAAGAAGAGGGTTACCTCAGCTTGAAAGCTGAGGCTGACCACGAGGATGCTAAGAGTTGGAGGCCGTTGGGTAACCACACTCGTAGAAGCCGGCGTATCCTTTCTTGAAGGGGAATCTGGAAGGTACATCTCTGTGTCCTCTACACAAGCTAAGAAGTAGTTTCCTTCACCACAGAAAGCAGCCTAAGAAGAATCAACTTCTCTCTATCCAGTTGCCGGCACCAAATAATAAAGGAAAATAGGAAGGAAGGACTCCAGCGGAGGAGTCTATGCACCCATCAGTCTCTGCACTGCATTTCTTTATGTCTCCTCCTTATTTTTTAGGGACTGCCACAACAAATGCATTTATGATGATTTAACATTAGAAATATAATATTAATCAAAACTTAAGAAAACAGCTAAGTATCTAGTTCATGTAAAAGAACAAGAAAGTAAGGAATTTAAATGGATATCATTTGGTGAGCCTAAAATGATTTAATATCTTTGTTTCTCCTTTTGCCTCCCTTTTTGTGAGTTTCCATGGGAATCTTTGTACAGAAACTGACTACAGCTGAATCTATATGTGCTCTAAAAGAATCAGTTTCAATTAAAGACTTGCTGCATCTGCTCCCTGTGGATCATGAAAAAAAAAAAATCAACATGAATCTATTGAATAATTAATATGTACCCAAGATTATGCAAAATCTCCTTGAGAAATTCAAAAGCCAAGGAAACTCTTATGTGTGTTCCCTCATGACAACGAGAAATGAAGCTAGACACATGTTCATTAAGATGACAGATGTGAGTATCATCGTTTATCTTTTCCATGTTCCTATTCACACACTCTTTACCACCACATCAACTGAAATGGTTTTCTCCAATTTGGGGAAAGTGTTAGGCTTTGAGCGGGTTAAACTAGAAGTTCAAAGAATGGCATCATAGATAGGGAACAAGTAAGTCATTCAGTATCTCAATTAGCCAATGACTATAAATTGAGAATCTACAATTTGCCAGTCACTATGATAGGAGTCCAGGGCCTAGAAATTAACAGTATAGACAAAGTCTCTCCTTTAGTTAACTCATATGTGACCAAAATTTTGATAATAATGATTTCTAAGAGTTATAAACCAATTAATAATCCCTGGGGCCTCTAATCCCAGTGCCCTTGCCCCCAGAGTGGGTTACAGCCAACCTCCACCTCCCCAGGAGACCCTCAAGAATTACAAGGACTAAGAATTAAAGGAAGTAAGAAATATTATTAGAAGTAAATAAGGTAAAGCCAGGCAACTATTAGAGTCTATCTAGACTGATCAAGCAAAGGCACTTTGCACAGATATAATTTGAAGTGAGATCTGAGAAACAGTCAGGTGAAAATTTGGTGGGAGAATATTCTAAAGAGAAGACAACTAGAAAAAAAAAAAGTTTCTGAAATGCAAGAAAGGTTAGTCTGTTCTAGAAATATGCTGTCCACTAGAAATATAATGCAAGACACGTAAAAAATTTTAAATTCTCTAGAAGCCACATTAAAAAAGTAAAAATAAAGTGGTTAAATTATATTAATATTTAAGTTCACTTTAGTTTACCTAATACATCCAAAATAATAGCTTTTATACATGTTATCAATAAAATTAATATTATTTACATTAATTTTTAAACTGCTTTTGAAATGTGGTATTTTATACTTTCAGAACAAATGAATCTAGATTAGAGTATATAAATATGGTGATAATATTTTAAAGGATCAATTGTCACTTGTGTTATTAGCTGTCATATTGGACAATGCAGCTCTAGATACTGAAGAGTGACCACTGTTTCTGAAGGTGTCTAAGGAAGAGAATGGATCAAGGTGAATTTGGAGAGAGAGATAATATGCAGATCAAATAGTGCCTTCTAGACAGTAACAGGAAATTTGGACCATATTCCAACTACAGTGGGAGTCACTGGAGAGTTTTCAGCAGACTGAGATGATGTGATCACTGTCTGTTCTAGTCCATCTGGGCCGTTATATCAAAACACCACAGAGTGGGTGGCTTATAAACAACAGAAATTTATCCCCACAGTCTGAGTCTGGAAGCCCACGATAATGGTGCCAGCGTGGTCAGGTGAGGGCTGTCTTCCCAGTCACAGATCTCTCATTGTATCCTCATGTGAGGGAAGAGGGTAGGGAGCTCTGTGGGATCACTTGTTAGAAAAGCATTAATCCCATCGGGAGGGCTCCACCCTCATGACCTAACGACCTCCCAAAGGCCCCACCTACTACCATCACCTTTGAAGTTTAGCATTTTAACATGAATTTTGGAAGGACACAGACATTCAGACCACAGCACTGCTTTACAGAAAATCTTTCTGTGTGTTGTGTAGAGAATGGGCTGCAGAGGAGGCAAGAGTAGATGCAGGTAAACCAAGCAGAATGTTGTCACATCTATGGGATACACATGGTGGCCTGGGCAGGGTGTGGCGGTGGACCTAAGAGGAGAAAACATGGATATATATTTTGCAGGTAAAGTCAGTGAGACTGAATCCTATCAGAGGCATCAGATGTGCAGTATATCAGATTTTTTTTTAACATCTTTATTGGAGTATAATTGCTTTACAATTGTGTGTTAGTTTCTGCTTTATAACAAAGTGACTCAGCTATATGTATACATATATCCCCATATCCCCTCCCTCTTGTGTCTCCCTCCCACCCTCCCTATCCCACATCAGATTACTAGAAGTTAATAATCAAGTAGTACTACCAATAGAAATAACAATTTAAATATTAATCTCATCTGACTACACTCATGGACCTACACTCATGTTCTACACTCATGGGCCACCCCTTCTTTAGGCTTAAAAATGATGTTATCCCAGGATGCCTAAATCAAACAACTCTAATATCTACATTACCAGGCCTATAGTGTGGACAATGTTCAGAAATTCAAGGTAAGTATGAAGAGTTAAGAATGACTTGCTTTTGCTTGTTTGTTTGTTTTGTTTTGTATTTTGCTCAGGCCAGTAAGTGGCTGGTAGTAACTGTTAATTGAAATGGGAAAGACTTGAGGTTTCAGAGGATTAAAAGTAAACATTCCATTTGGTTATGTAAAATTTGAGATGATGAATATAATGAGTACACAATTTGTTGACTAAGTGGGGAATTCTAATTTTGGAGGCATCAGTGTATAGACATTAGGTAAAGTTAAGAGACAAATAAGGTCACCTACAAACAGGAAGGGAAATGAGAGAAGGGGAGTGATGTCTACTATAAGAAAAGGATGAAAATTGCTTAGGAGCATGAAAGCACTTTTCAAAGACTAATGGTGGCAGAGAACCTAGGTGGAGTGCTGTGTGGAGGGATGGGAGGTGAAGAAAAGGAGACAAGTACAAGTCACCTTTCTAGGGAGTGTATAAATAGGAACAGAGAAATGAGGAAGCAACTGGAGGAGAGGTGAGAGACCAAGGGAGAGAATTTTTTTTTAAATTTGTTCATTTTTTAAAGTTGAAAACATTAAGGTCTATTTTTATGCAAGTGGGTAATCCCTTATCCAAGCACTGATGATTCAAGACAAAAAGATATTAATTTCATGAGGCAAATCTAAGAAGAATCCCAGACTAAACTGGGTTAATCAATTTACCCAAGATCCCAAAGTCCCTAGCAAATCCAAGATGCAAACCCAGACATTCCTGTTGCCAAGGTCCAGGACTGCAAATGAATGTTATACTGCCTCTCAGGGAGAAAAGCATAATTTTGGAAAACAAATCTTTAGACACAGGTGGTAAGTAAGAGGTGCTTGTTAGTCTAGATATGAAGTGATAAGAACCCAAACTAAGACTGGAATTGTGAAGAAAAGAAGGAAAGGAATGATGGAAAAGACATTAACAACCAAACAAGATCTCAAAAAAGGCAAAGCTGGACCTCATTAAAATGTGAATGAGTCAAAGATAACTTGGGGCTTATAAGTTCCTGAAAATATGAGAGTGTAGTGGTTTGCATCTCTCATGAATTTCACTTTCACACAACGCTCAATTCAATGCATTCTATCACATCCTTCATCTGATTTTTTGGTTCTAAATTCTGTTTTTCACACCTCAGTTGACTAACGACGATTTTAAACAATCACTTGACAGCACTGCCCCCTAGTTGTGTCAGGATCTTTTTGGAAAAATATGTTTTACCTTCTGAAGTATTTTTCAGAACCCTTTTTGTATGTAAGTAAGTTGATTCCTTTAAGGGAGGCATTGAAATAAAATGAACAGAGGAAAGACCAAAGTCAAAAGAATTAGTTTAGACAATTATATTTAGACAATTAGATTCTGATATGACAGAAGATTTAATTTGAAATTCATAGATATTTTCAGAGTCTAGTTCCTATGCAACACTGCAAGTGATTTTCAACCTTGTCTTCAGAACCTGAGTAATGATTGTAGTCTGTTAACTGAGCTCAAAGCTAGTCTCAGAATTTTCAAAGGACCTAGAGGTTCTGTGTCAGGTCCAGATGGCCAAGAGAGCACAAAATAATGAGAATCTTGAATTCTAGTCAGTTAATCTTTCAATTTTGTTAAACTTTTATTAAAACATCTCTAAGCAGTAGACATGTTGGCCTCATTTCATTGACAAGGAGACTAAGGTCTCTACAATTTAAGTGATTTGGTCAAGATCTCAAGCTAGTAAGTGGCAGAGCTAGGAGTCAACCCAGTTATGTTTTATAACATATGTGTTATATATTTAGCAGCAGCATGGAACTGTCCTCTGATTCACTTCTTGGGAAGTAGATTCTCCACGGTGGTCATCACCGTGTCTCTGTGGTATGTAAGTTCTGTTGCAGGACACGTTGCTACTACCTTTCTGTGGTCTGAGAATTATAGATTGCAGTGGTTATGGTAAGGTAAAGATGATTCTAATGAGGGGCAAAGAAAAGAGAAAAAACAGAGATATTAAGCCTCAACAGATCAGTGACATTTGACAGAGGCCAATAAATATGGATCATGCAAAAAAATTTCTCTCCAGCATGAAAGGCTGCACTTTATTATTATTTTCCCCTGAGTTTAATCGTTGCTGATTGCTTTTTTTTGCTGTTTAGTAAGTACTGCAATTTTGCAGTATCCTGCCAATTCTTCCTTGTGTTTTTTAAAATTTATTTTGTGAGTACTCTTCAGTCTTGCTGTGTCCAATCCTATGACATAATCAAGCAGGCTAATGCATCATTTAGGGACTCAAAAGATGCTCTAAAGCCTTTGGACTAATTGACTGCTCAATCATGTTAATAAACACTTTGGTAAAGGTAAATGCAATTCTTTTGTGCCTCCAAAAAACTTTTTTGAGTGTCTAATTTTATAAATTATTTTAAATCATCAATAGGACATGGTAAGTTTTTCTTATTATAAATGTTGGAAAAAGAAATATTTTTAAATATACCATCTTTACAGTCACAGATTGTTGTTCAAATTGTTAAATCCTGGTTAAACATCAAGCACCCATTAGAGTCAACTAATTCAGCAATAGTGCCCATACTGGCAGTTCTGAATAGATCTGTAGAGAGAGGTCACAGATCTAACCCTGCAAATTGTAAGTGAGGCTTCAGTCACTAAAGCCATGCATTCATTCATCCAGTGAATAAGCATCTACCTCATACCTGCTATGAGCTTGTCCGAGGGTTGAAGACGCTGAAGATGCAATAATTAGCAGACCTTTCAAGGAGTCTAGTGAAGGAGATTAACCCATACTCTAATAACTAATGAGTTTTATTAATATCCAAGTGCTAGAAATACACATTGAGTATTATAATAACAGTTTATAAAAAGTCACATTTTGCTCAACAAACACCCATTCTGTGAAATGAAAATATTCCTATGGAGAATAAAAAGCCAAAATGGTACCTCAGATAATATGAAAAAATTCCCTTAGTATCCACGTAGTATCACAGGTAATTTAGAAAATACTTTAAAAACTAAAAATAGAGTTGCCATATGATCCAGCAATCCCACTCCTGGGCATATATCCAGACAAAACTCTAACTCAGAAAAATACATGCACCCTTATGTTCATAGCAGCACTATTCTCAATAGTCAAGAAATGGAAAGAAACTAAATGTCCATAGACAGATAAATGGATGAAGAAGATGTGGTACATATATGCAATGGAATATTACTCAACCATAAAAAAGAATGAAATAATGCCATTTGCAGCAACATGGATGGAACAGAGATTATCATACTAAGTGGAATAAGTCAGAAAGAGACAGATACCATATGATATCACCTATATGTAGAATCTAAAATATGACACAAATGAACTTATCTATGAAACAGCAACAGACTCACAAACATAGAGAACAGACTTGTGGTTGCCAAGGGGGAAAAGGGGTCGGGGGAGGGATGAATTGGGAGTTTGAGATTCGCAGATGCAAACTATTATATCCATTCTAATGGATAAACAACAAGGTCCTACTGAATAGCACAGGGAACTATATTCAATATCCTGTGATAAACCATAATGGAAAAGAATATGAAAAAGAATGTAAACATATATAATTGAATAATTTTGCTGTAGTGTAGAAATTAGCACAACATTGTAAATCAACTATACTTCAATAAAATATATATTTTTTTAATTTAGAAAATACTACTTTCCCATTCAAAGTACCTCTTTAACAGTGATACACATAGATGGATATAGCTACAGATAGGGAGAAAACATAGATCCATTAGTTAGATAAACTGTGTATAATTTTGAAAAGTTCTTAGGAACTGATAAAAATATAATTCCATATTATCATATTTACATGTTATTATATTAGTTAGCTAGCTGTGCTGGGCTGCTTAAACTTGTGCTATTAAGTTATCTCATGAATAACTTAAGAAAAAATGTCTGAATGTATCCAGGCTGTAGTAGACTAGGTTAAAATCATCATGTTTATCTATCTGGGGATATTCATCTGGTCAAAGGTTAATTTCAGAGACCTTGGAAGATGATATTTATTTAAATTAAAAAGAGTAAAATCACTCGTATATTTTCCAGTATCTACAAACAAGGGTGAGTGCCAAAATTTAATTAGACCAAAGAATGGATACCAGCTGTAAACAATCAATACTGTTGAACCAGTGGACATGGATCAAATGTCAGATACATTGGACTAAATTGCTTTCTTATCTGTATATTTCAAAAACCATTACAAAAATGCTGAGCCATGTAATATAATCAGTGTACCTTATCTGCTGGGAAAACATCCAAGATTAATTACTGAATTTAAGGCAAGGTCATATTAACTAGGCCTTAAATCTAAGAGTTGAGTAAAACAGGGAATGCTGGATTGTAATTAGGACATCTAGAAAAACAAAATAAAATGTGATGAAAAAAATGGTGTAGGCACAGGCAGATAATTAAATGTGGCAGCCGTAGTTCCCTTCATAACATAGCGTTTATAGTTCTTTTCATATTTTATTTGCTATCTAGAGACAAAGTTTTATATTTTTAAATGGGTGCAAAGCATATGAAACAGATTTTATTTCATTTATTTTCAGTGGTCCAAAAATATTTCCCAAGTTTATGTTCATCCCACCGCCCTACCCACCATACGCTCTGGGAACTAACACCACCGTTACGTTGGACATCTTTTGTTAGAACATTAGTTAAAGGGTATTTCCCAACACTATGCTTGTGCAGGGAAAGATAAAAGTTCCAAAGTTGTTATTTGGGAAAGTAAAAGTCTGTGTCTCATTTTATCACACATTTGAGGTGTTTTAGTAAAGCAGTAGGTGAAGTGTGGGAGAAGGGACATCGCCAAGAAAATTTATGTTTCTTTGCCTTTATATTCAAGTAGAGATGAAAAAATCCATTTTTATTATTTCTCCTGTCTTTTAGGGGATTAAATTAGCCTTCTCTGCTTCACCTGCCATCAAGTTCTGGAGAACCTCAGCCAATTGTGTTCTCAATGAAGAAAATAGCCATGGCTGTTGTAGTTCTGTAAATGTTTCCATATTTGTGCATTTGTGCTTTGCACCATTCTCCTAACTCAGCTGTCTTTCTGAGTCTTGTCCCTGCCCCACCTTCTTAGATGTGACATACATTTTAAGCAGAGAAAAAAAATACCTGCGATGATATTGGAAAAACTAGTGAGTTTTTGCATTAAATATCTAACATCACATAAATAAATGCCTTGTTCGAAGTTATTTAAAAAGTCACATGAAGCCAATAATAAGATATGTGAAATACTCTCATTATTTAAACCAAAACCGTAATGGAGAAAATTCTATTTTGTTGTTTTGCACATACCATACTGTGGACCAGGATTTACAATGCAAATATATAGCTTGTACATGACAGCATTTAAAGGGGATGGAAAGACCTAATAAAGCAAAATTATCTTGCACAAACCTGCTAGGTCATCTGAAACATCTCCTGTCAACTTTATTTCTTTAGGGTAAGACTTTGCTCGCTGAAGTTGAGTGTTAAAATAAAATTTCTTATGTAGAAAAGTTGCACATCCAAACAGCTGCTGATTTATATTCCTTTTATACCAATACCCTCATCTCTTAGATGTGACCAGAGCCCTCAGGGGATGGGTTAAGTGACAAGCAAAGGTTGATAGGCAAATGTTGAGCTATGGGACATTGCCCAGAACAGAGTTCTGCGGTGGAGGGCTTTGATATGAAAGAGTGAGCATTAGACACTTCACCAGGACACCTTGATGGGGGAAAGGAAGGACAGCACCTACTATGAACTGGACTAGGACCCCTGCACGTGGTCCATCTATGACTGTCAACCATTTCATGCTTCAGAGTTGATCATCTCCATGTTACAGATCAGGACACTGAAGTTCAGGGAAATTAACAAAGCAATGATGTAACAGAGGCAAAAATAGAGGTAGTGGTGATAGGGATCCTACATGTCTAGGATAAAATAAGAATGATTCTAATTATTTATGAGAAAGGAAAGAAAGAAGGAAGGAGGGAAGGAGAGATCAAGGGAGGGAAGGAAGAGAGAAGGCAGGAAGGAAAGGGAGAGAGAGAGAGACCTTTTAATGAAAAACACTAAATAAATAACCAATGATTGATTTTGCACATACAGCAAATGTTTCCAAAATCATCCATAATGATGATGATTATGATCATGCTCATAATGAAAGGGCATCAAAAACAGACTAAAGAGAGAGAGTAAATTTGGGTTGTAAGCTGACCTTATGATATTAGCAAATATTTCTTGAAATTAGGGAATGTGTTATCTGCCGTCCTCTGAGCCATCTCATGAGAAAATGACTAATCTGCCCCAGTGGTGCTTATACACTCCTAAATATTTCTTTTTTATCCTTGACTAAATTCATGGACTGTACACATTTTCAGTTCTATTTATGGAGCAACTCTGTAAAGTGCGTTTTCATTTTCTGTCTCATCAAGGCCCAGGAGTTGCTTCTTCATTGGAAGTGGGTTCAGTGATTGGCAGGGGTGGAGACACTAGACTAACTCCTAAACTCCCACAGAACCTTTTCTTTGTACAGGAAACACAATAAACACCTGTTTATAAACATGGTTAGGAACTGGGATAGCTTGGTTAACAGTATACTCTAGTTAGCTGAGGAGCTGTGAGACAAGGGAGAATTAACAGATGGTTATAAAAATGTAGTGTGTGTATTAAACCTGTTAGTCCTGGGTTTACCACTTCTTTTCATTCACTGTTAATATATTCATAGAAATACTTTTCAATGCTGTGTAAATTAAGCAACTAGCATTCAGAAATTGTTTATACAGTAGATTCAATGGAGAACATAACTTATATTTGATTGTATTTTTGAGAGCGTGAGCTTTTTCAGATTTTCCTGTTTAATAAACTGCCTTGATTGCTGATTTTTTACCCATGAAATGAATCAGTTGCTATTGTGTACATTGAACAAAGCTGCTTTTTTGTTCAGAAGATATGAGGCACTGGCATTCAGAGTACTTCTAAAGGAGACACTTTCACTTTCAATAATATCATATTATTTTCTTCCCAAATACCATATCTGACCACATCCATAATGACGTTGTGGGCAAATTCTGTATGTCAGTTTCTTTATTTCGGCAACAATTACAAGGAATGGCTTGTCAAATACAATCAGCATTCTGTGAGGCTTTCATTTCATTATTTGACTGAATAATACACACATCTGTAGAGTGAGTTATGTTCAGTTACCTGGAGTCATTTTCATTCATGGGTATCTCACAGACCAGCCATCTCTAAATGCCTGGGGTCCTTGGAAACTCAACTGTAAACTGTTCATTAAAACTTCAATTATTTCACACCTTGCAGCATATACCATATGGTAGATATCCAGTGAAGAAATTGCATAGCACTCAAATTCCAATGTCATCCGCTCTGGGTGACTCTCTGAGCAGAGACTAACCTGATCTATCCACTCTCCTTCCAGGAATGGGGAAAACATGGCTGTGACCCTACGCAGCTCCAGTCCTTCTGAATGAGGGAAATACCACAGTATAGTTATTCGTGGTGGATGAGAGCTGAAATCTCTTCAGCGGCCACAACACTCCACAGAGCTGTGCAAATATAGTTAGAAGATTGGAGAATTGTCACAATTCTATATTTCTTTATTGCCAGTTGGACTCATTTCTTAAATAGTGGAATTATAGGTAAGGAGATATCCATTTCCTGATCACAACACTCTGAAGGTGGGTATAGAAATATTACAGCAGATGAAGTGTGTTATCTTGTGAGAAAATTTAGGTAAGGGCTCTTCATATTTTCATTTGATGCATCAAAGAGTGGGGATTCAAGAATCTTCCCTAATGTGCTACATAAATATCTTAGAACAGATTTCTTCTGAATCAGTGGTTCTTAGCCTTTCTTGGATTTATTCCACAATATTCTATAAAATTACATAAGCCCTCTCTTGAGACAAATATACATACCAAGATATATTAATAATATTGCTTCCTTTTCAAAGCATTCAAGAAACACTCAAATCATGTAGAGGTGTCCACAAACTCAAGATTTACAACTCCCCAAAAGAGGAGTAATTAAACCCATCTGGAGAAGAAACAGCTCTCACTGGAGTTGTCTGGTGGAGTCAGATGCTTGTTGCCCCACATCCAGGAGAAGAGGCCAACTTATATAACCACTTAAACATTGGCTTCATTTCCATACTAAATGTACTCATACATGTTGAAGGAATTGAAAGTGCTTGGCGAAAATCTGCTGAAGAAAAGTCATTTCAAACAGTTTTGCTCAGTACTTGCCCAGAATTTTCTCTAGTTAATGTTTCAAAATTATTGATTCATATTATTTGCAGGCAAAGTACTTTGAACAGCAAGACGGCTTTTAAGAATTTAAGATAATGCTAAGAACATATCAGAGGTCACTGTATTTGATCACTGAAAACTGCAAAGGACAATTTAGTCCGTAAAAACATATCTGTGCCATGCATTTCTGCTGTTGTCTCCTAATTTCTGAGCATGGTGGGAGAGAAGCCTCTTTCATGTTCCCATCTCCTCCACCCTCCTCAACACAAATAGCACGCATTTCACACACTCTTTTGGGATTGCTTAACAGCAGGGAGAAAGATGCCCTCCTAAAAAAGGAAGCCCAGGCATATCTCTAATCTGAGCCAACCAAGGTGGGAGAAAGGATGTTTTGGCTGACAGGGTTTGTGTTTCTCCCAGGAAGACCAGAGCCGTCCCTGGGAGCAGTTGAGCATAAATAGTGAAGGTTAGACCTGTGTCCTCACTTGGTTACCTCACCTCTTCTGGCCCCCTCCCTCAGAGTTTCAGGATGTAACCATACTGCCTCTCCCCAACCCAAGCCTATGTGTCGCATTAAAATGGACGATTCTTTGTCTTCTAGGAATTCCATCTTTGAGGAACCACCCCTTGATCATAACATCATAATTCTACTCAGCCCTTGTGTTCACAGTAGGACTCACCCTCTTCACAATCCCTGCCCCTGGGTAAATATGTGCCCCCAAACTGGCCAATCAGAGAATGCTATCAATCAAACTACCCTGTCTTCTTGGCCATAGTGATCATTTTAGAGAAGGACACGTGATCCAAGCCATGCTAACCAGAATTGTTCCCATAATTTTGTCACTCTTTGGGGGGAACATTCTGTTCAATGAAATCTGGATATATTTGGATGATATAAGAAGGCACTAAAAAAATTTGGTAATCAAGACAAATAATATTTTAATAAATCAAAATTATTACCAAAAAAAAAAAATCCACACTGAGCAAAATATCAAAATTGTAAAGACAGGGTCAGACCCAAACACCTGTTGTGTACTTCCAATCTGCAAAAGAAAAGAGAAATCCCATTGTCAAGAATCATGCACTTTCATGCAGCCAGGAGGTCAGGGACAGATTGGTGGCCCACTGCCCCAGAATGAAACAATGGGATGGGTTGCTAAGAGACAGAAACTACCAGAACGAAATCCAGATTTAAGATGAGACTCAGCAAGCTTGGACACTAGTTACCGGTCCAGGGAGAAAGCAGGGAGCAGTGAAATCAAAGTCAGCTGAGGGTTTTTTTTTTTTTTTTTTTTTTAATTAATTTATTTATTGGCTGTGTTGAGTCTTCGTTTCTGTGCGAGGGCTTTCTCTAGTTGCGGTGAGCGGGGGCCACTCTTTATCGCGGTGTGCTGGCTTCTCACTATCGCGGCCTCTCTTGTTGCAGAGCACAGGCTCCAGATGCGCAGGCTCAGTAGTTGTGGCTCAAGGGCCCAGTCGCTCCACAGCATGTGGGATCTTCCCAGACCAGGGCTTGAACCCGTGTCCCAGGCATTGGCAGGCGGACTCTCAACCACTGCACCACCAGGGAAGCCCAGCTGAGCTTTTAAGGGTATTATTTTGTCAGAGAAACTTTATCCCTAGCATCCTTTCAATGCCTAAAGCAATTCAAACATCTGAGTTTATACTAAAAGGAAGTTGTCTACCAAAGCAGTGCTGCTTTAAAGTTGAGACTAATCCAATAATCTTCTCAGCTGCAGCCAAGGAGGAAAATGGACAGGGGACATCCTGCAAGAGGACATAGAGCCAGGGTGACCAAGAAATTGACTCACCTGCCATGAAACAATAGTTTCTGGTTCTGGTCCATCAGGAACCGTATGTGCTGTAGCTCAAAGGTCACTGTATGTTATTTGTTCTTCTCTCCTTTTTCATATGAAAGTGTTTATTCTATTTGTTTATCCTATTCTACCTACTTCATTTTGGACTTAATATTTTGGGACTATTTAGATTTCTCATGTAGCTGCATATTATTAATGTATTTGGGGCAGTATCCAGACTGAAGAAGAATTAGATCGCCCAAGAAGTCTGACCTTGGAACTGGGTGCAGACATTGAATAAGACTTTGGGCTGTCAACTTTCAGGGAGAATTATTATGTGGAAGTAGCTGCATTATGTTAGAACTGGCATTTTTTAAAAGTGTATGTATGAGAAGAAAATCTTTGTGGACTACTCTGGGGTGAACCTAATGGACATGCATTTTTTTCTATCTAGATTCCCTCCCATTGGGGATGAATTAGATTAGGTTGCATGGGAATCCTACTCAGTTGGGTGATTTTGTGAGATGGACCTTATCCTACCTCTCCTCATTCCCTAGCTTACTGCTCTCCCCAGACCTGAGCCTAGCACCCAAGCCAGACAATCAAAAGATTCCACCCTCTGGCTATATCTCCTCTTCCCACCCCTACCCTCTGGTTTAAGCTGTGTTTCAGTCCTGACTAACACACATGCATTGTATTATCTGCCATCTTCGTTGGCCTCCTCCTGAAGCAAACGATTAATGTAATTCATTTAACTCTTAAGAGAAAATAAAAAAGCTAATTAAAGTGATATGTCCTCTGTACCTATTCTAGTTCCACAAAAGAAATCTCCATTTTCAGTGATGAAAGCAGACAATTCTGTCCTTAAAAAATAAGTTAATTTATCAAAATAGAGAATAATCATAGAATGAAATAGAGGAAAACAGTCCCAATGGTTTCTTACACATTGTACAAATAGTTCATAACTATTGTGCCCCAGGAAATATGTCATAGGAAGTACTATAATCATCATTACTTTATAGATGACTGTGGTGAAGCATGAGATATTTAGGTTATTTGTGCAAAGTTACATAGCAATTAAAAGGCAGAGTTGGAATTCAAACTTAGACAGCCTAAGAAACAGTGTCCAGGCACCGAACCCCTTCATAAATACCACTTATTTGATGGCCGAAAAAAATTGCACGACCTAAAAGTTGAGAATTATGTTTTATTTGGCAGACAAAACTGAGGACTTAAGGCCATGACACAGCCTCTCAGATGGCTCTGAGGGACCACCCCAAAGAGGTCAGGAAGGAGCCGGGATATATAGGAGTTTTTGCAACAAAGACCGGGTAGTTGGAACATCAAAAGATTACTCTTAATACAGAAACAGATTCACAGACTTTGAAAACAAACTTATGGTTCCCAAAGGGGAAATGTGGTGGAGGAGGGATAAATTAGGAGTATGGGATTAACAGATACACACTACTATCTATAAAATAAATAATCAACAAGGACCTACAGTATAGCACAGGGAATACCACTCAGTTCTCTGTAATGACCTATATGAGAAAAGAATCTGAAAAAGAATGGATACATGTATATGTATAAATTAATCACTTTGCTGCACACCTGAAACTAACACAACATTGTAAATCAACTATACTCTAATATAAAGTTTTAAAAATGAAATAAAAAAGAAAATCAGACAACTCAAATGAATGAATTTAGTGCTTTTCTATGTATGGGAAGATGCAAAAGTCTGGGCTCACTGAAATCATTCCTTTGACATGCACCTCAGCTATCTGGGGCCAGTATCCTGTGTTTTCTCATCCTGAGTCTCCTCAGGGTGCATCGCTAGGGGTGGCTGCAGCAGTTGACTGCTTGATGGTGGGCATCCTGCTTCTAGCCTGAGTTCCCTCAGGGATCACAGTCATGGACAGCTGTAATGTGATGGCTTGATGGCTGCAACCGCCTTTGTTTACTGATATGACAGGCAACATTTTTTTCGTTGACATATTCATAGCAGAGGTGTGCAAAGCACCGTGGAACAGGAAAGTGAAATGACTCAAGCCCACTCCAGGCCAGACTAACTGTGATCCTGGACATGAGAGGAAAGACATTTCTTAGTGGAGGGGCCTCGTGTCACTTTGTAAGCCATGCTACACAAAGGGGAATGTTCTTTCCTCCAGAAAAACCCTGTCGTCACATGCATGAGTATGCACTGGCCGTGTTTATACAATTTCTACCTCCATCACAAAAAGAGTGGAATTCCCTCTATTTCCTGTCTCTTGTGTTCTTCCTTCTCCATATCCCCTCTCCCAAACGTTCACAGAAATACTGCCCTCAGAATGTGTAAGCAAATGTTGCCTCTGACCCTCCTCTTCTGCCATTTGCTGTTTAAGTATGTTCAATCCTGTGCTGCATAGACTTTATTTTTTCATTACTTGCAAAATAAAAGCTCCTCACCATAAGTGCTTTATTTTCACTGTGCTTCCAGCTAAATCCTGCACAGTAAAACAAATTAAGCAGATGGCAGACTTAAATGTTAAAGATAGGAAAAAAAAGTATGAAGAAATCTTGAGATAAATTAGAATATAGGGTAGAATATTTTGAAATGTGATGAATCAAAGGTTAAAGTCACAGAGAATTTTAAACTCAGGTTTCTGAAAGATATATGAATGATTCAGGACTGTAAGTTAAAGCGCCCTTCCAGGACAACTGTGCCTCTGTAAAGCTGAATTCCCGAATTGGTCGAAGCCTCAAGATGTGGCTTTCGTACTTTATGAGGGCAGGCACACAACGATTGCCATTTTTCTTTATTTTCAGAGTAAAATGTTCACGGTCTCAATCAGCATGGGAAGGTACAAGGATAGAGGTTTATGTGGTTTAATGAGTGATACCCACAGAGAGTCCAGATTAAAAAGAAAATAGATTCTCACCTGCTGTCCATTACTTGTTTCCCCACATTTTACTACCAGGAAACACACATTCACTGTAAAACTTTGAGCTCTGTTAAAACGCAAATTTTCCTGGGAACATACAATCACATGAGTCATTTTCAACTATGTGTAAACAAAATTAGCAGGTCATTTCCTAAGAACTGGTTTAAATAGGAAGAAAGGTGAAATATGCATGAGGCTATGAGAGACCTGGATTAAAGAAGAAAGTCTTAAAACTAAAGTTTCTAAGATGGAAGAGTTCTAAAATCAACGTATTGTCTCATAAAATAATTTTCCAGAACTAGTCTTAATTTTTATCTGCTTAGAGCCATTTTGTTCAAAGAGAAACAGTACCGTTTTGATTACAGTTAAAGAGGAAAGATGCAAAAAAGAAGGCGAAATCAAAGAAACTAACATGTGTTAAGTGTGCATTGGGTATTTTATTATTTCTAATCACCGCTCTCTGAGATATCTTCATGGATCTACTTCACAAATGAGGAGAACAAGTCTCAGAAATGTTACTTTACTTGACAAAGGTGACACATCTACTAAAGAGTATAGAGGAAAAATTCTGGCTCCAATCTGTCTTCAAACCTTGGGTTCTCTCCACTCAGCAACGGCCGTGGTTATCTCGTTTCAAATTCCCTAACGGTGTGGTAACATTTTAAAATCATTAGTCAGGGAATTGTACATCATTTCATTCTGTAAATAAAGACACTAAACATATTGATGCCCATGGGATGTAACTAATATCTTTGTGATCAGGAAGAGGTATAAGAGAAGAAAGGAAGGCTTGCTGGAAGAAGAGAAAGAGGACAGAGCCAAGGGGACACAGAATTCCACTTGAGCTAATATAATCGTACCTGGGTCCCACCAGGATCTGCTTGAGTGATCATGGAACTTCCACAGACCCAGGACTCACTTACTTCTGACACAAGATGTAAAGTGAAAGGTTGAATAAAGATTTTAAAAACCCAATCAAGATAATTTAATGGTGAACAAAGAAAAAAGAATGCAGGGAAGACAATATCTGCTAGAATTTAATTTTCACAATGTTGAAATTCAGGCATGTCATACTCAGTCTTTCTTCTCTGTAGTTTAAAATCCCTGACCTCTGAGCCAGAGCAAGAAACAATGTATTGATACAATGATACTGTTCCCCTTCTGTAGCTCAGACTTTGGGGGGAGCAGGAAGCATTGTCTCTGAAGTATAATTTATGAAGAAAACCTGCATGGGCATGTTCAGATAAATGAAAAGCTACCTTTTAAGTGTTTATATCACAGGAGAAAAGGCTCTAATCATTTAGATTAACTGCAAAAATGCCTCCAGAAGATTGGATTAAAAGAAAAGTATTTCTAAGAACCAGGAGGGAAGAGCCATATGAATAGCTACACAGAACAGAGACATTTCCTTGGGGAGTTTGTAAAGGAACACATTTTAAATACACTTATGACAAAAATATAATTCCTAGCCAAAGCCACAAATACCGAGAAACCGTATTTTGCCTGTAATGGCTCACATTAGCATGTGAATCATCGAAGCATTTGAAGGCACAGGCTTATTAAACGCTGTATTTTCCTACATTTTATGTATTCTCAGTAGCAGCGGTGCACTTTTTGAAATATAACTGTATTTTTGAATTTAGTGTTTAATAAAATATCAAACTTTTATTACAAATTAAATTATCTTTTCAGAAGGAGCAGTGATTTTCCCTGAGGTATCTCTCATGAACAATAATCGTTTCAGAGCCACCTGAGAGAAGAATCCTTCTGTGGACAGGGTCCCCCCATCTTCTTTAGTCTCTTCAGACTGTTCATTCTGTCCCCACTGGCACGTAGGCACAAAGGTGGTCAGAATTTCACATAAAAGTGTGCAGCTGAGGCCACCTCTTCTAAAGGCCACTGACTCTGCCAATCACTGTATTTTAAGTGAATATGAGCAGCATTTCTAAGTAGAAAACAGAGGAGGACGCTGAGCAAACTGGAGGATGAACTCTCGTTCTCAGAAGTCGGCCTCGGGATAAAGCCACCAACAGGACCTGGTGAACTCAATCAACTGTGGATGGAGGCGTGGGTGCACTGGCTCCTCAAACTCTGAGGAAGGCATCTAGACCCGCGATGTTTTTAAAAATGTTAAGGAAGCTCCATCCTACTAATAATACAAGTCCAATCCTTCATATGTTCTAATTGCTTAATAATTTCTGGCTTCTTCTGTTGATCGTTTTTACCACTAGAATGTAGAGGAAACCGAGAAGGAGCTTCTACTTTGAACTTAATTCTGAGCAAGAAGAAACAGATTAGACTTCCCTGGTGGCGCAGTGGTTAAGAATTCGACTGCCAATGCAGGGGACAAAGGTTCGAGCCCTGGTCCAGGAAGATTCCACATGCCGTGGAGCATCTAAACCCGTGAGCTGCAACTACTGAGCCTGCACTCTAGAGCCCACGAGCCACAACTACTGAGCCCACGTGCCACAACTACTGAAGCCTGCGCACTCTAGAGCCCGTGCTCCTCAAGAAGAGAAGCCACCACAATGAGAAGCCCGCACACCACAACAAAGAGTACGCTGCAACTAGAGAATAGCCCACAAACAGCAACGAAGGCCCAACACAGTGAAAAATAAATAAATTAATTAATGAATTAATTAATTAATTAATTAATTAATTTTAAAAAAAGAAGAAGAAAGAGTAAGTGGGAAGGACTGAAGCGATTAAAGGAAATGCCGTTGTCCTCTTATAATTCAACATAGTGTGGGTTTTAAAAACAAGTCACTTCAGCTATTTAGAACGTATATCCTTTTTTTTCTTTTTTTCTTTTCTCTTCTTGAACATGATAAAAACTTTAACATATTTTAACTGCTTGCTGAAGAGCTCACCACCACCTTTTCTATCTCCCTTTTCTTGGTATTGTTATTTGAAAATTTAGTTCCAGATGTTTACATAGGAGAAATGTTTTTTATGATGGCCTATGTTTAATTACACGTAGTAATACATTTATTAATTGCCCACCACAAGTTTTTGTTGTTGTTATTTCTTTAATATCCTACTTTATTTATGTGTGTTCATACTTTTTATTGCTGAAATATATCCCTTAGAAATTATTTTAGACATGATCTGTGAAACATAAACTCTAGTCTTTACCTAAAAATGTCTTTATTTCTCCCAACTCTTTGATGAAGTTTTAGCGGTACAGAACTGTAAGTTGCCAGTTACTCTGCCTCAGCACTGTCTTAAGGAATGTATTGCTGCTGACGAGAAGTTGTCTGTAAATTTAATTTTCTATTTTGATGGTAATAATTCACCTTTATCTATATTTTTTAAGATTTTCTTCTTAGCAAGGTTTGAAGTTTCTCTGTGATATGTATCCCTCCCTCTGGTATCACAATACTCTTTCACACAGAATGATCCATCTAAAATGCAGGATGGTTGTATAATGATATTGCTCAAAATCCTTCTGTGCCCCTCCCCTCAGTATCCACAGAATAAAACCCAAGTTTCTTAGGAGGACATGCTGGCTCATGCCAACCTCTACAGCCTAATCTCTCCATTCCAGGCCTCACACCTGATGCCCCAGACATGTAAAACTACTTTCAATTCAATGAACACTCCATGTTGTTTTTAGCTTCTAAGCCTTTATTCATTCTGTTCTCTCTGCTAAAATGCCGCCAATCTCATTCCCATTTTTATTTTTAACTGTGAATGATTCCCTTTTAACAGTTACAATTTAGTTGGCATCTTAAATCTTCAAAGAAGCCTCCCCTAACCCCTCAGGGTGAGGTGGGCATGCTTCCTCTGTGCCCCAGCAGATCTCGGCTATGTGCCTGACTCTCCCAGGGGACCTTAAGTTCCTGGACCAGGGGCTTCTGTATGATACATTTCCAGTCCCCATCATGTTATAGTGTCCTACACTTAGAAGATGCTAAGAATATATTTCCTAAATATTGAAAATAATTAAGGAAAGAAGACAATATAGGATGAATAATGTTGCAATTCTTTGGGCACACATATATTGCACTTACCACTGACATTTCAACTTCCATTCTCACTTGTTAATTACTTTACTTATGCTAGAATCCTCACAAGAATCTAAAGGTTTAATATGGTCACTAATCCAGGATTAGAGAAAAGAAAAGTAATTTCCCCCCCACCTCAGTTCTCACAGAGAGGAGTAGTGTGTGAATGTACATATCGAAATTTCTCTATATCTAGATGGGAAGAAAACCCCACAGTTAATTTCTGCAAAGAGCTTAAAGTACCCACTGCTACTGAAATCCTAAATGATGTTCTCTACTTCGAAATGAAATATTTAAAAGATCTCCACATTATTTTTTATCATTTCCTATTTCTGGACTTCAGGCAAAATGCTTTAATTTGATTAGAATCTAAACATAATCTTCATGGAAGTGTGTATGTAAGATCAAAAAGAAAAGGTAAATGACACTAAGTTGGCATATACAATTGACATTGTTAATTTCAAATAAAATAGCCAAGTTGGAAGGTTATGAGCACGTTTTGGTATTGTTTATTTGGGCACCAACATATCAGTGCTTTAAAGAGCCAATAAGTATGATTCTTTCCTCACCATTATTGAGAAAGACATTAGCATTGCGTCTGGTCTCTGAGGGACATTAAATCTCTTTGTTATTTATTTCACTTATTGATTTGTTCATTCACTTATTCAGCAAATACTTAATAGGTGCCTACTAAATCCTAGGTCAGTTCTTAGGCACTGTGGATCCAACAGTAAACCAATCACAGAACAAGACTAATCCTTGAGGATGTAGCCTAGGGATGCAGGTAAATGTGCCATAACAATAGTGTATGATGGTCTAATAGGGAAAATACAGGGGTTATGAGAACAGAGTCTTGACAAAGTCTATACATCCTATTTGTGGCTTATCTAGTTTTTCACTGGACACACGTTAGGACTCCGTTACCTCCATCTTTACTGCTGTCATCTCATATCAATTCATTCCAAACTATGAATTATAGTCCTTCTCTATTTCCCAATGTGGGGTTAAACAAGTCTGCTGATTTTTTATAAACTTTGCTAAAAGTGTACAAAGACATTTAATATTGGAGATCGTTTACCCTATTGTTTATGAGCTAGTGTTGTTCAGCTCGGATTTACTAACAAGGCTGTGTCTCGCTTCTGAGCACAAATCCAGCACAATGCTGTTAGAGACCCCTGCCTGTACAGACAGGAATTCTCTCTCTCTTTCTTTCTTTCTCCTATCTTCAGGAAGAAAGAAAATACATACTCCCTGCATTTAAAAGATGCCCAAGAGTAACATCATAATCTCTGAAAAATATTTTACCCTGTTCTCAATGAAAACTATGTATAAATAATATTAAAAGCATATTTATACCATCAGTAGTTTTTTTTTCTTTTTTATTGTAAATGGCAGAAGCAAAAAATGCATACTAGGTTTGGTTTGGTAAAAACATTCTCACTCTACCTCACTCCCCTCCGCAATACATGCAGACCACTCTCAGTCCTCAATTTTCTAACATGCTGGCTTCAGTTTTTCTTACTGTGGACCAGTCTTCTCTAAATAGTAGGCAGAGAGGCTACCAGCAGATCTCACAGTTCCCATCTCAAGCCTTCACCATCAGAAAGGGATGGAAACAGGGTTCTACAACCCAATTTGAAAATATCCCTGCAGTTTTTAAATGACCATTTTGTCCCCAGGCAGCAATCATGGGCTCAGAAATATGAGGTAAAGTCTGTGATCACCAAATAAAACCCATTGCAAGGCAAAACTTGCATACTTAGATCAATTTAAGGGAAAAATATGAGAATTTAGGCACCTTCCCAGCTCTAATTTTCTATTCCCTCCAGAAATTTATTCCCCCTGAGACCTTATTCATAACTTTCTCCCCACTCAACTCAAGATGCTGTTAACTTTTTTGAGCTGAGAGTTTCTCTGCCTAGAATATTTAACAGGTGTCATGGATCATGGTACAGGAGGAGGCCGCTCACACTGGTTACTAATTGCACAGGCTCTAGCGGCAATCTGCCTGCATCCAAATCCTGGCTCTGCTACATAGGAGCTGTGTCACTTGGGCAATTACTGAATCTCTCTGGTCTCAGTTTTCTTACCTTTGAAATTGAGATAATAATAGTTCTTGTCATGTTGACTTCTTTCAATTCTTAAATAAGCTAAAATGTGTAAAGCACTTAGAACATTGCCTGACACATATTAAGCATTTAAAGGAAGTAAATGTACTCTTTTCAGTTGTCAAATCTTACAGGTATCAAAATGAGATCCATAATTTTTTTTTTTTTTTCTGTGAAAGGTACAGATTCCAAATGTTACACTTCGAAATTGATAGTAATTTTTTCTTTGTTTTCTTCTGTTTGATTATCCTTTTGAAGCATGAAAAGTTGTTGGTAACAACTTTTCATTCCAGTGTATAATTGGAATAGTTTCAGAGCCTGGTATACAAAGAACTCCTTATATATTCTTCCTTCACTCCCCACTCCTCAACCTTTCGGATAAATTGTCAGAGGTACAAAAATTACTTCCTCATGGGAAACCAATTAGCAAGGATTTAAATCAGTGGTTTGCAAATCAGTAGTCTTGAGCTTTGATTCCTAAAACGACAAAAATATTAAAGAGCAATCATTCTTATCACTAAATATTAAGAATCTATACATTGTACATGACACTGGCCAAAACACTAGGTCACTGGCAACAACAATACATAGGAAGATGAGGTGCGGATCTAAGAAATCTTAGGGCTTTCACTGGTTCCTCTTCTCTAAGAGTTGACCTGCTTTAAACTGAAGGGACACATCATTCTAATCACATTTGGCTTTACCAAGGTCAACACTATGGCTCCCAAGTCTCACAACTAGTGATTTGCTGAAGTTACATGTTTTGACCTCCTCCTGCCCCATATAAGAAAATGAAAACCTTTCTAATATCATTCCTGTTCCTCAATGGAGTTAACTGTTTTGTTTTGTTTTTTTTTAAATAATTTATAGACTCAGATTTATCACTATTTAAACTTATTTTCCCTCTAAATAATTAAAATCTCTCACATGTGAGTGGGATTTAATAGGAAAATTTTTACAATCTATCTTTTGGAAATGGATATACAAGGAAGTTCTCATGATTATGTTTATCCCAAAGCCCAAGGTTTAGCTTTGTCAACTTTTTGATTTCTCATCCTGAAGCATCTATGAATATGCTAGTTCTATGAGACATTGTACTATACTTTCCAGTCAGGTTCCGTCCTGGAAAGAGAAGCAATTTTAGACCTTTCGTATTTAACACAGATAATTGGTTACATTTCTGATGAAATAGCTGTGAAGTCAAACAAAGGATGGTGAAACAATTTAGAGATTAACAGCAGAAAACCACTAACAGCCTCAGGTCTAGAGAAGCAAGAAAAAGAGTGATTATGCAATCAGTGTACCTCTGATTGGCCAATCTTCCCCAGAAGTGAGAGGGCAATGGACCCTGGAAAATGTGGTGACCCAGGATACAGAGCAGAGCAGGGGGAAGTAAGGCAGGAAATGGGGCCGTAGCAAATTAGCAGTCATCAGTTACACGGGGAATATTTAAAGTGAAGAAAGCGCTTTAGCTCTAGTCTGTGTGATCGTCACATTGCAAGCATCAATACAACCTAAGAGCCTTTCAAAAAGTAAATTCTTACACCCCATCCAAATATGCAGATGCAGAATATCTGAGGTGGACCCAGGCATCTGTGTTTTAACATTTATATCAATAAGTTATCAGACAAGTTTATGGCCAAATAAACATCTCCTTCTCCCTTTCACTTGACACCGTAACTTTCCAGGATGATAATGCGCAGATAGGTCAGTGTTTTTTGAGGATCAGGCCTGTCCATTAAATCTTCTAGCAGGTTTACTAACTAGAATGAAACATGATTCTACTTCCATATCTCATCCAGAAAACAGGAGAGACACTTCCTGAGTATAAATGGCCACCACCTGAGTTGTTTATATATTTTCTGAGAGGGCAGTTAGGGGTCAGGCTGTGTCACTGGAGCCAGCTCTGATTAGCTGTGATGCTAATGATTCTGGCAGTGACACACCCAAAGAAATATGTCTTAGGAATCTGGGCCTCTCTCTGTTCTGATGGGAGCAGAAATTCACTGCTTAGTGAATCTCCTTTCTCTTATCCACATGACATAATTCTCCCCTGTCTACTTCTGAGAGCCAATTTTCTCTTGTCTGCTATGAATAGATTTGAGAAATACAGTGTTGTTAGCTCAAATATTCTATTCAGTTTGACACAGTGAATTTGCTGCATTATTTTCCATCTTAACTTGCATTTGCTTACTATTCCAAATCAGTGTATTTACTTTCCACAGTGTGGGGAAGCTTTCTGCCTGGTACCTACGTTGGTCGTTGGATCATTTCTTATCATTTCTTTAACTCCAATGCTTTGCACATCTTTTTTAGTTATGCCCATGATGATTTTGAACAATAGTTTTAACATTCCAGTGTACTTTTAAAATTTCCATTGCTTGTGCTGTCTTTAATACAAACACAGACAATATAGCTTAGCAGTTAGTAACTTCCTCTTCTAGTCTAGCTGCTCAAAATTTGTATAATTATTAAAATTTAAAATATGTCCAGTTAAAAAATATTTAATAACTTTGCTACCAATAATTTCAAGTTTGGATATCTTCATTCCTCATTAAACCTTTATACTGAGTTTAGGAAACTACAATGAGGAGGGGCCAAAGAAATGTTATCTTAGTTTTCCTATTTTATAAATAAAAAATGGCACATTACAGCAAAATAAATAACAGTGTTGTTCTATATAAATTAACAGTTGTTATAACTTTATTGATGGTCTAATGTATTTTGGACAAACAAATCCACGAATAGCAAATATATTATGGAGCTGACATGCAAACAAGGTGTTTTATTGGAAAAATAAAATATGTAGATATTTTATATATATTGTCAAAAAAGCCAGTAAAAATATGAATATAGGAACTGCATTAGAAGGTCTGTAGTCTCATTGAAATTTCCAGTAAATACGCCCTGTGTTCGTTTCTGGTTTTCAGGAAAGATGACTAATAAGAGGAAGTGCCTTTAGAGAAGAGGCACCATCCGGGAGATCAGCCTGGGAAGTGTATTTACAGTTGTCAGCCTGAAGCTCTGAGAGGAGAAACAGAATCATTATGCAAAGAATTTGAGTTCCACTTAGCAGAGTGTCACAAGAGCTGTTAAATTCTAATCTGTAGAAGCAAGAGGAAAAGAGTAGAAACAGTGTAACTAGACCTAAGGCGATTGGATTCACAGTCACAATCAATCATACTCAATGACCAGTGAGAAGAAAAATTCAAAATGAAGGTGCTAAATATTATGTGCTATGACTTCTTTTATGCAGCTCTTGGTACAAAGATGGAAGAAAAGGGAAAAATAAACAAAACAGCTAAATGTGCTATAGAGACTAAGAAAAGAAACATGGCACAGATTGTGGGGATGTTAGGGAGAAACATAAGACAAACGGATTGTCTGTGGGATGAAAAGCCTTTAAATTTCTCTTTTAAAATGTGTTATGTTTTGTTGTAGAAAACCTTGTCCTGATTGAAATGCAAGCAATTTTAGAAATAAGTTCTGGAAATCCCTCTTGTTAAAGATATTTGCTTCAAAGATAGCTTCTAAATTTGCAGCTCACCTGAGGACAAGCTCCCCAGCTAAGAGAGAGCGAGTGATATTTGGAAATCTGCTAATGTCAACTCATTTGTCACAAAGATTTCTGTCAGAGAAATACATTTTAGTCTGTACCTTTCACAGATTGCTGTACTCACAACACCTAATATAATTTCTTCCATGTAGACAGAGCTCAATGTTTGGCGTAGAGTTGAATTAAAGAATGTGGAAGATAGTTGACTTCTGGGATCCTCTATACACTTGGGAGTTGCCATTGACCTTGAGATCTTGAAGGAAGGGTCTCAGTCAATTATCTCTAAATCTCCTCCTACCTAGCACAGTACCTGGTGCCTAGTTGTAGCTGCCATTCAGACTATGTCAGTTCCAGGAGTAATTCTAACTGGAAAAATACAACCATGTGATTTTCAGGTTACTCACTCTGTCTGCCTCCCCTTCGTATATTTCATATATTCAAATGCATCAAGGAAGTATAGCTACTAAAAAAGGAAACCAAAGGAGAGACACATTTCTCTTTTTCTAAACAGTTTTTTCTCAGACAGCTAATCAACGTGAAGAATGACATTGAAAACATAGACTTTTTTACCCGAAAATAATGTATGCTCATGGGAACAAAATTTCAAATGGTCCAGAGGATATAGAAGAAAAAACATGTTTCCCTCCTGCCCCTTTCCCTTTCCTAGTTCTTCTTCCAAGGAGTAATGATTGGTGCCAATCCCTTGCATATAATCATCACAGTTGTAAAGTCCTATTTCATTATTTGTAATGACGACATAGTATTCAAATGTAGAATTGTTATACCTTCCCAAGTTCTCAGTTGATGGTTCAATGAATATTTACATAAATAGATCTTTTTGCAAAAGTAAGCTTATTTGTAAATACATTCCTAAGAGTTGAATTTTACTGAGATTGCTAAATTATCCTCCAAGGGAATTGTTTCAGCTTATACTCCCATAAGGAGTATAGTTATACAATAATATATTAAGTTACTGAGCTTTGACCATTCACATAAGAGAAAATGTCGCACAGGAGAACGTGGTGATAGTTTGTGCATATGAAGCTGCCATAAGATGTAGCTGAGCATTTTTTTATTTTAAAAGTATTTATTTCCTATTAATAGTCTGTCATACCCTTTGTCCACCTTATTTTTTTAGTATTGACCTCTTCTTTCCACAGATTTAATAGAGTTTTTATATAAATAAAATTATGTCTTTGAGATATGACTTGTAAATATTTGTTTACAATTTGTCTTAGGACTTACTACAGTATTTTTTCACACAGAAATTTTTCATGTTTGTGTAGTAAAATATATTATATTCTTAACTATATTGTGTCTGCATTCTGTGTCTTGCCTAGAAAGACTTTCACTTCACGAACATTAAATATAAATAAATTCATCAGTAGAGAAAGTCTACACAAGTTTGATAATTATATGATTAAAAAGGAAGAGTGCCACAAATATATCTTTTTAATAAAGAAATTAATAATCACAACAGTTAAGGATTATGGAAAAATACACTCAGTTTTGTTCTGGGTCAGCGTTTCTCAAAGTTTAATGTACAGAACTCTAGTTTGTAAGGATAGTAATATAAAAAACGCATTATGTGGTTAAATAAATTTAGAGTATGCTGAATATAGGGGTTATGGAGTTTTTTATTGTATCATTTCTCAAAGTTTTTAATAAGATGATGTGAAGAATTTCACATGTATTTTCTCAGGTGGAGATCCTATCCATGCTCTCTCCCCAGAGCAGAGTCTGAGTCAAGGATTCCACTGCAAGTGTTTTATTTCGGAGGTAATCCCAGGAAACCTCAGTAGGAGAGAGAGGAAGTGACACACAGCAGAAAGGAGACCACTGCAGACTGTATGATGAATAGGTTCCCACTCTGGGCCACTGGGAAACAGAGACTGGACTGAATACCCCACAGAGTCGTCCCACACAGAGCTGGGGAGCTGAGGTATGTATCCTCCAGCTTCTATATCCATCAGCACTTGAGACCTGTGTCCAGAGATGTTAACAGCCTGGCGCTTCCTTAGGAGGAAGCTTTTGGAAAAGCACACTCTGGCCCCAGGCCGGGCCTACTGCATGTCATAGAAGGAGTCCAGGCACTGGCCCAGCTCCCAGATGGACACCCCGATGTCCAGCTCCCTGGCCAACTCCAGCCCCACCTGCAAGGTCTTCAGCGACAGGTAGAGGACAACTTGCTTCTCTCTTGGCTTTCCTTATACTAGAAAAAGTACTCTGCGTCCTGGCTGTCCCACAAGATCTGGGGCCCGTGGTCCTTCAGCATCTGGATGTACCTGGGAGAGGCCGGGCGTGGGTGTGGACAGGGCGGAAGTGGCCTCTGCCATCACGGAAGGGGTGAGGTCACCCAAGAGCAGTAGAACGTGGGGTGTCATCCCCCCATGGTCTATAGAGTGCCAGCAGCATGCTGGGCTGTGTGGGAGGGCCACGTGTGCAGCTGGACACGAAATGCCAGGAAGCAGGGCCACGGGGTGGGGTCTGGAACACTTGGGCCAAGGCTGCAGCAGACGGGTCCTCACTGGCCCCGATGACGGGCTCGCTCATCCTTGGAGGCCGAGTAGTCCATGCCGTAGAAGCTGAGCCCCAGCAGGATCTTGCTTTGCCACTTGGACTTGGGGACCAGGACCTGATGCAGGCTGGCAACCAGGACAGCAGTGCATTGGGGCCAGCCTGCTGTGCCGTTCAGCGCGAGGACCGACACAGGGACCAGCTGCTCAAGCTCCTTGTGTGTGGACATGCCCAGCTTGTTGGTCCCAAGAGCGATGGTGCGCCGGATGACCAGGATGGCCTGCAGCTGGCCCTGATGCAGTGTCTCGGCCACGTGGCTGAGCATGTGAATGAGGCCCCTGCTGGGGGGTCAGCCCAGGATTTGAAACGCTTCAGGATGTGCTGAGGGCTGTGCGGCACCCGGGAAGTGCCTCCAGGTGAGGACATGGGGGCAGCTCCACCGACGAGGCCTTGTGCTGAGGGGGCACTAACCTTGCACTCCAGGGAATGATGAGTGCCATGGGGTTTGGACAGTGTGCCAAGAGCATCTGCTAGAGCTCCCATTTTTTTTAAAGTGGATTTACTCAATGTCTGTGGCGACAAAAGAAAAGCTTTCAGAACTCTGTCGGTTCCATCCTCCTTTCTTCTCCCTTAGACAGCACAGGTTGCTATCTGCTTGGTCAATTGCAAAGTATAAGATATGTCACCTTTGTGAATAGACAGGAGCCCAGGCTTGCAAAAATTGTGTCTGTATTTGCAGTTGTCTGTGAAATTCTCCTTCACCTTTGCTTTAGGTCCAGCCGAGGAACAGCTTAACAATATTGACCTCTTCTTTGTAAAGACTCTTAAACTAACAATTGCTTCGGGTCCTTACACCACTTTTCTAACCCAACAGTGATAAGTAAACAAGATTTAGATATTGTGTTAGTGGGTGGGAGATAGGATATTTAGTTTTATGTGTCAACTTGGCTGAGCTATGGTACTCAGTTATTTAATAAAACACTAATCCAGACGTTACTGTGAAGTTATTTTGCAGATGTGGATATCAGCTAAATTAGGTGACTTTAAGTAAAGAACATGACTTCATAGTGTGGGTGGGCCTCATCCAGTCAGCTGAGGGTCTTAAGAGCAAAAACTGTGGTTTCTTGGAGAAAAAGAAAGTCTGCCTCAAGGCTGAAGCATCAATTCTTGTTTGCCTGCTGGCTTGCACTACACATTTGTTGAAACCTTGCATTTGAGTATCAGGAACTGGTCTATCTAACAAATAAGATGGTATTTCCCCCCATTATGTTATTGATCCTTATTATAGCAACCCCAGAAATCACATAACAAAAGAGGTGATTCAGACAGGTGATTTAGGTAGTGTTTGAATTTCAAGCCAAATCTAATATTACCAAAATGTTATCTTAACTCTTAGTAGACTCATGTTTTTTGAAACAGTTGAAGAAATCAGCCCTGACTACCTACTACATCAGCAATGAAGACTAATATTGATTATTACCTTGGGTGTCCAGGGCATAGTCACTGCTATTATCCCATTTGAGCATAACCATAGTTTATTATTTATCTATTATTACAGATACATTATTAATAGGGAATTATCATACGGTTTAACGTTATTTAATAATTATTACAGGAGAAGTTTCAAGATGGCAGAAGAGTAGGAAGTGGAGATCACCTTCCTCCCCACAAATACATCAGAAATACATCTACATGTGGAACAACTCCTACAGAACACCTACTGAACGCTGGCAGAAGACGTCAGACCTCCCAAAAGGCAAGAAACTCCCCACGTACCTGGGTGGGGAAAAAGAAAAAAGAAAAAACAGAGACAAAAGAATAGAGACGGGACCTGCACCAGTGGGAGGGAGCTGTGAAGGAGGAAAGGTGTTCACACACTAGGAAGCCCCTTCGTGGGCAGAGACTGCAGGTGGCGGAGGGGGGAAGCTTCGGAGCCACGGAGGAGAGCGCAGCCACAGGGGTGCGGAGGGCAAAGCGGAGAGATTCCCGCACAGAGGCTCGGCGCCGAGCAGCACTCACCAGCCCGAGAGGCTTGTCTGCTCAGCCGCCAGGGCGGGCGGGGCTGGGAGCTGAGGCTCGGGCTTCGGTCGGATCGCAGGGAGAGGACTGGGGTTGGCGGCGTGGACACAGCCTGAAGGGGCTAATGCACCACAGCTAGCCGGGAGGGAGCCCGGGAAAAAGTCTGCAGCTGCCGAAGAGGCAAGAGACTTTTTCTTGCCTCTTTGTTTCCTGGTGCGCGAGGAGAGGGGATTCAGAGCGCTGCCTAAACGAGCTCCAGAGACGGGCGCGAGCCGCGGTGATCAGCGCGGACCCCAGAGACGGGCATGAGACGCTAAGGCTGCTGCTGCTGCCACCAAGAAGCCTGTGTGCGAGCACAGGTCACTCTCCACACCGCCCCTCCCGGGAGCCTGTGCAGCCCGCCACGGCCAGGGTCCCGTGATCCGGGGACAACTTCCCCGGGAGAGCGCACGGCGCGCCTCAGGCTGCTGCAACGTCACGCCGGCCTCTGCCGCCGCAGGCTCGCCCCGCCTCCTCCGTACAGCTCCCTCCCCCCGGCCTCACTGAGCCAGAGCCCCCGAAGCAGCTGCTCCTTTAACCCCGTCCTGTCTGTGTGGGGAACAGACGCCCTCAGGCGACCTACACGCAGAGGTGGGTCCAAATCCAAAGCTGAACCCCGGGAGCTGTGCGAACAAAGAAGAGAAAGGGAAATTTCTCCCAGCAGCCTCAGAAGCAGCGGATTAAAGCTCCACAAACAACTTCATGTACCTGCATCTGTGGAATACCTGAATAGACAACGAATCATCCCAAATTGAGGAGGTTGACTTTGGGAGCAACGATATATATATATATATTTTTTTTTTCCCCTTTTTCTCTTTTTGTGAGTGTGTATGCATATGCTCCTGTGTGAAATTTTGTCTGTATAACTTTGCTTTTACCGTCTGTCCTAGGGTCCTGTCTGTCCATTTTTTCTCTGTTTTTTTTTTAGTATAGTTTTCAATGCTTGTTATCATTGCTGGATTTGTTTTTTTGGTTTTGTTGTTCTCTTCTTTCTTTCTCTTTTTTAATTACTTAAATTTTATTTTTTAATAATTATGTTTTGTTTTTTATTTTAATAACTTTTTTATTTTATCTTATTTTATTTTATTTTATCTTATCTTTTCCTTTCTTTATTTCTTTTTTTCTCCCTTTTATTCTGAGCCGTGTGGATGACAGGCTCTTGGTGCTCCAGCCAGGCATCAGGGTTGTGCCTCTGAGGTGGGAGAGCCAAGTTCAGGACACTGGTCCACAAGAGACCTCCCAGCTCCACATAATATCAAATGGTGAAAATCTCCCAAAGATCTCCATCTCAACGCCAAGACCCAGCTTCACTCAATGACCAGCAAGCTACAGTGCTGGACACCCTATGACAAACAACTAGCAAGACAGGAACACAACCCCATCCATTAGCAGACAGGCTACCTAAAATCATAATAAGGTCACAGACACCCCAAAACACACCACCAGACGTGGATCTGCCCACCAGAAAGAAAATATCCAGCCTCAGCCACCAGAACACAAGCACTAGTCCCCTCCACCAGGAAGCCTACACAACCCACTGAACCAACCTTAGCCACTGGGGGCAGACACCAAAAATAACTGGAACTATGGACCTGCAGCCTGCGAAAAGGAGACCCCAAACACAGTAAGTTAAGAAAAATGAGAAGACAAAGAAACACACAGCAGATCAAGGAACAAGGTAAAAACCCACCTGACCTAACAAATGAAGAGGAAATAGGCAGTCTACCTGAAAAAGAATTCAGAATAATGATAGTAAAGATGATCCAAAACCTTGGAAATAGAATGGAGAAAATACAAGAAATGTTTACCAAGGACCTAGAAGAACTAAAGAGCAAACAGATGATGATGAACAACACAATAAAGGAAACTAAAAATTCTGTAGAAGGAAGCAACAGCAGAATAACTGAGGCAGAAGAACGGAGAAGTGACCTTGAAGATAAAATAGTGGAAATAACTACTGCAGAGCAGAATAAAGAAAAAAGAATGAAAAGAATTGAGGATAGTCTCAGAGACATGTGGGACAATATTTAACACACCAACATTCGAATTATAGGGGTCCCAGAAGAAGAAGAGAAAAAGAAAGGGACTGAGAAAATATTTGAAGAGGTTATAGTTGAAAACTTGCTTAATATTGGTAAGGAAATAGTTAATCAAGTCCAGGAAGCACAGAGAGTCCCATACAGGATAAATCCAAGGAGAAACAAGACAAGACACATATTACTCAAACTATCAAAAATTAAATACAAAGAAAACATATTAAAAGCAGCAAGGGAAAAACAACAAATAACATACAAGGGAATCCTCATAATGTTAACAGCTGATCTTTCAGCAGAAAATTTGCAAGCCAGAAGGGAGTGGCAGGACATATTTAAAGTGATGAAAGGGAAAAACCTACAACAAAGATTACTCTATCCAACAAGGATCTCATTCAGATTTGATGGAGAATTTAAAACCTTTACAGACAAAGAAAAGCTAAGAGAATTCAGCACCACCAAACCAGCTTTACAACAAATGCTAAAGGAACTTCTCTAGACAGGAAACACAAGAGAAGGAAAAGACCTACAATAACAAACCCAAAACAATTAAGAAAATGGTAATAGGAACATGCAGATCGATAATTACCTTAAATGTAAATGGATTAAATGCTCCCACCAAAAGACACAGACTGGCTGAATGGATACAAAAACAAGACCCGTATATATGCTGTCTAAAAGAGACCCACTTCAGACCTAGGGACACATACAGACTGAAAGTGAGGGGATGGAAAAAGATATTCCATGCAAATGGAAATCAAAAGAAAGCTGGAGTAGCAATTCTCATATCACACAAAGTACACTTTAAAACAAAGACTACTACAAGAGACAAAGAAGGACAGTACCTAATGATCAAGGGATCAATTCAAGAAGAAGATATAACAATTGTAAATATTTATGCACCCAACAAAGGAGCACCTTAATATGTAAGGCAAATGCTAACAGCCATAAAGGGGAAATTGACAGTGACACAATCATAGTAGGGGACTTTAACACCCCACTTTCACCAATGGACAGACCATCCAAAATGAAAATAAATAAGGAAACACAAGCTTTAAATGATACATTAAACAAGATGGACTTAATTGATATTTATAGGACATTCCATCAAAAGCAACAAAATACACTTTCTTCTCAAGTGCTCATGGAACATTGTCCAAAATAGATCATATCTTGGGTCACAAATCAAGTCTTGGTAAATTTAAGAAAAATGAAATGTATCAGGTATGTTTTCCGACCACAACGCTATGAGACTAGATATCAATTACAGGAAAATCTGTAAAAAATGCAAACACATGGAGGCTACACAATACACTACTTAATAACCAAGAGATCACTGAGGAAGTCAAAGAGGAAATCAAAAACTACCTAGAAACAAATGACAATGGAGACATGACGACCCCAAACCTATGGGATGCAGCAAAAGCAGTTCTAAGAGGGAAGTTTATAGCAATACAATCCTACCTTAAGAAACAAGAAACATCTCAAATAAACAACCTAACCTTACACCTAAAGCAATTAGAGAAAGAAGAACAAAAAACCCCGAAAGTTAACAGAAGGAAAGAAATCATAAAGATCAGATCAGAAATAAATGAAAAAGAAATGAAGGAAACGATAGCAAAGATCAATAAAACTAAAAGCTGGTTCTTTGAGAAGATAAACAAAATTGATAAACCATTAACCAGATTCATCAAGAAAAACAGGAGAAGACTCAAATCAATAGAATTAGAAATGAAAAATGGGAAGTAACAACTGACACTGCAGAAATACAAAGGATCATGAGAGATTACTACCAGCAAGTATATGCCAATAAAATGGACAACCTGGAAGAAATGGACAGATTCTTAGAGGGGTATAACCTTCCAAGACTGAAGCAGGAAGAAATAGAATATATGAACAGACCAATCACAAGCACTGAAATTGATACTGTGATTAAAAATCTTCCAACAAACAAAAACCCAGGACAAGATGGCTTCACAGGCGAATTCTATCAAACATTAGAGAAGAGCTAACACCTATCCTTCTCAAACTCTTCCAAAATACAGCAGAGGGAGCAACACTCCCAAACTCATTTTACGAGGCCACCATCACTCTGATACCAAAACCAGACAAGATGTCACAAAGAAAGAAAACTACAGGCCAATATCACTGATGAACATAGATGCAAAAATCCTCAACAAAATACTAGCAAACAGACTCCAACAGCACATTAAAAGGATCATACAGTATGATCAAGTGGGGTTTATCCCAGGAATGCAAGGATTCTTCAATATATGCAAATCAATCAATGTGATACACCATATTAACAAACTGAAGGAGAAAAACCATATGATCATCTCAATAGATGCAGAGAAAGCTTTGGACAAAATTCAACACCCATTGAAGATAAAAACCCTCCAGAAAGTAGGCATAGAGAGAACTTACCTCAACATAATAAAGGCCATATATGACAAACCCATAGCCAACATCATCCTCAGTGGTGAAAAGTTGAAACCATTTCCACTAAGATCACGAACAAGACAAGGTTGCCCACTCTCACCACAATTATTTAACATAGTTTTGGACGTTTTAGGCACAGCAATCAGAGAAAAAAGGAAATAAAAGGAATCCAAATCTGAAAAGAAGAAGTAAAGATGTCACTGTTTGCAGATGACATGATACTATACATAGAGTATCCTATAGATCCTACCAGAAAACTACTAGAGCTAATCAATGAATTTGGTAAAGTAGCAGGATACAAAATTAATGCACAGAAGTCTCTTGCATTCCTACACCCTAATGATGAAAAGCCTGAAAGTGAAATTAAGAACACACTCCCATTTACCATTGCAACAAGAAGAATAAAATACCTAAGAATAAACCTACCTAAGGAGACAAAAACCTATATGCGGAAAATTATAAGGCACTGATGAAAGAAATTAAAGGTGATACAAATAGATGGAGAGATATACCATGTTCTTGAATTGGAAAAATCAACATTGTGAAAATGACTATACTACCCAAAAGCAATATACAGATTCAATGCAATACTTATCAAACTACCATTGGCATTTTTCAGAGAACTAGAACAAAAAAATTCACAATTTGTATGGAAACACAAAAGACCCCGAATAGCCAAAGCAATCTTGAGAAAGAAAAACGGAGCTGGGAGAATAAGGCTCCCTGACCTCACACTATACTACAAAGCTACAGTAATCAAGAGAGTATGGTACTGGCACAAGAACAGAAATATAGATCAATGGAACAGGATAGAAAGCCCAGAGATAAACCCAGGCACATATGGTCACCTTATCTTTGATAAAGGAGGCAAGAATATACAATGGATAAAAGACAGCCTCTTCAATAAGTGGTGCTGGGAAAATCTGACAGCTACATGTAAAAGAATGAAATTAGAACACTCCCTAACACCATACACAAAAATAAACTCAAAATGGATTAAAGACCTAAATGTAAGGCCAGACACTATCAAACTCTTAGAGGAAAACATAGGCAGAACACTCTATGACATACATGACAGCAAGATCCTTTTTGACCCACCTCCTAGAGAAATGGAAATAAAAACAAAAATAAACAAATGGGACCTAATGAAACTTAAAAGCTTTTGCACAGCAAAGGAAACCATAAACAAGATGAAAAGACAACCCTCAGAATGGGAGAAAATATTTGCAAATGAAGCAACTGACAAAGGATTAATCTCCAAGATTTACAAGCAGCTCATGCAGCTCAATATCAAAAAAACAAACAACCCAATCCAAAAATGCCAGAAGACCTAAATAGACATTTCTCCAAAGAAGATATACAGATTGCCAAAAACACATGAAAGAATGCTCAACATCATTAATCATTAGAGAAATGCAAATCAAAACTACAATGCGATATCATCTCACACTCGTCAGAATGGCCATCATCAAAAAATCTACAAGCAATAAATGCTGGAGAGGTTGTGGAGAAAAGGGAACCCTCTTGCACTGTTTGTGGGAACGTAAATTGATACAGCCACTGTGGCGAACAGTATGGAGGTTCCTTAAAAAACTAAAAATAGAACTACCATGCAACCCAGCAATCCCACTACTGGGCATATACCCTGAGAAAACCATAATTCAAAAAGAGTCATGTACCACAATGTTCATTGCAGCCTTATTTACAATAGCCAGGATGTAGAAACAACCTAAGTGTGCATCAACAGATGAATGGATAAAGAAGATGTGACACATATATACAATGGAATATTACTCAGCCATAAAAAGGAACGAAATTGAGTTATTTGTAGTGAGGTGGATAGACCTAGAGTCTGTCATACAGAGTGAAGTAAGTCAGAAAGAGAAAAACAAATACCGTATGCTAACACATATGTATGGAATCTAAAAAAAAAAAAAAATGTCATGAAGAAGCTAAGGGCAAGACGGGAATAAAGATGCAGAGCTACTAGAAAATGGACTTGAGGACACGGGGAGGGGGAATGGTAAGCTGGGACAAAGTGAAAGAGTGGTAGTGTATATATGGACATATATATACTACCAAATGTAAAATAGATAGCTAGTGGGAAGCAGTCACATAACACAGGGAGATCAGCTTGGTGTTTTGTGACCAGCTAGAAGGGTGGGATGAGGAGGCTGGGAGGGAGGGAGAGGCAAGAGGGAAGAGATATGGGGATATATGTAAATGTATAACTGATTCACTTGGCTATAAAGCAGAAACTAACACACCATTGTAAAGCAATTATACTCTAATAAAAACGTTAAAAAAATTATTATTATATTATATGCCAGATTTATGCCTGATATACTGTTAGAATAAATACTAGGCTTTCTGTGCTAATCCTAGTTACATGTTACTTAATTTTGTTATAATTAAGATATCTTGTTAAATTCATATGCTTTTATGTAATTTCAATATACTTTATATAAATATGTTTTATGTTTTTATGTAATTTCAATATACTTTATATAAATAATTTCACAAACCTTAAAAGCAGTCTTTAGACCATGAGTCCCAGTTCATAGTTTCAAAAATCCGTCATCATGTCCTTAGTGACTATATAAGTTTTTTCTTTTAATTTTATACTTTTAATAATATATGTCTTTCATTTCTATCTTATTAACCACACTCATGTATTTGGAGGAGAAAAACAAAGCACCCATTCCTACCTGGAAGCCATCTATTCTAATGTCAGTTCAATTAATTTTTTTAATTTGTTTTCTCTTTCTTTTTATAAGCAAAAGTTCAACTTGGATTTTCAACATATAAAATGAGAGTAAATGCAATAATTTTAAAAGTTGGAAAATAGAAAAAAAAAAAAAAACCTGAGAATGAGATAAAAAAACATATTTCCTAGAAATAAAATTAGCAAGAATATGTACTTGAATCTGACTGAAAAAATATTAAAAACAGAATATAGGAAGCAAGATAAAAGAGGTCATGAGATCTGCTTAGTTTGATTATATGTAGAATTTGATAATGTTTTCTGTTTAGTTATTTCCCTAAAGAACTTGTAAAATATTAAGATTATGAACACTGGCATGGTGACAACTTTGAGATATATTAGTTGGCAGTATTAAAAGAATGAACTTGATAAACAGTAACAGATAAACCAGAAATATATGGATAATTATAGGAAAGTATGTGTATCTGTAATATTCAAAGATAACAGCTAAAAGGAAATTCTTATTAAATTTTTTCATGACATAAGTTGACTTTTAACACATGAAATAACTGTACAGTTCGATAGAGCTAACACTGATTAAGATATAACTTCATCTATTAGGGGCAACTACAATAATTTTGGTATTTCCAAATCAAAATGACCCGATTCTTAGAAAGTGTGTTTTGGGGTTGTCTATTAAATCATGAACATTTGAAAAAACAGTACAGATAACCATAAATTCTTGTGAAATTTAAATAACATCTGGCTAATATATTTTAGCTAAATGCAAAAGTCAGAATAGGATAGATTATGATGTGGTAACACACAATCACAAAACCCTACCGATTTACCACATCAAAGACTGATTTCTTACTTGTCAAATCTGAAAGTCTTTCCAGGATATTTATCCTCCCTGCGGCCTCTCAGAATTCTGGGTTAGTGGAGACTCTGCCATCCTGCTGCCTCACTAGCTGCGTTCTGTGGTGTCGTTGGTCAATGCAGCAGGAAAAGGAGCACTGCGGGGTCTGACACCATCAATTAAATGCTTTGTCCTGGAAGTGATATACGTTACTTCTTCTCAAACACGTTACCTAAGAAGTAGTCACATGTCTCTACCTAATTACAGAAAAGCATGGGAACATAATTCCCTCATTCACCTAGAAGGAAAGGAGAATTGGATGTGCAATAATATTAGAAATCTCTATCCCAAGCTACAAGACTTTAAATTAAAGCTGCATGCAGAATGCACAATACACCGGGTACCCAGCAGTTCTTCCAAGTTCACATTACTAAATATGTTGCATTTTGTATTATTGTAAATATTGATATTACTTTGTACCAATGAATATGGTATTCTCCATCTGAAAGGCATGGTATAAAGCAATTTTTTAATTTATTTTATTCAGTGTTATGTTAATTTCTGCTGTACAGCAAAGTGATTCAGTTATACATATATATACATTCTTTTTCACATTGTTTTCCATTATGGTTTACCACAGGATATTGAATATAGTTCCCTGTGCTATACAGCAGCACCATGTTCTTCATCCATTGTATGTATAATAGTTTGCATCTGCTAATCCCGAACTCCCAATCCATCTTTCCCCCACTCCCCTCCTCCTTTGGCAACCACAAGTCTGTTTTTCTGTCTGTGACTCTGTTTCTGTTTTGTAAATAAGTTCATTTGGATCATATTTTAGATTTCACATATAAGTGATATCATATGGTATTTGTCTTTCTCTTTCTGACTTACTTCACTTAATATGATAATCTCTAGGTCCATCCATGTTGCTGCAAATGGCATTATTTCATTCTATAAAGTAAGTTTTGGAACCATGTTGCACAATGTAAGGACAACAATAAAAGTCCAACTGTTAAGAACATGCTCACACATCATTAATATAAAACGTTCCATATATTATTTAATATGTAATCCAAAAACTTATTACTTTAAGATATCTGTAGATGTCCAGAAACTAAGCAAAGCTCAAACTTTTGCCATGTATGCACGAAGTCGTTGAGCAGGTTCACATTTCTGCTCGGTGTTAGCCCGTGATAATTCTATAGGGCCTTTCCTTTCCCAGGCTGGTTTCCTCCAGAGAGAATTGGCAGCTGCTGCAGCTGTTCCTGCTGAATGAGAATGTTATTATGTTCGGGGTAACAGATGTTACACCTGGAGGTTCATCTTTTACTTTCAGGAAAATTTCACTCCAGAACAGGAAGTTTTATGAAACATCAATAATTTCATGAAATGAATGTTCAACCTCAAATTTAAACTGTTTCATACAAAAAATAAACATGCTTGAATTTCTCAAAGTTATTGTGATTAATTGAAGTTGGCCGTCATTTCAAAAGGTTTAAAATATCACTACCAGAAAATAAATGAGCATTTAGATACACGGCCTTCAAATCTGGAATTATTTGCATGTAAGATCTTTCTCTTTTTTTTAATTAAGTATAACTTTGATGTCAAGTTCTAATGGTAATCAGACTGAGAGTTAACCATATTTTTACATTTAATTGTTTTATTCCTGAGTGTGACTGAAGTCTTCAAACTTTCCCACTTCTCTCTAATCAAGGGATCAATCTTGCTTTAGCTAAACCTTCAAAAGAAAGAAGAGTAGAACTATATAGATTAAAATTAATCCTATTGCATCCTATGATATTATCTATCTGATATCTTTGATGAACTTTGAAAGTCAAAATGAAAATAATTCAGAGTGTGAGGCCCCTTCCATGTACCGTTTATATTCAACATGCTTCATTCTGCAAGTATTTTCCGAGCACTCACCACATATTAGCTCTGGGCTTGGTTCTTGGTACAGAGTGGTGTTGTAGATGATTTCCCGGAAAGCAGACTCTGAGAAGGAAGTTAGGTCTCTGACAGACAAAGAGACTTGACCTTGTTATGCACGGCCAGTCACTGGATACCGCAGCCTATGGGAATGAGGCTTAATCTTGGGCAAGGAACTCTCTAGAAGCCGGGTGAGTACGTCCTTCAGTCCTGGAGTGGGCATCCGCTCAGCAGAGAGTGGACACAATCCCTTCCCTCAGAGAATATAAGCAGAGTTATATAACATAACGCACAAGCTTACTTGTGGTTCCGATTTTTATTTTTAATTATTTTAATGAAGAAACTGGTAAAACTCCTGATAAGTCTTAGATCTGTTTTGATTTGAGTCACTTTTCTCAATGTATTCCATTGTCAGGAATGAGTCATATCTTCACATATTAACTCTGAAAAATATGGATTCAGCTATAACCGTAACACATTTTCTTTAATTGCTCAATAGAAAAAGAATGTGCTACAGTATGTATTGCATCTTACTGGGGTACAGGAAAATTTATGTACATAATAGAGTATTCATAAAATTTTTCAGATGAGGAGTAAGTAATATTATGATGTTCCATTTAGAAGCATGTTAATAAAAATGATTTAAATCAAGTGTCATAAAGAACGATATTACACAAAGCTATCTGAAGCAGACACCTGGTATTAATTTGAGGAGGCGCGTGTGGATTTCCCGACATCAGTTACCACATGTAATTTTAAATGACCATTTAACCTTTCTGTGGATTCAACTACTTTTGGTCCAAGATAGGATTAAGGGTTGTTCAAATATGATCTAAATGGAGATATTTAAAACTGCTTGTAACTGCATTTCATTCTGTAGTTGTCTTACAAAAAGTCACCCTTCAGGGGACCTGAGCTCCAGGATATGTTTTCCATGCTCAGAGGAACAGGAGATAATAGAGGTTTTAAGGCAGCTATTCAGAAACTAACAGAGCAGTTTAGACCTCAAAAAATATGTTCCCTCTGAGAGATATGTTCAGGGAGATAGCTGGAGAGCATGGTTCGTCTGTCGATCTCCTGGTTAGCAGTCTGAACACCAGGTCTCATCAGATGACTTAAGGGCATAAAACCACACCATGCTATAGAGTCAAATGAGTAGTGGATTCATTTTCTGAGAACACTCCATTTGGAGACCAGTAGTCTTGGATTTATTCTACTGGGAGCATGTGATTTCTTAGGCCACCAAGGTAGTATACTAGCAAGATATGCATGTTCCTTATTACGTTAAATAAATCAAAAGGTAAAAAAACCCCAGAAGACCCCAAAAAAATTCCATCATCAATTTTCAGATTTTGAAGTACATTTTATCAAGTAAACCTTGGGCGTGATGACACTGGCAGTGTGATTGAGGGTACTTAGCACCTGGAAAGCAGTCACTCTTACATCTTCAGTATCTATTGACATTATAAGATGTTCATGTTATATAGTAAATATTTAATGTAAATAAATACATAAATGCTACTGAACAGATGTCACAACCTTCCAGAGTATAAACCAGTCTTGGTTCTAAATAGTGTCAGAGAAGATATTTTGTATAATGTTCTCTGTTCTCTTCAAAAAAGGCTGTAAATAAACTACTTCATAATATGTAGAGTGCACCAAAATGACATACACCAATTGTGTCTCTAGATGGATGAAACCTATATGAATGAAGGGAATATAACTCTCATTGCAAAACCCAGTTTACTCCTATCAAACAATGTAAAGTCAGAGGAAGTTATTGAGGGGCTTAACGTTTTTATTTACCGGCATGCCATGTGCCTGGTTTCTTCTTTGGGGCTATTGGCTAAATGTGTCACAAGGAAAGAACTACTGTCACCTAAGATCCCTGTGGAAACATCTCCAAGGATCTAGAGAAGATGAGAGGGATGTTACAGCAGCAGCGAGGGTGGAGCACTCAGCAGTGTTTCCACACATCATCAAGTGGGCTAAGGTTCTCCGACCTCAACCTGATTTATTTTGAATACCGCTCTGAGAGAATTGTCCATTGGTTGTACTCATAGCTGTTTGTAATGAACATACTCAAGAAATGGGGTACAAAACTACACTTCATTCCTTAGAAGAATAGTTGTACTTAGAAGGACTTTGGGGATCAAGAAAAGAAGGATTTCTGAGTTAATTTGAACAAGAAGTCAAGCATTGTTGGCCCGCAAGTTTCATAGATCAGGCAGATGGGATTTGACAGACCGTTGGTGTTTGTTGGTGGTGGTTTTTTGTTCTGTATTTTTAAATGTAATTAGTTGCTACAATTAAAAGTTGGGAAATTTCTCACCTTAACTGATAAAAAATTAGATTTCTGACTTAGATATAGCAATACTGAATTAACATCACCACATTAGGTAATCCACAAGTGCTAGTCCCTTCTGAAAGGATATGTTTCTTTTTGTTATTGAGCTGCATGAGCTGCTTGTAAAACTTGGAGATTAATCCTTTGTCAGTTGCTTCATTTGCAAATATTTTCTCCCATTCTGAGGGTTGTCTTTTCTTCTTGTTTATGGTTTCCTTTGCTGTGCAAAAGCTTTTAGGTTTCATTAGGTCCCATTTGTTTATTTTTGTTTTTATTTCCATTTCTCTAGGAGGTGGGTCAAAAAGGATCTTGCTGTGATTTATGTCATAGAGTGTTCTGCCTATGTTTTCCTCTAAGAGTTTGATAGTGTCTGGCCTTACATTTAGGTTTTTAATCCATTTTGAGTTTATTTTTGTGTATGGTGTTAAGGAGTGTTCTAATTTCATACTTTTACATGTACCTGTCCAGTTTTCCCAGCACCACTTATTGAAGAGGCTGTCTTTTCTCCACTGTATATGCTTGCCTCCTTTATCAAAGATAAGGTGACCATATGTGCGTGGGCTTATCTCTGGGCTTTCTATCCTGTTCCATTGATCTATATTTCTGTTTTTGTGCCAGTACCATACTGTCTTGATTACTGTAGCTTTGTAGTATAGTCTGAAGTCAGGGAGCCTGATTCTTCCAGCTCCATTTTTCGTTCTCAAGATTGCTTTGGCTATTCGAGGTCTTTACTAAATTTGGCTCCAATACTTATTTGATCCATTATATAATCTAGCAACAAAGAACTAGAGGATATATAGGCAATAAGACAAAATGAAATCTTAATAAAATTAAAGAGAATATTTTTATTCTTTAAGATTAAATACTATTCAAACTGAAATGCATTGTTTTCTTCTCTGTTAAAAACATTTTATATGTATATATATATGTGTAACTATATGTATATATATTTATATTCATGTCAGTTTTTAGAGATAGTTTTTTAAATGACACTTTTTGAGATTTAAAATAGAAAGTATTCTAATCCATTAGCAGTTTTTGGTGAATGTTTGAAGCTTAATAAACTTTTAGCTTAAACAACTTAGACTTGGATCAATTTTTATATTATTTGAAACAAACAATATAGTATAGATTACTTGAACAGTGTAAAGCATATAAATGTACCTTTCCTTTAAGAAAATATGAAGGACTTTGGTGCTACTGTTTTATATAATGCACTTAGGAGGAAGTGAAAAATTTCTTACTATAAAATGGATGAATCTCAAACAAACCAATGAATAACAAAGCACTATTATTCACTGGATATGCATCATTCCAGTTTTCAATTATGTATTATTTAGCTCTAATTTATATTTTACCATTCAAAAAACTGGTAGCAAGAGTTACATATAAATTAAAAATAAACCTCCCTGCCCCTTGGATAGTACAGGTAACTACCTTTGTGGAGACAGAATGGGTAAGTTCTGTTTACTTTGGTTGTTTGCACATTGTTTTTACTGCCAGCATGGAGTTCAAAGTAAGCAAGAATTGAGAGGAGAATCCTCACAGACAATGCCGATAAGTCAGATTTTAAAGTGGAATGGTCTAAATAACTTCATTTGTACCATTTTTTTAGATTCCACATATAAGTGATTTGTCTTTCTCTGCCTGACTTACTTCACTCAGTAAGACAGTCTCTAGGTCCATCCATGTCACTGCAGATGACATTATTTCATTCTTTTTTATGACTAATATCATATATAGAAAACAAACTTGTGGTTACCAAGGGGGAGAGGGGGGAGGGGTAAATTTGGAGACTGGGATTGACATATACATACTATTGTATGTAAAATAGATAGCTAATAAGAACCTAATATATAACACAGGGAACTCTACTCAATACTCTGTAATGACCTATATGGGAAAATAATCTAAGTAAGAGTGGATATATGTATATGTATAACTGATTCACTTTGCTGAACAGTAGAAACTAACACAACATTGTAAATCAATGATACTCCAAAAAAATTAATTAAAAAAAATAAAGCGGAATGGTCTATTCTTTGTTTGGAATATCTAAGAGATTCCTTAAGAAAACAAAAACTCATTTGCAAACATAAGTTCATTGGGAATCAATTACATACTACTTTTCTATATCAAATAATTAAAAAAACTAGTCTTAAATTATTTAAAGAGAGGCTTCCCTGGTGGTGCAGTGGTTAAGAATCCATCTACCAATGCAGGGGACACGGGTTCGATCCCTGGTCTGGGAAGATCCAACATGCCACGAAGCAACTAAGCCCGTGCACCACAACAACTGAGCCTGTGCTCTAGAGCCTGCGAGCCACAACTACTGAGACTGCATGCCACAACTACTGAAGCTCACGTGCCTAGACCCCGTGCTCCACAACAAGAGAAGCCACTGCAATGAGAAGCCCGTGCACCACAACAAAGAGTAGCCTCAGCTCACTGCAACTAGAGAAAGTCCTCACACAACAACAAAGACCCAACACAGCCAAAAATAAATAAATAAATTAATTAATTTTTAAAAATTCTTTAAAGATTTTAGAACAATATTCTGAAGGAAAAAATAGCTGTAAAAGAATCAGTTAAAATTATTTAAAATAGGAGATTGCTAAAGAAACAGTGTTTATGTAAAGAGACACGTTTTAAACAAGATGCCAATGATATACTTGCTGAAATGTTTAAAGGTAAAGTATACTGACGTCTGCAACTTATTACTTGTGATGCATAAACAAACCAAAGTGGACTAATGGATGGATAAATATAGATGTGATAAAGCAAGTATTGTAAAATGATAATTATAAAATCTAGTTGGTCTCTTCACAGATATTCATTGTAAAATCCCTTCAACTTATATGGATGTTTTGGTAATTTTTATAATATAATGGTGGGAAAAAAAGATTTTACTATTTCCTAATTATATGAGAGAATTATTGAAAAGTGACAAATAAAAGAGTGGAGGATGAAAATAATGGCTTGTTCATGCCAATACCACAAATAAATCCTATGTCTGAACACAACCTTTCTGGAGAATAATAGACTCATATTCACTGGAACATTTTCCATCATGCCACACTTGTCTAACTCACAACCTAAAGATCAATTGAAATAAGGAATTTGCAGAAGGAGGACAAGAAAATTAATGTTAGCAGCACAAGAAAGGAAATACTATTGAAATCCATTGCAATATTATCTGCAACGTATTGAACAATAAGAGACAATTCTTGTCCATGATACTGGCCCCAAGTGGCCATTTTTGAGATTCTCTATATATTTATATATCTGGGAAAAATCAAAATATTTTAAAGCATGTCATATAAAGGGAAATAGAATAACTGCCTCAATGACTTACTTTTAACGTGCAGAAATATTACTATTAATGTACAGCATACACAAATAATTCGCCTTACTCTCACATAATTCAGGGCAGGGATATGTGAACCATATACCATAAAATGGTGTATGTGTCATTTGTATTCTGCGTCCAAAGGACAAATTGAGTAAAAAGTCATCTTTTGTAACTGTTCTAAAATCAAATCTAGACCTGTTCTCACTGCCCCATGTTCCAGAACGTTCACTCTGGGCCAGAATATCATAGATTTGTCCAGTGGGAATATTGAGAGCCTTCCCCATAAGAACTGAGTATCACCTTGAAAACTGGGGTTCTAACTTCAAAATTAATCTTTTGCTAATATGTACTCCTCTACTCTCATTTTGATCAGCACGTTACTCCAAAACCTTAAAAGTACCCACAAATCTTGGTCAAGTTGTTGCTCCATTTTTATTCCATAGATTCAAATTCAGAATTTCTACTTCTCAGCAACATTGGGTGAAAGAAAAAAAAAAAGCGCTAATTAAATTGAGAGTTCCTGAGTGTTCTTGACATCCCAATTTCTTGTTTATTTTCTAGGTTTGGTAGAGGAGCCCCATAAGTCATCCAGATGGCTTCAGACACTTTTGGCCCCGTCAGAAAGCTTAATTGTGATAACCTTGAGATGCACTTGGATGCTATTGTGAATGGTTCTTAAAGACGCGCTTTAGAGAATAGTCTTAATCACTTTTCTCAGAGCGCACTTTCCAGAGATTCCATTGTGAGACCTGAAGAGGGCATGGTGCAAGGGCTTTACTTAAAGTCTGTCATTTTAAGTTTAGTGCTGCTTTAAGTAGCAGATAATTCTCAATATTTCTAATAATTTATAAAGTGTCTCTACCAACGGAATCAAGTTACTGAAAAAAAAATTTTTTTTTGAAATAGGGTTTTCAGCCACTATAAAAAGAAGTCAACAGATTTCATAAAGACTCAGTCTCACTACCTATGACATTTGATAGCCTTATATTTTCCACAGTTATCAATAAACTTAAAAGCCAAATGATTTAGGGTTCGTTTATTGTTAGTCAAATAAGCCCGTATATAATTGGAAATTCAAGATATTTAACTAGAAATGTTTAAGATCTTTATAAAAATATTTAAAGAATATCTCATTTTATCCAGTTTTTTTTGTTTTTTGTTTTTTTCTGCCAGGATTCCAGGGTTGAATAAAAATAAATATTTCAGGCATATTTTAAAATATTAAATAGTATTTAACAAATTTAGCAAATTTAACTTTATGATGTTCAGTCTAATATTCAAATATACAAGTTCTCAGATAAAAACTTTAATGGGTTTACTTTCATTTTTAACTAAACCAGGAGAAGCTTACAGTTAAAGACAACCCACTCCTCCTACCAGTTGCGTGTGGTATGGTTGGCAATAGCCTTGTCTGTTATCATCATCCCACAGATTTACTTTTCATTTACAAAAATGTGCTCAGTGCCTCTGGGCATATCTACAAAACAGCAAACAAAGACAAATAAATGTTTATTTTTAGTCAAAGAAATAGGCATCAAATTTTAGTTTTTTGCACATTTGACAAAAAATAAGTCATCATAATTTAAGCTGTCAATAGAAGAAGAAAGAGTCTCCTTTCATATCAAAGGGTAAAGTAGAAAGCTTCAACTTAGTTACTGGAAAATAGTTGACATTCATTAGTTCAATGAATGAGTGAGTAAAAAGTTTAACAATAATAGACCCCTAGTATAAGAAATTTGCTATAAACACAATAAAAGTCTCACACTCTAATAACAAATAATCTGACAATTTTTTATTTGACCTGATGAATATTTTATTTCTCAAATCGTAGAAGCAGGAAGTGGAATTGGCAACATCTGGACTTAAGTGTCATTAATAGGGAGGAATGATTGAGGAGATGAAGTGTATGGGCTCCGGACAAAGTGCCTCTTGGAATGAACAGGGGAAGAGTGCTAGGATGTGAGAGAAGATGATTCTGAAGACCAGAGAAGCACCCTGACAGAACTGATAAACAAATTCTGCTCAAGAGCACTGAAAATCTCAAAAAGTATTTTTCCTGTGAAACAATAGTAAAGAAGTAGAGAGATGTGCACAGAATACAGAGTAAAGGATCAGGAAACTCTGGCTGGTGGAGAGCATGGGTGTAGTTACTAGTTCTCACACCTCTTTCAATGCCCAGAGTCTAGTACAGCCTGAACGGTGCAGGTGCCCAGCAAATACATTTCAGGGAATGTTGAGAGGATGATAGTGATTCCCGCCATGAATCATGGGTGACCTCTCATTTGTCCTGACTGATGTTCTACTTCAACTGGCCATTGTTTGCTCAATTCAACAGTCACTCCACTAGAGGGAAAAATAGAAAAAGCTGAATCATCATTATGGCTGATAGTAAGTGCTTATTCAAACATCTATCTAAAGAGAAGATTTTAGGACCAGCTAAATATCAGAATATATAATGTCATACTGACTCCAATTTATCCAGTTCATGCAATTCCTGTTTCCCATCACCATACAATAAGGTTTGTGTTAATTATAATCACAAAAATTAGAAGTACAATACTAGAGATAGAACCAAATGAGCCCTTGCAGAAAAAAAAGTCTCCTCAATGTATTCCTAGTAAGCAGTTATGAAACCATGTTTTAGTTAAAAATTCTCATTTTTTTCGATATGTAGTATAATCCTGTTGACCTGATACTATCAGGGGTCAATGGGAACACATGATGCGACATGTAATCTAACAGGAATTGTTTCACTAAAAGCTTATTTATTTAAAGGAAAACTGCATCCTTGTCACTGCGTGTTGGGAGATACCAAAAAGCCTCAATGTTCCCTGCCTCTTCAGATATTACTATTCCATTATGAAACTGGGCCTATCTGTAGACTAAAAAAAAGAACTATGAGAGTGTGATGAAAAATGAATGAGACTCAGTATATGTACTGAAAGTACTGAAAGAGGTAAAAAGAAGAATATTTGTTTGGAGTATATAAGGAATATTTAATGCATTTTTAAAGTATTTTACAAATTGATGGTCAGTATCTTGGTGAGCAGTGAGATGTCAAAATATGTAAAAATTGATTGAAATTTTTGTACAGAATTTCAAGAAAAAAAAAATGTGTCAAGAAAAAAAAAAAAAAAAGATTGTACATCTGCTTTATTGAGAAAATTCAGCTCCTGAAAGGAATAGGGATCTTTTAGTCAAAAACAAACACTTATAATAATGAAAGTAACTTTCAATGGTTAAACTCACACAGATTAATGTATAGTTGAGTGTTAATTTGTCGATTTTTCAATAGAGTACATTGTTTCTAGTGAACAGAATTCTTTGCAGTGTCTATCCAGGGTACCCCTTTTAGATAAGTTACATGGAACCTTAGCCATTAAAGATTCATTGGTGAATAGAGAATAAATGGGAAAGAAAGTAAGAGAGAAACGTGGAAGGAAGGAAAGAAGGAAGGAAGGGTAAACAAAGGAAAAAAAAGGGAAAAAAAAGTGAAGTAAAGAAAATCTCGATTGATACTTTGTATGGTCTTGAAAACCACTTAGACTGTCTCTACCTGGAAAGAAGGAGCATCTCATAAGTGCCTGGATGACACATGCTCCAGATTAATCTCATTCTCTTCCTCAGAGCACACACTGCACATTGATTACTTCTGGTTCCCTGATCCACACTTGAGTGTTCTATCTACTGTTTTAGTTTAGTTTAGTTGTTGCTATAAAAAATTTTTATAAATTTCGTGGTTAAAATAATACAAATGTTTTATTTTACAGTTCTATACATGAGAAGTCTGAAATGTGTCTTATTAGGGTTAAAAATCAAGGTGTCTGCAAGGCTGCATTCTTTTCCAGAGGCTCCAGGAGAGAATACATTTCTCAGCCTTCTCCAGCTTCTAAAGGCCCCTGCATTTTTTTGGCTTGTGGTCCCATTTCTCCATCTTTAAAATCAGGAGCAGCAGGTCAAATCCTTCTCATAGTGCAGCACCCTGACCTCCTCTTTTGCCTCCTTCTTCCATTTTTAAGGACTCTCGTGATTGCATTTGGCACACTGGATAATTCAGGATAATCTTCCTGTCATAAAGTCAGCTGATTAACACCTTTAATTCCATCTGCAATCTTAATGCCCTGTTGTCGGGTAATATAACATATTCATAGGTTCCAGGATTAGTGGCTTGGCATCTTTGGAGGAGGGGCTATTACTCTGCTTGCCGCACTTACCTTCTATTATATGTTCTATTTCGGTAACACTACCCATCAGGCTTCAGCTTAGAAGTTCTTTCTATTAGTTTAAAAGATATTTTGTTTCTCAGATTATGTGACTTAATTTGTTAAATCTTGGTATATCTCTGTTTTCTCAACATTCAGAATCCACAGAACTCTCCAAATATCTAAGACTGTAACAATAATCATAAGGATCAATCTGTCATCAGAAATTATCATTTTGGGCTTCCCTGGTGGCTCAGTGGTTGAGAGTCTGCCTGCCAATGCAGGGGACATGGGTTCGAGCCCTGGTCTGGGAGGGTCCCACATGCCACAGAGAGGCTGGGCCCGTGAGCCACAACTACTGAGCCTGCGCGTCTGGAGCCTGTGCTCCGCAACAGGAGAGGCCGCGACAGTGAGAGGCCCGCGCACCGCGGTGAAGAGTGGCCCCCGCTCGCCGCAACTGGAGAAAGCCCTCGCACAGAAACGAAGACCCAACACAGCCAAAAATAAATAAATAAATAAATAAAAACAAAAAAAAACCCACCCACATTAAAAAAAAAAGAAATTATCATTTTACTTTTATTTTTATAATGTACAAATAAACCATGTGTCATAATATTAATTCCTACTATCAAAGGATTTAAATACTTTTCAAGGCTAGCTGCATATCAAAATTTAGACACTTCCCTTCTTCATAATACATGAGTTCACATATTTCCAAATATGTTATCTCACATTTAGACTCAACAGTAAATGTATCTTGTTTTTATAAATAGCTCTAGAAGTCCTAATTCAAATATCCAAAAATATAAAGAAAAAATAAAAGTCCACAAACAACTCTACAGTTTGGTGTAGGATAAGATTAGTATATATTGGCAGTAAAATATGGAATCAGGAATGTTTTCATTAAGTTTCCTGAATAGTTTTTCATTACCATATGGCACGTTCCGAATATAGCAGTTGGGAAAACATCATAAATGGTCATTGTAAAAAGAAAATGTTCTCCTGACCCAGATTAAGCCTTTTGTTAGTCTGAATTGAGGAACACTTTTTAAAGTTTCTAGTCGTAATATATCTAACATATATTTTATAGCGGTGCTGAGCTTCAAAAGCTGGATTACTCCAAATGTATTCTCATTTGCAATTATAAAGTAAATGACGCAAACTAAAAAGCTTTTGCACAGTGAGGAAAACTATCAAGGAAACAGAAAGGCGACCTACTGAATGAGAGAAGATATTTGCAAACAATATATTCAATAAGGAGTTAATATCTAAAACATATAAAGAACGCATGCAACTCAACATCCAAAAAACAACCCAAATAAAAAATGAGCAAGAGGATATGAATAAACATTTTTTAAAGGAATACAATCAGATGGTAAACAGGAACACGAAAAGATGTTCAACATGACTAATTATTAGAGAAACACATGTCAATTAAAACCACTATGAGATGTCACCTCACACTTGTCATAATGGCTATTATCAAAAGGACAACAAATAACAAGTGTTGGCAAGAATGTGGGGAAAAGGGAACCCTCGTGCACCGTTGGTGAAAATGAAAATTGATGCAGCCACTCCACTATGGAGAACAGTATGGCAATACCTCAAAAAATTTAAAACAGAACTACCATATGATCCAGCAATGCCACTCCTGTGTATTTATCCAAAACAACCAAAAACACTAATTAGAAAAGATACATGTACCTCCAAATAGGGAAGCAACCTAAGTGCCCATCAACAGATGAATGGATGTATATATACAATGAAGATGTGGTGTATATGTACAATGGTATATCCAGCCATAAAAAAGAATGAAATCTTGCCATTTGTGACAACATGGATGAATCTAGAGAGTATTATGCTAAGTGAAATAAGTCAGAGAGAGAATGACAGATACTCTTTGATTTCACTTATATGTTGAATCTAAAAATCAGAACAAATGAACAAACATAACAAAACAGACTGATAGATACAGAGAACAAAGAGGTGTTTGCCGGGGGGAGGGAGTAGGGAGGGAAAAAAGTAGGTAAGGAAGATTAAGATATACAAACTTCTAGTTGCAAAATAAAGGAGTCACGGGTATGAAACATACAGTATGGAGAACATCATCGATAACTATGTAATATCTTTGTATGGTGACTGATGATTACAGGACTTATCTTGGTGATCATTTTGAAATGTATAGAAATATCAAATCACTATGTTGTGTAATAGGAACTAACATAGTGATGTAGGTCAACTATACATCAAAGAAAAACAAACAAACATAAAAACGTATAGAAAATGATATCAGATTAATGGTTACCAGAGGCAGGGGGTGGGGGAAGGAGGTACTGAATGAAGATGGTCAAAACTTAGAAACTTCTGGTTATAAGATATATAAGTGCTAGGAATGTAATGTGTAACATGATAAGTATAATTAATGCTGATGATTGTTATATATGAAAGTTGTTAAGAGAGTGAATCCTAGAGTCCTCATCAAAAGAAAATTTTTTTCTTTATTTAATTTTGTATCTCTATGAGATATTCACTAAACTTATTGTGATAATCACTTCACGATGTATGTAAGTCAAACCACTCTGCTGTATACCTTAAACTTATACAGTGCTGTATTTCAATTTTATCTCAAAAAAACTGGAAGGAAAATAAAGTAAAAGTGGTCTTCGAGGAAAAAAAATAAAAAATAAAATAAAATAAATGCTCTAAATAGCACAGCTTATTTTTAAAATGTCAGCAAAATAATAATATTTTAATTCAGAAACAATTTTGAGTTACTAAACACTATCTTCCTCAAGTAATCTCAATAACTATAATTGTTAAAATCATATGATGCAATAGGAAAAAAGCAGCAACAGCAATTATAGCCCACACGTTCACATGTTGCATTAGTACCTGTTTTTGCCAACCAAAGAAATCCAAACAGGATTTTTGCTTTTATGAAAAAAAAAGCCTTTGCTGTACTAATGTAGGTCTTTCTAAAAGTGAAATGGCCTAAGGCAAACTTTCAAAAATTGGGGGTACTCTCCACTTTGCGCCATTTCAGTCTTTGTAAAGTTTCACAGGAATACTCTACTTGAAGATAGTGAGGGATGCCTGTATTTCTTCATAATGAAATGTTATGTTTTTCTAGTGATTATCACAAAGAAAATTAAGAGAATTGAGAAAGCTCAAGGGATAGAATATCAACTAAAAGGAAAGATATACAAATAGTCTTGAGTGTTGATTATGAAATGGCATGAGATCTAGAGAGATTATTCAGAAATGTGAGGCATTTTGAGGATTTCTGTTTAAAAGCAAATATTAACAATTTGGATTGACCTGCTGACATTTGCTGGAAAAGTAGAGCATTTTTGTGTTCCAGAGTTTGTTCCTAAAAATAGGTTCATGCTGCTTTCTGAAACATGAAAAAAAGAGGAAAGAAGAACTTAAAACGTTACTGTTACAAGACAATTTCCTCTTGTCTCTAATGATATACCCAATTCCACTTGCATATCTGAGCAGTACTCAAGCACACCATGATAATTTGGAGAACAATAATAATTAAGAATTATATTTGGCTTTAAAATATATATGGGAATAAAAAATACCTTGTACTGAAGGAGCTTCAAGATGGCAGAAGAGTAAGACTTGGAGATCACATTCCTCCCCACAGATACATCAGAAATGCATCTACATGTGGAACAACTCCTACAGAACACCTACTGAACGCTGGCAGAAGACCTCGGACCTCCCAAAAGGCAAGAAACTCCCCACGTACCTGGGTAGGGCAAAAGAAAAAAGAAACAACAGAGACAAAAGAATAGGGACGGGACCTGCACCAGTGGGAGGGAGCTGTGAAGGAGGAAAGGTCTCCACACACTAGGAAGCCCCTTCGTGGGCGGACACTGCGTGTGGCAGAGGGGGGAAGCTTCAGAGCCACGGAGGAGAGCGCAGCCACAGGGGTGCGGAGGGCACAGCTGAGAGATTCCCGCACAGAGGAGCGGCGCCGAGCGGCACTCACCAGCCCGAGAGGCTTGTCTGCTCACCCGCCGGGGCGGGCGGGGCTGGGAGCTGAGGCTCGGGCTTCGGTCGGATCGCAGGGAGAGGACTGGGATTGGCGGCGTGAACACAGCCTGAAGGGGTTAGCGCACCACAGCTAGCCGGGAGGGAGTCCGGGAAAAGGTCTGCAGCTGCCAAAGAGACAAGAGACTTTTTCTTGCCTCTTTGTTTCGTGGCGCGCAAGGAGAGGGGATTCAGAGCGCCGCCTAAACGAGCTCCAGAGACGGCGCGAGCCGCGGCGATCAGCGCGGACCCCAGAGACGGGCATGAGACGCTAAGGCTGCTGCTGCCGCCACCAAGAAGCCTGTGTGCGAGCACAGGTCACTCTCCACACCGCCCCTCCCGGGAGCCAGTGCAGCCCGCCACGGCCAGGCTCCCGGGATCCAGGGACAACTTCCCCGGGAGAACGCACGGCGCGCCTCAGGCTGCTGCAACCTCACGCCGGCTTCTGCCGCCGCAGGATCGCCCCGCATCCGTACCCCTCCCTCCACCCGGCCTGAGTGAGCCAGAGCCCCCGAAGCAGCTGCTCCTTTAACCCCGTTCTGTCTGGGCGGGAACAGACGCCCTCAGGTGACCTACACGCAGAGGCAGGGCCGGATCCAAAGCTGAACCCCGGGAGCTGTGCGAACAAAGAAGAGAAAGGGAAATCTCTCCCAGCAGCCTCAGGAGCAGGGGATTAAAACTCCATAATCAGGACTTCCCTGGTGGTCCAGTGGTTAAGACTCCATGCTTCCAATGCAGGGGGCACGGGTTCAATCCCTGGTTGGGGAAGTTCCGCATTCTGCATTGTGGGGCCAAAGACAAACAAACAAACAAAAAAACAAAACTCCACAATCAACCTGATGTACCCTGCATCTGTGGAATACCTGAATAGACAACGAATCATCCCAAATTGAGGCGGTGGACATTGGGAGCAATGATATGTATTTTTTTCCTTTTTCTCTTTTTCCATGTGGATGACAGGGTCTTGGGGCTCTGACCGGGCCTCAGGTCTGTGCCTGTGAGGTGGGAGAGCTGAGTTCAGGACAATGGTCTACCAGAGGCCTCCCAGCTCCACGTAATATCAAAATGGTGAAAATCTCCCAGAAATCTCCACCTCAACAATAAGACGCAGCTACACTCAAAGACCAGCTAGCTACAGTGCTGGACACCCTATGCGAAACAACTAGCAAGACAGGAACACAACTCCACCCATTAGCACAGAGGCTGCCTAAAATCATAATAAGGTTACAGACAACCCAAAACACACCACCAGACGCAGACTTGCCTAACAGAAAGACAAGATCCAGTCTCATCCACCAGAACACAGGCACTAATCTCCTCCACCAGGAAGCCTACACAACACACTGAACCAACCTTAGCCACTGGGGACAGACACCAAACACAGCAGAAACTACGAACCTGCAGCCGGCAAAAAGGAGAACCCAAACACAGTAAGTTAAGCAACATGAGAAGACAGAGAAATACATAGGAGATGAAGGAGCAGGGTAAAACCCCACAAGACCAAAAAATGAAGAGGAAATAGGCAGTATACCGGGAAAAGAATTCAGAGTATTGATAGTAAAGATGATCCAAAATCTTGGAAATAGAATGGAGAAAATATAAGAAACGTTTAACAAGGACGTAGAAGAACTAAACAGCAAACAAACAATGATGAACAACATAAAATATGAAATTAAAAATTCTCTAGAAGGGATCAATAGCAGAATAATTGAGGTAAAAGAACGGATAAGTGAACTGGAAGATAAAATAGTAGAAATAACTACTGCAGAGCAGAATAAAGAAAAAAGAATGAAAAGAAATGAGGACAGTCTCAGTCTCTGGGACAACATTAAACGCATCAACGTTCGAATTATAGAGGTCCCAGAAGAAGAAGAGAAAAAGAAAGGGACTGAGAAAATATTTGAAGAGATTATAGCTGAAAACTTCCCTAATATGGGAAAGGAAATAGTTAATCAAGTCCAGGAAGCACAGAGAGTCCCATACAGGATAAATCAAAGGAGAAAAATGCCAAGAAACATTAATCAAACTATCAAAAATTAAATACAAAGAAAAAATATTAAAAGCAGCAAGGGAAAAACAACAAATAACATACAAGGGTATCCCCATAAGTTTAACAGCTGATCTTTCAGCAGAAACTCTGCAAGCCAGAAGGGAGTGGCAGGATATATTTAAAGTGATGAAAGGGAAAACCTACAACCAAGATTACTCTACCCAGCAAGGATCTCATTCAGATTCGATGGAGAAATTAAAACCTTTACAGACAAGGAAAAGCTAAGAGAATTCAGCACCACCAAACCAGTTCTACAACAAATGCTAAAGGAACTTCTGTAGGCAGGAAACACAAGAGAAGCAAAAGACCTGCAATAACAAACCCAAAACAATTAAGAAAATGGTAATAGGAACATACAGATCGATAATTACCTTAAATGTAAATGGATTAAATGCTCCAACCAAAAGACATAGACTGGCTGAATGGATACAAAAAGAAGACCTGCATATATGCTGTCTACAAGAGACCCACTTCAGACCTAGGGACACATACAGACTGAAAGTGAGGGGATGGAAAAAGATATTCCATGCAAATGGATATCAAAAGAAAGCTGGAGTAGCAATTCTCATATCACACAAAATATACTTTAAAACAAAGATTATCACAAGAGACAAAGAAGGACATTACATAATGATCAAGGGATCAATCCAAGAAGAAGATATAACAATTGTAAATATTTATGCACCCAACATAGAAGTACCTCAATACAAAGGCAAATACTAACAGCCATAAAAGGGGAAATCGACAGTGACATGATCATAGTAGGGGGCTCTGACACCCCACTTTCACCAATGTACAGATCATCCAAAATGAAAATAAATAAGGAAACACAAGCTTTAAATGATACATTAAACAAGATGGACTTAATTGATATTTATAGGACATTCCATCCAAAAACAACAGAATACACGTTCTTCTCAAGTGCTCATGGAAAATTCTCCACGATAGATCATATCTTGGGTCACAAATCAAGCCCTGGTAAATTTAAGAAAATTGAAATTGTATCAAGTATCTTTTCTGACCACAACACTGTGAGACTAGATGTCAATTACAGGAAATATCTGTAAAAAATACAAACACTTAGAGGCTAAATAATACACTACTTATTAAGCAAGAGATCACTGAAGAAATCAAAGTGGAAATCAAAAAATACCTAGAAACAAATGACAATGAAAACACGCTGACCCAAAACCTATGGGATGCAGCAAAAGCAGTGCTAAGAGGGATGTTTATAGCAATACAAGCCTACCTCAAGAAACAGGAAACATCTTGGATAAACAACCTAACCTTTCACCTAAAGCATTTAGAGAAAGAAGAACAAAAAACCCCAAAGATAGCAGAAGGAAAGAAATCATAAAGATCAGATCAGAAATAAATGAAAAAGAAATGAAGGAAACAATAGCAAAGATCAATTAAACTAAAAGCTGGTTCTTTGAGAAGATAAACAAAATTGATAAACCATTAGCCAGACTCATCAAGAAAAAAAGGGAGAAGACTCAAATCAATAGAATTAGAAATGAAAAAGGAGAAGTAAGAACTGACACTGCAGAAATACAAACGATCATGAGAGATTACTACAAGCAACTCTATGCCAATAAAATGGACAACCTGGAAGAAATGGACAAACTCTTAGAAAAGCACAACCTTCTGAGACTGCACCAGGAAGAAATAGAAAATATAAACAGACCAATCACAAGCACTGAAATTGAACCTGTGATTAAAAATCTTCCAACAAACAAAAGCCCAGGACCAGATGGCTTCACAGGGGATTTCTATCAAACATTTAGAGAAGAGCTAACACCTATCCTTGTCAAACTCTTCCAAAATATAACAGAGGGAGGAACATTCCCAAACTCATTCTCAACTCATTCTCAACCCCACTCAAGTGGGGTTTATCCCAGGAATGCAAGGATTCTTGAATATATGCAAATCAATCAATGTGATACACCATATTAACCAACTGAAGAAAAAAAAACATATAATCATCTCAATAGATGCAGAAAAAGCATTGGACAAAATTCAACACCCATTTATCATAGAAACCCTCCAGAAAGTAGGCATAGAGGGAACTTACCTCAACATAATAAAGGCCATATATGACAAACCCACAGCCAACATCGTCCTCAATGGTGAAAAACTGAAACCATTTCCATTAAGATCAGGAACAAGACAAGGTTGCCCACTCTCACCACTATTATTCAACATAATTTTGGAAGTTTTAGCCACAGCAATCAGAGAAGGAAAAGAAATAAAAGGAATCCAAATTGGAAAAGAAGTAAAGCTGTCACTGTTTCCAGATGACAAGATAGTATACATAAAGAATCCTAAAGATGCTACCAGAAAACTACTAGAGCTAATCAATGAATTTGGTAAAGTAGCAGGATACAAAATTAATCCACAGGAATCAATCACTTTCATTCTTATACACTTATGATGAAAAATCTGAAAGTGAAATTAAGGAAACATTCCCATTTACCACTGCAACAAAAAGAATAAAATATCTAGGAAGAAACCTACCTAAGGAGACAAAAGACCTGTATGCGGAAAACTATAAGACACTGATTAAAGAAATTATAGATGATACAAATAGATGGAGAGATATACCATGTTCTTGGATTGGAAGAATCAACGTTGTGAAAATGACTCTACTACCCAAAGCAATCTACAGATTCAATGCAATCCCTATCAAACTACCAATGGCATTTTTCACAGAACTAGAACAAAAAAATTCACAATTTGTATGGAAACACAAAAGACCCTGAATATCCAAAGCAATCTTAAGAAAGAAAAAAGGAGCTGGAGGAATCAGGCTCCCTGACTTCAGACTATACTACAAAGCTGCAGTAATCAAGACAGTATGGTACTGACACAAAAATAGAAATATGCATCAATAGAACAGGATGGAAAGCCCAGAGATAAACCAATGTACATATGATCACCTTATTTTTGATAAAGGCGGCAAGAATAGGCAATGGAGAAAAGATAGCCTCTTCAATAAGTGGTGCTGGGAAAACTGGACAGCTACATGTAAAAGAATGGAATTAGAACACTCCCTAACACTATACACAAAAATAAACTCAAAATGAATAAAAGACCTAAATTTAAGGCCAGACACCATAAAACTCTTAGAGGAAAACATAGGCAGAAGACTCTACGACATAAATCACAGCAAGATCCTTTTTGACTCACTTCCTTGAGGAATGGAAATAAGAAGAAAAATTAACAGATGGGACCTAATGAAACTTAAAAGATTTTGCACAGCAAAGGAAACCATAAACAAGGCAAAAAGACAACCCTAAGAATGGGAGAAAATATTTGCAAATGAAGCAACTGACAAATGATTAATTTCCAAAATTTACAAGCAGCTCATGCAGCTCAATATCAAAAAACAAACAATGCAATCCACAAATGGGCAGAAGATCTAAATAGACATCTCTCCAAAAAACATATACAGATTGCCAACAAACACATGAAAGGATGCTCAACATCACTAATCATTACAGAAATGTAAATCAAAACAACAATGAGGTATCACCTCACACCCGTCAGAATGGCCATCATTCAAAAATCTACAAAGAATATATGCTCAGAGGGTGTGGAGAAAAGGGAACACTCTTGCACTGTTGGTGGGAATGTAAATTGATACAGCCACTATGGAGAACAGTATCGAGGTTCCTTAAAAACTAAAAATAGAACTACCATACGACCCAGCAATCCCACTACTGGACATATACCCTGAGAAAACCACAATTCAAAAAGAGTCATGTACCACAATGTTCATTGCAACTCTGTTTACGATAGCCAGGACATGGAAGCAACTTAAGTGTCCATCGACAGATGAATGGATAAAGAAGATGTGGCACATATATACAATGGAATATTACTCAGCCATAAAAAGAAACGAAATTGTTATTTGTAGTGAGGTGGATGGACCTAGAGTCTGTCATACCGAGTGAAGTCAGTCAGAAAGAGAAAAACAAATATCGTATGCTAACACATATATATGGAATCTAAAAAAAAAAAAAAAAAAAATTGTGATGAAGAACCTCGGGGTAGGACAGGAATAAAGACACAGACTTACTAGAGAATGGACTTAAGGACACAGCAAATGGGAAGGGTAAGCTGGGACAAAGTGTGAGAGTGTCATGGACATATATACACTACCAGATGTAAAACTGATAGCTAGTAGGAAGCAGCAGCAGCACAGGGAGATCAGCTCAGTGCTTTTTGACCATCTAGAGGGGTGGGATAGGGAGGGTAGGAGGGTTGGAGATGCAAGAGGGAAGAGATATGGGGATATATGTGTATGTATAGCTGATTCACTTTGTTATAAAACAGAAACTAACACACCATTGTAAAGCAATTATACTCCAATAAAGATGCTAAAAAAAATACCTTGTACTGTATTAGTACAGTACAATTCTGTAAAAGATTTACTCACGCTGACCACTGTATTTATTCTAGGATCGCTTCCTTGGTATTACAAATTAGCGTTTAACACTAATTACTTAAGAATTAATTTGTGTTCCAAATAATTGATTTTGGAAAACTAAATAATCCATGAAAAATATTCTCATCTGAGAGTTAAAATATAAAAAAGAATATATCATATCTTGTAATAGAAATCAGCTTAAAATGATGCTCAGGTAGAAACTTGACCAGGACCTGATCAATATTTTAAATTTTTTAAAAAAGATTCTGTTTATTAGTTGTGGGTTTGCTAGAAATAGGTTAGAGATGGAGAGTCATAGGGCCGAGTGACTGCAATGTGTCAGCAGGTAGAAGGCAGAAGCTGCTCTGAACTGTTGACAAAAATGAGCTCTGGTGTCAGAATATGTGGATTCAAATCCTGACTTCTGTTCTTCCCTGCAGTGTGGCAGGTTGACTTGTAAAATGGGCTCTAAGGACCTCCATCCCCTGGTAGTCATGCCCTTGTGAAATTCCCTTCTCTGGAGTGTGGGCTGGACCTAGTGACTTGAATCGAACCAATACAATACAGCCAAGGTGATGAGATGTCTCTTCCATGATGAGGTTACAAAACATTATCATTTCCATTCTTGCTGGCAGACCATCTTTATTACATTCTCAACTTGCATGCTTTCATGAAGCAAGCTGTCCTGTGGGAGAGGCCCAGGTGGGAAGGAGCTGAAGTTGACTTCCAGCCAACAGCAGCCTGCAAGGCACTGAATATTGTCAGCAACCACTCCATGAGAAGCAAATACTTCTTCAGTTGAACTTTCAATTGAGAAAGTTGACAGTCCTTGGGTCAACACCTTCATTGCAGCCTCTTGAGACATGCTGAGACAGAAAATTTAGCTAAGATGTGGTGGAATTCCTGACCCACAGAAACTGTGCAGTAATAAATTGATGATGTGTTAAGCCACTAAGTTTTGGAGTAATTTGTTACACAGCTGTAGATAACTAATACACACCCTATGACCATTAACAAACTTCTTAATTCCTCAAGCTTGCAGTGTTCACATCTATAAACTGATGATAATAGGAGTAGCCATCCCATCTATAAAAAGCACTTAAAAGCATTAAGGAGCATAGCAATTCCAACAAATAATATACATCTTCCCTGATTGAGTTCTTAAAACAAATTAGAAATAAGGCAGAGTAAGGCAGATGTAAAAAAAAAAAAATTGCATTAATATGGATAAAGCTGAACCTGAAGGATTATGGCTTATATCTATAGGTGAGTAGATATGAAATTACTGAATTTTGCAACCAGTAACAGCAGCACCAGACCTAGCAAGCCTGCTGCATGTGAGAGGCCTATATCTGTAAGATTTTCATCAGGGAGAAACAAAGCAGTAGGTTTGCTGTCTGTGTCTTTCTCTCTTTCCAAGAGAAAGAGAGAAGAGAGGATGTCATTGATCTAGGCATGTTAGATTTTTCCTTCCAAACCCACCAATCAGATAAAGTCACCCCACTATAGAAATAGAGGGCAGGAGAAGACAGAAGGCAAGGAGGGGCCACAATGACCATCCTTCCTTCCAAGAATAACTAGTAGAAGTAGTGGAGTAGAGTTGTACAAGTAGTCGTAATACTAGTAGAAGCAGTACTAGTCACACTACTATGTATCTAGTTCATGGGGTTGTTATACCTGTCAGTGGAAATGAGGTTTTCAGTGTTTTTGTAGACAAAATATACTAAACATGAATAGCATTTCATATGTTCCCTTGATAAATTCCATACAGATTAAGAAAACTTATGACTGTAATTTGAATTACTATGTAGATCTGTCTATCAAGTACAGTCATTGAACATCAATTAAGTAAATACTTATTATAAAATATTTATTAAAATAAGTTCATTGCCTCTGGCCTCACTGAAAGAATCAAGTGTCTAAGATTAGCAGATGCTCATTAACAGAAGTAAATCATGTTACATAGAGATAATACTAACGTATTGTCATCCTGGGAGACCAGCCTAAGAACCAGCGAGGTGTCCTCTGAAACGTGTTCTTCAAATTGCAGTAAATGTTGATAAGCCACATAAGTCACCTGGATTAGTTTGAAAGTACTTATCAGAGGTATTGTCATCTTTAGTTTATATATTTGTTTTGTTCCACTTAGATGGCTTAACTTAACTGGCCTTAGACTTAAAAAGTAGATCTGGTGACAGAAAAAAACTGAGAATTTGCCAGGAAATTAATATGATATCAAGTAGACAACAACACAGACTACTAAAGTAATCTAAATTCTAGAAAATTGTTGGAGGATTGTACCCAGACAATAGCAATTAACTAGTATCAGTAAGAGAGTAATATTGTTATGTTCCATAGAAATCAGTCCCATGTTCACAGATGCTTAAATGTTAATTTTCCATCCATTATAGTTATGATCATTGACCTTAAAGATTAACTGTTAACACCTTGAATAAAGGTCTATAAATGCTTATGCTTTTGTGAATTCTGAAGTGGAAGTTTATTATTAATAGTGACGATAGAAATACAAACCAAATCCTCAGTCTGTAAGGTTTAAAAAATGGCAAAAATAACAGAATTTGTAGATAAAAATACAGCAGTCTCGATAAAATGCAATAATGTACACGGAAGGTTAACATTTGATCATGCCATTTATTATGTTTTCTTCCACTAATTAAATTTTTTAAGAATCTCTAATAAATGTAAGCATCTTTAAAGTAAGTACTGTGTTGTTTCCTCTTGGGATCTCTCATCATCCATAGAATTGTGTGGATTAATATATGTGCTTCCTTAATATAAGTTCATCATAGTATGGTTATTTAATATTTCTTTTCAGTCATATGAAAAGTCCAGCTAATTGTGGTCACATAAAAGCTCTAAAATATGTGAGGAATGTTTATTTTTAAATATTCCCTTTTTAAAAAAATTTTTTGAAGTAACTTAACAAAAAGTAATAAGGTTAATTTGGCAGAAGTAGAAATAGAGAATTCAGACGTAGGATAAAGGGTGTAAAAATTTGAAAAGGTTTAGCAGAGAGCTACAAAGATGAATAACTTTTGAAAAATAAGGCCAGTGGGAAAAATTTCAAAAAATTGAGAATTTTAACCAACCTGAGACAAAGAAAGCATAGTTCCCCTCTCCAAATTTTCTCTCCAACTACTTCCCTAATACCCATTCTTAAAGAATTCACTGAAGGAAAAACAAATCACCTTGAGAGGAGAACAGAAGGAAAATATTTGCAATGCAGGATAAAGGACTTACATTTGTCTGAACAACAAAACAAAAAAATCAATCAATTTGGAGGGAGAGGGTAGTATGGAGAAAATGAATAGAGTTTGACTTATCAGGAAAGCAAGGCTAGCTTCCTTTAGAAAGTATGTCATATGACACTCAGGTATGAAGCTGGACATCGCCATTTCTGAAGCGGTCTAAGGACAGAAAGAGCACAAACAAATGTCTAACCAGTTTCAATACCTGAAAAAGTTTGTGTGTCAACTCTGCTCATATCTATATAAGAACCCAGACTGCATAGTTAGTACAGATTGAGACTAAGTGGAGGGAGGTGTAGGGTTTTTTCAGTTGCTTTCCAGGAATCTGAATGGATAACCAGAGTTGAAGGATGAAGACAATCTTAAGAATGGTCAGATGTATTAAGAACCTGATTAACAGAATGATGGGAGAGATGGTTGCTATTCAGGTGGAGTGAAGGCCCATGATTACAGAATATCGGATGTCCTACTTATTAATAAAAGCTTCCCAAATTCATCTACACTGGGCTTCTGGTGATTTGTGGACTTAGCAGCGCTGCACATAAAGAAGGTAGCTGTTTAACATTAGTAAGGGGAGGAAGAGTGGGACACAGATTCACATCAGGAAAGTCATCTGAAAATTCTCATCAATTGTCTGAATAAATGTATCCCAGTACTTACTAAAACATCAGACTAATTCCTCACATCCTCTTTCTAATATGATGGGAACTAAAGTTCAGAATCATGGTAACATACATTAATGAAAGTCATGTTTTTTTAATTTTCTTTATGTTAGTATACCCTTTTTAAGATAAGATAGGGGAATCCTAATGAATATATCCAAAAGCAGTTCCAAACTAATCATAGTTAACCAGAAATTACATTAACCACTACATTACTTTTAATTTGGTAGTTTACAGCAAAAAATAATTGTTACTCAAGAGAATTGAAGAATCTTTTTGAAGGACTTTAAAATGGATTTAAAGAATTACAGGAAACCAATTACATCAAACTTGTTTTTGTGACTTAATATAGAACATAATTCATTATAATTTAATTAATGTAATATATGGTATATGGAACATAAGACATTATTTTACTCTTTATCAATGTAATAAAGAATTTCTTTGTCATATCTTCTGTGGCAATTCTATTTAAAGCTAGAACTGATAGATCCTATGACTATCATTTTTCTCCCCATGGAATCAATTTAAATTCTTTTTTCAAATATAAATCTAAAATGTATAATTTATTCATTTAAATGGATGCACATACCTGAGATAAAAAATATCTGGATTGAAGCATTCATTAAAATTCAGTGGACTAACTTGATTTAAGAACTAAAGAACAGACTGCACTTCATCCTGTTATAATGTTTACGAAGTGTTTTTTTTTTTTAACTCAATAGCATCTGTTGAGTGATTATGAGGCTTTTTGGATCTTTCCTAAGACTTACAGCAAAAGAAAATAAATGCAGTATATTTCATTTTTGTGGAAGTTTTTTAGCAGTATGTATTCATAGACAAGTAGGGAGAAGGTACATTATAAACTTCTGCAAAGATGAATTTGTCAGTGTTCTTGGTCTCAGACAACAGCAAATGATGCATGTTACTGGGACAAGGAAAGGAAATGAATGGAAGGTTACCAGAAGGAAAACAGAATCAACCAGGATACTGAAGAATTCTGTTTGCAACCAAGACTTCTACAGTATGAATGTAGTTACTACCGTAATATATTCTAATCTACCCTGTATATCTTTGTGTTCCTGAGCCAGAGTTCAAGTTTCAGGTGGTCATGTTGAATTGGCTCGATTGAGTAACTAGCCAGCACTCCACATGCAAGGTGTTAGAGAAATCCAGTGTATATCCTTCCCACCTACAGTGGAAGCTAGAATCTTGCCTCTCACCAGACAACACGGCATACTGCTCCAACTTTGGAAGAAGTCTCCACTGCACGCCAAAAGAAATATGATACCGGAGGTATTGTAAAGCCAAACTATGAAGGAATGTGAATGACAAAACTATACATACTAAATATTTATAAAGAAATGCATGTGATTCTTCAACAGTATCTCATAGTAAGGCTGACTTTACAAAATACTTTTTGCAATGCGTACACAATTTTATAATAAAGTACATTAAGTCATATGTGTCCCTGTGTTGTGTTTTATATTTTATTGGCTCTAGGTCAAGTGGATACTTTTGGTTCCTGGGTCATTTATTGGAAATATTTGAATGTCTCGTTGGGCTCATTATTGTTTCTGTGTTTTGTTTTAATACTTATATGATGGCTAAAGTGAAGAATATACAACAAACTGTTTCGAATAAATTCTATGCCATGATCTTGGGTTTTGGCAGCATTAAATAATTAAAGTATTTCAACTTCGACCACTTCTAGGCATTAGGTAAAAAGAAGTACTTAAATCAGTAAAATTCTCTTTGGAGTTTGATTTACTGTGCATATTACCTTCAGAATGGTAATCTTTCTATAGAAGACCTATTTTCTGAGTGAGAAATGGTATGCAGTGTTATGATAAAGGAACAATATTAATCTAAAATAACATGCAAATAAAGACAATATCTTACATTGGCATCGATAGTGTATTTACTAGTACAGGCAACGTTATATTTGAACTAAAATATTAGCTCCCAGAATTCAAGTGGCTTATCAAAACAAACGTGGATTTTGCTTATGCCACAGGCTAGCGAGGTGAATGTGTGGGATGGCGGGGGAGGTCTGTGTTTCATATAGTTTCTCAAGGGCAAGACTGACAGAAGGGCCACCATTATGGCTCCATTTTTTGGACTATGTAACCTCTTTACTTGCCAAACAAGAGGAAAAGAACTGGAGAATTGTGTCACGCTTCAGCCTGGAAATGGCATGCATTATTCTGAAAGCCAATAAATTTAATTTTCCCTCAACTGGATGCATTTAAGGCATATGTGTAATGCCATTAGAAGGAAGCATTTAGTAGCATGGACTTTAGCTTTAAATAAATATTTCAGGGAGAGACCTTCAAGATGGTGGAGGAGTAAGATGTGGAGATCACCTTCCTCCCTAAAAATACATCAGAAATACATCTACATGTGGAACAACTCCTACAGTACACCTACTGAATGCTGACAGAAGACCTCAGACTTCCCAAATGGCAAGAAACTCCCCACGTACCTGGGTAGGGCAAAAGAAAAAAGAAAAAACAAAGACAAAAGAATCAGGACAGGACCTGCACCAGTGGGAGGGAGCTGTGAAGGAGGAAAGGTGTCCACACACTAGGAAGCCCCTTCGCAGGCGGAGACTGCGGGTAGCAGAGGGGGGAAGCTTCGGAGCCACGGAGGAGAGCGCAGCCACAGGGGTGTGGAGGGCAAAGCGGAGAGATTCCCTCACAGAGGATCGGTGCTGACCAGCACTCACCAGCCCGAGAGGCTTGTCTGCTCAGCCGCCGGGGCGGGCGGGGGCTGGGAGCTGAGGCTCCGGCTTCGGTCGGATCGCAGGGAGAGGACTGGGGTTGGCGGCGTGAACACAGCCTGAAGGGGGCTAGTGCCCACGGCTAGCCGGGAAAAAGTCTGGACCTGCCTAAGAGGCAAGAGACCATTGTTTTCAGGTGCACCAGGAGAGAGGATTCAGAGCGCTGCCTAAACGAGCTCCAGAGACGGGCGCGAGCCACGGTGATCAGCGCGGACCCCAGACACGGGCATGAGACGCTAAGGCTGCTGCTGCCGCCACCAAGAAGCCTGTGTGCGAGCACAGGTCACTCTCCACACCGCCCCTCCTGGGAGCCTGTGCAGCCCGCCACTGCCAGGGTCCCGTCATCCAGGGACAACTTCCCTGGGAGAACGCATGGCACGCCTCAGGCTGCTGCAACGTCACGCCAGACTCTGCCGCCGCAGGCTCGCCCCGCATCCGTACCCCTCCCTCCCCCTGGCCTGAGTGAGCCAGAGCCCCCGAATCAGCTGCTCCTTTAACCCCGCCCTGTCTGAGCGAAGAACAGACGCCCTCAGGCGACCTACACGCAGCGCCAGATCTAAATCCAAAGCTGAACCCCGGGAGCTGTGCGAACAAAGAAGAGAAAGGGAAATTTCTCCCAGCAGCCTCAGGAGCAGCGGATTAAATCTCCACAATCAACTTGATGTACCTACATCTGTGGCATACCTGAATAGACAACGAATCATCCCAAAATTGAGGCAGTGGATTTTGGGAGCAACTGTAGACTTGGGGTTTGCTTTCTACATCGAACTTCTTTCTGGTCTTATGTTTATCTTAGTTTAGTATTTAGAGTTTATTATAATTGGTAGATTTGTTTGTTTATCTGGATGCTCTCTTCCTATTTTATTTTTCTTATATTTATGTATATATATTTTTCCTTTTTCTCTTTTTGTGAGTGTGTATGTGCATGCTTCTTTGTGTGATATTGTCTGTATAGCTTTGCATTTACCATTTATCCTAGGGTTCGACTATCCATTTTTTTGTTTTTTGTTTTTATATAAGTATAGTTTTTAGCTCTTGTTATAATTGAGGGATTTGTTTTTTGGTTTCATTGCTCTCTTCTTTCTTTTTCTTTTTTTTTACTACACTTTATTTTTTTATTTTTAATATTTTTTTAATTTTTATTTTAAGAACTTTATTTTATTTAATTATTTAATTATTTATTTATTCTTTCTCACTTTTCTTCTGAGCCATGTGGCTAACAAGGTCTTGGTGCTCTGGCCAAGTGTCAGGCCTGTGTCTCTGAAGTGAGAGAGCTGAGTTCAGAACACTGGTCCACCAGAGACCACCCAGCTCCACGTAATATCAAACAGCGAAAGCCCTCACAGAGATCTCCGTCTCAATGCTAAGACCCAGCTCCACTCAATGACAAGCAAACTACAGTGCTGGACACCCAATGCCAAACAACTAGCAAGACAGGAACACAACCACACCAATTAGCAGAGAAGCTGCCTAAAATCATAATAAAGTTACAGACACCCCAAAACACATCACCGGACACGGTCCTGCCTACCTAAAAGACAAGATCCAGCCTCATCTACCAGAACACAGGCACTTAGTCCCCTACACCACGAAGCCTACACAACTCACTGAACAAACATTAGCCACTGGGGGCAGACACCAGAAACGATGGAAACTACAAACCTGAACCTGCAAAAAGGAGACCCCAAACACAGTAAGTTAAGCAAAATGAGAAGACAGAGAAATACACAGCAGATGAAGGAGCAAGGTAAAAATCCACCAAACGAAACAAATAAAGAGGAAATAGGCAGTCTACGTGAAAAAGAATTCAGAGTAATGATAGTAAAGATGATCCAAAATCTTGGAAATAAAATGGAGAAAATACAAGAAATGTTTAACAAAGATCTGGAAGAATTAAAGAACAAACAAACAGAGATGAACAATACAATAATTGAAACGAAAAATACACTAGAAGGAATCAATAGCAGAATAACTGAGGCAGAAGAACGGATAAGTGACCTGGAAAACAGAATGGTGGAATTCACTGCTGCAGAACAGAATAAAGAAAAAAGAATGAAAAGAAATGAAGACAGACTAAGAGACCTCTGGGACAACATTAAAGGCAACAACGTTCACATTATAGGGATCACAGAGGAGAAGAGAGAGAGAAAGGACCCGAGAAAATATTTGAACAGATTATAGTCGAAAACTTCCCTAACATGGGAAAGGAAATAGCCACCTGAGTCCAGGAAGTGAGAGAGTCCCATACAAGATAAACTGAAGGAGAAACACGCCACAAAACAAAGTAATCAAATTGGCAAAAATTAAAGACAAAGAAAAATTATTGAAAGCAGCAAGGGAAAAATGACAAATAATATACAAGGGAACTCCCATAAGGTTAACAGCTGATTTCTCAGCAGAAACTCCACAAGCCAGAAGGGAGTGGCATGATATACTTAAAGTGATGAAAGGGAAGAACCTACAAACAAGATTACTCTACTCAGCAAGGATCTGATTCAGATTCAACAGAGAAATCAAAAGCTTTACAGACAAGCAAAAGCTAAGAGAATGCAACACCACCAAACGAGCTCTACAACACATGCTAAAGGAACTTCTCTAAGTGGAAACACAAGAGAAGAAAAGGACCTACAAAAACAAACCCAAAACAATTAAGAAAATGGTAATAGGAACATACATATCAATAATTACCTTAAATGTGAATGGATTAAATGCTGCAACCAAAAGACACAGGCTCACTGAATGGATACAAAAACAAGACCCATATGCATGTTGTCTACAAGAGACCCACTTCAGACCTAGGGACACATACAGACTGAAAGTGAGGGAATGGAAAAAGATATTCCATGCAAAGGGAAATCAAAAGAAAGCTGGAGTAGCATACTCATATCAGATAAAATAGACTTTAAAATAAAGAATGTTGCAAGGGACAAGGAAGGACACTATGTAATGATCAAGGGATCAATCCAAGAAGAAGATATAACAATTATAAATATATATGCACCCAACATAGGAGTACCTCAATACATAAAGCAACTGCTAACATCTCTAAAAGAGGAAATCGACAGTAACACAATAATAGTGGGGGACTTTAACACCTCACTTACACCAATGGACAGATCATCTAAACAGAAAATTAATAAACAAACACAAGCTCTAAATGACACAATAGACGAGATAGATTTAACTGATATTTACAGGACATTCCACCCAAAAACAGCAGATAACACTTTCTTCTCCAGTGCGCATGAAACATTCTCCAGGATAGATCACATCTTGGGTCACAAATCAAGCCTCAGTAAATTTAAGAAAATTGAAATCATATCAAGCATCTTTTCTGACCACAACGCTATGAGATTAGAAATCAATTACAGGGAAAGAAAACGTAAAAATCACCAACACATGGAGGCTAAACAATACGTTACTAAATAACCAAGAGATCACTGAAGAAATCAAAGAGGAAATCAAAAAATACCTAGAGACAAATGACAATGGAAACACGACGATCCAAAACCTATGGGATGCAGCAAAAGCAGTTCTAGTACGGAAGTTTATAGCTATACAAGCCTACTTCAAGAAACAACAAACATCTCAAATAAACAATCTAACCTTACACCTGAAGAAACTAGAGAAAGAAGAACAAACAAAACCCAAAGTTAGCAGAAGTAAAGAAATCATAAAGATCAGAGCAGAAATAAATGAAATAGAAACAAAGAAAACAATAGCAAAGACAATAAAACTAAAAGCTAGTTCTTTGAGAAGATAAACAAAATTTATAAACCATTAACCAGACTCATCAAGAAAAAGAGGGAGAGGACTCAAATCAATAAAATTAGAAATGAAAAAGAAGTTAAAACATACACTGCAGAAATGCAAAGCATCCTAGGAGACTGCTCCAAGCATCTCTATGCCAATAAAATGGACAACCTGGAAGAAATGGACAAATTCTTAGAGGGGTATAACCTTCCAAGACTGAGCCAGGAAGAAATAGAAAATATGAACAGACCAATCACAAGTAATGAAATTGAAACTGTGATTAAAAATCTTCCAACAAACAAAAGTCCAGGACTGGATGGCTTCACAGGTGTATTCTATCAAACATGTAGAGAAGAGCTAACACCCATCCTTTTTAAACTCTTCCAAAAAATTGCAGAGGAAGGAACATTCCCAAACTCATTCTATGAGGCCACCATCGCCGTGATACAAAACCAGACAAAGATATCACACAAAAAAGGAAATTACAGACCAATATCACTGATGAATATAGATGCAAAAATCCTCAACAAAATACTAGCAAACAGAACCCAAAAACACATTAAAAGGATCACACACCATGATCAAGGGGGATTTATCCCAGGGATGCAAGGATTCTACGATATACGCAAATCAATCAATGTGATACACCGTATAAACTAATTGAAGAATAAAAACCATATGATCAGCTCAATAGATGCAGAAAAAGCTGTTGACAAAATTCAACACCCATTTTTGATAAAATGTCTCCAGAAAGTGGGCATAGAGGGAACCTACTTAAACATAATAAAGGCCATATACGACAAACCCACAGCAAACATCATTCTCAATGGTGAAAATGTGAAAGCATTTCCTCTAAGATCAGGAACAAGACAAGGATGTCCACTCTCACCACTATTATTCAACATAGTTTTGGAAGTCCTAACAATGGCAATCAGGGACAAAAAAGAAATAAAAGGAATACAAATTGGAAAAGAAGAAATAAGACTGTCACTGTTTGCAGATGACATGATACTATACATAGAGAATCCTAAAGATGCCATCAGAAAACTACTAGAGCTACTCAATGAATTTGGTAAAGTAGCAGGATACAAAACTGATGCACAGAAATCCCTTGCATTCTTATACACTAATGATGATAAATCTGAAAGAGAAATTAAGGAAACACTCCCAGTTACCATTGCAACAAAAAGAATAAAATACCTAGGAATAAACCTACCTAGGGAGAAAAAAGGTCTGTATGCAGAAAACTCTAAGACACTGATGAAAGAAATTAAAGATGATACCAACAGATGGAGAGATATACCATGTTCTTGGATTGGAAGAATCAATATTGTGAAAATGACTGTACTACCAAAAGCAATCTACAGATTCAATGCAATCCCTATCAAACTAAAACTGGCATTTTTCACAGAACTAGAACAAAAAATTTCACAATTTGTATGGAAACACAAAAGACCCCGAATATCCAAAGCAATCTTGAGAAAGAAAAATTGAGCTGGAGGAATCAGGCTCCCTGACTTCAGACTGTACTACAAAGCTACAGTAATCAAGACAGTATGGTACTGGCACAAAAACAGAAATATAGATCAATGGAAAAGGATAGAAAGCCCAGAAATAAACCAACGCTCATATGGTCAACTAATCTATGACAAAGGAGGCAAGGATGTACAATGGTGAAAAGACAGCCTCTTCAATAAGTGGTGCTGGGAAAGCTGGACAGCTACATGTAAAAGAATGAAATTAGAACACTCCCTAATACCACACAAAAAAATAAACTCAAAATGGATTAAAAACCTAAATGTAAGGCCCAACACTATCAAACTCTTAGAGGAAAACATAGACAGAACACTCTATGACATAAATCACAGTAAGATCCTTTTTGACCCACCTCCTAGAGAAATGGTAATAAAAACAAGAATAAACAAATGAGACCTAATGAAACTTAAAAGCTTTTGCACAGAAAAGGAAACCATAAACAGGACGAAAAGACAACCCTCAGAATGGGAGAAAATATTTGCAAATGAATCATTGGACAAAGGATTAATCTCCAAAATATAAAAACATCTTATGCAGCTCAATATTAAAAAAACAAACAACCCAATCCAAAAATGGGCAGAAGACCTAAACAGACATTTCTCCAAAGAAGACATACAGATGGCCAAGAAGCACATGAAAAGCTGCTCAACATCACTAATTATTAGAGAAATGCAAATCAAAACTACAATGAGGTATCACCTTACACCAGTTAGAATGGGCATCATCGGAAAATCTACAAACAACAAATGCTGGAGAGGGTGTGGAGAAAAGGGAACCCTCTTGCACTGTTGGTGGGAATGTAAATTGATACAGTCACTATGGAGAACAGTATGGAGGTTCCTTAAAGAACTAAAAATAGAATTGCCATATGACTCAGCAATCCCACTACTGGGTATATACCCAGAGAAAACCATAATTCAAAAAGACACATGCATCCCAATATTCATTGCAGCACTGTTTACAATAGCCAGGTCATGGAAGCAACCTAAATGCCCATCGACAGACAAATGAATAAAGAAGATGTGGCACATATATACAATGGAATATTACTCAGCCATAAAAAGGAACTAAATTGAGTTATTTGTAGAGACTTTGATGCATCTGGAGACTACCATACAGGGTGAAGTAAGTCAGAAAGAAAAACAAGTATCGTATAGTAATGCATGTATGTGGAACCTAGAAAATGGTACAGATGAAGCAGTTTGCAGAGCAGAAATAGAGACACAGATGTAGAGAACAAACGTATAGACACCAAGGGGGGAAAGCAGTGGGGGGTAGGGGTTGTGGTGTGATTAATTGGGAGATTGGGATTGACATGTATACACTGATGTGTATAAAATGGATGACTAATAAGAAAATAAATAAATAAATATATAAACATTAAAAAAAAATGTATGGGAAAAACACCCAAATAAATCAGTCAATTAGATATAAATCAATTGATCTCATTTTAAATAATACTCCCAAATTTAAATGCATGATTAACTAATGATATTATATGTTAATATACATACACATTACATATATACATATATATGTATGCATATATATACATATATACTGTAAATATATATGTATGTGCATCATATATATGATATGTGTGTTTAGAAAGAGAGATTTTCTACTCATTAATCCTCCAAATTTTTAAATTCTTTAGAGAATGTGTAATTCTGAAAAATAACAAATTTTGAAAATAGAGGATGGCTAGAGTTTTTTAAACAATTACTACACATTGTGGTGTAACACATACACATATATATATCAATATATACACATGCACAGGCATGACATCATAGTTCTTCCTTTAAATTTTTTATAATTTAAAATTATCAATAACTAAGATTTACATATAAAATGATGTATGAAAGCAAATTTATTTTATCTTCTAAAAGCACAAACAAAGGTATATAAGTAATTCTAGTTTCCTTAATTCCATTTGACTTGAGTGCAGATCACCTATGGGACGTTTGACTGTATTAGAGAATTTTGATCTCCATAAAGGCAGAAATTATTTGCCAGACTTAAGAGTTAAGCATGGATAAACAACAAGGTCCTCCTGTATAGCACACGGAACTATATTCAATATCCTGTGATAAAACATGTGAAAAGAATATGAAAGAGAATGTATGTCTATGCATAATTGAATCACCTTGCTGTACAGCAGAAATTAACATAACTTTGTAAATCAACTGTACTTCAATAAAATAAATTTTTTTTAAAAAAGAAAAAAAAAAGAGTTAAGCAGAAATCTCATGGAGGTTCACGAGCAAGAAAATATTATGAAGCAAGACACATGTTAGGAAGATTTATGTAACAATCGGTACAAGACTCATAATGATCATGTAATGAGCTATTGATGTAGCCTAGGCAAACACAATGAGGGCTTGATTTGCTTTATAGCTTTACCAATGGAAAGGAGACATTGGTTAAGAGAAATAGTCATGAACAGAATTACAACAGGACATCTGTGGTGTGGGGTATCACAGTGCATTATTTTTCAAGACTAATTAGCTGGGGGTGTTGGGCACATGTGGCAGTAATAAGAAAGTGACTTTCTTTGGGTGGGATATGTGGACAGAAGGGGGAAATGGAGTAGGGGGAGATAAAACAATGGAGCTCAGATTTAAGGGTGTCTATCTGGTGAAGGTGGTTGACATCATAGAAGATGTTTTCAGAGAACAGAACCTAATGAAGAAAGAGAAGAAACTGTCATGAAATCACAGGAAATGCTACAGTGTGTGAAATATTAAAAATAAACAAAGTCAGTAAAGAAGATACTGTAATAAGCAGTTATGGGATCACATTCAGATGTTTTCCATAACTGTGTCAAGTTGGGGAACTGACTTCGGCTAGATGAGCCTTGTTTTCTTGATCTGGAATAATGAGTAATTTCTAGCCAGAAAGATTGTCATTAGGATTAAGTGTAATAAGGATATAGAGATCCTCACACAAAATTTATTGTAGTTATTACTTTCATAAGGAAAAACAAATTATGTCATAGTAGAAGCCAGAAAACAAGACTGCTTCAAGAAATCGCAGGGAAGCATTTAAATGCACAAATGTGGGACAATTGATGACCTGGTGAAGAACATTTCATAAAAGGGGTGGAAGTGGTAGCCAGATAGCAAAGGACGAGAAAGAAAGTGGTTTCTGAGACAGTGAAAGCCACAGGTATAAATTACTCTTTCAAATAGCTAGTCAGTGAAAGAAGAAAGAGATTGAATTGCACTGAAAGTATATAGCAGGTTATAGTTTTTGTTTGTTGTGTTTTCCACTCTGCAAGGCAAGAACAAGTTTACCTTTAAAATAGTCAGTTGAGAAGGGGTTTTAGAATGTAGTTAGGAAGAGTAGAAACTGGAGGAACTGGACCCTGGATAAGGCAAAATTGGATTGAGTACACAGGCAGAAAAATGCTAGCCTTGGCAAGAATGAGGTGTGTTTTGTGGAAAGCAGAATGAACATTGGCTTCAGACTTGACTTAGAATCCATCATATCCTTGATGAGCATGATCTTCAGCAGGCCACTTGATTTCTCTGGGCCAAATACTCCCACCCATAAGATGGTAGGATGATACTAACATCCATGGTTATTTTGAGTTCTATGATTAGTGAAAGCTCTCAACAAATGTTAATTTCTTACTGTCCTTCCCTAATCCTCTGGAGAAGTAGAATATTAGAAGTTAAAGAATTTGAGAAATGTCCTTCATCTGTTAGTGAGAGTAAATTTGGGTGTATAAGGTGAGTGGGGAGGGCTGTGGACAACTTTCAAGGGGAATGTGATGGAGAAGGCAAACGTGATGAGAAAAAATAACTGGCCAGATTTTGTGAGAGTGCAGTTGATATTGGAAAACTTGTGAATTCACTGAGACGATTGCGTACTTAACATAGCCTTGGATTCTGCCTTATTAATGTCATCTTTACTACTTTAAATAGATTCCTGGTTCCCTGAATAGTTAATAATGTATAAAAGCCAGGAGTAGCCTGGACCCTGGAATAAGCCTGCTTGAACAGTGCATAACCAACAGTATATTGCTTTCTGTGAGCTGTTACAGATAGGCCCTCCAATAAACCCTCAAGGATCCGAGTTTTATTTCAGATCATGAGTTTTAAATCATTCATCATTTCTGAAAGTGTTTGTAGCATTCTCCCTGACCAGTGAGTCACTTACACACTTAACAGATGGTTGACAACACTTTGAGTGTGAGAAAGGAATGCTATTTGGAAAGAAAAGATGAGTTCTATTTTCCTTCTTCAGTGCTTAAAAAACCTTAGCTTGCCAAGGGAAAAAAAAATATTATTTAGGAATCTGTAATTGAATGCAAGAGGAAGATTGCCCAAGTTTAATGAGGAGATATAGCACAGCCCATGAAGGCAAAGTTTTTTCTCTGAGATGCTTATGCTCCAAATTGTGTCATTAATGTTAACCAAGGTTTGCAAACCTTTGCGGGCAAGCATGTGTTGTAACTCAGAGAAGAGAAGCACATAATAATTCACATAGTCTACAAACTTACCTTTTGAAGTTAGAGGAAAAATGGGGGCATAGAATAGAGTTTGGCAGGAAAAGGAAAGCCTTACTGCCACTGGGAAAATGTTTTTTCTCTTCAAAAGAAAAATGTGGCTGTATTTACAGTTGTGTAACATTGACACAGAATTAAATTTGTAGTATGCAGGTCTGGTCCCAGGGACTTATTGTCTTAAAGATAAGCAAAGTAACATATGGCATTAGAAATTAGGCAATATAAAATTTTTATTTTAATTTTGTATAATGTGTTTTATTTAAAGGCTTATGATTTAACACAAAAGCAATGTTTACTACATGCTGCCAACAGGCTGACACTGGACTAATGATATTAATGTCTAGCATTTCTTGTAGATTAGATTAATTTCTGTATTTTAAAGATAAAGGGATTGAGGGTTATTTAGACAAATTAACTTTCTCACAGTAAAAATCAATGGAGAATAGAGCAGAATTCAAATTCATGCTCTCAGCATATACTGTATAGCAAATATATATTTAATATTTATAGAAAATACTCTTAATATTTGTATCAAACACATTGAAACAAATGTATACCTATCTTTTACAATATTGTATGGCATACTGTCATTTGTTAATCCCCAAATTTTATTTTCTCTACCAAGATCATATGTTTTAAAGTGATGAGGTTAAAGCAAACATTCTATCAAAAGGAACATCTTGCATTGAGGGCAAAGTAGGTATGGAAGCTATTTTAAAGAACAGAATTGAAAATATTTGTATGCACATTTTTAATGCATTGGATACATGTTCGTTCAATTTGAGGAAAGGTAAAATGTAAGTTTACATTGACTAAAAATAACTTTATCTTTAAGAAATTCAGTTTAGCTCCATGCTTGTCTCATTTCTAAACAAGAGTTGATTTCTCTTAACCATTGTGCTGGTTTAAATAGACTGGTAGATAGTTAAATTAGCTAGATTATAAATTACTCATATGAGCAAATCACAGGCATTTCTTACTCAGCTTTTTACTGATTTTATTCTTTTCTTCATATTGTGTGTGTATACATATACAGAAATATACATGCAGATACACATACATGTTTAGTGCACATATGTGTGCACGTGTATTGTTATATGTATACGTGTATGCTGTAGCCTGTAGAGAAAGCTCCAAGCGCTCCCACCTGGAGCTACAGACAGAGAGGCCTGGGATGATGATGTATCTTGCAAAAATGAAATGCAGAATCTGTTCCCCATATTTTTAGGTCCACAATCCCATTCACGATGATGGATCAAAGATGATTAGACTTGAGGACTGATTCACATTTACCAAAAGTACAGGAATTTAGTACACCATCAAGTACATTATTATATTATGGTGATGTTCATATCTAAAGAATTGGGATGTTTATGCCAACTCCCCAATGTTGTGATTTCTATCTCTTGCAAGACTACATGGGGAAATTAAATTACTAATAAATTCATTAAACCCTTATTAAATAGCTTGTCAATACTTAAATTTATATGTGGCTTGGAAAGTTTAAAATTTTAGCAAATTAATGGGATTAGGTCACGTTGGTTTGCAACCTCCGGAGTTTTCCAGATGGAATCTAAAACTGGCCTTCAAACACAGAGACCAACAAAAGAGCAGACCACTGCAGATTGGTGGGTGGCAGGTTCAGTAAGCAAGGGAACTTACAAGATTTGTCTTGGGTGCCGCAAGACAAGTAAATCTCTGCACCTGCCCATAGAATACTCAAAGTTTATTAAATAGGAGATCAAGGTGACAAAGTAGGAGGAGATGAAACTCAACTCCCCCCATGAACACATCAAAAATATATTTCATGTGGAACAATTCTCACCCAGAATGAACTGGAAACTGGCAGAAGGACCCTGGTACAACCAAGGCTGCCAGAAAGATCCACATGTAATCTGATAGGAAGAGAAGAGAAGTGATCAGGTTAGGATCTGTGCCCAGATGAGGGACACAGAAGAGGAGGGGGATTACATGGACAGAGACCCTCTCTGAGGAGTGAGCAGTTCAAGTCACATATTGGGGACCCCAGTCCTGGGTTCCAACCCAGGGAACATGAGCCACCTTCACTGGTTGGAAGGCAGCTGGGACTAACAGGAGGGCTATGGGAAGCCTGGTCTCCACTTTGGAGGAGCATATGTGTGTTAACTTGCTCCCAATGCAGGGCAGAGAGGGTGATTGAAACTGCGCAGGTGGCTGCCCAGTTTCCCATGGCTCTCCTGGCAATGTGTCCCTGCCTGAGCTGAGTGAACACTCCAGCCCCACTTACTTCACATCACAGGTCCACACTGGAGAAAGGGGCACTAGGACCTAGGAAAGAACTCAGCCTTGAGAAAAGAAGAGGTTCAGACTGGGAGGAGCATCTGAGTAATGCAGGGCAGGCATTACTGGCATTTACACAGGCACCACATTAGAAGCAACCCTGACTTCTGTCTGAAGCCAGACCACAACAGCCCAAGCCCTGTCACATGCCCAGGGCACACACTGGCCCCTCTTGGTCCAGCACCACTTGCCTCTGAAGCCAGGGTGCCAGTGTTGGGAGGGAGGAGAGCACACATATAAAGGGAGCAAAGCCAGCTCAGACCTGAAACTCAGGGCTCCTGCTCCAAAACTTGGGACCCAACCCCATCCCCAATAGGGAGGTGACAGACACTGAGCCAAGGAGAAGCCTCAGTTTATACCTGGCTCTGAAGCTCCATCTTAGTCCCACTTCCTACCTAGGTGACAGTTGCCAGCACATCCACGGGAAAGACCTGACTGGTGCTCAGGTCATATCCAGCTCTCCCACCAAAGCCACAGGGCACATGCAGACTGTATAGGGTAGCTCCCAGATATTGATGCACCTTCAGGACCACAGTAGGTAATTGTTTCACCTAATTTCATAGAGACAGAGAAAGTTAGGCAAAATAGAACACAGAGACTTAGCCTCATTTGAAAAAGCAAGAGAAACCCTGAAAAAACAAATGAAGCAGAAACAAATTTACCAGATTAAGAATTCAAAGCATTAGTAATAAGAATGATCATTGAATTAGGGAAAAGGATAGATGAATGCAGTGAGAATTTTAACAAGAAAATATAAAATACAAACAAAGAACAAGTCAAAATTGAAGAATACAATGAAAAACACAGTAGAAGGAAAGAACAGCAGAGTAGGTGAAACAGAAGAAAGCATAAGTGATCTAGAAGATAGAGTAATATAAAACACCAAATCAAAACAGCATAAAGAAAAACAAAATTAAAAAAAAACAAACTTGAGGACAGTGTAAAGGATGTTTGGGATAACATCAAGGGTACCAACATTCATATAATAGGGGTCCCAGAAGGAGAAGAGAGAGAGAATGGGGATGAAGATATATTTAATGAAATCATGACTGAAAACTTCACAAACCTGAAGAGGAAAACAGATATCCAGGTATAGGAAGCAAGAGAAACCCAAACAAGATGATCCAAAACAGGCCCACACCAGGACAACAATAATTCAAATGGAAAAAGTAAAAGATGAAGAGAAAATTACAAAGGCAGCAAAAGGAAAAACAAAGTTATTTAAAAGGAAACTCCCAAAGGCTATCAACTGATTTTTCTGCAGACTTTGTAGGCCAGAAGGGCATGGCATGATATATTAAAAGTGCTGAAAGAGAAAAAACTGCAACCTAGAATACTCTACCCAAGATTATCATTTAAAGTCAAAGGAGAGGTTTAAAAAAATTCTGAGAGAAGCAAAAACTAGAAGACATCATCAATACTAAACCAATCCTAACTGAGAAGTTAAAGAGATTTCTCTAAGTGGAATAGAAAGAAGTAAGAATTTATAGGAAAAATCCCATTAGTAAAGGCAAATATATAGTAAAGACTGAGGATCAACCACTTGCATAAGCTAGTATAAAGATCAAAAGAGAAAAATTGCAGAAAGAACTATAAATAAGTGAGCAGTAAAGCAATAAACATGAAGAAGCAAAATTACATCAAAAACACAAAATATGGAGGACGGGAGTAAAAAACATAGAGCTTTTAGAATGTGATTGAACTCAAACGACTACCAGTTTAAAACAAAACCAGTAGATATCATTATAGGTTAGCATATATCAACCACATGGTAACCACAAATTGAAACATACAATAGATACACAAAAACTAGAAAGAAAGGAACACAAGCATACCACTGGAGAAAACCATCAAGTCATAAAGGAATAAACCAAAAGAAGAAATGAACAGAGTAGAAGAGCAAATACAACTGAAAAACAAGTAATAAAATGGCAATAAGTACATACTTATCAATAATTACTTTAAATGTCAATGGACTAAATGCTCCAATCAAAAGACACGGAGGTGCTGATTGGATTAAAAAAAAAAAATGACCCAACTATATGCTTCTTACAGTAGACTCACTTCAGAGCTAAAGAAACACACAGACTGAAAATGAGGGGATGGAAAATGATATTTCCTGCAAATGGAAATAACAATGAAGCAGAGGTAGCAATACTCATATAAGAAAAAACAGACTTTCAAACAAATTCTATAACAAAAGACAAAGAAGGGCATTATACAATGATAAAGAAATCGACTCAAGAAGTGGATAGTACACTCGTTAATATATATATGCACCTAATACAGGAGCACCTAAATATATAGGGCAAATATTAATAGACATAAAGAGAAAAATTAAAATATTACAATAACAGTAGGAGACTTTAACACCCCACTTACATCAATGGACAAATCAAAGGCAACAGCGGTCTTAAATGGCACAATAGACTAGTTGGGCTTAGTAGAAATCCAAAGAACATTCCATCTAAAAATGACAGAATACACATTTTTTTCAAGTGCACATAGAACATTTTCCAGGATAGATCATATGCTAGACCACAAAACAAGTCTCAACTCATTTAAAAATATAGAAATTATATCAAGCGTTTTTCCGACCATCATCGTACAAAACCAGAAAACAATTACAGAAATAAAAATGGGTAAAGCACAAACACATTGAGACTAAACAACATGCTACTAAAAACACAACGTGTCAGTGAGGATCAGAGAGGAAATCAGAAAACACCTCAAGACAATTGGAAATGGAAACACATCTTTCCAAAATCTATGGGAGGTAGCAAGAGTAGTTCTAACAGCAAAGTTTACAGCAATACAGGCCTACGTCAAGAAACAGGAAAAACGTCAAATAAACAACCTAGCCTGCCATCTAAAGGAAGTAGAAAAAAAAAGAAAAAAAAAATAGAACAAACAACGCCCAAAGTCAGCAAAGGAAGGGAAAAATAAAGATCAGAGAAGAAATAAAATAGAGACCAAAAAAAAAAAAAAACCAAAACACACGAACAATAGAAAAGATTAATGAAAACAAGAGCTGTTTTTGAAAACCAAAAACTGATAAACCGAGAAGACCTTCAAGACGGCAGAGGAGTAAGATATGGAGATCACCTTCTTCCCCACAAACACATCAAAAATACATCTACATGTGGAACAACTCCTACAGATCACCTACTGAACACTGGCAGAGACCTCAGACCTCTCAAAAGGCAATGAACTCCCCATGTACCTCGGTAATGCAAAAGAAAAAAGGATAAACAGACACACAACAATAGGGATGGGACCTGCACCTTTGAGAAGGAGCTGTGAAGGAGGAAAAGTTTCCACACACTAGGAAGCTCCTTCATTGGTGGAGACGGGAGGGTGGGTGGGGGGGCGGGTGAAGCTTCAGGGCCATGGAGCAGAGCATAGCAACAGGGGTGCAGAGGGTAAAGCAGAGAAATACCCGCACAGAGGATCGGTGCCAACCAGCACTCACCAGGCTGAGAGGCTTGTCTGCTCACACACCGGGGTGGGCATGGGCTGGGAACTGAGGCTCGGGCTTCGGAGGGCGGAGGTCGGATCCCAGGGAGAGGACTGGAGTTGGCTGCGTGAACACAGACTGAGTGGGCTAGTGCACCACAGCTAGCCAGGAAAAAGTCTGGAATGGCCTAAGAGGCAAGAGACCGTTGTTTCGGGGTGCTTGAGGAGAGGAGATTCAGAACACCACCTAAACGAAATTCAGAGACGGGTGTGAGCCCCAGCTACCAGCGTGGACACCAGAGACGGACATGAAATGCTAACGCTGCTGCTGCAGCCACCAAGAAGCCTGTGTCCAAGCACAGGTCACTATCCACACCTCCCCTCCCAGGAGCCTGTGCAACCCACCACAGCCAGGGTCCCACGATCCAAGGACAACTTCCCCGGGAGGACACACAGAGTGCCTCAAGCTGTTGCAATGTCACACTAGCCTCTGCCACCACAGGCTCACCCCACATTCCAATTGTAACTACCATACACCTCCCTCCCCCTGGCCTGAGTGAGCCAGAGCCCCTTAGTAAGCTGCTGCTATAACCGTCTCCTGTCTGGGCAGGAACAGATGCCTGAGGGAGACTTACAGGCAGAGGTGGGGCCAAAACCAAAGCTGAACCCCAGGAGCTGTGCAAACACAGAAGAGAAAGGGAAATCTCTCCCAGCAGCCTCAGAAGCAGCGGATTAAATCCCCACAATCAATTAGATGTACCCTGCATCTGTGGAATACCTGAATAGACAATGAATCATCCCAAAATTGAGGCTGTGGACTTTGGAGAAAATGTAGACTTGGGGTTTGCTGTCTGTGACTGATTTGTTTCTGATTTTTATGTTTATCTGCATATAGTTTTTAGGGCTTGTTATCATTAGTGGATTTGTTTCTTTGGTTGCTTGCTTCTTTTTTTTTTTTAATTTTAAAATTTATTATTATTTTTTTTCTTTCTTTTTTTCTCCCTTTTCTTCTGAGCCATGTTGCCCCAGCCTGGTGTCAGGCCTGAGCCTCTGAGGTGGGAGAACCGAGTTCAGGACACTGGACCACCAGAGACCACCCGGTCCCATGTAATATCATTCAATGAGAGCTCTCCCAGAGATCTCCATCTCAAGGCTAAGACCCAGCACCACCCAACGGCCAGCAAGCTCCAGCACTGGACATCACATGACAAACAACTACCAACACAGGAACACTGCCCCACCCATTAGCAGAGAAGGTGGCTAAAATCATACTAAGTTCACAGACACCCAAAAACACACCACCGGACATGGCCCTAACCACCAGAAAGACAAGATCCAGCTCCACCCACCAGAACACAAGCACCAGTCCCCTATACCAGGAAGCTTACAAAAGCCACTGAACCAACATCATCCACTGGAGGCAGACACCAAAAACAACGGGAACTATGAACCTGCAGCCTGCAAAAAGGAGACCCCAAATACACAGTAAGTTAAACAAAATTAAAAGACAGAGAATTATGCAGCAGAAGAAGGAGCAAGGTAAAAACCCACCAGAACAAAAAAAATGAAAAGGAAATAGGCAGTCTACGTGAAAAAGAATTCAGAGTAATGATAGTAAAGATGATCCAAAATCTTGGAAATAAAATGGAGAAAATACAGGAAATGTTTAACAAAGATCTAGAAGAATTAAAGAACAAACAGAGATGAACAATACAATAACTGAAATGAAAAATACACTAGAAAGAATCAATAACAGAATAACTGAGGCAGAAAACCGGATAAGTGACCTGGAAGACAGAATGGTGGAATTCACTGCTGCAGAACAGAATAAAGAAAAAAGAATAAAAAGAAATGAAGGGGCTTCCCTGGTGGTGCAGTGGTTAGAAATCCGCCTGCCAATGCAGGGGACACGGGTTCGTGCCCCGGTCCGGGAAGATCCCACATGCCGCGGAGCGGCTAGGCCCGTGAGCCACAACTACTGAGCCTGCGCATCTGGAGCCTGTGCTCCGCAACGGGAGAGGCCGCGACAGTGAGAGGCCCACGCACCGCGATGAAGAGTGGCCCCCGCTCGCCGCAACTGGAGAAAGCCCTTGCACAGAAACTAAGACCCAACACATCCAAAAATAAATAAATAAATAAATAAATTAAAAAAAAAAAAAAAAAAAAGAAATGAAGACAGCCTAAGAGACCTCTGGGACAAAATTAAACGCAGCAATGTTCGCATTATAGGGGTCCCAGAAGGAGAAGAGAGAGAGAAAGGAACTGAGAAAATATTTGAAGAGATTATAGTTGAAAACTTCCCTAATATGGGAAAGGAAATAGTCAGTCAAGTCCAGGAAGTGCAGAGAGTCCCATACAGGACAAATCCTAAGAGAAACACACCAAGACACATATTAATCAAACTATCAAAATTTAAATACAAAGAAAATATATTAAAAAGAGCAAGGGAAAAGCAACAAATAACATACAAGGGAACTCCCATAAGGTTAACAGCTGATCAATCAGCAGAAACGCTGCAAGCCATAAGGGAGAGGCAGGATATATTTAAAGTGATTAAAAGGAGAAACCTACAACCAAGATTACTCTACCCACAAGGACTGCATTCACATTTGACAGAGAAATTAAAACCTTTACAGACAAGCAAACACTAAGAGAATTCAGCACAACAAAACCAGCTTTACAACAAATGCTAAAGGAACTTCTCTAGGCAGGAAACACAAGAGAAGGAAAAGACCTACAATAACAAACCCAAAACAATTAAGAAATGGTAATAGGAAAATACATATCAATAACAACCTTAAATGTAAATGGATTAAATGCTCCAACCGAAAGACGTAAACTGGCTGAATGGATACAAAAACAAGACCTTTATATATGCTGTCTACAAGAGACCCATTTCAGACCTAGGGACACATACAGACTGAAAGTGAAGAGATGTAAAAAGATATTCCCTGCAAATGGAAATCAAAAGAAATCTGGAGTAGCAATTCTCATATCACACAAAGTAGAATTGAAAATAAAGACTATTACAAGAGACAAAGAGGACACTATGTAAAAATCAAGCGATCAATCGCAGAAGAAGATATAACAATTGTAAATATTTATACACCGAACATAGGAGCATCACAATACATAAGGCAAATGCTAACAGCCATAAAAGGGGAAATTGACAGTGACACAATCATAGTAGGGGACTTTAACACGCCACTTTCACCAATGGACAGATCATCCAAAATGAAAACAAATAAGGACACACAAGCTTTAAATGACACATTTAAGAAGAAGGACATAATTGATATTTACAGGACATTCCATCTAAAAAGAACAGAATACACTTTCTTCTCAAGTGCTCATGGAACATTCACCAGGAAACACCATATCTTGGGTGACAAATCAAGCGTTGGTAAATTTAAGAAAATTGAAATCCTATCAAGTATCTTTTCTGACCACAACACTCTGAGACTAAATATCAATTACAGGAAAAAATCTGTAAAAAATACAAACACATGGAGGTTAAACAATACGCTACTAAATAACAAAGAGATAACTGCAGTAATCAAAGAAGAAATGAAAAGAAAAAACCTAGAAACAAATGACGATGAAAACACGATGACCCAAAACCTATGAGATGCAGCAAAAGCAGTTCTAAGAGGAGAGTTTATAGCAATACAATCCTACCTCAAAAAAACCAAAAAATCTCAAATAAACAACCTAACCTTACACCTAAAGCAATTAGAGAAAGAAGAACAAAAAAACCAAAAGTTAGCAGAAGGAAAGAAATCATAAAGATCAGATCAGAAATAAATGAAAAAGAAATGAAGAAAACAAAAACAAAGATGAATAAAACTAAAAGCTGGTTCTTTGAGAAATAAACAAAATTGATAAACCATTAGCCAGACTCATCATGAAAAAAAGGAAGACTCAAATGAACAGAGTTAGAAATGAAAAAGAAGAAACAACTGACACTGCAGAAATACAAAGGATCATGAGAGATTACTACAAGCAATTATATGCCAATAAACTAGACAACCTGGAAGAAATGGACAAATTCTTAGAAAAGCACAACCTTCTGAGACTGATCCAGGAAGAAATAGAAAATATAAACAGATCAATCACAAGCACTGAAATGGAGACTGCGATGAAAAATCTTCCAATAAACAAAAACCCAGGACTAGACGGCTTCAGAGGCAAATTCTATCAAACATTTAGAGAAGAGCTAACACCTATCCTTCTCAAACTCTTCCAAAATATAGCAGAGGGAGGAACATTCCCAAACGCATTCTACGAGGCCACCATCACCCTGATACCAAAATCAGACAAAGATGTCACAAAAAAGAAAACTCTAGGCCAATATCACTGATGAACATGTATGCAAAAAATCCTCAACAAAATACTAGCAAACAGAATCCAACAGCACATTAAAAGGATCATACACCATGATCAAGTGGGGTTTATCCTGGGAATGCAAGGATTCTTCAATATATGCAAATCAATCAGTGTGATAAACCATATTAACTAATCAAGGGAGAAAAACCATATGATCATCTCAATAAATGTAGAAAAAGCTTTTGACAAAATTCAACACCCATTTATGGTAAAAACCCTTCAGAAAGTAGGCATAGAGTGAAATTACCTCAACATAATAAAGACCATAATGACAAACCCACAGCCAACAACGTTCTCAGTGGTGAAAAAGTGAAACATTTTCTCTAAGATCAGGAACAGGACAAGGTTGCCCACTCTCACCACTATTATTCAACATAGTTTTGGAAGTTTTATCCACAGCAATCAGAGAAGAAAAATAAATAAAAGGAATCCAAATCTGAAAAAAAGAAGTAAAGCTGTCACTGTTTGCAGATGACATGATACTATACATAGGGAATTCTAAAGACTCTACCAGAAAACTACTAGACCTAATCAATGAATTTGGTAAAGTAGCAGGATACAAAATTAATGCACAGAAATCTCTTGCATTCCTGTACACTAATGATGAAAAATCTGAAAGAGAAATTAAGGAAACACTCCCATTTACCATTGCAACAAAAAGAATAAAATACCTAGGAATAAACCTACCTAAGGAGACAAAATACCAGTATACAGAAAATTATAAGACACTGATGAAAGAAATTAAAGATGATACAAACAAATGGAGAGATATACTATGTTACTGGATTGGAAAAATCAACATTGAGAAAATGACTATACTAACCAAAGCAATCTACAGATACAGTGCAATCCCTATCAAACTACCAATGGCATTTTTCACAGAACTAGAACAAAAAATTTCACAATTTGTATGGAAACACAAGTGACCCCGAATAGCCAAAGCAATCTTGAGAAAGAAAAAGGGAGCTGGAGGAATCAGGCTCCAAGACTTCAGACTCTCTTACAAAGCTACAGTAAGCAAGACAGGATGGTACTGGCACAAAAACAGAAATCTAGATCAATGGAACAGGATAGAAAGCCCAGAGATAAACCCACGCACATATGGTCACCTTATTTTTGATAAAGGAGGCAAGAATATACAATGGAGAAAAGACAGCCTCTTAATAAGTGGTGCTGGGAAAACTGGACAGCTACATGTAAAAGAAAGAAATTAGAACACTCCCTAACACCATACGCAAAAACTCAAAATGGATTAAAGACCTGAATATAAGGCCAGACACTATAAAACTCTTAGAGGAAAACATAGGCAGAACACTGACATAAATCACAACAAGATTCGTTTTGACCCACCTCCTAGAGGAATGGAAATAAAGAGAAAAATAAACAGATGGGGCCTAATGAAACTTAAAATCTTTTGCACAGCAAAGGAAACCATAAACAAGATGAAAAGACAACCCTAAGAATGGGAGAAAATATTTGCAATTGAAGCAACTGAGAAACGATTAATCTCGAAAATTTACAAGCAGCTCATGCAGCTCAATATCAAAAAAACAAACAACCCAATCCAAAAATGGGCAGAAGATCTAAATAGACATTTCTCCAAAGAAGATATACAGATTGCCAACAAACACATGAAAGGATGCTCAACACCACTAGCAATTAGAGAAATGCAAATCAAAGCTACAATGAGGTATTACCTCACACTGGTCAGAATGGCCATCATCAAAAAATCTACAAACAATAAATGCTGGAGAGAGTGTGGAGAAAAGGGAGCCCTCTTACACTGTTGGTGGAAATGTAAATTGATACAGCCACTGTTGAGAACAGTATGGAGATTCCTTTAAAAACTAAAAATAGAACAACCATACGACCTGGCAATCCTACTACTGGGCATATAACCTGAGAAAACCATAATTCAAACAGAGTCATGTACCACAATGTTCATTGCAGCTCTATTTACAATAGCCAGCAAATGGAAGCAACCTAGATGTCCATAGACCGATGAATGGATAAAGAAGATGTGGCACATATGTACAGTGGAATATTACTCAGCCATAAAAAGAAACGAAATTGAGTTATTCATAGTGAGGTGGATGGACCTAGAGACTGTCTTACAGAGTGAAGTCAGAAAGAGAAAAACAAATACCACATGCTATCAGATATATATGGAACCTAAAAAAAAAGAAAATGGTTCTGAAGATCCTTGGGACAGGACAGGAATAAAGAGGCAGACATAGAGAATGAACTTGAGGACACGGGGAGCACTAAGGGTAAGCTGGGACGAAGTGAGAGACTGGCACGGACATATATACACTACCAAATGTAAAATAGATAGCTAGTGGGAAGCAGCCACAAAGCACAGGGAGACCAGCACCGTGCTTTGTGACCACCTAGAGGGATGGGTTAGGGAGGATGGGAGGGAGACTCAAGAGGGAGGAGATATGGGGATATATGGATACATGTAGCTGATTCAGTTCGTTATACAGCAGAAACTAACACAACATTGTAAAGCAATTATACTCTGATAAAGATGTTAAAAAAAAATTGATAAACCTGCTAAACTGATAAACAAAGTGACAAACCTTTAGGGACCCTCATCAAGAAGAAAAGAGAGAGCACCCAAATAAACAAAATAAGAAATGAAAGAAGAGAAACAACAAATATCACAATAATACAAAAAATCATAAAAGAACACTGTGAAGAATTACTTGCAGGAGGAGCTTCAAGATGGCGGAAAAGTAAGACACGGAGATCACCTTCCTCTTCACAGATACATCAGAAATGCATCTACATGTGGAACTGCTCCTACAGAACACCTACTAAATGCTGGCAGAAGACCTCAGACTTCCAAAAAGGCAAAAAACTCCTCACGTACCTGGGTAGGGCAAAAGAAAAAAGAATAAACAGAGACAGAAGAATACGGACGGGACCTGCACCAGTGGGAAGGAGCTGTGAAGGAGGAAAGGTCTCCACACACTAGGAGCCCCTTTGCGGGCGGAGACTGCGGGGGGCAGAGGAGGGAAGCTTCGGAGCCACGGAGGAGAGCGCAGCCACAGGGGTGCGGAGGGCAGAGCAGAGAGATTCCCGCACAGAGGATCGGCGCCGAGCGGCACTCACCAGCCCGAGAGGCTTGTCTGCTCAGCCGCCGGGGCGGGCGGGGCTGGGAGCTGAGGCTCGGGCTTCGGTCGGATCGCAGGGAGAGGACTGGGGTTGGCGGCGTGAACACAGCCTGAAGGGGTTAGCGCACCACAGCTAGCCGGGAGGGAGTCCGGGAAAAAGTCTGCAGCTGCCGAAGAGGCAAGAGACGTTTTCTTGCCTCTTTGTTTCCTGGTGCGCGAGGAGAGGGGATTCAGAGCGCCGCCTAAACGAGCTCCAGAGATGGGCGCGAGCCGCGGCTATCAGCGCGGACCCCAGAGACGGGCATGAGACGCTAAGGCTGCTGCTGCCGCCACCAAGAAGCCTGTGTGCGAGCACAGGTCACTCTCCACACCGCCCCTCCCGGGAGCCTGTGCAGCCCGCCACTGCCAGGGTCCCGTGATCCAGGGACAACTTCCCCGGGAGAACACACGGCGTGCCTCAGGCTGGTGCAATGTCACGCCGGCCTCTGCCATTGCAGGCTCGCCCCACATCCGTTACCCTCCCTCCCTGCGGCCTGAGTGAGCCAGAGCCCCCAAAGCAGTCGCTCATTTAACCACGTCCTGTGTGAGTGAAGAACAGACGCCCTCAGGCGACCTACACGCAGAGGCGGGTCCAAATCCAAAGCTGAACCCCAGGAGCTGTGCGAACAAAGAAGAGAAAGGGAAATTTCTCCTAGCAGCCTCAGAAGCAGCGGATTAAAGCTTCACAATCAACTTGTACCCTGCATCTGCGGAATACCTGAAGAGACAACGAATCATTCCAAATTGAGGTGGACTTTGGGAACAAAGATATACTATTTTTTCTTCTTTTTCTCTTTTTGTGAGTGTGTATGTGTATGCTTCTGTGTGTGATTTTGTCTGTATAGCTTTGCTTTCACCATTTGTCCTAGGGTTCTCTCCAGCCATTTTTTTTTTCTTTTTAAAATTTTTTTCTTAGTAATTTTTTAAAATTTTTTATTTTAATAACTTTATTTTATTTTATTTTATCTTCTTCTTTCTTTCTTTCTTTCTTTCTATTTTTTCTCCCTTTTATTCTAAGCTGTGTGGATGAAAGGCTTTTGGTGCTCCAACCAGGAGTCAGTGCTGTGTCTCTGAGGTGGGAGAGCCAACTTCAGGACACTGGTCCACAAGACACCTCCCAGCTCCATGTAATATCAAATGGCAAAAATCTCCCAGAGATCTCCATCTCAACACCAAGACCCAGCTTCACTCAATGACCAGCAAGCTACAGTGCTGGACACCCTATGCCAAACAACTAGCAAGACAAGAACACAGCCTCATCCATTAGCAGAGAGGCTGACTAAAATCATAATAAGGCCACAGACACCCCAAAACATACCACCAGACGTGGACCTGCCCACCAGAAAGACAAGATCCAGCCTTATCCACCAGAACACAGGCACTAGTGCCCTCCACCAGGAAACCTACACAACCCCCGAACCAACCTTAGCCACTGGGGAGAGACACCAAAAACAACGGGAACTACGAACCTGCAGCCTGCCAAAGTGAGACCCCAAACACAGTAAGTTAAGCAAAATGAGAAGACAGAAAAACACACAGCAGATGAAGGAGCAAGGTAAAAACCCACCAGACCTAACAAGTGAAGAGGAAATAGTCAGCCCACCTGAAAAAGAATTCAAAATAATGATAGTAAAGATGATCCAAAATCTTGTAAATAGAATAAACAAAATACAAGAAACGTTTGACAAGGACGAAGAAGAACTAAAGAGCAAACAAACAATGATGAACAACACAACAAATGAAATTAAAAATACTCTAGAAGGGATCAATAGCAGAATAACTGAGGCAGAAGAACGTATAAGTGACCTGGAAGATAAAATAGTGGAAATAACTACTGCAGAGCAGAATAAAGGAAAAAGAATGAAAAGAACTGAGGACATTCTCAGAGACCTCTGGGACAACATTAAACGCACAAACATTCGAATTATAGGGGTCCCAGAAGAAGAAGAGAAAAAGAAAGGGACTGAGAAAATATTTGAAGAGATTATAGTTGAAAACTTCCCTAATATGGGAAAGGAAATAGTTAATCAAGTCCAGGAAGCACAGAGAGTCCCATACAGGATAAATCCAAGGAGAAACACGCCAAGACACATATTAATCAAACTATCAAAAATTAAATACAAAGAAAACATATTAAAAGCAGCAAGGGAAAAACAACAAATAACACACAAGGGAATCCCCACAAGGTTAGCAGCTGATCTCTCAGCAGATATTCTGCAAGCCAGGAGGGAGTTGAAGGACACATTTAAAGTGATGAAGGAGAAAAACCTACAACCAAGATTACTCTACCCAGCAAGGATCTCATTCAGATTTGATGGAGAAATTAAAACCTTTACAGACAAGCAAAAGCTGAGAGAGTTCAGCACCACCAAACCAGCTTTACAACAAATGCTAAAGGAATTTCTTTAGGCAGGGAACACAAGAGAAGGGAACGACCTACAATAAGAAACCCAAAACAGTTAAGAAAATGGGACTAGGAACATCCATATCAATAATTACCTTAAATGTAAATGGATTAAATGCTCCCACCAAAAGACACACACTGGCTGAATGAATACAAAAACAAGACCCATATATATGTTGTCTACAAGAGACCGACTTCAAATCTAGGGACACATACAGACTGAAAGTGAGGGGATGGAAAAAGATATTCCATGCAAATGGAAATCAAAAGAAAGCTGAAGTAGCAATTCTCATATCAGACAAAATAGACTTAAAACAAAGGCTATTACAAGAGATAAAGAAGGACACTACATAATGATCAAGGGATCAATCCAAGAAGAAGATATAACATTTGTAAATATTTATGCACCCAACATAGGAGCACCTCAATACATGAGGCAAATACTAACAGCCATAAAAGGGGAAATCAACAGTAACACAATCATAGTAGGGGACTTTAACACCCCACTTTCACCAATGGACAGATCATCCAAAATGAAAATAAATAAACACAAGCTTTAAATGATACATTAAACAAGATGACCTTAATTGATATCTATAGGACATTCCAACCAAAAACAATAGAATATACTTTGTTCTCAAGTGCTCATGGAACATTCTCCAAGATAGATCATATCTTGGGTCACAAATCAAGCCTTGGTAAATTTAATAAAATTGAAATCGTATCAAGTATCTTTTCTGACCACAACGCTATGAGACCAGATATCAATTACAGGAAAACATCTGTAAAAAATACAGACACATGGAGGCTAAACAATACACTACTTAATAACCAAGTGATCACTGAAGAAATCAAAAAGGAAATCAAAAAATACCTAGAAACAAATGACAATGGAGACACGACGACCCAAAACCCATGGGATACAGCAAAAGCAGTTCTAAGAGGGAAGTTTATAGCAATACAATCCTACCTTAAGAAACAGGAAACATCTCAAATAAACAACCTAACCTTGCACCTAAGGCAATTAGAGAAAGAAGAACAAAAAAAAAAACCGTAAGTTAGCAGAAGAAAAGAAATCATAAAGATCAGATCAGAAATAAATGAAAAAGAAATGAAGGAAACGATAGCAAAGATCAATAAAACTAAAAGCTGGTTCTTTGAGAAGATAAACAAAATTGATAAACCATTAGCCAGACTCATCAAGAAAAAAAGGGAGGAGACTCAAATCAATAGAATTAGAAATGAAAAAGTAGAAGTAACAATTGACACTGCAGAAATACAAAGGATCATGAGAGATTACTGCAAGCAGGTCTATGCCAATAAAATGCACAACCTGGAAGAAATGGACAAGTTCTTAGAAATGCACAACCTGCCGAGACTGAACCATGAAGAAATAGAAAATGTGAACAGACCAATCACAAGCACTGAAATTGAAACTGTGATTAAAAATCTTCCAACAAACAAAAGGCCAGGACCAGACGGCTTGACAGGTGAATTCTATCAAACATTTAGAGAAGAGCTAAAACCTATCCTTCTCAAACTCTTCCAAAATATAGCAGAGGGAGGAACACTCCTAAACTCATTCTACAAGGCCACCATCACCCTGATAACAAAACCAGACAAAGATGTCACAAAGAAAGAAACTTACGGGCCAATATCACTGAGGAACATACGTGCAAAAATCCTCAACAAAATACTAGCAAACAGGATCCAACAGCAGATTAAAAGGATCATACACCATGACCAAGTGGGGTTTATTCCAGGAATGCAAGGATTCTTCAATATAGGCAAATCAATCAATGTGATAAACCATATTAACAAATTGAAGGAGAAAACCATATGATCATCTCAATCGATGCAGAGAAAGCTTTTGACAAAATTCAAAACCCATTTATCATAAAAACCCTGCAGAAAGTAGGCATAAAGGGAACTTCCCTAAACATAATAAAGGCCATATATGACAAACCCACAGCCAACATCATCCTCAATGGTGAAAAACTGAAACCATTTCCACTAAGATCACGAACGAGACAATGTTGCCACCTCTCACCACTATTATTCAACTTAGTTTTGGACGTTTTAGCCACAGCATTCAGAGAAGAAAAAGAAATAAAAGGAATCCAAATCTGAAAAGAAGTAAAGCTGTCACTGTTTGCAGATGACATGATACTATACATAGAGAATACTAAAGATACTACCAGCATACTAGTAGAGCTAATCAATGAATTTGGTAAAGTAGCAGGACACAAAATTAATGCACAGAAATCTCTGGCATTCCTACACACTAATGATGAAAAATCTGAAAGAGAAATTAAGAAAACACTCCCATTTACCATTGCAACAAAAAGAATAAAATATCTAGGAATAAACCGACCTAAGGAGACAAAAGACCTGTATGCAGAAAATTATGAGACACTGATGAAGGAAATTAAAGATGATACAAATAGATGGAGAGATATACCATGCTCTTGGATTGGAAGAATCAACATTGTGAAAATGACTCTACTACCTAAAGTGATCTACAGATTCAATGCAATCCCTATCAAACTACCACTGGCATTTTTCACAGAACTAGAACAAAAAAATTCACAATTTGTATGGAAACACAAAAGACCCCGAATAGCCAAAGCAATCTTGAGAACGAAAAACGGAGGTGGAGGAATCGGGCTCCCTGACTTCAGACTATACTACAAAGCTACAGTAATCAAGACAGTATGGTACTGGCACAAAAACAGAAATATAGATCAATGGAACAGGATAGAAAGCCCAGAGATAAACCCACGCACATATGGTCACTTTATCTTTGATAAAGGAGGCAAGCATATACAGTGGAGAAAAGACAGCCTCTTCAATAAGTGGTGCTGGGAAAACTGAACAGGTACATGTAAAAGTATGAAATTAGAACACTCCTTAACACCATACACAAAAATAAACTCAAAATGGATTAAAGACCTAAGTGTAAGGCCAGACACTATAAAACTCTTAGAGGAAAACATAGGCAGAACACTCTATGACATAAATCACAGCAATATCCTTTTTGACTCACCTCCTAGAATAATGGAAAAAGAAGCAAAAAAAAAAAAAAAAAAAACAAATGGGACCTAATGAAACTTAAAAGCTTTTGCACAGCAAAGGAAACCATAAACAAGACCGAAAGACAACCCTCACAATGGGAGAAAATATTTGCAAATGAAGCAACTGGCAAAGGATTAATCTCCAAAATTTACAAACAGCTCATTAGCTCAATATCAAAAAAACAAACAACCCAATCCAGAAATGGGCAGAAGACCTAAATAGACATTTCTCCAAAGAAGATATACAGATTGCCAACAAACACATAAAAGAATGCTCAACATCATTAATCATTAGAGAAATGCAAATCAAAACTACAATGAGATATCATCTCACACCGGTCAGAATGGCCATCATCAAAAAATCTACAAACAATAAATGCTGGAGAGGGTGTGGAGAAAAGGGAACACTCTTGCACTGTTGGTGGGAATGTAAATTGATATAGCCACTATGGAGAACAGTATGGAGGTTCCTTAAAAAACTAAAAATAGAACTACCATACGACCCAGCAATCCCACTACTGGGCATATACCCTGAGAAAACCATAGTTCAAAAAGAGTCATGTACCACAATGTTCCTTGCAGCTCTATTTACAATAGCCAGGACATGGAAGCAACCTAAGTGTCCATCGACAGATGAATGGATAAAGAAGATGTGGCACATATATACAATGGACTATTACTCAGCCTTGAAAAGAAATGAAATTGAGTTATTTGTAGTGAGGTGGATGGGCCTAGAGTCTGTCATATAGAGTGAAGTAAGTCAGAAAGAGAAAAACAAATACAATATGCTAACACATATATATGGAATCTAAGAAAAAAAAAAAGGTCATGAATAACCTGGGGCAAGACGGGAATAAAGACACAGGCTTACTAGAGAATGGACTTGAGGATATGGGGAGGGTGAAGGGTAAGCTGTGACAAAGTGAGAGAGTGGCATGGACATATATACACTATGAAACATAAAATAGATAGCTAGTGAGAAGCAGCCGCATAGCACAGGGTGATCAACTCAGTGGTCTGTGACCACCTAGAGGGGTGGGATAGGGAGGGTGGGAGGGAGATGCAAGAGGGAAGAGATGTGGGAACATATGTATATGTATAACTGATTCACTTTGTTATAAAGCAGAAACTAACACACCATTGTAAAACAATTATACTCCAATAAAGATGTTAAAAAAAAAATGAATTATTTGCTAACAAACTGGAAAACCTAGAAGAAATGGACAAATTTCTAGGAACATACAACCTGCCAAGATTGAATCAGGAAGAAATAGACAATCTGAAGAGACTTATCACTAGCAGTGAAATTGAATTTGTAATTAAAAAAAAAAAAAAAAAACTCCCCTGAAACAAAAGTCCAGTAGTGGATGGCTTTAAAGGAGAACTCTACCACACATATAAAGAAGAACTAATACCTATCCATTTTGAAATATTCCAAAAAAATTGAAAGGGACAAAACACTCTGAAATTTATTCTATGAGGCCCCAATTGCCTTGATACCAAAACCAAAGGCACTACAAAAAAAGAAAATTACAGGCCAATACTTCTGATGAATTCAGATACAAAAATCCTCAACAAAATATTAGCAAACTAAATTTAACAACACCATTTGCACTAGGATTTATTTCAGGAATAAAAGGACAATTTAATATTTGCAAATTAATCAATATAATACAAAAGGAAGGATAAAAATCACATGATCTTGTTAATAAACCAAATTCAACATCCATTCACGATAAAAACTCTCATCAAGGGGACATATCTCAAAATAATAAAGGCCATTTATGATAAACTCACAACTAACATCATACACAATGATGGCAAACTGAAAGCCTTTCCTCTACAATCAGGAACAAGAGAAGCCTACTCTCACCACTTCTACTTAACATAGTATTGGAAGTCCTGGCCATAGCAATCAGACAGAAAAAGAATAAAAGGTATCCAATTTGGAAGAAAATAATTAAACTCTTACTTTCTGCAGATGGCATGATACTATCAATATATGTAGAAAACCTTAAAATCTTGACCAAAAACTGTTAGAACTAATAAGTGAAATCAGTATTTACAGCATACAAGGTTAATATACATAAATCTGTTGCATTTCCATAATGAACAATGAACTATTAGAAAGAAAAAGCAAGAACAATTTCCCATTTAAAAATGCATCACAAAGAATAAAATGCGTAGGAATAAACTTAACCAAAGAGGTGAAGGACCTATACTCTGAAAAGTATAAAACATTGATGGAGGAATTTGAAAATGATACAAAGAAATAAAAGTTATCCCACGTTAATAAATTGGAAGAATTCATATTGTTAAAATGTTCATACTACCCAAAGCAATCTAAAGATTCAGTGCAATCCTTATCAAAATACCCATGAAATTTTTCTCAGGACTAGAACAAATAATCCCAAAGCTTTGTATGAAACCACAAAAAAACATGAATTTCCAAAGCAATCTTGTGAAAAAAGAACAAAACTGGAGGTATAAACTTTCCAGGCTTCAGACTATACTACTAAGCTACAGTAATCAAAACAGCATGGTACTAGCACAAAAACAGACACATAGATCAATGGAACAGAATAGAGAGCCCAGAAATAAACCCAAGCACGTATGGTCACCTTATCTTTGATAAAGGAGGCAAGAATATTCAATGGAGAAAAGACAGTCTCTTCATTAAGTGGTGCTGGGAAAACTGGACAACTACATGTAAAAGAATGAAATTAGAACATTCTCTAACACCATATATAAAAATAAACTCAAGCTAGATTAAAGACTCAAATGTAAGACTGGATATTATAAAACACCTAGAGGAAAACATAGGCAGAGCACTCTTTGACATAAATTGTAGCAATATTTTTTTGATCTGTCTCCTAAGGCAAAAGAAATAAAAGCAAAATAAACAAATGGGACCTAATTAAACTTAAAAGGTTTTGCACCGAGAAGGAAACCATTGACAAAACAAAAAGACAACCTACTGAATGGGAGAAAATATTTGCAAATTATATGACCAATAAGGGGTTAATATCAAAAAATATATAAACAGCTCATACAATGTGTCATCAAAAAGCAAACAACCTGATTAAAAAATGGGCAGAAGTGATGAATAGACATTTTTCTGAAGAAGACATACAGACATATCTCATACAATGAGATAACACCACACACTTGTCAGAATGCCTATCGTCAAAAAGTCTACAAATAACAAGTATTGGTACACTGTTGGTGGGAATGTAAATTGGTGCAGCCACTGCAGAAAACAGTATGGAGGTTCCTCAAAAAAAAAACAAAAAACCACTAAAAATAGAAATACCATAAGATGCAGAATTTCATCCCTGCACATATATCCAAAGAAAATAAAAACATTAATTTAAGAAGTTATATGTACCCCAGTGTTCCTAGCAGCATTATCTACGATTGGCAAGATATGGAAGCAACCTTAGCACCCATCAATAGATGAATGGACAAAGAAAATGTGGTATAAATATATATACAATGGACTATTAGTCATAAAACAGAATGAAATTTTGCTATTTACAACAACATGCATGGACTTGGAGGGTATTATGCTTAGCGAAATAAGTCAGACAGAGAAAGACAAACACTATATGATATCCCTTATATATGGATCTAAAAAATAAAACAAACTAGTTTAAAAAAAACAGACTCAGATATAGAGAACAAACTAGTGGTTCCCAGTGGGGAGGGGGAAGGGGGTAAGGGCAAGATAGGGGTAGAGGATTAAGAGATACAAACTACTATGTATAAAATAAATAAGCTACAAGGTTATATTGTACAGCACAGGGAAATACAGCCATTGTTCTGTACTAACTTTATATGGATTATAATCTATACAGATATTGAATCACTATGTTGTACACAGGAAATTAATAAACTATTGTAAATCAACTTCAATTTAAAATAAAATGTTTAGTATATAGAGGACCTAACAGGGTTTAGTCACATATCCAGTGCAGGTGGTCTCATCACATTGCTCTCTCAAACTGTTTCTCTCTGGAAAACTGCTCTCACTGTGGAAATAGTGCACAGATCATACATTCCAAGGACAGGTGAGGGTTTGAGGTGCCTCTGATGACCTGGGTCCTACTTGCAGGCAACTGGCAGCTAGATCTTCTCAATGACCTCCTCTCACAGTTCAGTAGAGGATCATCTATATATTTAACAAATATTTATTGAAATATTATGCAATAAGGATGTATGTTTCTCATATCTATTACCTCACTCCAGAATATTGAATTATTTGGTTTTCTTTCACAATGCGTTACATATTCATCATGCATTTCCAGGCATAGACTGTTTTAAAAACTTTATGTTTTGTCTGGGAAATACCTCAACCTCATCCCCATTAGCTCCACACTTACAAATTGTTACCTATGGTGGTCATTTTGGTTTCCTGACCAGTTTGGTTTTATCTGTTATGAAGGATTTTTAAATTTTTATCTAAATCTTAAGAGAATGTCTTCCCTCTCACCACAGCCCCAAATTTGGGTTAATCTTGTAAAACCAGTATGTTACGGTTGCATGGGTTTTCTGTTTTGAATTTGTGTGCCTCTTTTCTTTCCACAGTTAAAAGAGTTTAAAAATTACCCCCAAAATGAATGAAGCAAGTCTTTCAAGATTTGAGTGCATAACAAGGGATCTTTAAGATAAGCTGCTTCATATATTGGTATGTAGTATGTAGTTCAGGCCTCATGATATTTGAGAAAAATCTATTTACAGGTTTATATCTCAAAAATGCAATCATCAATAAAATTTTTATAGAGAAAAAGAGTTATGAAATCTCTGGGTAGCTCAGCATTTAGTCATCTTTTATATTTAAAAGATTATTTACTTTAAGAGTGTTGCATATTTTATGATTAGATGCCCTGCTAATGAATGACAATTTTATCTTGCCTTTATACACAGTAATTTGTTATTTATGGATATGATTAGAAAATTTTGCTAGAAAATATTCAACCAAATGGTCAATTATGTCAATGACATGTGCCTGTTGGTTGGCAGTAAATTAATTTCTAATGCATCAGGGTAATAAATAAAGGACAAAACAATGAATAGAGAATGACTTAGCAGGTTTCATAATGGTAGGGCTTAGTGTAGGTAGGCTAAAATATACAAGGAGCACACAAGTTTGGTATGTCAAAAGAATAGAAAGACAGGCAGTTTACCAGTAAACAAGTTGCTTCAACTCTCTATGTCACATAACAAATACCTATTACACCTATTATGTCATAGTTTCTATAAATCAGGAGCTCTGGAAATGCTTATCTGGTCTTCTGTGAGACTTTAATAACAGTCTTGACTAGGACTGAGTTCTTACCTGAAGACTCAATTGGGGAACTTCCTCTTAACAAACCCACTCCCCTTGTTGGCAGATTTCATATACTTGAAGCTGTAGAATTGTTGCAGCTTGCTTCTTCAAAGCCACCAAGGATGAAAAGACTTTAGAGTGAGTCTGCTATCATGATGGAAACTTATTTGGCATAACTTATTCAGAAAACTGATATTCTATCACTCCTTTTTGTCATATTCTATTGGTTAGAAGGAAGTCACCAACCCTGCCAACACTCGAGGACAGGGGATTATACATCATGGGGAGGTGGAGACCATGGGGGCCACCCAATATCTGCCTGCCATGGAGGGGGTGCAAAATATGATCTTTTTGAAGAAATTATTAGAGGGATATGTTGAGCTGTGTTAGCAATAATAAAATGTTTTATCTGCATTTTAAGAAGATTGCAAGCTTTTGGCAGGTTATTGGCACAATCTGATTTACCTTTTAAAAGATAACTTTGGGATGAGTAAAATTGATTACTGGACAGTTCGCTATAACTCCTCCCCTCAAATGATGAGAAAAAGCAATTCCTATTTCAATTATTGGAGTACTTACACAAAGGCCAGCATGGAGGAATCTCATGAGTAATGAATGCTTAATATGAGTCAGACACTCTTTTATTTAGTGTCCACAATAGCCCCACAAACTAAATACTATTATACTCATTAAGTGGAAGGAAATTGGAACAGGCAAAAAATATTTTGCCTGGAATCATAGGGCTAGTAACTACCCATGCCTAGGTTTAAATATGGATCCATAGTTTTCCCACTTGAGCCATGCTCTTCCCAGTGAACTGAGATTGTGTGTTTGTTTTTAAGTGAACATTGTATATAGTTAAGGTGTACAATTTAATGAGTTGATGCACATATACATAGTGAAATGATTACTACAGTCAAGCTAATCAATGTATCTTTTCCTCACACAGTTACCATTTTTGTGTGTGATGAGAACACCTGAAATCTACTCTTAGCATATTTCCAGTATTCAGTACAGTAGTATTAACTATAATCATCCTGCTGTACATTAGATCTATAGGCTTATTCATCCTACATTACAGCAACTTTGTACGTTTTGACCAACATGTCTCCATTTCCTCCATCTCCCCACCCTTGGCAACCACCCTTCTCCTATCTGCTTCTATGTATTTGACTTTTTTATATTCTACATATAAGGGAGATAATGCAGTTTTTTCTTTCTGTGGCTTATTTCAATAAGGATAATTTCTTCCAATTTCATCCATGTTGTTGCAAATGACAGGAGCTCCTTTTTTAAGGCTGAACAATATTCCATTGTATATATACACTATATCTTCTTTATCCATTCATCCATCCACAGACACTTAGACTGTTTCCGTATCTTGGCTATTGTGAATAATGCACAGTGAACATGGGAGTGCAGAAATCTCTTTGATGCACTGGTTTTATTTCCTTTAGGTATACAGCCAGAAAAGGGATTGCTGGATTATACAGTCGTTCTATTTTTAGCTTTCTGATGAAACTCCATACTGTTTTTTTGTAAAGGCTGCAAACAATTTACGTTCCCAGCAACAGTGTACAAGCGTTCCCTATTCTCCACATCCTCACCAACACTTTTTTTTCCTTTTTACAAAAGAATCAAGCAGTTAATCCCAGTTAGCCTTCTGAACTTTCACAATGCAATGTTTCTACCTCCCTAAAAGCTGAAACAGAAAGAACGTTTCTGAGAAATACTGGACAGTCTTAAGTGCGTAATTGTACCATCCTGTCCGGTTTCCTTCAAAAAGTATTGGAATTTTTATTGGAACTTTTTAAAAGTTGACCATAAACTTCAATGATCCTGAGCCTATTTCAGTCACACCATCTTGCTAACTGAAGACATTCAATAGATATTGGATGTGGTAAGTTTTCAAAATTACACTTTGAATAATTTTAGCAATATTCAGGTATATGTTAGGTCTCCTATCTATTGTACCACTTAAAAAAAAAAACTTGTGTGGAAATATTATTTTATTCCCATTTTGTAACAACGAGCTTAGAATCACAGAATCATGACAAAGAAAAGCAATTTAGGAGTTTTTTACTGACACACTTTAGAGTATCATAAATACATTTTTTAAGAATTCATGAGAAATGTATGCATATTTGGACTCCTTTTTTAACATTAATATATGTTTAAGAGAATTGTCAGTGTAATTATCTTACATACACACAAATTGTTGGTATATAATCAGTATAATGAGAATGATAATTACAAATATTTATTGAGATTTTATTATGTGAGATATTGTGTTAATCATTTTTCATGTGTTATATTATTAAATTCTCATAGCCACTACAGGAATGAGTTACCATTATTATTAAGTTGTTTAAGTAAGTCTGCCTAGAACATACAGCTAGTCAGAGGTTGAGATGAAACAGCATTCCTGAGTTTCCTAAGCACTATGCATGCAGCATCTACATAGTATTCAAGAAGCATCAGTAATAGTATAAACAAAGGATTATTTCTATAACCTTTCTTTGACTTAGGGCTCTGTCCTGTTTGAGAAAAGTATATTTAGGAGCTCTCATCACTTTACCTAGAAAAGACCAAGGACAACCTGCTTGGTATATGGTTAGTATCTTCTGCCCCCAGCTGCCGGAAGCAGACACAACTAATCTTGTTCACCCTGAGCCAGGATGGAGTCTTAAACTCCTTTTGAATACAGTGATTTGAGTCTCAATCACTACACCAGATCAGTGTTGGCAAATGCAAGACAATACATTGGCCATCCTTGGACTACATTGTAACTAAGCATAGCTTCTCCCACATCAGCACAAAGCTATTGCAATCAGAGGAACTGATGAAACTTACAGAAACATCCCAGAAACTCTCTATGGAAGTGATAAGTGTCAGTGGGGGCGTGAAGGTCCCTTATCTTCTCCACATCTCTCATGCTAATCTTCTCTTATACATGTGGAAATTGTTGATATAGAAGATACAACTGACAAAAGGCAATCTGATTTTCTTTTTTTCAGCTAGAGTTCAGAAGCAAAGTGACTTAAACACTTTTGAAAAGAATTTAAAACAACCTACAGCAATATAATTCACATTGTTATCCTTGGGGAAAGTGATATTTCAAATGTCCAGTCAACAATTAAGCTATTTGTAACTCCTCCGTATGCCTATATATTATCAAACAACACACAGGAATCATTTTTGTAGGTGTTCACCTTTCCCTTTATTTCATGATTTAAATATTTTTAATGTAAAATCTACTAACAATCGTTCAACATGTTTATAAAAATTTACATGCTATAATTTGGATACCTCTTTTTATTTTTAGGAAGTACATGTCACATCTTAAATTTTTTAAAAAATCAAGTGCCAAATAATAATTTTATTCAACTTAATGTAATGTAATTGTTTTTAATTCAGCAAATATTTATCAAATTTTTACTGCATTTAAAATATCAGGCACTAGACAACTTGAAATGATAGAATTTAAGTTAATCATTTAAATATGCTAATTAATTCTTCTTCCTCTTAAGTGAACCCAACAACTAAATGCTGTTATTTTCTTCTGTCTTCAATTAAGCAACCTGTCAGGAAGGCATAGGATTTCTGTCTAATACTAAGCTATAGCAATCTGAAAGGACACAAATATACAGAGAGATGAGAGCTCTGAAAATGGGTTTCTTTCATCCAACACAAGTGATGCTAAATACCAGCATTAAGTTTTAATCTATATAACAGATTTTTTTTTTTTTTTTACTTTGGACTGCAAATTTCTATCTAACGGAATAATCTTTATCTCCATTATTTAATTTTATTTTTAAATTTATAAGCTTAAGCTTATAAAATCTCTCTGGTCAAAGGACTTGCTACAAAAGATTGCCATTGCTTAGTGCCATGTGCCCTCAAGTGCTTGGCTTATGAAATGCATGGCTTGAAGTCAACCAATCAAATACATGTCATGAGGTCACATTCTAATACAAAATATTAAAAGTCACAATCCAATTATATTTGCTATAGTCTACATGTATAGATATATAGATATATGGAAGAGAATGTTGTGTTTTATAGATGTAGAACTATGTAGTACATATTTATATAACAGTTTTATGTATACATATGTCTATATATATATTAGTATATATATAAAATACAGCTATATGCACACACATATATACTTTCTGTGGTTCAGACAGATAACATAAAGCACAGCCAAAGATTTAAAATAACATTTGAATAACTTTGAAAGTTTTTGTAATTGAAAACCACCTGCTGGACAGAGATAGGTCACCCCATCACTGGTTTCTGTTTCTATGGACCAAACACAGTGTAGATGGCTTATGGAAACCCATTCTAAGAACACTTTCAATTTTACTGATTCAACTTTTTAACACAATCTAAACCAATAAAAGGAGCTTGATAATGAGGTATAAAAATCACTATAGATTCACTCTAATTTGATCAATAAGACTATAAATTTAAAAATATAGCAGTGTTCATTTTCTTCCCTTCAGAAATAGGAAACTCTTCAGAATAGTTTATTATCTGTTGGTTACTTTCATTATCTGTCTTACATCCAAGTTATACTTAAGAATTAAATAACTATATTGAATTTGTACTTTCCATTTTGCTCTTTATTTAGAGCAAGAAAAATATCTGAGTCACACTGCATTCAAGCTATCTTGAGAGGAAAAACCTGTTAATCATCAGCCTGCATTGGTGTCTCAAACATACATAATACATTTAACAGATAAAAATTAAGTTCAGAGAGGTTAAGTTACTTGAGATCCCGGAGATAAAATCCTGCTGAGAACAGTATTCCTGGTCTACCTCCATAAGTTTAAAATTACTGTCTGTTTAAACTGGCTTTTCATCATTAACTGTAATATCTTGTGAAAAAGAAAAATACCATTATCAAAGAATGCTTTTTTATGACAAAAATCTCCTTGTGATGGAAATATCCGCAATCGATTTGCATGTGTGTAGGCTGGAGCTTGTGAATGAGGATAATGCATTCCGGTTTTTGTTTTTTTTTTTTTCAATCCCAGTCTCATGAAGTGAAAGAATAAGTGTGCTGTTTTTAAGAATGTGGATGTAGCTGGATTCAAGTCGTGCTTTTGTAACTTTTTAATACTGAGATCTTCAATTAGTTACCTACGCTGACTCTCAATATCCTGACCTGAAAATTACAACAATCCATAAATCCTGGTTTATAGACTGTTTTAATTATTAAGTGGAAAGTGCTTAGCATAGTAGCTACATATTGTAAGTGTTCAGCTGTCAGTTATTTTATTGTTGTTGTGTTTTGTGTTTTGTGTTTGGTGATTTCCCATCAGTAAACCTTGGATGGACATTTATATGTAGTCAGCTTCCTTTCTTGTTCTCTTTATATCCTAAGACTTTGCGACACCAATCAATAGCTAGAGGCTAGCATTAGAATAATGAAATAAAGAAACAAATCAATATTACTTTATATCAAACAGAAAAAATGATCCAATGGTTATCATTATTGGCACACACAAGAGGACAAAGACTGGATCAATTGAGCTTTCTACTCTGAGAATTCTAAACTGTGACATTTAACGATTTGAAGAAAATGATGGCAATAGCTATCAGCCACACCTATTATTTTAAAAATGCAGGTAATTGGCCATTCCCATTCTAAAAATTAATGTAAAATAGGAAAACTCAAAGATTAGTCATACAAGTTATTCTAAATTATAACTAATTATATTCCGAAGTCATTTGTTCAGTCATCTGTAGCTAAACTGCTAAGGTACAGTTTTCAATAAAAATGGGAGTATTGACTTTTTTTTTTAAAATTTTATGTATGTATGTATGTATGTATTTATTTATGGCTGTGTTGGGTCTTCGTTTCTGTGCGAGGGCTTTCTCTAGTTGCGGCGAGCGGGGGCCACTCTTCATCGCGGTGCGCGGGCTTCTCACTATCGCGGCCTCTCTTGTTGCGGAGCACAGGCTCCAGACGCGCAGGCTCAGTAATTGTGGCTCACGGGCCTAGTTGCTCCGCGGCATGTGGGATCTTCCCAGACCAGGGCTCGAACCCGTGTCCCCTGCATTGGCAGGCAGATTCTCAACCACTGCGCCACCAGGGAAGCCGACTTATTTTAATTAGTGAAATAGATTTAAATATCTCCTCCCCCAAATTTAAGTTACATCCACAAATAGACGTATATTACAGTAAGTTCCCTACATATGAACCTTCAAGTTGCGAACTTTCAAAGATGCGAACGTGCATTCCATCGTCAGGCATGAGTGAAATTGCATCTTGCCCTCCGTCTCTGCTGATGATCCTTCAACTCTACCATCTCCCACCTCCTCTCCCTCCCCCAGTCAGTAGCTCTTCTTGCCTGTTCACTCAATGCCAGCCGTGTACTGGACTACTGTACTTTTCAAGGTACTGTACTGTAAGACTAAAAATGTTTTCTTTGTTTTTTGTGTTTTTGTTTGTTATGTATTATTTGTGTGAAAAGTATTATAAACCTATTACCTATTACAGTACTATATAGCCGATTGTATTAGTTGGGTACCTAGGCTAACTTTGTTGGACTTACAAACAAATTGGACTTATGAACACGCTCTTGGAATGGAACTCATTCATATGTAGGGGACTTGCACTAATGTATTAGAGTGGCAAAAACTTCTTTCCCTATGACAATAATGAGCCACATTCTAACACAACATCTTACATTTCTCTAGAGTCCTCTATTTTCTCCATAAACTTGGCATTTCTTCTTTTTTCTACTTCTTTTCTTTTAATTGTTTTGACAAATAGAATTATTATATATTTAAAGTGTCCAATGTAATAATTTGATATCAATTTATATTGTGAAATGGTTCCCAATCAAGTTAATTAACACATTCATCACCTCATATAGTTACCTAGTCTAGTAAACATTTGTCACCATACATAGTTACAAAATTATTTTTCTTATGATAAGAATTTTTAAGATTTACTCTCAGCAACTTTCAAATGTGCAAGACCGTTTTATTAACTATAGTCACTATGCTGTACATTACACCCCCCATGGCTTATTTATTGTACAAATGGACGTTTATCCTTTTAACTTCCTTTCCTTATTTTCCCCACCACCCCAGTGTCCACCTCTGGCAACCACTAATGTGTTCTCTGTATCTAGGAACTTGTTTATTTGTTTTTTTAAGATTCCACGTGTGAGATCATATTTGTTCTTCTCTGTCTGACTTATTTCACTTAGCATAATGCCCCAAAGTCCATCACTGTTGTCCCAAATGGCAAGATCTCATTGTTTTCGAAGGCTAAGTAATATTTCATTGTATATATCTACAACATTTTCTTTATCCATTCATTCATCCAGGGACACTTAGATTATCTCCATACCTTGGCAATTGTGAATAATGCTGCAACAAATATGGGTGTTTAGATATCTTTTCAAGACAGTAATTTCATTCCCTTTAGATATACACCCAGAAGTGGGATTGCTGGATTATATGGGATCTGTTGTATTTATTATACAAGTTGTATCTAGACTATCATCCTTTCCACTTGCCTTTTGATCTTGCTTTCTAAAATTACACTGAGTAAATTGAGCCTCTCAGATATGAATCCCCTCAACTTCTCATCCTTAAATCTAAAAACTCTCTTTGTGTACATATTATTTCCTCAATTCTCAGAAAGATTATTTGTTTGTTTTAGTTTTGGTTTTTGTCATCCTTTCACATGTGCTCTGAACTTCTTTTAATGTCCTGAGAATTTTCTCTATCATTTGTCTTTAAGCCTGTCCTCATTTTAATCTGTCCCTCTCTGTTGCCACTTAAAGTTTCCCCTATCTTTCTTTACTAATCCCCTTATTCATCCTTCTTTTGATAGGAATTTATTCAGAGTCCTATGCTTCATCTGACTGATTAATGCTGACACATAATTCTGATCAATACTATGCTTTCATGGATAGCATGTTGTCCTCTGCTACAATGTTAACCTCCAAAAACATTCTGTACAATATTCTTCTACATTCCACAAATATTATCTTTTTATTCATGTTGACTAATTTACTTTCACTCAGGTTTTTACCCTAACTGAAGTCTTTGACTTCATTTTCATGCTACCTATGAATTCTCCACCTAGGACCAAAACCTCCCTTGTAAAACAAAAAAAAATTACTGATGTTTCTCTCATTTTCAAAACCTTTGAGTGTTGCCCTCTTTATAAACATAAAATCTCTACTCAGTCTTTTGACATGTAAGTCTCTCCATGATCTCAACCCTTCCTACATTTCCAGCTTCCTTTCTTGCCATTTCTCTCATTTATATTGTGCTCCAGCTGTGCTAAATCGCAAACTTTCCTTGTTGAACATAAATACTTCTGAGGATTTGGGTACACAACTAACAATACTCTAAGTGGTGGCTGACCCTTCAACTTGGATACAGAATGAGAAGAACATGAATCAGAGACACAACTCACTTGAGATGGATGTGTAGCATGACTGAAAAATAATTTTGATGTTTTAAGCTAGTAAAAAGTTAGAATTATTTCTATGAAGCATCATCAGCCTATCTTAATATTAACTTAGATTATCAATAAGTGTTACTTAAATGTGCAAATTAACAAACATACTTCATAGGTTCATAAATGTTATATTAAAATATTTGAAAAATGTGATTCTGTAAAATGACAATATTTATGGTTGAATTGTTTTATAGTCTACATGACTACATTGATGTTCTCTAGGACACGTGGTTTTAAGAGGCAGGTCCCAAACAAGAACAGCAAGACTACTATAAAATTTAATTTAATTTTATTATACAAAAAAAGGACTAATTGATCTGATGATTAAAGATATTTCTCTCAAATTAGTAATAGTAGAGGTATCTTTGGACTGATTAAATGTACCCTGATTTACCAATCTATTATTTCTGAAAGCTTAACATTGACTGAAGGTCATGACATAGATTAGGGCTTATAAAATCTGTAGGGCCTTTGATAAGAAAATCACATAGTTCCTTTATCATTGTGTCATGCTTTGCAGTACACAAAGACATTTCACCATCATCAAATATCTTATTTTATGTTTTCATTTAGTCCAAGAAATAGGTACTATTATTTTCCTTGACTCTATTTTACAATGAGGAGATGGAGGCAAGGAGAAATTAACTTTCTTGCCTAAAGTCATACCATACATAAAATCCAGACCACAAAATAAGTCTCAGGATTCAAATGCTTGTTATTTTGTAAAGATATATTTCAAAATATTTAATTTTAAGGTGAAAGTTATAAAAATGAATGCTCATGTTAACCATAATGCTAAAAAACACTAACGTTTTGGTCTATTTTCAAGTTATAAAATTATGTCTATCAAAATAAACCACAAAGGGAGAAAAAAAGGAAATCCAAAGGGTGGGAAAAATATTTGCAATATATAAATCCAACAAAGAATACAGAGCTTCTACAAATCTATATGAAAATGACATTGAAGCTAACAAAAAAGGGGCAGAAAACCTGAACTGACACTTCACAAGCATACCCATCAGAAGAATGCAAATCAGAACAACAACGTACCCCTAGTCCTCATGGCAAGATGGCTAAAGTTTAAATAATAATAATAATAACCATAATGTAATAACAAGTGTTAGCAAGGATGTGGTGAAATCATAACTCTCTTACACTGGCTGTAGGTGAGCAAATTGGTAAAAACCTCTTTGAAAAAGTGATTCATTGTATGTACTAAAGTTAAATATATGTATATCCCATGACCTAGAAATTCCACTCTGGGTTATACCTAGCAGAAAATACACATATGTTCATATTAGCCAAAACCTAGAAACTCCCCAAAAAGTTTATCAATAGTAGAATGGAAAAATAAATTGTACCTTATGCAAATAATACAATACTGTGTAGCAATGACAATAATCTGCAATGTAATCTAAAAATATGTTTCATTAATATAATATTGAGTGAAAAAATAGAGACAAAAGAATACATACTATATAATTCATTATGTAAAGTTCAAAAATAAGCAAAATGAAAAGATTGTGTTTAAAGTCAGGATAGTGGTTACCCTTGGGTGGTGGTTATTGCTTAAAACAAGCCATGGGGAGGTGGGTCTTATGATGGGATGGTAATGTTCTGTTTTGTGATCTTGCTGCTTTTTACTTTTACACGGTTATGTAAAGTCTGTGAAAACTAATTGAGAATGTTAATTAAACTTATTTTATATGTGTATGTATCTGTGTATTGTACTTTAATAAAAGCTTAAAAACTGAACTCAATCACCAGAAGATGTCTCATTTTCTGGTAATCCATGTTCACTTAATGTTTCCAATTTTAAACTGATTGGTAAAGGCAGTGATTATCTTCATTACACATCATGATTATTCTCCCATATATAACATGAAGAAAAGCAAATAACTTAGCATCTGACGTTTCAGGCAGCCACATTCAAGTATAAGGAAAACCCAATGTCATCAAAATATGACAAAAACTTATACTTGATATGTGAAAATACTGAGGTTGCGTTCATGAGTCTAAAATACATCAAAAAGTCTACAAATAACAAATACTGGAGAGGATGTAGAGGAAAAGGAACCCTCCTACACTGTTGGTGGGAATGTAACTTGGTGCAACCACTATGGAGAACAGTATGGAGGTTCCTTTAAAAACTAAAAATACAGTTACCATATGATCCAGCAACCACACTCCTGGGCATATATCTGGAGAAAACTAGAATTTGAAAAGATACATGCACCCCAATATTCATGAAAGCACTATTTACAATAGCCAAGACATGGAAGTAACCTAAATGTCCATCAACAGATGAATGGACAAAGAAGATGTGGTATATATATATACAATGCAATATTATTCACCCATAAAAGAGAAAAAAATCTTGCCATTTGGAGCAACATGGATGGATCTAGAAATTATCATACTAAATGAAGTAAGCCAGACAGAGAAAGACAAATATCATATGATATTGCTAATATGTGGAATCAAAAAAAAGATATAAATGAATTTATTTACAAAACAGAAATAGACCCACAGGTATTGAAAACAAACTATGGTTACCAAAGAGGAAGTGGAGGGAGGGATATATTAGGAGTTTGGGATTAACATATATACACTACTATATATAAAATAGATAAACAACGAGGACCTACTGTGTAGCATAGGGAAGTATATTCAATATTTTGTAATAATCTATAAGAGAAAATAATCTGAAAAAGAATTCATATATAACTGAATCATTGTGCTGTACACCCAAAACTAAAAGAACATTGTAAATCAACTATACTTCATTTTTTAAAAATCCATAAATAAATCAATCAATAAATAATAAAACCTGTTTGGACAGTATCATTTTTTAAATAGTCTATATTGTAATTCTCTGCTAGCCAAAAGCATGACACCAATTATAAAAATTACATTAGAATTATTACAGTCTGTTTATTCTCTCAGTAAATCATAAGCGGTCTTAGAATAATAGAAACCTAGAGTGGATAAGTGCAAATTTACTGGGGAAAAATTGTATTCTTAAAAATTACTTAAGAATATTATTTATCTATAGAGATTTGATAATTCTTGTGCTCTTACTAATGAGGTAATTTTAAAAATGTTGTTTTGTGTAACTTCTTTCAAAGCAATTATTATTTAGTGCCTATTAATTGCCAACACTAAACATATATTTATCAAGCACTTAGTGGGGATCCCAGCAGTTTCTTGTTCTGAGACACACCAACAAGTAAAATAAAATAATCTCCATCGCAATCAATCTCTTGGTAACAGCAGTGGATTCATTTTACTTAACATTCAGTAAATTTACTATTGCATAAAAAGCTAGAATATGGGAAGTTTAATTTTACTTCAACATATGTTTATTGAAGGTTATATGAGCCAGTCGCTGCAGGGATTTTGTTGTTGTTGACATGTCAATAAGAAATGCATGATCTGCATTCTTCCAGAGCTTCAGTCTGGTGAAGAAGACAGATAAACATGGTCATTGTAATATTTTCTAATAAGCTCTAACACATGGGGATTAAGGGAGCTCTCAGAAGACAGAGAAAGAGCATGTGATCAAGACTTGAGAGAAAGGAGCATTAGATGCTTCTGAAAGAAGTGAACCCTAAGTGCACGTCTGAAAGATGGGTAAGAGCATCCTAAGTAAGGCAGAGATAGAATGGAGAGAAGTGAACGTGTGTCTTACATAAAGAGGACAATGTCTCCCAGGCTGGAGAGAGCATGTCGCGTTGATGAAAGTATCACACTCCTTCAGGAGGCGTCAAGATGGCAGAGTAGGAGGACATGGAGCTCATCTCTCCGCACAAACGCATCAGGAAGACATCTACAGATGGAGCAATTCTCACAGAGCCCCAGCTGGACACTAGCAGAGGACCTCAGACACCTAAAAGGACAAGAATTGTCCCCAGGTAACCAGGTAGGATGAAAGAAAGAAGAAGGGGAAAGGAAGAGGAGAGGAAGCGGGATGGGAGCTGCACCCCTGGGAGCAGGGAAGCTGAAGGAAAGGAGAGGTTTCCACGTCTGGGGAAGCCCCTCGCCTATGGGAGATCAGCTGGGACACAAGGGGAGCTTTGGGTGCTCAGAGGGGAGCACAGCAACCAGTCAGGGGGGACAGAGCGAGACCTACACAGATGGTCTGAGCCACAGCCCCGCACTCCCCAGCCTGAGACACGTGTCCGCTGGTGCGGACAGGGGCTGGGTGCTGGAACGCGGGGTTTGGAGACCAGACCTGGGGAGGGGACTGGTGTTGGCTGGAAGGAAGCAGCCTGAGGGGACGGGAGTGAGGAAATCCTCAACCAGGAACGCTGGTGGAGGAAACCCCTACTGCCATAAAGGTGACGCGCCGCTGTTGAGTGATGCGCAAGGGGCGGGGCCGCCATTGCTGCCTCTCTCCTTAACCGCACTGGCCCCTGGCTCCTCGGGCACTAGGGAGCTCTCCCCCCCGGGCCAGCTCTCTTGCTCCTGCAGCCTCCGACTCCCCCCCGCACCCGTCCTCAACGTGGCAGGCACTCCCGCAAGCCCGGGGGCCACCACCTCCTCTCCTGCGCCCTGTCCCTGCTGCGGTGGGCACTCTCGTGACTCCAGCTGCCACCACTTGCACGCCCCTCCTCACCAGGGCAGTCTCGTGTGCTCTGGGGCAGCCTCGGGAGCAGAGCCCTGTGGGTAGCCCACACACAGAGGTGGAGCTGAAACCACAGCCGAGCCCCAGGGGCCATGCAACTAAGAAAGAAAAGCTGAAATCTCTCCTTGTAGCTGTGCAAACTGCAAATTGATACCCCTGCGACTGGCTTTGTAAACTCAGAGGCTACAGAACATCTGAACAGACAATGAGTGCTCCAGAACTTGAGATGGGTCTAGATTTAGCAGCTGTAGACTTTGTGGGCACGTACACGTGGGGATTGGGCCAGGCCAGAGTCTGAGCTGTCCCCGTAGTGCCCACAGCAGGTCCAGATCCATGATTATTGCAACCTGGGACCGAACTTCAGTGGATCTATGCTGCTGGCCCAGTGAAAACAACGTCTGAGACACACCAGGGCCAATTGCTGGCATAGCCACGGTTAAGGTAGGGCCAAGAGCAGTGCCAACAGCAGTGTAATCTGAGAGCTCACACAGTGGGTGAAAGGGGACACAACAGAGCTCACCCACAGGTGAACAGCTCCAGAGGAGGAATACTCAGTGGCATCTCTCCCAGTGAGAGTGCTCCAATCCCACCTACTTTGTGCCACACGTCAGAAACACAGCTAAGAAACAGATCTGGGAGCTTCTACTTCAACAGCTAGGGAGCAGACCCCGCCCCTGACAGGGCAGTGACAACCACAGAGCAAAGGGGAGGCCCTGCTCAACATCCAGTGCAGGCTCTGGTCACCACAACAGCAGTCACACCTCCTATCAAGGGGATATCATCCAGCATACACTGAGGAAAGAGGTGGCAGACATCCATACTCAAAACAGCCCTCACATCAAAAAATATTAAACACATGCAGGCCTCACAGGGACGTTTCCACATAAAAATAGACCTCCAAGACAGTCTGAGTGTCTGGTATCGGGAGGAAGAACCCCCAGAACATTTAGCCTTGAAGGCCAGCGGGGCTTGAGTGCAGGAGTTCCACAGGGCTGGGGGAAACTCCCAGAGACTCCACTCTTGGAGGGCACACAAAAGGTCTCAGGTTCACTGGGACTGAGAACAAAACAGTATCTTTGTAGGAACCTGGGTTACACCTCCCTAGGGGTCTTGGAGGGTCTCCTGGGGAAGCGAAGGCCGACAATAGCTCACTGTGGAGGAAAGGACACTGGTAGCAGAAGCCCCAGGGAATGTTGATCAGAGTGACCTCTCCCAGAGGTCCACATTTTGGCACCAAGACCCGGCCCCACCCAATAACCTGCAACCTACAGTGCTGGAAAGCCTCAGGCCAAACAACCAACAAGATAGGAACACAGACCCACCCATCAGAAGACAGGCTACCTGAAGTCGTGCTGAGCTCACAGCCACCTCAAAACACACCCCTTGACAAAGCCCTGCCCACCCAGCTCTACCCACCAGAGCTCAGGCACCAGTCCTTCCCACCAGGAAGCCTACACAAACCCCTGGACCAACCTCACCCACCAGAAGAAGCAAGAGGAACTACAATCCTGCAGCCTGTGGAAGGGAGACCACAAACACAGAAAGTAAGTTGACAGAAGTATATGTTTGGTATGTCAAGGAGTTAAGAGTCTGAGGTGGGGAATAGTGAGGTCTGAGGCTTCAAGGTGAAAGGATTTTGAGCTCCTTCCAAGAAGCAGGAAGTCACTGAAATTTTTTGGAACAATCGCATATCATCATTAGATGTGTATTCAAGTAAGATCATATTGGCTTCAGTGTAAAGAATGGATTAGAGGCCAAGAGAAAAGGTAGGAGGATAGGAGCATTTAAAAGTTCTTGTGGTGGGGGGTCTGGGCAAGATGGCGGAAGAGTAAGACGTGGAGATCACCTTCCTCCCCACAGATACATCAGAAATACATCTACACGTGGAACTGCTCCTATAGAACACCTACTGAACGCTGGCAGAAGACCTCAGACCTCCCAAAAGGCAAGAAACTCCCCACATACCTGAGTAGGGCAAAAGAAAAAAGAAAAAACAGAGACAGAAGAATAGGGACGGGACCTGCACCAGTGGGAGGGAGCTGTGAAGGAGGAAAGGTTTCCACACACTAGGAGCCCCTTCGCGGGCGGAGACTGCGGGTGGCGGAGGGGGGAGCTTCGGAGCCACGGAGGAGAGCGCAGCCACAGGGGTGCGGAGGGCAAAGCGGAGAGATTCCCGCACAGAGGCTCGGCGCCGAGCAGCACTCACCAGCCCGAGAGGCTTGTCTGCTCAGCCGCCGGGGCGGGCGGGGGCTGGGAGCTGAGGCGCGGGCTTCGGTCGGATCGCAGGGACAGGACTGGGGCTGGCGGCGTGAACACAGCCTGAAGGGGTTAGTGCGCCACAGCTGGCCGGGGGGGAGTCCGGGAAAAAGTCTGCAGCTGCCGAAGAGGCAAGAGACTTTTTCTTGCCTCTTTGTTTCGCGGCGCGCAAGGAGAGGGGATTCAGAGCGCCGCCTAAACGAACTCCAGAGACGGGCGCGAGCCGCGGCTATCAGCGCGGACCCCAGAGACGGGCATGGGACACTAAGGCTGCTGCTGCCGCCACCAAGAAACCTGTGTGCGAGCACAGGTCACTCTCCACACCGACCCTCCCGGGAGCCTGTGCAGCCCGCCACTGCCAGGCTCCCGTGATCCGGGGACAACTTCCCCGGGGGAACGCACGGCGCGCCTCAGGCTGCTGCAACGTCACGCCGGCCTCTGCCGCCGCAGGCTCGCCCCGCCTCCTCCGTACCGCTCCCTCCCCCCGGCCTGAGTGAGCCAGAGCCCCCGAAGCAGCTGCTCCTTTAACCCCGCCCTGTCTGAGCGAAGAACAGATGCCCTCAGGCGACCTACACGCACAGGCGGGTCCAAATCCAAAGCTGAACCCCGGGAGCTGTGCGAACAAAGAAGAGAAAGGGAAATTTCTCCCAGCAGCCTCAGAAGCAGCGGATTCAAGCTCCACAAACAACTTGATGCACCTGCATCTGTTGAATAACTGAATAGACAACGAATCATCCCAAATTGAGGAGGTGGACTTTGGGAGCAGGATATATTATGTTTTCCCCTTTTCCTCTTTTTGTGAGTGTATATGTGTATGCTTCTGTGTGAGATTTTGTCTGTATAGCTTTGCTTTCACCATTTGTACTAGGGATCGGTCTGTCCTTTTTTTTTTTTTTTTTTTTTTTACTTAGAAAAATTTTTTTTTCTTAATAAATTTTTTCTTATTTTTTATTTAAAATTTTTTTCTCAATAATTTTTTTCTTAATTTTTTTCTTATTTTTTATTTTAAAAAATGAAAAAAATTTTTTTCTTAATAAATATTGTCTTATTAATTTTTTCGTATTTTTATTATAATAGCTTTATTTTATTTTAACTTTATTTTATTTTATTTTATTTTATCCTCTTTCTTTCTTTCTTTCTATTTTTTCTCCCTTTTATTCTGAGCTGTGTGGATGAAAGGCTCTTGGTGCTCCAGCCAGGCATCAGGGCTGTGCCTCTGAGGTGGGAGAGCCAAGTTCAGGACACTGGTCCACAAGAGACCTCCCAGTTCCACGTAATACCAAACGGCAAAAATCTCTCAGAGATCTCCATCTCAACACCATCTCAACGCTTCACTCAACAACCAGCAAGCTACAGTGCTGGACACCCTATGCCAAACAACTAGCAAGACAGGAACAGAGCCCCATCCATCAGCAGAGAGGCTGCCTACAATCATAATAAGGCCACAGACACCCCAAAACACACCACCAGACGTGGACGTGCCCACCAGAAAAACAAGATCCAGCCTCATCCACCAGTACAGAGGCACTAGTCCCCTCCACCAGGAAGCCTACACAACCCACTGAACCAACCTTAGCCACTGGGGACAGATACCAAAAACAACAGGAACTACGAACCTGCAGCCTGCAAAAAGGAGACCCCAAACACAGTAAGATAAGCAAAATGACAAGACAGAAAAACACACAGCAGATGAAGGAGCAAGGTAAAAACACACCAGACCTAACAAATGAAGAGGAAATAGGCAGTATACCTGAAAAAGAATTCAGAATAATGATAGTAAAGATGATCCAAAATCTTGGAAATAGAATAGACAAAATGCAAGAAACATTTAACAAAGACGTAGGAGAACTAAAGAGGAACCAAGCAACGATGAAAAAACAATAAATGAAATTAAAAATACTCTAGAAGGGATCAATAGCAGAATAATGGAGGCAGAAGAATGGATAAGTGACCTGGAAGATAAAATAGTGGAAATAACTACTGCAGAGCAGAATAAAGGAAAAAGAATGAAAAGAACTGAGGACAGTCTCAGAGACCTCTGGGACAACATTAAACGCACCAACATTCGAATTTTAGGGATCCCAGAAGAAGAAGAGAAAAAGAAAGGGACTGAGAAAATATTTGAAGAGATTGTAGTTGAAAACTTCCCTAATATGGGAAAGGAAATAGTTAATCAAGTCCAGGAAGCACAGAGAGTCCCATACAGGATAAATCCAAGGAGAAACACGCCAAGACACATATTAATCAAACTATCAAAAATTAAATATAAAGAAAACATATTAAAAGCAGCAAGGGAAAAACAACAAATAACACACAAGGGCATCCCCATAAGGTTAACAGCTGATCTTTCAGCAGAAACTCTGCAAGCCAGAAGGCAGTGGCAGGATATATGTAAAGTGATGAAGGAGAAAAACCTACAACCAAGGTTACTCTACCCAGCAAGGATCTCATTCAGATTTGATGGAGAAATTAAAACCTTTACAGACAAGCAAAAGCTGAGAGAGTTCAGCACCACCAAACCAGCTTTACAACAAATGCTAAAGGAACTTGTCTAAGCAAGAAACACAAGAGAAGGAAAACACCTACAATAACAAACCCAAAACATTTAAGAAAATGGGAATAAGAACATACATATTGATAATTACCTTAAATGTCAATGGATTAAATGCTCCCACCAAAAGACACAGACTGGCTGAATGGATACAAAAACAAGACACCTATATATGCTGTCTACAAGAGACCCACTTCAGACCTAGAGACACATACAGACTGAAAGTGAGGGGATGGAAAAAGATATTCCATGCAAATGGAAATCAAAAGAAAGCTGGAGTAGCAATTCTCATATCAGACAAAATAGACTTTAAAATAAAGACTATTACAAGAGACAAAGAAGGTCACTATATATTGATCAAGGGATCGATCCAAGAAGAAGGTATAACAATTGTAAATATTTATGCACCCAACATAGGAGCACCTCAATACATAAGGCAAATGCTAGCAGCCATAAAAGGGGAAATCGACAGTAACACAATCATAGTAAGGGACTTTAACACCCCACTTTCACCAAAAGAGAGATCATCCAAAATGAAAATAAATAAGGAAACACAAGCTTTAAATGATACATTAAACAAGATGGACTTAATTGATATTTATAGGACATTCCACCCAAAAACAACAGAATACGCATTTTTCTCAAGTGCTCATGGAACATTCTCCAGGATAGATCATATCTTGGGTCACAAATCAAGCCCTGGTAAATTTAAGAAAATTGAAATCGTATCAAGTATCTTTTCTGACCACAGCGCTATGAGACTAGATATCAATTACAGGAAAAGATCTGTAAAAAATACAAACACATGGAGGCTACACAACACACTACTTAATAACGAAGTGATCACTGAAGAAATCAAAGGGGAAATCAAAAAATACCTAGAAAAAAATGACAATGGAGGCACGACGACCCAAAACCTATGGGACGCCGCAAAAGCAGTTCTAAGAGGGAAGTTTATAGCAATACAAGCCTACCTCAAGAAACAGGAAACATCTCGAATAAACAACCTAACCTTTCACCTAAAGCATTTAGAGAAAGAAGAACAAAAAACCCCAAAGATAGCAGAAGGAAAGAAATCATAAAGATCAGATCAGAAATAAATGAAAAAGAAATGAAGGAAACTATAGCAAAGATCAATTAAACTAAAAGCTGGTTCTTTGAGAAGATAAACAAAATTGATAAACCATTAGCCAGACTCATCAAGAAAAAAAGGGAGAAGACTCAAATCAATAGAATTAGAAATGAAAAAGGAGAAGTAAGAACTGACACTGCAGAAATACAAATGATCATGAGAGATTACTACAAGCAACTCTATGCCAATAAAATGGACAACCTGGAAGAAATGGACAAATTCTTAGAAATGCACAACCTGCCGAGACTGAACGACGAAGAAATATAAAATATGAACAGACCAATCACAAGCATTGAAATTGAAACTGTGATTAAAAATCCTCCAACAAACAAAAGCCCAGGACCAGATGGCTTCACAGGCAAATTCTATCAAACATTTAGAGAAGAGCTAACACCTATCCTCCTCAAACTCTTCCAAAATATTACAGAGGGAGGAACACTCCCCAACTCATTCTATGAGGCCAACATCACCCTGATACCAAAACCAGGCAAAGATGTCACAAAGAAAGAAAACTACAGGTCAATATCACTGATGAACATAGATGCAAAAATCCTCAACAAAATACTAGCAAACAGAATCCAACAGCACATTAAAAGGATCATACACCATGATCAAATAGGGTTTATTCCAGGAATGCAAAGATTCTTCAAGATAAGCAAATCAATCAAAGTCATACACCATATTAACAAACTGAAAGAGAAAAACCATACGATCATCTCAATAGATGCAGAGAAAGCTTTCGAGAAAATTCAACACACATTTATGATAAAAGCCCTGCAGAAAGTAGGCATAAAGGGAACTTTTCTCAACATAATAAAGGCCATATATGACAAACCCACAGCCAACATTGTCCTCAATGGTGAAAAACTGAAACCATTTTCACTAAGATCAGGAACAAGACAAGGTTGCCCACTCTCACCACTATTATTCAACATAGTTTTGGAAGTGTTAGCCACAGCAATCAGAGAAGAAAAAGAAATAAAAGGAATCCAAATCGGAAAAGAAGAAGTAAAGCTGTCACTGTTTGCAGATGACATGATACTATACGTAGAGAATCCTAAAGATGCTACCAGAAAACTACTAGAGCTAATCAATGAATTTGGTAAAGTAGCAGGATACAAAATTAATGCACAGAAATCTCTTGCATTCCTATACACTAATGATGAAAAATCTGAAAGTGAAATTAAGAAAACACTCCCGTTTACCATTGCAACAAAAAGAATAAAATATCTAGGAATAAACCTACCTAAGGAGACAAAAGACCTGTATGCAGAAAATTATAAGATACTGATGAAAGAAATTAAAGATGATACAAATAGATGGAGAGATATACCATGTTCTTGGATTGGAAGAATCAACATTGTGAAAATGACTCTACTACCCAAAGCAATCTATAGATTCAATGCAATCCCTATCAAACTACCACTGGCATTTTTCACAGAACTAGAACAAAACTTTTCACAATTTGTATGGAAACACAAAAGACCTCGAATAGCCAAAGCTATCTTGAGAACAAAAAATGGAGCTGGAGGAATGAGGCTCCCTGACTTCAGACTATACTACACAGCTACAGTAATCAAGACAGTATGGTACTGGCACAAAAACAGAAACATTGATCAATGGAAGAGGATACAAAGCCCAGAGATAAACCCACACACATATGGTCACCTTATCTTTGATAAAGGAGGCAAGCATATACAGTGGAGAAAAGACAGCCTCTTCAATAAGTGGTGCTGGGAAAACTGGACAGGTACATGTAAAAGTATGAAATTAGAACACTCCCTAACACCATACACAAAAATAAACTCAAAATGGATTAAAGACCTAAATGTAAGGCCAGACACTATCAAACTCTTAGAGGAAAACATAGGCAGAACACTCTATGACATAAATCAAAGCAAGATCCTTTCTGACCCAGCTCCTAGAGAAATGGAAATAAAAACACAAATAAACAAATGGGACCTAATGAAACTTAAAAGCTTTTGCACAGCAAAGGAAACCATAAACAAGACCAAAAGACAACCCTCAGAATGGGAGAAAATATTTGCAAATGAAGCAACTGACAAAGGATTAATCTCCAAGATTTACAAGCAGCTCATGCAGCTCAATAACAAAAAAACAAACAACCCAATCCAAAAATGGGCAGAAGACCTAAATAGACATTTCTCCAAAAAAGATATACAGATTGCCAACAAACACATAAAAGAATGCTCAGCATCATTAATCATTAGAGAAATGCAAATCAAAACTACAATGAGATATCATCTCACACCGGTCAGAATGGCCATCAACAAAAAATCTACAAACAGGGCTTCCCTGGTGGCACAGTGGTTGAGAGTCTGCCTGCCAATGCAGGGGACACGGGTTCGAGCCCTGGTCTGGGAAGATCCCACATGCCGCGGAGCAGTTGGGCCTGTGAGCCACAACTACTGAGCCTGCGCGTCTGGAGCTTGTGCTCCGCAGCAAGAGAGGCCACGACAGTGAGAGGCCCGCACACCACGATGAAGAGTGGCTCCCGCTCGCCGCAACTGGAGAAAGCCCTCGCACAGAAATGAAGACCCAACACAGCCAAAAATAAATAAATAAATAAATAAAAGAATAAACAAAAAAAAAATCTACAAACAGTAAATGCTGGAGAGGGTGTGGAGAAAAGGGAACACTCTTGTACTGTTGGTGGGAATGTAAATTGATACAGCCACTATGGAGAACAGTATGGAGGTTCCTTAAAAAACTAAAAATAGAACTACCATATGACCCAGCAATCCCACTACTGGGCATATACCCCGAGAAAACCATAATTCAGAAAGAGTCATGTACCAAAATATTCATTGCAGCTCTGTTTACAATAGCCAGGACATGGAAGCAACCTAGGTGTCCATCATCGGATGAATGGATAAAGAAGATGTGGCACATATATACAATGGAATATTACTCAGCCATAAAAAGAAATGAAATGGAGGTGTTTGTAATGAGGTGGATGGAGTTAGAGTCTGTCATACAGAGCGAAGTAAGTCAGAAAGAGAAAAACAAATACAGTATGCTAACACATATATATGGAATCTAAGGGAAAAAAAAAAAAAAAAAAAAAAAAGAGGTCATGAAGAACCTAGTGGCAAGATGGGAATAAAGACACAGACCTACTAGAGAATGGACTTGAGGATATGGGGAGGGGGAGGGGTGAGATGTGACAGGGTGAGAGAGTGTCATGGACATATATACACTACCAAATGTAAAATAGATAACTAGTGGGAAGCAGCCGCATAGCACAGGGAGATCAGCTCGGTGCTTTGTGACCACCTAGAGGGGTGGGATAGGGAGGGTGGGAGGGAGGGAGATGCAAGAGGGAAGAGATATGGCAACATATGTATATGTGTAACTGATTCACTTTGTTGTAAAGCAGAAGCTAGCACACCATTGTAAAGCAATTATACTTCAATAAAGATGTTTAAAAAAAAAAAAAAAAAAAAAAGACAGACCTACTAGAGAATGGACTTGAGGATATGGGGAGGGGGAAGGGTAAGATATGACAAAGAGAGAGAGTGGCATGGACATATATACACTACCAAACATAAAATAGATAGCTAGTGGGAAGCAACCGCATAACACAGGGAGATCAGCTCTGTGCTTTGTGACCACCTAGAGGTGTGGGATAGGGAGGGTGGGAGGGAAGGAGATGCAAGAGGGAGGAGATATGGGAATATATGTATATGTATAACTGATTCACTTTGTTATAAAGCAGAAACTAACACACCATTTTAAAGCAATTATACTCCAATAAAGATGTTAAAAAAAAAAAAGTTGTTGTGGTGCTGTATAGTCCCACATATGTGTGGAATATTCTTACAAAATGAACTCATAGATACAGAAACAGATTGGTGGTCACCAGAGGCAGGGGGTAGGGGTGGGTGAAATAGGTGAAGGTGGTCAAAAGGTACACACTTCCAGTTATAAGTCCTGGAGATGTAATGTAAGGCATGGTGACTATACTTACTAATACTGTATTACATATTTGAAAGTTGCTAATGGATCTTAAAAGTTCTCACTGCAAGAAAAAAAAGCGTAACTATATGTGGTGATGGATGTTTACTAAGCTTACTGTTGTTATCATTCTGCAATATATACATATAGCAAATCATTGTTGTACACCTAAAACTAATACAATGTTATATGTGAATTCTGTCTCATCCAGGCAGATATTAATGATTTTCACCACTATCAGGAACATAGAAGAATGTATACTTTGGTGGTGCTGTGCTGGTAGTATGATCTTGGTTTTTGTGATGGGTGAATTCAGTGATATCCTAAAAAAATCCTAGTACTCCACATGATCGAGCTTCTGTACTGAATCATTTTCATAGGGGCACAGATGTAAAGCCATGAGCAATTAGAAGTGACTGTCTAGGGCTTCCCTGGTGGTGCAGTGGTTAAGAATCCTCCTGCCAATGCAGGGGACACGGGTTCGAGCCCTGGTCCGGGAAGATCCCACATGCCGCGAAGCATCTAAATCCGTGAGCCACAACTACTGAGTCTGCGCTCTAGACCCTGTGCTCTGCAACAAGAGAAGTCACCGTAATGAGAAACCCGCGCACCACAAGGAAGAGTAGCCCCTGCTCGCCTCAACTAGAGAAAGCCCGTGCGCAGCAACGAAGACCCAACACAGCCAAAAATAAAAATAAATAAATTTATTTTTAAAAATGACTGTCTATTTTTTTGGTATTTCTAGAAAAATTTTAGAGAGGATTATATTTTTAATTTTTATTTTATACTGGAGTATAGTTTATTAACAATGTGTTAGTTTCAGGTGTACAGCAAAGGGATTCAGCTATATATATATATATATATATATATATATATATATATATATATATATATATATATATATATATATATATATACATATAAACATGTACCTATTTTTTTTCAAATTCTTTTTTAGAATTTGTTCCTAGGAGGAACTAGTTTGTTCCTAGGAGGAACTTTAATAAGTTAACTGAGGCTGAAAGGTTAGAGGTAAAGATAATTTAATGTAATCAGATTTGGGCTATTTAGTGAAAACAGAACCAACAGGTTGTGCAGATGGATTTGATGTGTGGGAAATCGGGATGACTTCCAGGTTTTGGGTTGGCAACTTGCTAGATAATGTTGCTATTAGCTAAAATGGGAAAGATGGATGACGCAAGTTACAGTCAGCATATGCTCAGCTTGTGATCCTCAAGGAAAGGTTGAGTGGCAACTATGTAGGTGATGCTGAAGCTTAGGGGATATGATTCAACACTAGCAATGGCACTCCATCTAAAAAGACAATGTTTTCAGTTAAAGGAAGCGGGTCGAAAACTGAACCTCGCAATCTTCCGCTATTTAGAGGTCAAAGGAAGATGGGCCAGCAAAGAAAACTAAGAATTAACAGTCAGGAATGAAAGATAAATGCAATAAAAAGAAAGTTCTTTAAGAACAAAAGATATTCACAAAAGTGAAAATTGAGAAAAACTTAGTACTATGAGAACAAACAGCTTATTAAAGCCAGTCAAAGACATGCCAACAGTAAACGAAGGCTTGTATCTACTTAAAAATATTTGGACAGGATTTGATGAAACTTCCATCTCTGGAAACTACAGTTAAGAATTTTCCCTGGTGGAACCTAGTTTGAAAGCTGCTTAACAATACTGTGAAGAGCTTTGAATGTGTAAATATTGTTTAATTCTATCTTCTGGCTCCTTAGAAGTGATTCTAAGAAAATAATCTGAAATGTGACAAATTCTCTATAAAAGTGTAATTATTAGAACATTATTTGTAAAGTGAAAAGCTATAAATAATTTCAGTGTCAGTCATCATGGGAATGGGTAAGCAAACTGGCATACCTACTTAAGGGAACTTTAAACATGTTATTGAATAATGTATAATGACATGAAAAAATGCAAATATTTTTACTCAAATTAAAAAGAATACAATTATGTAAATAATGCATAGGATTTTTTTTTCAGGGAGAAAACACTGAAATATAGCAAGTGGTTTCTTTAGGTTGTAAAATTATGGCTGCTTTTACTACTTTATATTTTCCATATGTAAAACAAATTCTTAGAAGAAAAAGAATTACGTTAGCTGAAAAAAAAACTAGACTAAAAGAAATACAGATATATTTAAATACATTTGCCATGTTTAAAAATTTTAAATCAATTCCATAACATTTTCCATAATTTTATTGAAAGTTACCGCTATTTCCTGTATCAAATGTGAAACAGAATTTTCTGAGGTTAGGTTACAGTAGAGTTAAAGACTATGATTTCAATGGGAAAATGACTAGCAGAATCAACGCAGGAAATTAAATGCTCCTATTATTTTTTTCTACACCTCCACTTTAAGACATCTATCTAAAATAAATAATTCTGCAGGTATTGAATATTTAAAGCCATCTATACAAGGATTTTCTTTCAGAATTTTTTATAGTAGGTTATTTGGAAATAAACTCAAGGTTCATCAAAATGGGAGCATCTGGATACAATGGGATGTGATCCACCCTTTACACAAAAGGAGAATCTATGTTCACAGACAGAGCTACCGTCCATAATATGTCGCTGAGCTAAATAATGTTACATCACATGTGCTTTTCATGATTATTGCATGACAAGCATTTCCCAGGTAATTAATAACCTTCAAAAATATTTTAATGGCAGGTAATGAAATGTTTTCTATTGTATGAATGCACTGCAATTTATTTAAACATTCTCCAGTTGTTGGCCAGTTAGAAGAAAACAAGCCACACACAAAAGTCTCTGCATATAATCTTCATTAACTCCAATGCAGAGTTGTATAGCTAAAAATGTATTATAAAATATTTCTGTTACCAAAAGAAACCCTTAGATCATTAAGCACAGGAAAAAGAAAGCACATATTTATCACTGGGCATAAAAAAGATTGGCAACATTATTTTTGACATAAGATAAGAAGGCTTCTTAATTTTGCAGAAGGTTCTAAAATCTAAAATTGTTTCTTCCCATCTTGTATACCAATTTTTTACCATGTATTAGCGGGATATTATGACGTTGATCACAGAAGGAAAAGTAGAATTAATGTTTTTACAAAGTCACTTTAAATATTATTTTAAACAATATAGATAATATAAATGTACACACTTGCAGTTAAAAAATAAGTTCTGGGGATGCAATGTACAGCGTGCTGAATATAAAAAAATATATATTTTATTTATTCATTATTTACCAAATATAACATTCAAAAAGTGATATTTGAAGTGTGTAGATTTTCTGGTATATAGTCATACACCAGATATGAAATAATTACATAATAATTGTAATTATATTTAATTATATAATTTGACATTAATGTAAATATATGCTTTTAATATATGATTATACAATATCAGAGGTTAGAGTTTTAATTTATTAGCATAAAGTATCATTTTAAATTATATCTTATCACCACAAAGGTAGAAGCCAAAATCTGAAAGCTGATATTTTTAACCTGAGAGTAATAAAAACACATTTTTCTAAATAAATTATGTATAAATGGTATAATGTTTTAATTGTCAAATTAAAAGTTTGTCACATCTAAAAAACATTGTTCATCTTATTGGCAATTACTACTTAGGAATAGAACCTAAAGATGGAGATATAATTAAAATGTGATTGACATTTCAAGAATTAAGGTTATATTTTCTTATCACTTTCCTGCCAATTTCTTAATCCGTTATAGGCTTTAAGTATTAGTAAGATTCAACATGTAAATGAACAAATTGAATACTGAAGAGACATCTAACTGTCTCAAATCATGGAAAAATTTCTAAACATGAGATCTAAATTACTGATGGAAAATATTCTAAATCCTTTTGGTTTTAAAGATGCTTCTGGAAAAATGTCTGATTCTGTCTTATAGATTGTACTTCATTACTCACAGATGTTTAATTTATTTTTTTAAATAGGACTCAGAATCAGAGTGGGGGGAAAAACAGTAAATAAAAAATGAAAATACTATTTGCATATTTCTGCCTAAAATCGACTAGAATATATTACCTATGTGTATCTCAAGAATTTCCATTTCCTAACTGTGTCCCATGAAGAACGTTATAGGCTTATCATTTGCTTAATGACGGCACCATTAGGTTCCATTTTGAGACCAAGTCAATGGCTCAATATGCATACACTTTCTCTTGCTTTCAGCTGCGCAAGATTCTCTTGGAAACTAAAGTACAAATGGGAGGTAATAAGGTAGGCCCCAAGGTCTTCACAGAAATTCGAATCCTCATGCTGGTTTGCCCCCTAGTTATCCAGAACCTGCTACTAAAACAGAAGCACTCATTAGATACCCTTTAACCCACATTCATGTGTGGAGATGTCCTGTAGTCCAGGGGGTGGCAGACCCCGAGAAGACTCCATGGAGTGGCCACAGAACAGAAAGCCGTTCCTTAAGCCATCACAGCTCAACCTGAAAGATACTTGAAAGTGCTCTTCTAGGAAGACAAGGTGACAGCTTAGGGTTCAGAAAGTAGAATGAAGACAATTGTAAGTCACAAGGAGCTCCCAGGGCTAGTCTATTTATCAGTCAAATAATTTAAACCAAGTCGCCTATGGTTAGTCTTTCTTTGGATTTGTTTTTCATTTTTTGTTTTTCAAATAGGAATGTTTTATTTCAGTATAATGTTGTTATAGAAATAAATGGATTTTGGTAAGTGCTTTGAAGGTTAAAGCCATCTATAGTTGCAGTGTCAAAAATCTAAAATTAAAAGAGCTTAACATTTAGAATCAATAAAATACAATTGTTGCTAAAAGAAAACTGTCAATTTTCTATAAGGATATTTTCAGAGTTGGAGGAAATCACACAATACTTACATATGTATATGGTGACACTAGGGTGGGGTAGAAATATCACAGGATTGGAAAGAGGTAAGTAATATGTTAAATTAGTAAGATTTTCAAAGAGGTAATTCCACTAGTGAGAATTGGAAGCCTTTTAAAAGTGTGTGTTTTACCTAAAAGAAGAATCTGAAGGCATTAATTATTACTGACACCTTAAGGGCATCTGACCTTTCATTTTTTTCTTACCATAGTTTCCCTTAAAGTGGGAGGCAGCTGGTAGTCTTTGGAATTCGAAATTGAATATTTTCATGAACTGATTTCATGGAACTTAGCCTCTCTGAACCTTGGTTTCCTAAACTGTAGAAAAAAACACAGCAATGTCTACTCTCTTTCATGGGCATTAACATAATAGGGTTTTACTGTAAACACCTGATTACACTCAGGTGTTTATTACTATGAAAATAAAAAATTGATGAAATTCTTAAATTAAGCCTTTTAAACTAAATACATTGATTCACATTCCATATTGTACTCCCCTCTCAAAAAAAGTTATAGTTTAATGCATTCTTTCTCTATTAGGTGACTGACTTTCAACATTATCCAGTGTCCCTATGATACCGACCAGGGTTCTCGGCCTTCCCCAATCAACAGAAATTGACTAGAGGACAGACAAGAGATTCAGGCAAGGCGTTATTGGGGCCCCTGCTGCAGCAGGGGGGAGCGAGAACGAACAACAGATTCCCTTGCTTGCTCGCTCCCAGAGGGGAGGCAAGCTTGTTCCTTATATAGGGTGAGGGTAGGGGTGTGTCCAGGGGTCCGGCCGGAGGGGTAGGTGGTGATTTGGCCAGGTGGGTGGTCTGCCCACCCCTCTGGTGGTGTTGAGTGCAGGGGGCATGCGCAGTACTCCGCTTATGCTCCCAGCTCCCTGTTTTTGCTCCAGGTTCTTCAAAAGTGGCAGTTGGGTTTTTTGGTCTCTTTGTATCTTTTGTCTGGAATTTACCCCAACTGCGCATGTGTGCAGTTATTTTTTTGTCCCATATAGCTTCTTTGTATTTTGTAGCTTGAAGAGAGGTGTATCCAGGCGCAAGCATTGCAGCATTGCAGCAAAGGGTCCCAGGTCCCAGCCTGTCTCACCTAGAAATTCAAATTGCTTTAGAAAAACTAAGGGTTGCCTTTTAAAAGATGCATTTTAGTGTAACATTCATTAGACTATAATAATTTTGTTGTAGCTTGTCATTTGTAGAACAATGTGGGACGTTTTAATTTCAACCATTGCCATTATAAAATAAATGTCTCATAATTTGTGTGTATAAGGAAGCCAAGAGCTAGCTAGTGTCCTAATGTTTACGATGGTATTTGTATGCTCCTGGCCGTAGTTAGATCCTAAAGGCCAAAGACTAAGGTGCTAAGCATCAATAAATTAAGGGGTATGAACAGGTACAATGGAGTGTAATTTGCTTCAACTTCACTCTACATTTATATACTGGACCTTAGGAAACCCAACCTGGTGGTTGTTTCCAAGCCCATGAGGAAGGGGGCTTGGAAACGGACTCAGGAATATAAGTGCGAATGAAAGAGACTGGAATGCAGGGAGAGAGGGATTTCTTAGCATGACAGGGTCTCTATTCCATCTGTGTGTTCAGATACTGGAATACCTAAGACCACAAGAAATAGTTTCTGTTGTTTCCAGTAGTAGGGAATGACTGCCCGGCAGGGCTTTTCAGGTAGTTGAAAAGTCTACTGCATCCAGACCGCTTCCTCCATAAAATAACCACATCGTTTGAGAGCTCTGTGAAAATCTGAGAGACGTGATCTTTCTTTTCCAAAACACCCGTTTTTAGCAGCAGCCCTTCACATCCAAAGGAAACAAAGCTGTATTTTCAATACTAATAGAAATGACAACACATGGTAGAAGCATCAAAAAGAGGAGTCTAGCTCTTATAACTTAATAACTTGGACTTTGCCCTCCAAGTTTTGCATATTTAGTGATAATATATCCCCCCAAAAAAGCATATAACAAACATTTACAATATCATATACCCTTTATAACGTTTACAAAATGTACGCAGCATTGTGGGAGAAGTTAAGCTTAAATATTAGGGAAATGTAAAACATTTCAAAAATGCTGCTCTGATATAGTAACTACAATGTCATTGCTGTGAGATATTGGTATTTATTAAATTAACCACAGTTGAAACAATCATTTACTGAAAGTTAATATGTAAGAAAAAATTTTCAACTCTTGTGTATAAATAAAAACCCTTCTTGATCTTTAGGTCCTTATTATTACACTCAAAATATCATGACAACTGCCTCTAACATCTTGGCCAAGTTAATTTCCTTTAACTACTGTGTAGATACTTCTCTATTTACCACTAGGTCAGATTATATTAGAAAAAGACTAGGGAAACTGTAAGCAATGCACTTGGGCTGTGTTTGCATTGAAAAATTATTTATACTATGTTATGTGCCTTCAAGTCCAGGAGTAGAAAGCCTGGATATGAGGACTAGATGTTATATTCAGGAGTATGAATTCAAATTCATAAAACTAAAATTGTGCCATGAATATATTTAGTTTCACAAAACCCTCAAATGACAACATGCTTAATTCTTATAAAATATAAGATTCCATAATTCCTCCATTGATAAAATATAGGAAAGCAGAAATTGGAGAAAGATTTCATCATCACCATGTCAAAGGCACCATTGTTTGCCAGACGTAAAAGCTGTCCCCTGCCAGAACTTCTTCAGAGGGATGAACACTCTTAGGAAGTGTAGGTATCCTGCTCTCAGAATATACAAGGAACTCTAACGTCAGTACAAGTTTGCTAGTTCCTTTCATGTTGAGCTCTACAAGATTTTAATAAAACAAGGATAAGATTGACCATGTGTATGGTGACTCATTTCTCAAATGTGAAGCTACAAAACTCAAACAAGGACCAGAGATAGCATCAGGAGCAAGTGTGCGTGGTGACCTCAAAATGAGCCCTACGTCTTAGGAAGCTCCCCACACAGTTCTCTGTACCACTATGCTGCTGCATGCTGAGAAGGATGGGGAACCAAGGATGCACCATTCCACTGACTGACACCTGGGTATGTCATGGCCTTCACTGCCTTAGACAAGCGGTCCCTCCAGAAATCTTTCATAGATAATCCAATCTCTATTACTGGCTTCTCCTGGTATGGTTGAGGGAGCTCTGAATTATACATTTAATGTTTCCAGGGCTCTTTGTGTGAAATCACACTCTAAAATTTTGATCTTTCTGAGTTATTAATGAAAGACTGCCCACACACATGCTTGGCTTTTTTCCCTAGAGCCCACTTTTCCAGTAGTGAACTGGAGATTTCCCCAAATCATCCAGTTATGGTTCCTTTTTGTTTAACAGTTCTTCCCCCAGTTTATTTCTTTCAACTTGCACTTTAAATATCAAAAATAAAATAAGATACATCCTCCACCCTTTACTTGTATATCTTCTCAGCTAATGTTCAGTTTTTTCACTTATAAATTCTACTTTCCTCATAACCGCAGGACATAATTGTGCTAAGATTCTGCCCCTGGATAACAAGGATGTCCTTTCCTCCAGTTTCCAATAACATACTCTCATTGCCTTTTGAGACTTCACAGGAGCACCTTTGACATCATTTACCAACAATCAACCAGACAACTTAGATGTTCTCTAAGCCAACAAATGCTTTATCTACCATACTCTTCAATTTCTTCTCAGTCCTCCCTTGCAAAGTCATTACATCCATATTTCTACCAACAGTCTGTTCAAGGCAATCTGAGCTTTTGCTCTATGGGAAATTGGTAGGCAGCTAGGACTATGGGGACGATGACCAGATCCTTGGTAAACCCTGGTAACACTTCTATCATGACCTTTCAATGAGCTTGAACTTGGGCAGCTTGTTTGGACAGCAGACTGTCATTTCTCTGGCTGCTTCTTAGGTAGAGCATGTTCACCCCATTCTGGTCAAGTTCCCACCATTGTAGAATGCACCAGAACAAATATCAATTGGGTAATTTAGTGAAACATATTACAACCCTCACAGTTCTTGATGCTATAGACCATGGAGAGATTTTTACCTATAGCCCAATTGACCCTTAATTCAGTTGATGAAGTAGGTAAGAAGATGGGTTCTGTTGGTTATTTCATTTTCTGTTATTGTTTTGTTTAACTAAATAGAGAATAATAAAAAATCTCTTTTTTTTTTTTACACAGAGTTCTCTGAAACCTCTCCTATGGATTTTCCTCAACTGCAAATGAAAGTAATATACTTAAATGTTATAAACTGGGAAGCTGACAAGAAGAGTGCATGACAGGAATCAAAATGCTGTTTCTATTTGGTAATGTCAGTTAGAACTGTTCATTTGAACAGATTTAACTAAAGTTCTTAAGCATAATTATTAAATTAATAATAGAAATTTTAGGGTTTTTTGACAGCCTAATTCCTCATCATAAAGTAATTTAATTCCTTTTTACCAGTAGATACTCCTTTTATTCTTGGATAATCAGTTGGTCAGGAAAACATAAGAGAATATATGTATATAAATTGCTGACTTTGTATTTGGTGCATGGAATCTATTTATAGATGATAGTGATTTTTTTCAAGGAAAATATGGTGCATGCCATTACTTATAAGGACTCCATGAGGATAGATGCAACTTAGCAGCATACTGCCCTCAGAACAGATAAATTTTGTACTTATCTGCTATTTTCTATTGTATTTATGATGGAGAAAACTCTAAAGCTGACATTAATTTCAGTTGGTAAAGAAATAAATTGATGAATCAATATCAAATATTTTAACAAAAACAAATAAGTTGAGATCAGGATTTTTAGCTGTCTTCTTCAGGGCCAAGTTTAAAATTTAAAGTTCTTTTAGATCAGCTTTACAAAAGGCCTGAAAATTAGTTTAAAACATTCAAGCATATAGAGAGTCAAAATGAGAAGGAGATGGGACTAAATTCTTTAGAGAAGGACTGTTTGCTCTTCCTTATGATCAACAGAAATTCAAGAAAGAGAAATGGAAGAGAGCAGTCAGATTTCACACACATTGCTACACATCACCATGGATTCATTAGATAGCCAGATATCTTCATATTAGAACACTCATTCTTTTTTTAAATTTATTGAAGTATAGTTGATTTACAATGTATTAATTTCTACTGTATAGCAAAGTGATTCCAGTATACATATACATATATTCTTTTTCATATTCTTTTCCATTATGGTTTATCACAGGATACTGAATATAGTTCCCTGTACCATACAGTAAGACTTTGTTGTTTATCCATCCTATATATAATAGTTTGCATTTGCTAACCCCAACATTCATCTCCCAACCACCTCCCCGCTTGGCACCCACAAGTCTGTTCTCTATGTCTGTGAGTCTGTTTCTGTTTCATAGATAGGTTCATTTGAGAACACTCATTCTTATTCAGTATGTTCATACCATTATGTTTGAGTGCTCGCTCAATTTTTTATATTCAGTTGAAGTTGTGTATTCTGCACTTAAATTACTTAGGGTAGATATAATCTAAACTTTGCTTTAGTCTAAGGTTTATGATATTCTGTAGTACTTAAAGATAGGAAATCTTGATTTAATCTTCTTACATATGTCAGCTGTGTCATATAAATACTCTTACAATCTATATTGTAATAAATATAGGAAGAGCTCAAAGGCATACTAACCACATCTAAATGGTGAGTTTTACTTTATTATGTTCCTTATAAAAATTCTAAAACACTGTATCTTTTTATCTTTTAAAAAAATTTTATTGAAATATAGTTGATTTACAATGTTGTGTTAATTTCTGTACAGCAGAAACTAATTTTGCTGTACAGCAAATTGACTCAGTTATACATATACATTATTTTCCATTATGTGAGAATTATCTTACTTCATACTAAAACCCTGTATTTTTTTTTATCTTTTTTTTTAACATCTTTATTGGAGTATAATTGCTTTACAATTGTGTGTTAGTTTCTGCTTTATAACAAAGTGAATCAGTTATACATATACATATGTTCCCATATCTCTTCCTTCTTGCGTCTCCCTCCTTCCCACCCTCCCTATCCCACCCCTCTAGGTGGTCACAAAGCACCGAGCTGATCTCCCTGTGCTATGCTGCTGCTTCCCACTAGCTATCTATTTTACATTTGGTAGTGTATATATGTCCATGCCACTCTCTCACTTTGTCCCAGCTTAGCCTTCCCCCTCTCTGTATCCTCAAGTCCGTTCTCTAGTAGGTCTGTGTCTTTATTCCCGTCTTGCCCCTAGGTTCTTCATGACTATTTTTTCTTTTTTTTTTTTTTTTTTAGATTCCATATGTATGTGTTAGCATACGGTATTTGTTTTTCTCTTTCTGACTTACTTCACTCGGTATGACAGACTCTAGGTCCATCCACCTCACTAAAAATAACTCAATTTCATTTCTTTTTATGGGTGAGTAATATTCCATTGTATATATGTGCCACATCTTCTTTATCCATTCATCCGATGATGGACACTTAGGTTGCTTCCATGTCCTGGCTATTGTAAATAGAGCTGCAATGAACATTTTGGTACATGACTCTTTTTGAATTATGGTTTTCTCAGGGTATATGCCCAGTAGTGGGATTGCTGGGTCGTATGGTAGTTCTATTTTTAGTTTTTTAAGGAACCTCCATACTGTTCTCCATAGTGGCTGTATCAATTTACATTCCCACCAACAGTGCAAGAGTGTTCCCTTTTCTCCACACCCTCTCCAGCATTTATTGTTTGTAGATTTTTGGATGATGGCCATTCTGACTGGTGTGAGGTGATATCTCATTGTAGTTTTGATTTGCATTTCTCTAATGATTAATGATGCTGAGCATTCTTTCATGTGTTTGTTGGCAATCTGTATATCTTCTTTGGAGAAATGTCTATTTAGGTCTTCTGCCCATTTTTGGATTGGGTTGTTTGTTTTTTTGATATTGAACTGCATGAGCTGCTTGTAAATTTTGGAGATTAATCCTTTGTCAGTTGCTTCATTTGCAAATACTTTCTCCCATTTTGAGAGTTGTCTTTTCGTCTTGTTTATGGTTTACTTTGCTGTGCAAAAGCTTTCAAGTTTCATTAGGTCCCATTTGTTTATTTTTGTTTTTATTTCCATTTCTTTAGGAGGTGGGTCAAAAAGGATCTTGCTGTGATTTTTGTCATAGAGTGTTCTGCCTATGTTTTCCTCTAAGAGTTTGATAGTGTCTGGCCTTACATTTAGGTCTTTAGTCCATTTTGAATTTATTTTTGTGTATGGTGTTAGGGAGTGTTCTAATTTCATTCTTTTACATGTAGCTGTCCAGTTTTCCCAATACCACTTACTGAAGAGGCTGTCTTTTCTCCACTGTATATTCTTGCCTCCTTTTTCAAAAATAAGGTGACCATATGTGTGTGGGTTTATCTCTGGGCTTTCCATCCTGTTCCATTGATCTATATTTCTGTTTTTGTGCCAGTACCAAACTGTCTTGATTACTGTAGCTTTGTAGTATAGTCTGAAGTGAGGGAGCCTGATTCCTCCAGCTGCATTTTTCTTTCTCAAGATTGCTTTGGCTATTCAGGGTCTTTTGTGTTTCCATACAAATTGTGAAATGTTTTGTTCCAGTTCTGTGTAAAATGCCAGTGGTAGTTTGATAGGGATTACATTGAATCTATAGATCACTTTGTAAAACTCTATATTTTTAATGGTAATCACTAATCTGCACTAAGCTCATTAGTGTGGTAGAAACACCTACTTGTCATTGAGATTGATGAAAAACTTTTGGTAATGGCACCCAGACTGAGAGAATCCAATGTTAAGAAAACATAAATAAATAGAACAAAAGAATAAAATTTTTTAAGATTTATGAATCCTTTGTCCTTCAAATAGTGCAGGTTTAGAGTAAATACAGTCCATGAAGTGTTAAAAACAGAACTAACCAATCAAGTCTTGCTTCTCTTCTCTCCATCACATGTGCCGCAGAAACATACCACACTGTCATCTTCTGGTTCCCAGTGCATCCTCAGCATGCTAGTTCTCAGATCAGGTTTCTGCTGCATCTTCCTCATTCAGGCTGACAGTTTACAAGGTTTCTCTCAATCTCATCCTGGTGTACCACCCACTGACAAAATACATATGTTCCTGAGACGTTTATAAAACACACTATGTCAAAAATTTTACTTTTCTTACTGAATTATATTACCATCAAATGTTTTTATAAGGGGAATAATTTTATTTCAAGCTAAAATATTTGTTTTGCATTTTCCCTATTTCATAACAGGAGACTTTGGAAACTCCTAGTAGGCGTTTGTCTTTCTCCATTCCTAAGTAAAGTATCTTTCACAAGCCTTTGATTATCTTGTTTGGATCTGTAGGTATGTCCATGTAAACATCCCCTATTCTCTCCTACAGTAATCTGGATTTTATTACCTGTACACCAATAACTCTTGTCTATTATCCAGAAATCTTCTTATTCAGTCTTTTAAATATCTCTCAAATGCAGTCTTTTCTTTTTTCTTTCACTAACACTGCTTTGCTCAGGAACTCATGATCCCCTTTTGGGACTGGGGCAATAGCCTGGTTTCAGGCCTTCAGTCTTGCCAAGTTCCCAACATAATATAACTACTGAAACAGATTTTTGAAACACACAATGTATGTGGATTTGATGCTGTATTCAATGCTTTCTTCATTGCCTATAACAGCGTCTTCCATATTGTGCTTCATGGAATATCAATTGAAATCCAAAATGGGGTTAGGGGAAAAGAAACAAAAGTTCCTTGGGCAAATAAGCTTAGGAAATTGTGGATGTACCTGTTTTCATTACTGTAGATTTCTCAGGATATTTTGATGTTACCGACATTTTTAATATCCAAGAAGATGGACTAATATTCACCATTTCTTTACCCTCTTCATTCACAAAATCTGGGCAGAGAGGGGAGGGGTGTAAATGCTATGAACATGATTTGATAAGTACTGTTTTGTGGAATAATTTCAAACATTTTTTGTGGCAATGTAAGACTGCTTTTAATCTTACCCACTTCCAAAACCTGCCTGTATCAACTCTTCTCTCTCCCATGATTTCTGTCACAATGAAACCCTTACAGTGCCTCCTTGGGTGACTGTACCTGCTATTTGCCTGATAGGCTCTCTTCTGGGAAAACTACCCCACTCTCAAAAATCAGCATAAACATCTCTTTCTTTAATCTATTATTATCCCGCACCTATATGTCCTTTAGAATTATTCAAGAAATCTGTAGGTCTCTAAGAGTGAGACCCTGGGATCTATATACATATATATATTTTTTTTCATCTCTGAAGTTGATTCTGAGAGAGTGTGAGTATTGAGAGCCATTGCTTTGATTCTTCCAAACAGAGATCTTTTTGGCATTGGACCAGTGTTTTAGCCGATGGTCCTATTATAGCAATTACAGTCCTCATCACACTGCATTGTGTTTATTGGCTTAAATGTTTTGTCATTAAATCAGGACTATTAGTATTGATATTTGTAGGTCTGCACAGTATTACTACTCTGAAACAGTAGGTGTTCAGTAAGTACATACTATTAATTACTTATATAAGCTGGTCTAAAATTGGATTTTAAATTCCCATAGAGATGGACATTTTTATAAGTGTTTATTATCTTAACCTAATAGAAAGGCAAAAGAATCACACCTTCATAGAATTGCTATTATCATGAACACAAGATTATCTAAAACAGGAAAATTATAAAGAAAACATCATTTTTAGATTTGTGTAAGTAGAAATTTTATCTTCTTACATTTGGAAAATTATCATAGAAAAACAAACTTAGGAGGGGCACATTAATAATCATAATTGTTGAATATAAATCATTTGAACTTTGGAAAAATGGATTACACAGAAACTCAACAAATTTATTGTGGTGCTTAGCATAATGAGATGAAAATCACTACATGGAAAACTACATATGAAATAAATTATTTATTTTGCCAGAAGCACAGTACAAGTTTATGGGAACAGCTATTAACAGAATAGGCCTGGAAAAATAACTGTCAAAGCAATAAAGAAGAAAATCAACTCTCTATATAAACAATGTGTCTAAAGATCAGTCATCAATACTTGGAGCAACACTCTTAAATCTAGTTAAATACAGAAGTGACAGAAACCAATCAAGAACATTTAAGCAAAAATAAAATATCAGGCATAACAACTGAAATAAAATTAAAGCATTGAAATACACAGACTATCAGCTTTCTAAAAAATACTGGAGTTAGCATTTTAGAGCACTCACAACTGAGTCCAACTGTAGGAAAAGTTTATTGTCTATCCCAAATCCATTCTTTCCTTCTTCCTTAGTAACCAAACCCTGGTTCTGTTGGGATGACACTGTGCCCAACTACAAAATCGTGTTTCCTCCTTTCTTACCATGAACAAGTTGTGACGGAAGAGATGTGAATGGAAGATTTGCGTGAGGCTTCTGGAATGCTGAATTCAGCTGGCAAGATTCTGAGGCCCTTCTATCTTTCACAGAGATGCGATGGCTGGAACTGCAGTGACTACCAATGACAATGAGGTGGCCTTGAGGATGGGCGGCCCTTGCAAAGAATGAATGATGGAGGAGATAGAGAGCCTGTGGTTTTATTGCATCATGGAGCCGATGATGGCGTCTAGGGTACCACATCTACCCTATACTATGTACCTCGGGACTTCTACAATGTATTTTGCTAAGCTCATTTTTCTCAGATCCATAGCCGATAATCAGATACAGTACCAAATTAATAGTCCATGCTACTTCTTGGAGGAATATCATCTAACAGGTACCATTTAGTACTTCTTCCCCAGGAGCACAGGCCTAAATATGTGCTGTAGACATATAAAAGGGGAGGCTAGTGACATGGAAATTATTGGTCTCTGGCTTTTCTGAATGTCTGCTGTCTCCTGGATGAGGAACATCCAGAATGGCCATACTTTTAAAGAACATCCAGAATGGCCATACTTTTAAAGTGAAGAACACAACCACTACCCATGAGAACATAGAAAATATACACAAAGTTCCTCCAGTGCTATAGTGAAAGTTACCCTGTGATAGATTAACTGGGGAGTTTCAAAATGTAGAATAGGCTTAATCATCACCACATTTGTCTGAATCACTTGATTTGAGACACTGTTTATACACCTACAATCTGATCAAAGTGACCTAAGAATGCTCTCAGGGAGGCATGACTGAGTTTGAGTGTAACTAAGGAAACACACATTAAAATAATTATGTTGAACTGTGTTCAAAGAGCTTGAAGAATATACAAAGAGAAGAGAGATAGACTAAAAAAAGGAAGAGACTGAAAGACGAAATGTGTTCATCTCTCTAGGATTAGTCAGCAGAGAATGTGCCCAATTTAAATAAATAAATTTGGATTCTCGGTAAGCTTCACTAGCATGAATCCAGTTCTGACAGTTAGGCTGTAATGAATTCACCAAAATAGTGCCACCCCATAGAGATGTGTTTGGCCAGCTGGTGTTCTTCAAGCGAATTTTCTAGGAGTCATTAGAAGGCAGGTTCCTCAAACACACTGCCCTCCAGAGCACAACTTTATC